>NW_026734295.1:2164500-2886000 GCF_949786415.1 Peromyscus eremicus
CACAGTTCTTTTGTTTTAAGCAAGCTCACTTTTCTGGCCCTTTAGGAAAAACAGTAGAGTAGTATAGTGCTCTTTTCTCAAAAGCAGAGTGTGTTTCTTGTAAGGGGAGCTAGCGTTTGTTTCCCAGTCCTAAATGGAGTTGAATCACATGCAGTTTTTGGTCCTACGAGCAAGAGTTTTTTCTGGTAAGAAGAGTCACTATTGTGCTCCAATTGCCATACACAGTGCAAATAGCACTCGTTTCTGTTCCCAGCAAGTACAGTGGGTTGGACTGAAGAGGAGCTACTGTTCTTGTCAGTTTCCTAAGCAGAGTTGAACTAGATATGGCCCGTGCGTGTAGGAAGCACAGTTCATTTGTTCTGAGCAAGCTCACTCTTCTGGCCCTATAGGAAACACAGTAGAGTAGAAGAGTGCTCTTTTAGCAAAAGCAGAGTGTGTTTCTTGTAAGGCGAGCTAGCGTTTGTTTCCCAGTCCTAAATTGAGTTGAATCCCATGTAGTTTCTGGTCCTATGAGCAAGAGTTATTTTCTGGTAAGATGAGTCACTATTGTGCTTCCGATGCAATACACAGTGCAAATAGCAATCTCGTCTGTTCCCAGAAGTTACAGTGTATTGGAGAGAAGAGGATCTACTGTTCTTGTCAGTTTCCTAAGCAGAGATGAACTAGATATGGCCCGTGTGTATAGGAAGCACAGTTCTTTTGTTCTGAGCAAGCTCACTGTTCTGGTCCTATAGGAAACACAGTAGAGAAGAAGAGTGCTCTTTTCTCAAAAGTAGAGTGTGTTTCTTCTAAGGCGAGCTAGCATTTTTTTCCCAGTCCTAAATGAAGTTGAATCACATGCAGTTTCTTGTCCTATGAGCAAGAGTTTTTTTCTGGTAAGAAGAGTCACTATTGTGCTCCCATTGCAATACACAGTGAAAATAGCACTCAAGTATGTTCCCAGCAATTACAGTGTATTGGACTGATGAGGACCTACTGTTCTTGTCATTTTCCTAAGCAGAGTTGAACTAGATATGACCCGTGTGTGTAGGAAGGACATTTCTTTTGTTCTGAGCAAGCTCACTGTTCAGACTCCATAGGAAACACAGTAGAATAGAAGAGTGCTCTTTTCTCAAAAGCAGAGTGTGTTTCTTGTAAGGCTAGCTAGTGTTTGTTTTCCAGTCAGAAACGGAGTTGAATCCCATGCAGTTTCTGGTCTTACAAGCAAGAGTTTTTTTCTGGTAAGAAGAGTCACTATTGCAATCCCATTGCCATACACAGTGCAAATAGCACTCGCATCTGTTCCCAGCATGTACAGTGTATTGGACTGAAGAGGAGCTACTGTTCTTGTCAGTTTCCTAAGCAGAGTTGAACTAGATATGGCCCGTGTGTGTGAAGCACAGTTCTTTTGTTCTGAGCAAGCTCACTTTTCAGACCACATAGGAAACACAGTAGAGTAGAAAAGTGATCTTTTCTCAAAAGCAGAGTCTGTTTCTTGTAAGGTGAGCTAGCGTTTGTTTCCCAGTCCTAAATTGTGTTGAATCCCTTGCAGTTTCTGGTCCTATGAGCAAGAGTTGTTTTCTGGTAAGAAGAGTCACTATTGCGCTCCCATTTTCATACACAGGGCAAATAGCACATGCATCTGTTCCCAGCAAGTACAGTGTATCGGACTGAAGTGGAGATACTGTTCTTGTCAGTTTCCTAAGTAGAGTTGAACTAGATATGGCCCGTGTGTGTAGGAAGCACAGTTCTTTTGTTCTGAGCAAGCTCACTGTTCTGGCCCTATAGGAAACACAGTAGAGTAGAAGAGTGCTCTTTTCTCAAAAGCAGAGTGTGTTTCTTGTAAGGCGAGCTAGCGTTTGTTTCCCAGTCCTAAGTGGAGTTGAATCCCATGCAGTTTCTGGTCCTATGAGTAAGAGTTGTTTTCTGGTAAGAAGAGTCACTCTTATGCTCACATTGCCATACACAGTGAAAATAGCACTGGCGTCTGCTCCCAGCAAGTACAGTGTATTGTACTGAAGAGGATGTACTGTTTTTGTCAGTTTCCTAAGCAGAGTTGAACTAGATATGGCCGTGTGTGTAGGAAGCACAGTTCTTTTATACTGAGCAAGCTCACAGTTCTGGTCCTATAGGAAACACAGTAGAGTAGAAGAGTGCTCTTTTCTCAAAAGCAGAGTGTGTTTCTTGTAAGGCTAGGTAGTGTTTGTTTCCCAGTCCTAAATGGAGTTGAATCCCAATGCAGTTTCTGGTCCTACGAGCAAGAGTTTTTTTCTGGTAAGAAGAGTCACTATTGCGCTCCCATTGTCATACACAGGGCAAATAGCTCTGGCGTCTTTTCCCAGCGTGTACAGTGTATAGGACAGAAGAGGAGCTACTGTTCTTGTCAGTTTCCTAAGCAGAGTTGAACTAGATATGGCCCGTGTGTGTAGGAAGCACAGTTCTTTTGTTCTGAGCAAGCGCACTGTTCTGGCCCTATAGGAAACACAGTAGAGTAGAAGAGTGCTCTTTTCTCAAAAGCAGAGTGGGTTTCTTCTAAGGCAATCTAGCTTTTGTTTCACAGTCTTAAAAGGAGTTGAATCACATGCAGTTTCTGGTCCTTCAGGCAAGAGTTGTTTTCTGGTAAGAAGAGTCACTATTGAGCTCCCATTGTCATACACAGTGCAAATAGCTCTCGCCTCTGCTCCCAGCAAGAACATTGTATTGGACAGAAGAGGAGCTATTGTTCTTGTCAGTTTCCTAAGCAGAGTTGAACTACATATGGCCCGTATGTGTAGGAAGCACAGTTCTTTTGTTCTGAGCAAGCTCACTGTTCTGGTCCTAAGGGAAACACAGTAGAGTAGAAGAGTGCTCTTTTCTCAAAAGTAGATTGTGTTTCTTGTAAGGCGAGCGAGCCTTTGTTTCCCAGTCCTAAGTGGAGTTGAATCACATGTAGTTTCTGGTCCTACGAGCAAGAGTTGTTTTCTGGTAAGAAGAGTCACTATTGTGCTCCCATTGCATTACACAGTGCAAATAGCCCTCGCGTCTGCTCCCAGCAAGTACAGTGTATTGGACTGAAGAGGAGATACTGTTCTTGTCAGTTTCCTAAGCAGAATTGAACCAGATATGGCCGTGTGTGTAGGAAGCACAGTTCTTTTGTTCTGAGAAAGCGCACTGTTCTAGCCCTATAGGAAACACAGTAGAGTAGAAGAGTGCCTTTTTCTCAAAAGCAGAGTGTGTTTCTTGTAAGGCAACTAGCGTTTGTTTCCCAGTCCTAAATGGAGTTGAATCACATGCAGTTTCTGGTCCTACGAGCAAGAGTTGTGTTCTGGTAAAAAGAGACACTATTGTGCTTTCATTGCCATACACAGTGCAAATAGCACTCGCGTATGTTCCCAGCCAAGTACAGTGTATTGTACAGTAGAGGAGCTACTGTTCTTGTCAGTTTCCTAAGCAGAGTTTAACTAGAAATGGCACGTGTGTGTAGGAAGCACAGTTCATTTGTTCTGTGCAAGCTCACTGTTCGGACCCCATAGGAAACACAGTAGAGTAGAAGAGTGCTCTTTTCTCAAAAGCAGAGTGGGTTTCTTCTAAGGCAAGCTAGCTTTTGTTTCACAGTCCTAAAAGGAGTTGAATCACATGCAGTTTCTGGTCCTACAGGCAAGAGTTGTTTTCTGGTAAGAAGAGTCACTATTGAGCTCCCATTGTCATACACAGTGCAAATAGCTCTCGCCTCTGCTCCCAGCAAGAACATTGTATTGGACAGAAGAGGAGCTATTGTTCTTGTCAGTTTCCTAAGCAGAGTTGAACTACATATGGCCCGTATGTGTAGGAAGCACAGTTCTTTTGTTCTGAGCAAGCTCACTGTTCTGGTCCTAAGGGAAACACAGTAGAGTAGAAGAGTGCTCTTTTCTCAAAAGTAGATTGTGTTTCTTGTAAGGCGAGCGAGCCTTTGTTTCCCAGTCCTAAGTGGAGTTGAATCACATGTAGTTTCTGGTCCTACGAGCAAGAGTTGTTTTCTGGTAAGAAGAGTCACTATTGTGCTCCCATTGCCTTACACAGTGCAAATAGCCCTCGCGTCTGCTCCCAGCAAGTACAGTGTATTGGACTGAAGAGGAGATACTGTTCTTGTCAGGTTCCTAAGCAGAGTTGAACTAGATATGGCCAGTGTGTGTAGGAAGTACACTTCTTTTGTTCTGAGCAAGCTCACTTTTCGGGCCCTATAGGAAACACAGTAGAGTAGAAGAGTGCTCTTTTCTCAAAAGCAGAGTGTGTTTCTTCTAAGGCAAGCTAGCTTTTGTTTCCCAGTCCTAAATGGAGTTGAATCCCACGCAGTTTCTGGTCCTACAAGCAAGAGTTTTTTTCTGGTAAGAAGAGTCACTATTGAGCTCCCATTGTCATACACAGTGCAAATAGCACTCGCGTCTGTTCCCAGCATGTACAGCGTATTGGACTGAAAAGGAGCTACTGTTCTTGTCAGTTTCCTAAGTAGAGTTGAACTAGATATGGCCCGTGTGTGTAGGAAGGACATTTCTTTTGTTTTGAGCAAGCTCACTGTTCAGACTCCATAGGAAACACAGTAGAGTAGAAAAGTGCTATTTTCTCAAAAGCAGAGTGTCTTTCTTGTAAGGCTAGCTAGTGTTTGTTTCCCAGTGAGAAACGGAGTTGAATCCCATGCAGTTTCTGGTCCTACAAGCAAGAGTTGTTTTCTGGTAAGAAGAGTCACTATTGCGCTCCCATTGCCATACACAGGGCAAATAGCACTCGCGTCTGCTCCCAGCAAGTACAGTGTATTGGACTGAAGAGGATCTACTGTTCTTGTCAGTTTCCTAAGCAGAGTTGAACTAGATATGGCCCGTGTGTGTAGGAAGCACAGTTCTTTTATTCTGAGCAAGCTCACAGTTCTGGTCCTATAGGAAACACCGTAGAGTAGAAGAGTGCTCTTTTCTCAGAAGCAGAGTGTGTTTCTTGTAAAGCTAGCTAGTGTTTGTTTCCCAGTCCTAAATGGAGTTGAATCCCAATGCTGTTTCTGGTCCTACGAGCAAGAGTTTTTTTCAGGTAAGAAGAGTCACTATTGCGCTCCCATTGTCATACACAGGGCAAATAGCTCTGGCGTCTTTTCCCAGCGTGTACAGTGTATAGAACAGAAGAGGAGCTACTGTTCTTGTCAGTTTCCTAAGCAGAGTTGAACTAGATATGGCCTGTGTGTGTAGGAAGCACAGTTATTTTGTTCTGAGTAAGCGCACTGTTCTGGCCCTATAGGAAACACAGTAGAGTAGACGAGTGCTCTTTTCTCAAAAGCAGAGTGTGTATCTTGTAAGGCGAGCTAGCGTTTGTTTCCCAGTCCTAAATGGAGTTGAATCCCATGCAGTTTCTGGTCCTATGAGCAAGAGTTGTGTTCTGGTAAAAAGAGACACTATTGTGCTTTCATTGCCATACACAGTGCAAATAGCACTCGCGTCTGTTCCCAGCCAAGTACAGTGTATTGTACAGTAGAGGAGCTACTGTTCTTGTCAGTTTCCTAAGCAGAGTTTAACTAGAAATGGCCCGTGTGTATAGGAAGCACAGTTCTTTTGTTCTGAGCAAGCTCACTGTTCGGACCCCATAGGAAACACAGTAGAGTAGAAGAGTGCTCTTTTCTCAAAAGCAGATGGTGTTTCTTGTAAGGCTAGCTAGTGTTTGTTACCCAGTCAGAAACGGAGTTGAATCCCACTCAGTTTCTGGTCCTACGAACAATAGTTGTTTTTTGGTAAGAAGTGTCACTATTGCGCTCCCATTGTCATACACAGTGCAAATAGCACTCACGTCTGCTCCCAGCAAGTACAGTGTATTGAACTGAAGAGGAGCTACTGTTCTTGTCAGTTTCCTAAGCAGAGTTGAACTAGATATGACCCGTGTTTGTAGGAAGGACATTTCTTTTGTTCTGAGCAAGCTCAATGTTCAGACTCCATAGGAAACACAGTAGAGTAGAAGAGTGCTCTTTTCTCAAAAGCAGAGTTTGTTTCTTGTAAGGCAAGCTAGCATTTGCTTCCCAGTCCTAAATGGAGTTGAATCACATGCAGTTTCGGGTCCTACGAGCAAGAGTTGATTTCTGGTAAGAACAGACACTATTGCGCTCCCATTGCCATACACAGTGCAAATAGCAATCGCGTCCTTTCCCAGCAAGTACAGTGTATTGGACTGAAGAGGAGCTACTGTTCTTGTCAGTTTCATAAGCAGAGTTGAACTAGATATGGCCCGTGTGTGTATGAAGCACAGTTCTTTTGTTCTGAGCAAGCTCACTGTTCTGGCCCTATAGGATACACAGTAGAGTAGAAGAGTGCTCTTTTCTCAAAAGCAGAGTGAGTTTCTTTTACGGTGAGCTAACGTTTGTTTCCCAATCCTAAATGGAATTGAATCACATGCAGTTTTTGGTACTACGATCAAGAGTTGTTTTCTGGTAAGGAAAGTCACTATTGTGCTACCTTTGCATTATGCAGTGCAAATAGCACTCGCGTCTGTTCCCAGCAAGTACATTGTATTGGACTGAAGAGGATCTACTGTTCTTCTCAGTTTCCTAAGCAGAGTTGAACTAGATATGGCCCGTGTGTGTAGGAAGCACAGTTCATATGTTCTGAGCAAGCTCACTGTTCTGGCCATTTAGGAAACACAGTAGAGTAGAAGAGGGCTCTTTTCTCAAATGCAGAGTGTGTTTCTTTTAAGGCTAGCTAGTGTTTGTTTCCCAGTCAGAAACGGAGTTGAATCCCATGCAGTTTCTGGTCCTACGAGCAAGAGTTGTTTTCTGGTAAGAAGAGTCACTATTGCGCTCCCATTGCCATACACAGTGCGAATAGCACTCGCATCTGCTCCCAGCAAGTACAGTGTATTGGACTGAAGAGGACCTACTGTTCTTGTCAGTTTCCTAAGCAGAGTTGAACTAGATATGACCCGTGTGTGTAGGAAGGACATTTCTTTTGTTCTGAGCAAGCTCAATGTTCAGACTCCATAGGAAACACAGTAGAGTAGAAGAGTGCTCTTTTCTCAAAAGCAGAGTGTGTTTCTTGTAAGGCTAGCTAGTGTTTGTTTTCCAGTCAGAAACGGATTTGAATCCCATTTAGTTTCTGGTCTTACAAGAAAGAGTTGTTTTCTGGTAAGAAGAGTCACTATTGCACTCCCATTGCCATACACAGTGCAAATAGCACTCTCGTATGTTCCCAGCATGTACAGTGTATTGGACTGAAGAGGAGCTACTGTTCTTGTCAGTTTCATAAGCAGAGTTGAACTAGATATGGCCCGTGTGTGTAGGAAGCACAGTTCATTTGTTCTGAGCAAGCTCACTCTTCTGGCCCTATAGGAAACACAGTAGAGTAGAAGAGTGCTCTTTTCTCAAAAGCAGAGTGTGTTTCTTGTAAGGCGAGCTAGCGTTTGTTTCCCAGTCCTAAATGGAGTTGAATCCCATGTAGTTTCTGGTCCTATGAGCAAGAGTTATTTTCTGGTAAGATGAGTCACTATTGTGCTTCCGATGCAATACACAGTGCAAATAGCAATCGCGTCTGTTCCCAGAAGGTACAGTGTATTGGAGAGAAGAGGATCTACTGTTCTTGTCAGTTTCCTAAGCAGAGTTGAATGGATATGGTCCGTCTGTGTAGGAAGAACAGCTCTTTTGTTCTGAGCATTCTCACTGTTCGGTAACAATAGGAAACACAGTAGAGTAGAAGAGTGCTCTGTTCTCAAAAGCAGAGTGTGTTTCTTGTAAGGCTAGCTAGTGTTTGTTTCCCAGTCAGAAACGGAGTTGAATCACATGCAGTTTCTGGTCCTACGAGCAATAGTTGTTTTCTGGTAAGAAGAGTCACTATAGCTCCCCCATTGCCATACACAGTGCAAATAGCCCTCGCATCTGCTTCCAGCAATTACACTGTATTGGACTGAAGAGGAACTACTGTTCTTTTCAGTTTCCTAAGCAGAGTTGAACTAGATGTGTTTCGTGTGTAGGAAGCACAGTTCTTTTGTTCTGAGCACGCTCACTGTTCTGGCCCTATAAGAAACACAGTAGAGTAGAAAAGTGCTCTTTTCTCAAAAGCAGAGTGTGTTTCTTGTAAGGCGAGCTAGCGTTTGTTTCCCAGTCCTACATGGAGTTGAATCACATGCAGTTTCTGGTCCTACAAGCAAGAGTTGTTTTCTGGTAAGAAGAGTCACTATTGTGCTCCCATTGCCATACACAGTGCAAATAGCTCTCGTGTCTGCTCCCAGCAAGTACAGTGTATTGGACTGAAGAGGAGCTACTATTCTTGTCAGTTTCCTAAGCAGAGTTGAATTACATATGGCCCGTATGTGTAGGAAGCACAGTTCTTTTGTTCTGAGCAAGCTCACTGCTCTGGTCCTATAGGAAACACAGTAGAGAAGAAGAGTGCTCTTTTCTCAAAAGTAGAGTGTGTTTCTTCTAAGGCAAGCTAGCATTTTTTTCCCAGTCCTAAATGAAGTTGAATCACATGCAGTTTCTTGTCCTATGAGCAAGAGTTTTTTTCTGGTAAGAAGAGTCACTATTGTGCTCCCATTGCAATACACAGTGAAAATAGCACTCAAGTATGTTCCCAGCAATTACAGTGTATTGGACTGATGAGGACCTACTGTTCTTGTCAGTTTCCTAAGCAGAGTTGAACTAGATATGACCCGTGTGTGTAGGAAGGACATTTCTTTTGTTCTGAGCAAGCTCACTGTTCAGACTCCATAGGAAACACAGTAGAATAGAAGAGTGCTCTTTTCTCAAAAGCAGAGTGTGTTTCTTGTAAGGCTAGCTAGTGTTTGTTTTCCAGTCAGAAACGGAGTTGAATCCCATGCAGTTTCTGGTCTTACAAGCAAGAGTTTTTTTCTGGTAAGAAGAGTCACTATTGCAATCCCATTGCCATACACAGTGCAAATAGCACTCGCGTCTGTTCCCAGCATGTACAGTGTATTGGACTGAAGAGGAGCCACTGTTCTTGTCAGTTTCCTAAGCAGAGTTGAACTAGATATGGCCCGTGTGTGTGAAGCACAGTTCTTTTGTTCTGAGCAAGCTCACTTTTCAGACCACATAGGAAACACAGTAGAGTAGAAAAGTGATCTTTTCTCAAAAGCAGAGTCTGTTTCTTGTAAGGTGAGCTAGCGTTTGTTTCCCAGTCCTAAATTGTGTTGAATCCCTTGCAGTTCCTGGTCCTACGAGCAAGAGTTGTTTTCTGGTAAGAAGAGTCACTTATGCGCTCCCATTGTCATACACAGGGCAAATAGCACATGCATCTGTTCCCAGCAAGTACAGTGTATCGGACTGAAGTGGAGATACTGTTCTTGTCAGTTTCCTAAGCAGAGTTGAACTAGATATGGCCCGTGTGTGTAGGAAGCACAGTTCTTTTGTTCTGAGCAAGCTCACTGTTCTGGCCCTATAGGAAACACAGTGGAGTAGAAGAGTGTTCTTTTCTCAAAAGAAGAGTGTGTTTCTTGTAAGGCGAGCTAGCGTTTGTTTCCCAGTCCTAAGTGGAGTTGAATCCCATGCAGTTTCTGGTCCTATGAGTAAGAGTTGTTTTCTGGTAAGAAGAGTCACTATTGTGCTCACATTGCCATACACAGTGAAAATAGCACTGGCGTCTGCTCCCAGCAAGTACAGTGTATTGTACTGAGGAGGATGTACTGTTTTTGTCAGTTTCCTAAGCAGAGTTGAACTAGATATGGCCGTGTGTGTAGGAAGCACAGTTCTTTTATACTGAGCAAGCTCACAGTTCTGGTCCTATAGGAAACACAGTAGAGTAGAAGAGTGCTCTTTTCTCAAAAGCAGAGTGTGTTTCTTGTAAGGCTAGGTAGTGTTTGTTTCCCAGTCCTAAATGGAGTTGAATCACAATGCAGTTTCTGGTCCTACGAGCAAGAGTTTTTTTCTGGTAAGAAGAGTCACTATTGCGCTCCCATTGTCATACACAGGGCAAATAGCTCTGGCGTCTTTTCCCAGCGTGTACAGTGTATAGGACAGAAGAGGAGCTACTGTTCTTGTCAGTTTCCTAAGCAGAGTTGAACTAGATATGGCCCGTGTGTGTAGGAAGCACAGTTCTTTTGTTCTGAGAAAGCGCACTGTTCTGGCCCTATAGGAAACACAGTAGAGTAGAAGAGTGCTCTTTTCTCAAGAGCAGACTGTGTTTCTTGTAAGGCAAGCTAGCGTTTGTTTCCCAGTCCTAAATGGAGTTGAATCCCATGCAGTTTCTGGTCCTACGAGCAAGAGTTGTGTTCTGGTAAAAAGAGACACTATTGTGCTTTCATTGCCATACACAGTGCAAATAGCACTCGCGTCTGTTCCCTGCAAGTACAGTGTATTGTACAGTAGAGGAGCTACTGTTCTTGTCAGTTTCCTAAGCAGAGTTTAACTAGAAATGGCCCGTGTGTAGGAAGCACAGTTCTTTTGTTCTGAGCAAGCTCACTGTTCGGACCCCATAGGAAACACAGTAGAGTAGAAGAGTGCTCTTTTCTCAAAAGCAGAGTGGGTTTCTTCTAAGGCAATCTAGCTTTTGTTTCACAGTCTTAAAAGGAGTTGAATCACATGCAGTTTCTGGTCCTTCAGGCAAGAGTTGTTTTCTGGTAAGAAGAGTCACTATTGAGCTCCCATTGTCATACACAGTGCAAATAGCTCTCGCCTCTGCTCCCAGCAAGAACATTGTATTGGACAGAAGAGGAGCTATTGTTCTTGTCAGTTTCCTAAGCAGAGTTGAACTACATATGGCCCGTATGTGTAGGAAGCACAGTTCTTTTGTTCTGAGCAAGCTCACTGTTCTGGCACTATAGGAAACACAGTAGAGTAGTTGAGTGCTCTTTTCTCAAAAGCAGAGTGTGTTTCTTGTAAGGTTAGCTAGTGTTTGTTTTCCAGTCAGAAACGGAGTTGAATCCCATGCAGTTTCTGGTCTTACAAGCAAGAGTTTTTTTCTGGTAAGAAAAGTCACTATTGCAATCCCATTGCCATACACAGTGCAAATAGCACTCGCGTCTGTTCCCAGCATGTACAGTGTATTGGACTGAAGAGGAGCTACTGTTCTTGTCAGTTTCCTAAGCAGAGTTGAACTAGATATGGCCCGTGTGTGTGAAGCACAGTTCTTTTGTTCTGAGCAAGCTCACTTTTCAGACCACATAGGAAACACAGTAGAGTAGAAAAGTGATCTTTTCTCAAAAGCAGAGTCTGTTTCTTGTAAGGTGAGCTAGCGTTTGTTTCCCAGTCCTAAATTGTGTTGAATCCCTTGCAGTTTCTGGTCCTACGAGCAAGAGTTGTTTTCTGGTAAGAAGAGTCACTATTGCGCTCCCATTGTCATACACAGGGCAAATAGCACATGCATCTGTTCCCAGCAAGTACAGTGTATCGGACTGAAGTGGAGATACTGTTCTTGTCAGTTTCCTAAGCAGAGTTGAACTAGATATGGCCCGTGTGTGTAGGAAGCACAGTTCTTTTGTTCTGAGCAAGCTCACTGTTCTGGCCCTATAGGAAACACAGTAGAGTAGAAGAGTGCTCTTTTCTCAAAAGCAGAGTGTGTTTCTCGTAAGGCGAGCTAGCGTTTGTTTCCCAGTCCTGAGTGGAGTTGAATCCCATGCAGTTTCTGGTCCTATGAGTAAGAGTTGTTTTCTGGTAAGAAGAGTCACTATTGTGCTCACATTGCCATACACAGTGAAAATAGCACTGGCGTCTGCTCCCAGCAAGTACAGTGTATTGTACTGAGGAGGATGTACTGTTTTTGTCAGTTTCCTAAGCAGAGTTGAACTAGATATGGCCGTGTGTGTAGGAAGCACAGTTCTTTTATACTGAGCAAGCTCACAGTTCTGGTCCTATAGGAAACACAGTAGAGTAGAAGAGTGCTCTTTTCTCAAAAGCAGAGTGTGTTTCTTGTAAGGCTAGGTAGTGTTGGTTCCCAGTCCTAAATGGAGTTGAATCCCAATGCAGTTTCTGGTCCTATGAGCAAGAGTTTTTTTCTGGTAAGAAGAGTTACTATTGCGCTCCCATTGTCATACACAGGGCAAATAGCTCTGGCGTCTTTTCCCAGCGTGTACAGTGTATAGGACAGAAGAGGAGCTACTGTTCTTGTCAGTTTCCTAAGCAGAGTTGAACTAGATATGGCCCGTGTGTGTAGGAAGCACAGTTCTTTTGTTCTGAGCAAGCGCACTGTTCTGGCCCTGTAGGAAACACAGTAGAGTAGAAGAGTGCTCTTTTCTCAAGAGCAGAGTGTGTTTCTTGTAAGGCAAGCTAGCGTTTGTTTCCCAGTCCTAAATGGAGTTGAATCCCATGCAGTTTCTGGTCCTACGAGCAAGAGTTGTGTTCTGGTAAAAAGAGACACTATTGTGCTTTCATTGCCATACACAGTGCAAATAGCACTCGCGTCTGTTCCCTGCAAGTACAGTGTATTGTACAGTAGAGGAGCTACTGTTCTTGTCAGTTTCCTAAGCAGAGTTTAACTAGAAATGGCCCGTGTGTGTAGGAAGCACAGTTCTTTTGTTCTGAGCAAGCTCACTGTTCGGACCCCATAGGAAACACAGTAGAGTAGAAGAGTGCTCTTTTCTCAAAAGCAGAGTGGGTTTCTTCTAAGGCAATCTAGCTTTTGTTTCACAGTCTTAAAAGGAGTTGAATCACATGCAGTTTCTGGTCCTTCAGGCAAGAGTTGTTTTCTGGTAAGAAGAGTCACTATTGAGCTCCCATTGTCATACACAGTGCAAATAGCTCTCGCCTCTGCTCCCAGCAAGAACATTGTATTGGACAGAAGAGGAGCTATTGTTCTTGTCAGTTTCCTAAGCAGAGTTGAACTACATATGGCCCGTATGTGTAGGAAGCACAGTTCTTTTGTTCTGAGCAAGCTCACTGTTCTGGTCCTAAGGGAAACACAGTAGAGTAGAAGAGTGCTCTTTTCTCAAAAGTAGATTGTGTTTCTTGTAAGGCGAGCGAGCCTTTGTTTCCCAGTCCTAAGTGGAGTTGAATCACATGTAGTTTCTGGTCCTACGAGCAAGAGTTGTTTTCTGGTAAGAAGAGTCACTATTGTGCTCCCATTGCCTTACACTGTGCAAATAGCCCTCGCGTCTGCTCCCAGCAAGTACAGTTTATTGGACTGAAGAGGAGATACTGTTCTTGTTAGGTTCCTAAGCAGAGTTGAACTAGATATGGCCAGTGTGTGTAGGAAGTACACTCCTTTTGTTCTGAGCAAGCTCACTTTTCGGGCCCTATAGGAAACACAGTAGAGTAGAAGAGTGCTCTTTTCTCAAAAGCAGAGTGTGTTTCTTCTAAGGCAAGCTAGCTTTTGTTTCCCAGTCCTAAATGGAGTTGAATCCCATGCAGTTTCTGGTCCTACAAGCAAGAGTTTTTTTCTGGTAAGAAGAGTCACTATTGAGCTCCCATTTTCATACACAGTGCAAATAGCACTCGCGTCTGTTCCCAGCATGTACAGCGTATTGGACTGAAGAGGAGCTACTGTTCTTGTCAGTTTCCTAAGTAGAGTTGAACTAGATATGGCCTGTGTGTGTAAGAAGGACATTTCTTTTGTTTTGAGCAAGCTCACTGTTCAGACTCCATAGGAAACACAGTAGAGTAGTAAAGTGCTATTTTCTCAAAAGCAGAGTGTCTTTCTTGTAAGGCTAGCTAGTGTTTGTTTCCCAGTGAGAAACGGAGTTGAATCCCATGCAGTTTCTGGTCCTACAAGCAAGAGTTATTTTCTGGTAAGAAGAGTCACTATTGCGCTCCCATTGCCATTCACAGGGCAAATAGCACTCGCGTCTGCTCCCAGCAAGTACAGTGTATTGGACTGAAGAGGATCTACTGTTCTTGTCAGTTTCCGAAGCAGAGTTGAACTAGATATGGCCCGTGTGTGTAGGAAGCACAGTTCTTTTGTTCTGAGCAAGCTCACTGTTCTGGCCAAACAGGAAACACAAAAGAGTAGAAGAGTGCTCTTTTCTCAAAAGCAGAGTGTGTTTCTTGTAAAGCGAGCTAGCGTTAGTTTCCCAGTCCTAAATGGAGGTGAATCACATGCAGTTTCTGGTCCTATGAGCAAGAGTTGTTTTCTGGTAAGAAGAGTCACTATTGTGCTACCTTTGCCATACACAGTGCAAAGAGCACTCGCCTCTGTTCTCAGCAAGTACAGTGTATTGGACAGAAGAGGAGCTACTGTTCTTGTCAGTTTCCTAAGCAGAGTTGAACTAGATATGGCCCGTGTGTGTGAAGCACAGTTCTTTTGTTCTGAGCAAGCTCACTTTTCAGACCTCATAGGAAACACAGTAGAGTAGAAGAGTGCTCTTTTCTCAAAAGCAGAGTCTCTTTCTTGTAAGGTGAGCTAGCGTTTGTTTCCCAGTCCTAAATGGTGTTGAATCCCTTGCAGTTTCTGTTCCTACGAGCCAGAGTTGTTTTCTGGTAAGAAGAGTCACTATTGCGCTCCCATTGTCATACACAGGGCAAATAGCACATGCGACTGTTCCCAGCAAGTACAGTGTATCGGACTGAAGTGGAGCTACTGTTCTTGTCAGTTTCATAAGCAGAGTTGAACTAGATATGGCCCGTGTGTGTAGGAAGCACAGTTCTTTTGTTCTGAGCAAGCTCACTGTTCTGGCCCTAAAGGAAACACAGTAGAGTAGAAGAGTGCTCTTTTCTCAAAAGCAGAGTGTGTTTCTTGTAAGGCGAGCTAGCGTTTGTTTCCCAGTCCTAAGTGGAGTTGAATCCCATGCAGTTTCTGGTCTTACGAGTAAGAGTTGTTTTCTGGTAAGAAGAGTCACTATTGTGCTCACATTGCCATACACAGTGCAAATAGCACTGGCGTCTGCTCCCAGCAAGTACAGTGTATTGGACTGATGAGGAGCTGCTGTTCTTGAGAGTTTCCTAAGCAGAGTTGAACTAGATATGGCCCGTGTGTGTAGGAAGCACAGTTCTTTTATTCTGAGCAAACTCACAGTTCTGGTCCTATAGGAAACACAGTAGAGTAGAAGAGTGCTCTTTTCTCAGAAGCAGAGTGTGTTTCTTGTAAGGCTAGCTAGTGTTTGTTTCCCAGTCCTAAATGGAGTTGAATCCCAATGCTGTTTCTGGTCCTACGAGCAAGAGTTTTTTTCAGGTAAGAAGAGTCACTATTGCACTCCCATTGTCATACACAGGGCAAATAGCTCTGGCGTCTTTTCCCAGCGTGTACAGTGTATAGGACAGAAGAGGAGCTACTGTTCTTGTCAGTTTCCTAAGCAGAGTTGAACTAGATATGGCCCGTGTGTGTAGGAAGCACAGTTATTTTGTTCTGAGCAAGCGCACTGTTCTGGCCCTATAGGAAACACAGTAGAGTAGACGAGTGCTCTTTTCTCAAAAGCAGAGTGTGTATCTTGTAAGGCGAGCTAGCGTTTGTTTCCCAGTCCTAAATGGAGTTGAATCACATGCAGTTTCTGGTCCTATGAGCAAGAGTTGTGTTCTGGTAAAAAGAGACACTATTGTGCTTTCATTGCCATACACAGTGCAAATAGCACTCGCGTCTGTTCACAGCCAAGTACAGTGTATTGTACAGTAGAGGAGCTACTGTTCTTGTCAGTTTCCTAAGCAGAGTTTAACTAGAAATGGCCCGTGTGTGTAGGAAGCACAGTTCTTTTGTTCTGAGCAAGCTCACTGTTCGGACCCCATAGGAAACACAGTAGAGTAGAAGAGTGCTCTTTTCTCAAAAGCAGAATGGGTTTCTTCTAAGGCAATCTAGCTTTTGTTTCACAGTCTTAAAAGGAGTTGAATCACATGCAATTTCTGGTCCTTCAGGCAAGAGTTGTTTTCTGGTAAGAAGAGTCACTATTGAGCTCCCATTGTCATACACAGTGCAAATAGCTCTCGCCTCTGCTCCCAGCAAGAACATTGTATTGGACTGAAGAGGAGCTATTGTTCTTGTCAGTTTCCTAAGCAGAGTTGAACTACATATGGCCCGTATGTGTAGGAAGCACAGTTCTTTTGTTCTGAGCAAGCTCACTGTTCTGGTCCTAAGGGAAAATACAGTAGAGTAGAAGAGTGCTCTTTTCTCAAAAGTAGATTGTGTTTCTTGTAAGGCGAGCGAGCCTTTGTTTCCCAGTCCTAAGTGGAGTTGAATCACATGTAGTTTCTGGTCCTACGAGCAAGAGTTGTTTTCTGGTAAGAATAGTCACTATTGTGCTCCCATTGCCTTACACAGTGCAAATAGCCCTCGCGTCTGCTCCCAGCAAGTACAGTGTATTGGACTGAAGAGGAGATACTGTTCTTGTCAGTTTCCTAAGCAGAATTGAACCAGATATGTCCTTGTGTGTAGGAAGCACAGTTCTTTTGTTCTGAGCAAGCGCACTGTTCTGGCCCTATAGGAAACACAGTAGAGTAGAAGAGTGCTCTTTTCTCAAAAGCAGAGTGTGTTTCTTGTAAGGCAACTAGCGTTTGTTTCCCAGTCCTAAATAGATTTGAATCACATGCAGTTTCTGGTCCTACGAGCAAGAGTTGTGTTCTGGTAAAAAGAGACACTATTGTGCTTTCATTGCCATACACAGTGCAAATAGCACTCGCGTCTGTTCCCAGCCAAGTACAGTGTATTGTACAGTAGAGGAGCTACTGTTCTTGTCAGTTTCCTAAGTAGAGTTGAACTAGATATGGCCCGTGTGTGTAGGAAGGACATTTCTTTTGTTTTGAGCAAGCTCACTGTTCAGACTCCATAGGAAACACAGTAGAGTAGAAGAGTGCAATTTTCTCAAAAGCAGAGTGTCTTTCTTGTAAGGCTAGCTAGTGTTTGTTTCCCAGTGAGAAATGGAGTTGAATCCCATGCAGTTTCTGGTCCTACAAGCAAGAGTTGTTTTCTGGTAAGAAGAGTCACTATTGCGCTCCCATTGCCATACACAGGGCAAATAGCACTCGCGTCTGCTCCCAGCAAGCACAGTGTATTGGACTGAAGAGGATCTACTGTTCTTGTCAGTTTCCGAAGCAGAGTTGAATAGATATGGCCCGTGTGTGTAGGAAGCACAGTTCTTTTCTTCTGAGCAAGCTCACTGTTCTGGCCCCTAGGAAACACAAAAGAGTAGAAGAGTGCTCTTTTCTCAAAAGCAGAGTGTGTTTCTTGTAAAGCGAGCTAGCGTTTGTTTCCCAGTCCTAAATGGAGGTGAATCACATGCAGTTTCTGGTCCTATGAGCAAGAGTTGTTTTCTGGTAAGAAGAGTCACTATTGTGCTACCTTTGCCATACACAGTGCAAAGAGCACTCGCCTCTGTTCCCAGCAAGTACAGTGTATTGGACAGAAGAGGAGCTACTGTTCTTGTCAGTTTCCTAAGCAGAGTTGAACTAGATATGGCCCGTGTGTGTGAAGCACAGTTCTTTTGTTCTGAGCAAGCTCAATTTTCAGACCTCATAGGAAACACAGTAGAGTAGAAGAGTGCTCTTTTCTCAAAAGCAGAGTCTCTTTCTTGTAAGGTGAGCTAGCGTTTGTTTCCCAGTCCTAAATGGTGTTGAATCCCTTGCAGTTTCTGGTCCTACGAGCCAGAGTTTTTTTCTGGTAAGAAGAGTCACTATTGCGCTCCCATTGTCATACACAGGGCAAATAGCACATGCGTCTGTTCCCAGCAAGTACAGTGTATCGGAGTGAAGTAGAGCTACTGTTCTTGTCAGTTTCATAAGCAGAGTTGAACTAGATATGGCCCGTGTGTGTAGGAAGCACAGTTCTTTTGTTCTGAGCAAGCTCACTGTTCTGGCCCTAAAGGAAACACAGTAGAGTAGAAGAGTGCTCTTTTCTCAAAAGCAGAGTGTGTTTCTTGTAAGGCAAGCTAGCGTTTGTTTCCCAGTCCTAAGTGGAGTTGAATCCCATGCAGTTTCTGGTCTTACGAGTAAGAGTTGTTTTCTGGTAAGAAGAGTCACTATTGTGCTCACATTGCCATACACAGTGCAAATAGCACTGGCGTCTGCTCCCAGCAAGTACAGTGTATTGGACTGAAGAGGAGCTGCTGTTCTTGTCAGTTTCCTAAGCAGAGTTGAACTAGATATGGCCCGTGTGTGTAGGAAGCACAGTTCTTTTATTCTGAGCAAGCTCACAGTTCTGGTCCTATAGGAAACACAGTAGAGTAGAAGAGTGCTCTTTTCTCAGAAGCAGAGTGTGTTTCTTGTAAGGCTAGCTAGTGTTTGTTTCCCAGTCCTAAATGGAGTTGAATCCCAATGCTGTTTCTGGTCCTACGAGCAAGAGTTTTTTTCAGGTAAGAAGAGTCACTATTGCGCTCCCATTGTCATACACAGGGCAAATAGCTCTGGCGTCTTTTCCCAGCGTGTACAGTGTATAGGACAGAAGAGGAGCTACTGTTCTTGTCAGTTTACTAAGCAGAGTTGAACTAGATATGGCCCGTGTGTGTAGGAAGCACAGTTATTTTGTTCTGAGCAAGCGCACTGTTCTGGCCCTATAGGAAACATAGTAGAGTAGACGAGTGTTCTTTTCTGAAAAGCAGAGTGTGTATCTTGTAAGGCGAGCTAGCGTTTGTTTCCCAGTCCTAAATGGAGTTGAATCACATGCAGTTTCTGGTCCTACGAGCAAGAGTTGTGTTCTGGTAAAAAGAGACACTATTGTGCTTTCATTGCCATACACAGTGCAAATAGCACTCGCGTCTGTTCACAGCCAAGTACAGTGTATTGTACAGTAGAGGAGCTACTGTTCTTGTCAGTTTCTTAAGCAGAGTTTAACTAGAAATGGCCCGTGTGTATAGGAAGCACAGTTCTTTTGTTCTGAGCAAGCTCACTGTTCGGACCCCATAGGAAACACAGTAGAGTAGAAGACTGCTCTTTTCTCAAAAGCAGATGGTGTTTCTTGTAAGGCTAGCTAGTGTTTGTTACCCAGTCAGAAACGGAGTTGAATCCCACTCAGTTTCTGGTCCTACGAACAATAGTTGTTTTTTGGTAAGAAGTGTCACTATTGCGCTCCCATTGTCATACACAGTGCAAATAGCACTCACGTCTGCTCCCAGCAAGTACAGTGTATTGAACTGAAGAGGAGCTACTGTTCTTGTCAGTTTCCTAAGCACAGTTGAACTAGATATGGCCCGTGTGTGTAGGAAGCACAGTTCTTTTGTTCTGAGCAAGCTCACTGTTCAGACCCCTTAGGAAACATAGTAGAGTAGAAGAGTACTCTTTTTTCAAAAGCAGAGTTTGTTTCTTGTAAGGCAAGCTAGCATTTGTTTCCCAGTCCTAAGTGGAGTTGAATCACATGCAGTTTCGGGTCCTACGAGCAAGAGTTGTTTTCTGGTAAGAACAGACACTATTGCGCTCCCATTGCCATACACAGTGCAAATAGCAATCGCGTCTTTCCCAGCAAGTACAGTGTATTGGACTGAAGAGGAGCTACTGTTCTTGTCAGTTTCATAAGCAGAGTTGAACTAGATATGGCCCGTGTGTGTATGAAGCACAGTTCTTTTGTTCTGAGCAAGCTCACTGTTCTGGCCCTATAGGATACACAGTAGAGTAGAAGAGTGCTCTTTCTCAAAAGCAGAGTGTGTTTCTTTTACGGTGAGCTAACGTTTGTTTCCCAATCCTAAATGGAATTGAATCACATGCAGTTTTTGGTACTACGATCAAGAGTTGTTTTCTGGTAAGCAAAGTCACTATTGTGCTACCTTTGCATTACGCAGTGCAAATAGCACTCGCGTCTGTTCCCAGCAAGTACATTGTATTGGACTGAAGAGGATCTACTGTTCTTGTCAGTTTCCTAAGCAGAGTTGAACTAGATATGGCCCGTGTGTGTAGGAAGCACAGTTCATATGTTCTGAGCAAGCTCACTGTTCTGGCCTTTTAGGAAACACAGTAGAGTAGAAGAGGGCTCTTTTCTCAAATGCAGAGTGTGTTTCTTTTAAGGCTAGCTAGTGTTTGTTTCCCAGTCAGAAACGGAGTTGAATCCCATGCAGTTTCTGGTCCTACGAGCAAGAGTTGTTTTCTGGTAAGAAGAGTCACTATTGCGCTCCCATTGCCATACACAGTGCAAATAGCACTCGCATCTGCTCCCAGCAAGTACAGTGTATTGGACTGAAGAGGACCTACTGTTCTTGTCAGTTTCCTAAGCAGAGTTGAACTAGATATGACCCGTGTGTGTAGGAAGGACATTTCTTTTGTTCTGAGCAAGCTCACTGTTCAGACTCCATAGGAAACACAGTAGAGTAGAAGAGTGCTCTTTTCTCAAAAGCAGAGTGTGTTTCTTGTAAGGCTAGCTAGTGTTTGTTTTCCACTCAGAAACGGAGTTGAATCCCATGCAGTTTCTGGTCTTACAAGCAAGAGTTGTTTTCTGGTAAGAAGAGTCACTATTGCACTCCCATTGCAATACACAGTGCAAATAGCACTCACGTATGTTCCCAGCATGTACAGTGTATTGGACTGAAGAGGAGCTACTGTTCTTGTCAGTTTCCTAAGCAGAGTTGAACTAGATATGGCCCGTGTGTGAAAGAAGCACAGTTCTTTTGATCTTTGGAAGCTCACTGTCCTGGCCCTATAGGATACACAGTAGAGTATAAGAGTGCTCTTTTCTCAAAAACAGAGTGTGTTTCTTGTAAGGTGAGCTAGCGTTTGTTTCCCAATCCTAAATGGAGTTGAATCACATGCAGTTTCTAGTCCTATGAGCAAGAGTTGTTTTTCTTGTAAGAAGAGTCACTATTATGCTCCCATTGTCATACACAGCGCAAATAGCACTGTCGTCTGTTCCCAGCATGTACAAAGTATTGGACTGAAGAGGATCTTTTGTTCTAGTCAGTTTCCAAAGCAGAGTTGAACTAGATATGGCCTGTGTGTGTGTGAAGCACAGTTCTTTTGTTCTGAGCAAGCTCACTCTTCTGGCCCTATAGGAAACACAGTAGAGTAGAAGAGTGCTCTTTTCTCAAAAGCAGAGTGTGTTTCTTGTAAGGCGAGCTAGCGTTTGTTTCCCAGTCCTAAATGCAGTTGAATCCCATGCAGTTTCTGGTCCTATGAGCAAGAGTTGTTTTCTGGTAAGAAGAGTCACTATTGTGCTCCCATTGTCCTACACAGGGCAAATAGCACGGGCGTCTGTTCCCAGCATGTAGAGTGTATTGGACTGAAGAGGATCTACTCTTCATGTCAGTTTCCTAAGCAGAGTTGAACTAGATATGGCCCGTGTGTGTAGGAAGCACAGTTCTTTTGTTCTGAGCAAGCTCACTGTTCTGGCCTTATAAGAATCACAGTAGAGTAGAAGAGTGCTCTTTTCTCAAAAGCAGAGTGTGTTTCTTCTAAGGCGAGCTAGGGTTTGTTTCCCAGTCCTAAATGGAGTTGAATCACATGCAGTTTCTGGTCCTACAGGCTAGAGTTGTTTTCTGGTAAGAAGAGTCACTATTGAGCTCCCATTGTCATACACAGTGCAAATAGCTCTCGCGTCTGCTCCCAGCAAATACATTGTATTGGACAGAAGAGGATCTACTGTTCTTGTCAGTTTCCTAAGGAGAGTTGACCTAGATATGGCCCGTGTGTGTAGGAAGCACAGTTCTTTTGTTCTGAGCAAGCTCATTGTTCTAGCCCTATAGGATACACAGTAGAGTAGAAGAGTGCTCTTTTCTCAAAAGCAGAGTGTGTTTCTTGTAAGGCGAGCTAGCATTTGTTTCCCAACCTAAATGGAGTTGAATCACATGCAGTTTCTGGTCCTACTTGCAAGAGTTGTGTTCTGGTAAAAAGAGTCACTATTGTGCTTTCATTGCCATACACAGTGCAAATAGCACTCGCGTCTGTTCCCAGCCAAGTACAGTGTATTGTACAGTAGAGGAGCTACTGTTCTTGTCAGTTTCCTAAGCAGAGTTGAACTAGATATGGCCCGTGTGTGTAAAAAGCACAGTTCTTTTGTTCTGAGCAAGCTCACTGTTCAGACCCCATAGGAAACACAGTAGAGTAGAAGAGTGCTCTTTTCTCAAAAGCAGAGTGTGTTTCTTGTAAGGCTAGCTAGTGTTTGTTTCCCAGTCAGAAACGGAGTTGAATCCCAATGCAGTTTCTGGTCCTACGAGCAAGGGTTTTTTTCTGGTAAGAAGAGTCACTATTGCGCTCCCATTGTCATACACAGGGCAAATAGCTCTGGCGTCTTTTCCCAGCGTGTACAGTGTATAGGACAGAAGAGGAGCTACTGTTCTTGTCAGTTTCCTAAGCAGAGTTGAACTAGATATGGCCCGTGTGTGTAGGAAGCACAGTTCTTTTGTTCTGAGCAAGCGCACTGTTCTGGTCCTAAGGGAAACACAGTAGAGTAGAAGAGTGCTCTTTTCTCAAAAGTAGATTGTGTTTCTTGTAAGGCGAGCGAGCCTTTGTTTCCCAGTCCTAAGTGGAGTTGAATCACATGTAGTTTCTGGTCCTACAAGCAAGAGTTGTTTTCTGGTAAGAAGAGTCACTATTGTGCTCCCTTTGCCATACAAAGTGCAAATAGCACTCGTGTCTGCTCCCAGCAAGTACAGTGTATTGAACTGAAGAGGAGCTACTATTGTTGTCAGTTTCCTAAGCAGAGTTGAACTAGATATGGACGGTTTGTGTAGGAAGCAAAGTTCTTTTGTTCTGAGCAAGCTCACTGTTCTGGCCCTTTAGGAAACACAGTAGAGTAGAGGAGTGCTCTTTTCTCAAAAGCAGAGTGTGTTTCTTCTAAGGCGAGCTAGCATTTTTTTCCCAGTCCTAAATGAAGTTGAATCACATGCAGTTTCTTGTCCTATGAGCAAGAGTTTTTTTCTGGTAAGAAGAGTCACTATTGTGCTCCCATTGCAATACACAGTGCAAATAGCACTCAAGTATGTTCCCAGCAAGTACAGTGTATTGGACTGATGAGGACCTACTGTTCTTGTCAGTATCCTAAGCAGAGTTGAACTAGATATGGCCCGTGTGTGTAGGAAGCACAGTTCTTTTGTTCTGAGCAAGCTCACTGTTCTGGCCCTATAGGATACACAGTAGAGTAGAAGAGTGCTCTTTTCTCAAAAGCAGAGTGTGTTTCTTGTAAGGTGAGCTAGCATTTGTTTCCCAATCCTAAATGGAATTGAATCACAAGCAGTTTTTGGTACTATGATCAAGAGTTGTTTTCTGGTAAAGAAAGTCACTATTGCGCTACCTTTGCCATACACAGTGCAAATAGCACTCGTGTCTGTTCCCAGCAAGTACAGTGTATTGGACTGAAGAGGAGCTACTGTTCTTGTCAGTTTCCTAAGCAGAGTTGAACTAGATATGGCCCGAGTGTGTAGGAAGCACAGTTCTTTTGTTCTAAGAAAGCTCACTGTTCTGGCCTTATAGGAAACACACTAGAGTAGAAGAGTGCTCTTTTCTCAAAAGCAGAGTGTGTTTCTTGTAAGGCGAGCTAGGGTTTGTTTCCCAATCCTAAATGGAGTTGAATCCCATGCAGATTCTGGTCCTACGAGCAAGAGTTGTTTTCTGGTAAGAAGATTCTCTATTGTACTCCCATTGTCATACACAGGGCAAATAGCACTGGCGTCTATTCCCAGCATGTACAGTGTATTGGACTGAAGAGAATCTACTGTTCTTGTCAGTTTCCTAAGCAGAGTTGAAATAGATATGGCCCGTGTGTGTAGGAAGCACAGTTCTTTTGTTCTGAGCAAGCTCACTGTTCTGGCCATATAAGAAACACAGTAGAGTAGAAGAGTGCTCTTTTCTCAAAAGCAGAGTGTGTTTCTTCTAAGGCAAGCTAGCGTTTCTTTCCCAGTTAAATGGAGTTGAATCACATGCAGTTTCTGGTCCTACAAGCAAGAGTTGTTTTCAGGTAAAAAGAGTCACTATGGAGCTCCCATTGTCATACACAGTGCAAATAGCACTCCCGTCTGCTCCCAGCAAGTACAGTGTATTGAACTGAAGAGGAGCTACTGTTCTTGTCAGTTTCCTAAGCACAGTTGAACTAGATATGGCCCGTGTGTGTAGGAAGCACAGTTCTTTTGTTCTGAGCAAGCTCAATGTTCATACCCCTTAGGAAAAAGAGTAGAGTAGAAGAGTACTCTTTTCTCAAAAGCAGAGTGTGTTTCTTGTAAGGCAAGCTAGCGTTTGTTTCCCAGTCCTAAATGGAGTTGAATCACATGCAGTTTCTGGTCCTACAAGCAAGATTTGTTTTCTGGAAAGAACAGACACTATTGCGCTCCCATTGCCATACACAGTGCAAATAGCAATCGCGTCTGTTCCCAGCAAGTACAGTGTATTGGACTGAAGAGGAGCTACTGTTCCCGTCAGTTTCATAAGCAGAGTTGAACTAGATATGGCCCGTGTGTGTATGAAGCCCAGTTCTTTTGTTCTGAGCAAGCTTACTGTTCTGGCCCTATAGGATACACAGTAGAGTAGAAGAGTGCTCTTTTCTCAAAAGCAGAGTGTGTTTCTTTTAAGGTGAGCTAACGTTTGTTTCCCAATCCTAAATGGAATTGAATCACATGCAGTTTTTGGTACTACGATCAAGAGTTGTTTTCTGGTAAGGAAAGTCACTGTTGTGCTACCTTTGACATACGCAGTGCAAATAGCACTCGTGTCTGTTCCCAGCAAGTACAGTGTATTGGACTGAAGAGGAGCTACTGTTCTTGTCAGTTTCCTAAGCAGAGTTGAACTAGATGTCCTGTTTGTGCAGGAAGCACAGTTCTCTTGTTCTAAGAAAGCTAACTGTTCTGGCCTTATAGGAAACACACTAGAGTAGAAGAGAGCTCTTTTCTCAAAAGCAGAGTGTGTTTCTTGTAAGGCAAGCTAGTGTTTGTTTCGCAGTCCTAAATGGAGTTGAATCCTATGCAGTTTCTGGTCCTACGAACAATAGTTGTGTTCTGGTATGAAGAGTCTCTATTGTGCTCCCATTGTCATACACACGGGCAAATAGCACTGGCGTCTGTTCCCAGCATGTACAGTGTATTCAACTGAAGAAAATCTACTGTTCTTGTCAGTTTCCTAAGCAGAGTTGAACTAGATATGGCCCGTGTGTGTAGGAAGCACAGTTCTTTGTTCTGAGCAAGCTCACTGTTCAGACTCCATAGGAAAAACAGTAGAGTAGAAGAGAGCTCTTTTCTCAAAAGCAGAGTGTGTTTCTTCTAAGGCAAGCTAGTGTTTCTTTCCCAGTTAAATGGAGTTGAATCACATGCAGTTTCTGGTCCTACAAGCAAGAGTTGTTTTCTGGTAAAAAGAGTCACTATGGAGCTCCCATTGTCATACACAGTGCAAATAGCACTCCCGTCTGCTCCCAGAAAATACAGTGTATTGAACTGAAGAGGAGCTACTGTTGTTGTCAGTTTCCTAAGCAGAGTTGAACTAGATATGGCCCGTGTGTGTAGGAAGCACAGTTCTTTTGTTCTGAGCAAGCTCACTGTTCAGACCCCTTAGGAAACATAGTAGAGTAGAAGAGTACTCTTTTCTCAAAAGCAGAGTGTGTTTCTTGTAAGGCAAGCTAGCGTTTGTTTCCCAGTCCTAAATGGAGTTGAATCACATGCAGTTTCTGGTCCTACGAGCAAGAGTTGTTTTCTGGTAAGAACAGTCACTATTGTGCTCCCATTGTCATACACAGTGCAAATAGCAATCACGTCTGTTCCAAGCAAGTACAGTGTATTGGACAGAAGAGGAGCTACTGTTCTTGTGAGTTTCCTAAGGAGAGTTGAACTAGATATGGCCCGTGTGTATGAAGCACAGTTCTTTTGTTCTGAGCAAGCTCACTGTTCGGACCCCATAGGAAACACAGTAGAGTAGAAGAGTGCTCTTTTCTCAAAAGCAGAGTGTGTTTCTTGTAAGGCGAGCTAGTGTTTGTTTCCCAATCCTAAATGGAGTTGAATCCCATGCAGATTCTGATCCTACGAGCAAGAGTTGTTTTCTGGTAAGAAGAGTCACTATTGCGCTGCCATTGCCATACACAGGACAAATAGCACTGGCGTCTGTTCCCAGCATGTACAGTGTATTGGACTGAAGAGGATCTACTGTTCTTGTCAGTTTCCTAAGCAGAGTTGAACTAGATATGGCCCGTGTGTGTAGGAAGCACAGTTCTTATGTTCTGAGCAAGCTCACTGTTCTGGCCATTTAGGACAACAGTATAGTAGAAGAGTGCTCTTTTCTCAAATGCAGAGTGTGTTTCTTTTAAGGCTAGCTAGTGTTTGTTTCCCAGTCTGAAACGGAGTTGAATCCCATGCAGTTTCTGGTCCTACGAGCAAGAGTTGTTTTCTGGTAAGAAGAGTCAGTATTGTACTCCCATTGTCATACACATGGCAAATAGCACTGGCGTCTGTTCCCAGCATTTACAGTGTATTGGACTGAAGAGAATCTACTGTTCTTGTCAGTTTCCTAAGCAGAGTTGAACTAGATATGGCCCGTGTGTGTAGGAAGCACAGTTCTTTTGTTCTGAGCAAGCTCACTGTTCTGGCCCTTTAGGAAACACAGTAGAGTAGAAGAGTGCTCTTTTCTCAAAAGCAGAGTGTGTTTCTTTTAAGACGAGCTAGCGTTTGTTTCCCAGTCCTAAATGGTGTTGAATCTCAGGCAGTTTCTGGTCCTACGAGCAAGAGTTGTTTTCTGGTAAGAAGAGTCACCATTGCGCTCCCATTGCCATACTCAGTGCAAATAGCACTCGCGTCTGTTCCCAGCAAGTACTGTGTATTGGACAGAGGAGGAGCTACTGTTCTTGTCAGTTTCCTAAGCAGAGTTGAACTAGATATGGCCCGTGTGTGTAGGAAGCACAGTTCTTATGTTCTGAGCAAGCTCACTGTTCTGGCCATTTAGGAAACACAGTAGAGTAGAAGAGTGCTCTTTTCTCAAATGCAGAGTGTGTTTCTTTTCAGGCGAGTTTGCGTTTGTTTCCCAGTCCTAAATGGAGTTGAATCCCATGCAGTTTCTGGTCCTAGAGCAAGAGTTGTTTTCTGGTAAGAAGAGTCACTATTGTGCTCCCATTGTCATACCCAGGGCAAATAGCACTGGCGTCTGTTCCCAGCATGTACAGTGTATTGGACTGAAGAGGATCTACTGTTCTTGTCATTTTCCTCAGCAGAGTTGAACTAGATATGGCCCGTGTGTGTAGGAAGCACAGTTCTTTTGTTCTGAGCAAGCTTACTGTTCTGTCCCTATAGGAAACACAGTAGAGTAGAAGCGTGCTCTTTTCTCAAAAGCAGAGTGTGTTTCTTGTAAGGCGAGCTAGCGTTTGTTTCCCAGTCCTAAATGGAGTTGAATCACATGCAGTTTCTGGTCCTACAAGCAAGAGTTGCTTTCTGGTTAGAAGAGTCACTATTGAGCTCCCAATGTCATGTACAGTGCAAATAGCACTCGCGTATGTTCCCAGCAAGTACAGTGTATTGGAAAGAAGAGGATATACTGTTCTTGTCAGTTTCCTAAGCAGAGTGGAACTAGATATGACCCGTGTGTGTAGGAAGCACAGTTCTTTTGTTCTGAGCAAGCTCACGGTTCCGAGCCCATAGGAAACACAGTAGAGTAGAAGAGTGCTCTTTTCTCAAAAACAGAGTGTGTTTGTTGTAAGGCGAGCTAGCGTTTGTTTGCCAGTCCTAAATGGAGTTGAATCCCATGCTGTTTCTGGTCCTACGAGCAAGAGTTGTTTTCTGGTAAGAAGAGTCACTATTGCGCTCCCATTGTCATACACAGGGCAAATAGCACTGGCATCTGTTCCCAGCATGTACAGTGTGTTGGACTGAAGAGGATCTACTGTTCTTGTCAGTTTCCTAAGCAGAGTCAACTAGATATGGCCCGTGTGTATAGGAAGCACAGTTCTTTTGTTCTGAGCAAGGTCACTGTTCTGACGCTTTAGTAAACTCAGTAGAGTAGAAGAGTGCTCTTTACTCAAAAGCAGAGTGTGTTTCTTGTAAGACGAGCTAGTGTTTGTTTCCCAGTCCTAAATTGAGTTTAATCACATACAGTTTCAGGTCCTACGAGCAACAGGTGTTTTCTGGAAAAGAGAGTCACTATTGTGCTTCCATTGCCATACACGGTGCAAATAGCACTCGCGTCTGTTCCCAGCAATTACAGTGTACTGGACTGAAGAGGAGCTACTGTTCTTGTCAGTTTCCTAAGCAGAGTTGAACTAGATGTGGCCCGTTTGTGTAGGAAGCACAGTTCTTTTGTTCTGAGCAAGCTCACTGTTCTGGCCCTATAAGAAACACTGTAGAGTAGAAGAGTGCTCTATTCTCAAAAGCAGAGTGTGTTTCTTGTAAGACGAGCTAGCGTTTGTTTCCCAGTCCTAAATGGAGTTTAATCACATGCAGTTTCGGGTCCTACGATCAAGAGTTGTTTTCTGGTAAGGAAAGTCACTATTGCGCTCCCTTAGCCGCACACAGTGCAAATAGCACTGGCGTATGTTCCCAGCAAGTACAGTGTATTGGAAAGAAGAGGATATACTGTTCTTGTCAGTTTCCTAAGCAGAGTTGAACTAGATATGGCCCGTGTGTGTAGGTAGCACAGTTCTTTTGTTCTGAGCAAGCTCACTGTTCTGGCCCTATAGGAAACACAGTAGAGTAGAAGAGTGCTCTTTTCTCAAAAGCAGAGTGTGTTTCTTCTAAGGCAAGCTAGCGTTTCTTTCCCAGTTAAATGGAGTTGAATCACATGCAGTTTCTGGTCCTACAATCAACAGTTGTTTTCTGGTAAAATGAGTCACTATGGAGCTCCCATTGTCATACACAGTGCAAATAGCACTCCCGTCTGCTCCCAGCAAGTACAGTGTATTGAACTGAAGAGGAGCTACTGTTCTTGTCAGTTTCCTAAGCAGAGTTGAACTAGATATGGCCCGTGTGTGTAGGAAGCACAGTTCTTTTGTTCTCAGCAAGCTCACTGTTCAGACCCCTTGGGAAAAATAGTAGAGTAGAAGAGTACTCTTTTCTCAAAAGCAGAGTGTGTTTCTTGTAAGGCAAGCTAGCGTTTGTTTCCCAGTCCTAAATGGAGTTGAATCACATGCAGTTTCTGGTCCTACGAGCAAGAGTTGTTTTATGGTAAGAACAGTCACTATTGCGCTCCCATTGCCATACACAGTGCAAATAGCAATCACGTCTGTTCCCAGCAAGTACAGTGTATTGGACAGAAGAGGAGCTACTGTTCTTGTCAGTTTCTTAACAGAGTTGAACTAGATATGGCCCGTGTGTGTATGAAGCACAGTTCTTTTGTTCTGAGCAAGCTCACTGTTCTGACCCCATAGGAAACACAGTAGAGTAGAAGAGTGCTCTTTTCTCAAAAGCAGAGTGTGTTTCTTGTAAGGCGAGCTAGCGTTTGTTTCCCAGTCCTAAATGGTGTTGAATCAAATGCAGTTTCTGGTCCTACAAGCAAGAGTTGTTTTCTGGTACAAAGAGTCACTACTGCGCTCCCATTGCCATTCACAGTGCAAATAACATTCGCGTCTGTTCCCATCAAGTACAGTGTAGTGGACATAAGAGGTGATATTTTTCTTGTCAGTTTCCTAACCAGAGTTGAACTAGATATGGCCCGTGTGTGTAGGAAGCACAGTTCTTTTGTTCTGAGCAAGCTCACTGTTCGAAACCCTTAGGAAACACAGTAGAGTAGAATAGTGCTTTTTTTCTCAAAAGCAGAGTGTGTTTCTTGTAAGGCGAGCTTGCGTTTGTTTCCCAGTCCTAAATGGAGTTGAATCCCATGCAGTTTCTGGTCCTAGAGCAAGAGTTGTTTTCTGGTAAGAAGAGTCACTATTGTACTCCCATTGTCATACACATGGCAAATAGCACTGGCGTCTGTTCCCAGCATGTACAGTGTATTGGACTGAAGAGATTCTACTGTTCTTGTCAGTTTCCTAAGCAGAGTTGAACTAGATATGGCCCGTGTGTGTAGGAAGCACAGTTCTTTTGTTCTGAGCAAGCTCACTGTTCTGGCCCTTTAGGAAACACAGTAGAGTAGAAGAGTGCTCTTTTCTCAAAAGCAGAGTGTGTTTTTTGTAAGGCGAGCTAGCGTTTGTTTCCCAGTCCTAAATGGTGTTGAATCTCAGGCAGTTTCTGGTCCTACGAGCAAGAGTTGTTTTCTGGTAAGAAGAGTCACCATTGCGCTCCCATTGCCATACACAGTGCAAATAGCACTCGCGTCTGTTCCCAGCAAGTACTGTGTATTGGACAGAGGAGGAGCTACTGTTCTTGTCAGTTTCCTAAGCAGAGTTGAACTAGATATGGCCCGTGTGTGTAGGAAGCACAGTTCTTTTGTTCTCAGCAAGCTCACTGTTCGGACCCCATAGGAAACACAGTAGAGTAGAAGAGTGTTCTTTTCTCAAATGCAGAGTGTGTTTCTTTTCAGGCGAGTTTGCGTTTGTTTCCCAGTCCTAAATGGAGTTGAATCCCATGCAGTTTCTGGTCCTAGAGCAAGAGTTGTTTTCTGGTAAGAAGAGTCACTATTGTGCTCCCATTGTCATACACAGGGCAAATAGCACTGGCGTCTGTTCCCAGCATGTACAGTGTATTGGACTGAAGAGGATCTACTGTTCTTGTCATTTTCCTCAGCAGAGTTGAACTAGATATGGCCCGTGTGTGTAGGAAGCACAGTTCTTTTGTTCTGAGCAAGCTTACTGTTCTGTCCCTATAGGAAACACAGTAGAGTAGAAGCGTGCTCTTTTCTCAAAAGAAGAGTGTGTTTCTTGTAAGGCGAGCTAGCGTTTGTTTCCCAGTCCTAAATGGAGTTGAATCACATGCAGTTTCTGGTCCTACAAGCAAGAGTTGCTTTCTGGTTAGAAGAGTCACTATTGAGCTCCCAATGTCATGTACAGTGCAAATAGCACTCGCGTATGTTCCCAGCAAGTACAGTGTATTGGAAAGAAGAGGATATACTGTTCTTGTCAGTTTCCTAAGCAGAGTGGAACTAGATATGACCCGTGTGTGTACGAAGCACAGTTCTTTTGTTCTGAGCAAGCTCACGGTTCCGAGCCCATAGGAAACACAGTAGAGTAGAAGAGTGCTCTTTTCTCAAAAACAGAGTGTGTTTCTTGTAAGGCGAGCTAGCGTTTGTTTGCCAGTCCTAAATGGAGTTGAATCCCATGCTGTTTCTGGTCCTACGAGCAAGAGTTGTTTTCTGGTAAGAAGAGTCACTATTGCGCTCCCATTGTCATACACAGGGCAAATAGCACTGGCATCTGTTCCCAGCATGTACAGTGTGTTGGACTGAAGAGGATCTACTGTTCTTGTCAGTTTCCTAAGCAGAGTCAACTAGATATGGCCCGTGTGTATAGGAAGCACAGTTCTTTTGTTCTGAGCAAGGTCACTGTTCTGGCCCTATAGGATACACAGTAGAGTAGAAGAGTGCTCTTTTCTCAAAAGCAGAGTGTGTTTCTTGTAAGGCGAGCTAGCGTTTGTTTCCCAACGTAAATGGAGTTGAATCACATGCAGTTTCTGGTCCTACGAGCACGAGTTGTGTTCTGGTAAAAAGAGTCACTATTGTGCTTTCATTGCCATACACAGTGCAAATAGCACTCGCGTCTGTTCACAGCCAAGTACAGTGTATTGTACAGTAGAGGAGCTACTGTTCCTGTCAGTTCCCTAAGCAGAGTTGAACTAGATATGGCCCGTGTGTGTAGGAAGCACAGTTCTTTTGTTCTGAGCAAGCTCACTGTTCAGACACCATAGGAAACACAGTAGAGTAGAAGAGTGCTCTTTTCTCAAAAGCAGAGTGTGTTTCTTGTAAGGCTAGCTAGTGTTTGTTTCCCAGTCAGAAACGGAGTTGAATCCCACTCAGTTTCTGGTCCTACAAGCAAGAGTTGTTTTCTGGTAAGAAGAGTCATTATTGTGCTCCCTTTGCCATACACAGTGCAAATAGCTCTCGTGATGCTCCCAGCAAGTACAGTGTATTGAACTGAAGAGGAGCTACTATTTTTGTCAGTTTCCTAAGCAGAGTTGAACTAGATATGGACGGTGTGTGTAGGAAGCAAAGTTCTTTTGTTCTGAGCAAGCTCACTGTTCTGCCCTTTAGGAAACACAGTAGAGTAGAAGAGTGCTCTTTTCTCAAAAGCAGAGTGTGTTTCTTCTAAGGCGCTCTAGCGTTTGTTTCCCAGTCCTAAATGAAGTTGAATCATATGCAGTTTCTTGTCCTATGAGCAAGAGTTTTTTTCTGGTAAGAAGAGTCACTATTGTGCTCCCATTGCAATACACAGTGCAAATAGCTCTCGTGTCTGTTCCCAGCAAGCACAGTGTATTGGACTGAAGAAGACCTACTGTTCTTGTCAGTTTCGTAAGCAGAGTTGAACTAGATATGACCCGTGTGTGTAGGAAGGACATTTCTTTTGTTCTGAGCAAGCTCACTGTTCAGACTCCATAGGAAACACAGTAGAGTAGAAGAGTGCTCTTTTCTCAAAAGCAGAGTGTGTTTTTTGTAAGGCTAGCTAGTGTTTGTTTTCCAGTCAGAAACGGAGTTGAATCCCATGCAGTTTCTGGTCTTACAAGCAAGAGTTGTTTTATGGTAAGAAGAGTCACTATTGCACTCCCATTGCCATACACAGTGCAAATAGCACTCGCGTCTGTTCCCAGCAGGTACAGTGTATTGGACTGAAGAGGAGCTACTGTTCTTGTCAGTTTCCTAAGCAGAGTTGAACTAGATATGGCCCGTGTGTGTAGGAAGCACAGTTCTTTTGTTCTGAGCAAGCTCACTGTTCTGGCCCTATAGGATACACAGTAGAGTAGAAGAGTGCTCTTTTTTCAAAAGCAGAGTGTGTTTCTTGAAAGGTGAGCTAGCGTTTGTTTCCCAATCTTAAATGGAATTGAATCACATGCAGTTTTTGGTACTATGATCAAGAGTTGTTTTTTGGTAAAGAAAGTCACTATTGTGCTACCTTTGCCATACACAGTGCAAATAGCACTCGCATCTGTTCCCAGCAAGTACAGTGTATTGGACTGAAGAGGAGCTACTGTTCTTGTCAGTTTCCTAAGCAGAGTTGAACTAGATATGTCCCGTTTGTGTAGGAAGCACAGTTCTTTTGTTCTGAGAAAGCTCACTGTTCTGGCCTTATAGGAAACACAGTAGAGTAGAAGAGTGCTCTTATCTCAAAAGCAGAGTGTGTTTCTTGTAAGGCAAGCTAGCGTTTGTTTCCCAGTCCTAAATGGAGTTGAATCCCATGCAGTTTCTGGTCCTACGAGCAAGAGTTGTTTTCAGGTAAGAAGAGTCACTATTGTGCTCCCATTGTCATACACAGGGCAAATAGCACGGGCGTCTGTTCCCAGCATGTAAAGTGTATTGGACTGAAGAGGATCTACTCTTCTTGTCAGTTTCCTAAGCAGAGTTGAACTAGATATGGCCCGTGTGTGTAGGAAGCACAGTTCTTTTGTTCTGAGCATGCTCACTGTTCTGGCCCTATAAGAAACACAGTAGAGTAGAAGTGTGCTCTTTTCTCAAAAGCAGAGTGTGTTTCTTGTAAGGCGAGCTAGCGTTTCTTTCTCAATCCTAAATGCAGTTGAACCCCATGCAGTTTCTGGTCCTACGAGCAAGAGTTGTTTTCTGGTAAGAAGAGTCCCTATTGCGCTCCAATTGTCATATTCAGGGCAAATAGCACTGGCATCTGTTCCCAGCATGTACAGTGTATTGGACTGAAGAGGATCTACTGTTCTTGTCAGTTTCCTAAGCAGAGTTGAACTAGATATGGCCCATGTGTGTAGGAAGCACAGTTTTTTTGTTCTGAGCTAGCTCACTGTTCTGGCCCTATAGGAAACACAGTAGATTAGAAGAATGTTCTTTTCTGAAAAGCAGAGTGTGTTTCCTGTAAGGCGAGCTAGCGTTTGTTTCCCAGTCCTAAATGGTGTTGAATCAAATGTAGTTTCTGGTCCTACAAGCATGAGTTGTTTTCTGGTACAAAGAGTCACTATTGCGCTCCAATTGCCATTCACAGTGCAAATACCACTCGCGTCTGTTCCCATCAAGTACAGTGAAGTGGACAGAAGAGGTGATATTTTTCTTGTCAGTTTCCTAACCAGAGTTGAACTAGATATGGCCCGTGTGTGTAGGAAGCACAGTTCTTTTGTTCTGAGCAAGCTCACTTTTCGAAACCCTAGGAAACACAGTAGAGTAGAAGAGTGCTTTTTTTCTCAAAAGCAGAGTGTGTTTCTTGTAAGGCGAGCTTGCGTTTGTTTCCCAGTCCTAAATGGAGTTGAATCCCATGCAGTTTCTGGTCCTAGAGCAAGAGTTGTTTTCTGGTAAGAAGAGTCACCATTGCGCTCCCATTGCCATACACAGTGCAAATAGCACTCGCGTCTGTTCCCAGCAAGTACTGTGTATTGGAGAGAGGAGGAGCTACTGTTCTTGTCAGTTTCCTAAGCAGAGTTGAACTAGATATGGCCCGTGTGTGCAGGAAGCACAGTTCTTTTGTTCTGAGCAAGCTCACTTTTCGGACCCCATAGGAAACACAGTAGAGTAGAAGAGTGTTCTTTTCTCAAATGCAGAGTGTGTTTCTTTTAAGGCGAGCTTGCGTTTGTTTCCCAGTCCTAAATGGAGTTGAATCCCATGCAGTTGCTGGTCCTAGAGCAAGAGTTGTTTTCTGGTAAGAAGAGTCACTATTGTGCTCCCATTGTCATACACAGGGCAAATAGCACTGGTGTCTGTTCCCAGCATGTACAGTGTATTGGACTGAAGAGGAACTACTGTTCTTGTCATTTTCCTCAGCAGAGTTGAAGTAGATATGGCCCGTGTGTGTAGGAAGCACAGTTCTTTTGTTCTGAGCAAGCTCTCTGTTCTGGCCCTATAGGAAACACAGTAGAGTAGAAGCGTGCTATTTTCTCAAAAGAAGAGTGTGTTTCTTGTAAGGCGAGCTAGCGTTTGTTTCCCAGTCCTAAATGGAGTTGAATCACATGCAGTTTCTGGTCCTACAAGCAAGAGTTGCTTTCTGGTTAGAAGAGTCACTATTGAGCTCCCAATGTCATGTACAGTGCAAATAGCACTCGCGTATGTTACCAGCAATTGCAGTGTATTGGAAAAAAGAGGATATACTGTTCTTGTCAGTTTCCTAAGCAGAGTGGAACTAGATATGACCCGTGTGTGTACGAAGCACAGTTCTTTTGTTCTGAGCAAGCTCACGGTTCCGAGCCCATAGGAAACACAGTAGAGTAGAAGAGTGCTCTTTTCTCAAAAACAGAGTGTGTTTCTTATAAGGCGAGCTTGCGTTTGTTTCCCAGTCCTAAATGGAGTTGAATCCCATGCAGTTTCTGGTCCTAGAGTAGGAGTTTTTTTCTGGTAAGAAGAGTCACTATTGTGCTCCCATTGTCATACCCAGGGCAAATAGCACTGGCGTCTGTTCCCAGCATGTACAGTGTATTGGACTGAAGAGGATCTACTGTTCTTGTCAGTTTCCTGAGCAGAGTTGAAATAGATATGGCCCGTGTGTGTAGGAAGCACAGTTCTTTTGTTCTGAGCAAGCTCACTGTTCTGGCCGTATAAGAAACACAGTAGAGTAGAAGAGTGCTCTTTTATCAAAAGCAGAGTGTGTTTCTTCTAAGGCGAGCTAGGGATTTTTTCCCAGTCCTAAATGGAGTTGAATCCCATGCAGTTTCTGGTCCTACAGGCAAGAGTTGTTTTCTGGTAAGAAGAGTCACTATTGAGCTCCCATTGTCATACACTGTGCAAATAGCTCTCGCGTCTGCTCCCAGCAAATACATTGTATTGGACAGATGAGGAGCTACTGTTCTTGTCAGTTTCCTAAGCAGAGTTGAACTAGATATGGCCCGTGTGTGTAGGAAGCACAGTTCTTTTGTTCTGAGCAAGCTCACTGTTCTGGCCCTATAGGATACACAGTAGAGTAGAAGAGTGCTCTTTTCTCAAAAGCAGAGTGTGTTTCTTGTAAGGCGAGCTAGCGTTTGTTTCCCAACCTAAATGGAGTTGAATCACATGCAGTTTCTGGTCCTACGAGCACGAGTTGTGTTCTGGTAAAAAGAGTCACTATTGTGCTTTCATTGCCATACACAGTGCAAATAGCACTCGCGTCTGTTCACAGCCAAGTACAGTGTATTGTACAGTAGAGGAGCTACTGTTCCTGTCAGTTCCCTAAGCAGAGTTGAACTAGATATGGCCCGTGTGTGTAGGAAGCACAGTTCTTTTGTTCTGAGCAAGCTCACTGTTCAGACACCATAGGAAACACAGTAGAGTAGAAGAGTGCTCTTTTCTCAAAAGCAGAGTGTGTTTCTTGTAAGGCTAGCTAGTGTTTGTTTCCCAGTCAGAAACGGAGTTGAATCCCACTCAGGTTCTGGTCCTACAAGCAAGAGTTGTTTTCTGGTAAGAAGAGTCACTATTGTGCTCCCTTTGCCATACACAGTGCAAATAGCACTCGTGTCTGCTCCCAGCAAGTACAGTGTATTGAACTGAAGAGGAGCTACTATTTCTGTCAGTTTCCTAAGCAGAGTTGAACTAGATATGGATGGTGTGTGTAGGAAGCAAAGTTCTTTTGTTGTGAGCAAGCTCACTGTTCTGGCCCTTTAGGAAACACAGTAGAGTAGAAGAGTGCTCTTTTCTCAAAAGCAGAGTTTGTTTCTTCTAAGGCGCTCTAGCGTTTGTTTCCCAGTCCTAAATGAAGTTGAATCACATGCAGTTTCTTGTCCTATGAGCAAGAGTTTTTTTCTGGTAAGAAGAGTCACTATTGTGCTCCCATTGCAATACACAGTGCAAATAGCTCTCGCGTCTGTGCCCAGCAAGCACAGTGTATTGGACTGAAGAGGACCTACTGTTCTTGTCAGTTTCGTAAGCAGAGTTGAACTAGATATGACCCGTGTGTGTAGGAAGGACATTTCTTTTGTTCTGAGCAAGCTCACTGTTCAGAATCCATAGGAAACACAGTAGAGTAGAAGAGTGTTCTTTTCTCAAAAGCAGAGTGTGTTTTTTGTAAGGCTAGCTAGTGTTTGTTTTCCAGTCAGAAACGGAGTTGAATCCCATGCAGTTTCTGGTCTTACAAGCAAGAGTTGTTTTATGGTAAGAAGAGTCACTATTGCACTCCCATTGCCATACACAGTGCAAATAGCACTCGCGTCTGTTCCCAGCATGTACAGTGTATTGGACTGAAGAGGATCTACTGTTCTTGTCAGTTTCCTAAGCAGAGTTGAACTAGATATGGCCCGTGTGTGTAGGAAGCACAGTTCTTTTGTTCTGAGCAAGCTCACTGTTCTGGCCCTATAGGATACACAGTAGAGTAGAAGAGTGCTCTTTTTTCAAAAGCAGAGTGTGTTTCTTGAAAGGTGAGCTAGTGTTTGTTTCCCAATCTTAAATGGAATTGAATCACATGCAGTTTTTGGTACTACGATCAAGAGTTGTTTTTTGGTAAAGAAAGTCACTATTGCGCTACCTTTGCCATACACAGTGCAAATAGCACTTGCATCTGTTCCCAGCAAGTACAATGTATTGGACTGAAGAGGAGCTACTGTTCTTGTCAGTTTCCTAAGCAGAGTTGAACTAGATATGTGCCGCTTGTGTAGGAAGCACAGTTCTTTTGTTCTGAGAAAGCTCACTGTTCTGGCCTTATAGGAAACACAGTAGAGTAGAAGAGTGCTCTTATCTCAAAAGCAGAGTGTGTTTCTTGTAAGGCAAGCTAGCGTTTGTTTCCCAGTCTTAAATGGAGTTGAACCCCATGCAGTTTCTGGTCCTACGAGCAAGAGTTGTTTTCTGGTAAGAAGAGTCCCTATTGCGCTCCAATTGTCATATTCAGGGCAAATAGCACTGGCATCTGTTCCCAGCATGTACAGTGTGTTGGACTGAAGAGGATCTACTGTTCTTGTCAGTTTCCTAAGCAGAGTTGAACTAGATATGGCCCGTGTGTGTAGGAAGCACAGTTCTTTTGTTCTGAGCTAGCTCACTGTTCTGGCCCTATAGGAAACACAGTAGAGTAGAAGAGTGTTCTTTTCTGAAAAGCAGAGTGTGTTTCTTGTAAGCCGAGCTAGCGTTTGTTTCCCAGTCCTAAATGGTGTTGAATCAAATGCAGTTTCTGGTCCTACAAGCAAGAGTTGTTTTCTGGTACAAAGAGTCACTATTGCGCTCCCATTGCCATTCACAGTGCAAGTAGCACTCGCGTCTGTTCCCATCAAGTACAGTGTAGTGGACAGAAGAGGTGATACTTTTCTAGTCAGTTTCCTAACCAGAGTTGAAGTAGATATGGCCCGTGTGTGTAGGAAGCACAGTTCTTTTGTTCTGAGCAAGCTCACTGTTCTGGCCGTATAAGAAACACAGTAGAGTAGAAGAGTGCTCTTTTATCAAAAGCAGAGTGTGTTTTTTGTAAGGCGAGCTTGCGTTTGTTTCCCAGTCCTAAATGGAGTTGAATCAAATGCAGTTTCTGGTCCTAGAGTAAGAGTTGTTTTCTGGTAAGAAGTGTCACTATTGTGCTCCCATTGTCATACCCAGGGCAAATAGCACTGGCGTCTGTTCCCAGTATGTACAGTGTATTGGACTGAAGAGGATCTACTGTTCTTGTCAGTTTCCTGAGCAGAGTTGAAATAGATATGGCCCGTGTGTGTAGGAAGCACAGTTCTTTTGTTCTGAGCAAGCTCACTGTTCTGGCCTTATAAGAAACACAGTAGAGTAGAAGAGTGCTCTTTTATCAAAAGCAGAGTGTGTTTCTTCTAAGGCGAGCTAGGGATTTTTTCCCAGTCCTAAATGGAGTTGAATCACATGCAGTTTCTGGTCCTACAGGCAAGAGTTGTTTTCTGGTAAGAAGAGTCACTATTGAGCTCCCATTGTCATACACAGTGCAAATAGCTCTCGCGTCTGCTCCCAGCAAATACATTGTATTGGACAGAAGAGGAGCTACTGTTCTTGTCAGTTTCCTAAGCAGAGTTGAACTAGATATGGCCTGTGTGTAGGAAGCACAGTTCTTTTGTTCTGAGCAAGCTCACTGTTCTGGCCCTATAGGATACACAGTAGAGTAGAAGAGTGCTCTTTTCTCAAAAGCAGAGTGTGTTTCTTGTAAGGCGAGCTAGCGTTTGTTTCCCAACCTAAATGGAGTTGAATCACATGCAGTTTCTGGTCCTACGAGCACGAGTTGTGTTCTGGTAAAAAGAGTCACTATTGTGCTTTCATTGCCATACACAGTGCAAATAGCACTCGCGTCTGTTCACAGCCAAGTACAGTGTATTGTACAGTAGAGGAGCTACTGTTCCTGTCAGTTCCCTAAGCAGAGTTGAACTAGATATGGCCCGTGTGTGTAGGAAGCACAGTTCTTTTGTTCTGAGCAAGCTCACTGTTCAGACACCATAGGAAACACAGTAGAGTAGAAGAGTGCTCTTTTCTCAAAAGCAGAGTGTGTTTCTTGTAAGGCTAGCTAGTGTTTGTTTCCCAGTCAGAAACGGAGTTGTATCCCACTCAGTATCTGGTCCTACAAGCAAGAGTTGTTTTCTGGTAAGAAGAGTCACTATTGTGCTCCCTTTGCCATACACAGTGCAAATAGCACTCGTGTCTGCTCCCAGCAAGTACAGTGTATTGAACTGAAGAGGAGCTACTATTTTTGTCAGTTTCCTAAGCAGAGTTGAACTAGATATGGACGGTGTGTGTAGGAAGCAAAGTTCTTTTGTTCTGAGCAAGCTCACTGTTCTGGCCCTTTAGGAAACACAGTAGAGTAGAAGAGTGCTCTTTTCTCAAAAGCAGAGTTTGTTTCTTCTAAGGCGCTCTAGCGTTTGTTTCCCAGTCCTAAATGAAGTTGAATCACATGCAGTTTCTTGTCCTATGAGCAAGAGTTTTTTTCTGGTAAGAAGAGTCACTATTGTGCTCCCATTGCAATACACAGTGCAAATAGCTCTCGCGTCTGTTCACAGCAAGCACAGTATATTGGACTGAAGAGGACCTACTGTTCTTGTCAGTTTCGTAAGCAGAGTTGAACTAGATATGACCCGTGTGTGTAGGAAGGACATTTCTTTTGTTCTGAGCAAGCTCACTGTTCAGACTCCATAAGAAACACAGTAGAGTAGAAGAGTGCTCTTTTCTCAAAAGCAGAGTGTGTTTTTTGTAAGGCTAGCTAGTGTTTGTTTTCCAGTCAGAAACGGAGTTGAATCCCATGCAGTTTCTGGTCTTACAAGCAAGAGTTGTTTTATGGTAAGAAGAGTCACTATTGCACTCCCATTGCCACACACAGTGCAAATAGCACTCGCGTCTGTTCCCAGCATGTACAGTGTATTGGACTGAAGAGGAGCTACTGTTCTTGTCAGTTTCCTAAGCAGAGTTGAACTAGATATGGCCCGTGTGTGTAGGAAGCACAGTTCTTTTGTTCTGAGCAAGCTCACTGTTCTGGCCCTATAGGATACACAGTAGAGTAGAAGAGTGCTCTTTTTTCAAAAGCAGAGTGTGTTTCTTGAAAGGTGAGCTAGCGTTTGTTTCCCAATCTTAAATGGAATTGAATCACATGCAGTTTTTGGTACTACGATCAAGAGTTGTTTTTTGGTAAAGAAAGTCACTATTGAGCTACCTTTGCCATACAAAGTGCAAATAGCACTCACATCTGTTCCCAGCAAGTACAGTGTATTGGACTGAAGAGGAGCTACTGTTCTTGTCAGTTTCCTAAGCAGAGTTGAACTAGATATGGCCCGTGTGTGTAGGAAGCACAGTTCTTTTGTTCTGAGCAAGCTCACTTTTCGAAACCCTAGGAAACACAGTAGAGTAGAAGAGTGCTTTTTTTCTCAAAAGCAGAGTGTGTTTCTTGTAAGGCGAGCTTGCGTTTGTTTTCCAGTCCTAAATGGAGTTGAATCCCATGCAGTTTCTGGTCCTAGAGCAAGAGTTGTTTTCTGGTAAGAAGAGTCACTATTGTACTCCCATTGTCACACACATGGCAAATAGCACTGGCGTCTGCTCCCAGCATGTACAGTGTATTGGACTGAAGAGAATCTACTGTTCTTGTCAGTTTCCTAAGCAAAGTTGAACTAGATATGGCCCGTGTGTGTAGGAAGCACAGTTCTTTTGTTCTGAGCTAGCTCACTGTTCTGGCCCTTTAGGAAACACAGTAGAGTAGAAGAGTGCTCTTTTCTCAAAAGCAGAGTGTGTTTCTTGTAAGGCGAGCTAGCATTTGTTTCCCAGTCCTAAATGGTGTTGAATCTCAGGCAGTTTCTGGTCCTACGAGCAAGAGTTGTTTTCTGGTAAGAAGAGTCACCATTGCGCTCCCATTGCCATACACAGGGCAAATAGCACTCGTGTCTGTTCCCAGCAAGTACTGTGTATTGGACAGAGGAGGAGCTACTGTTCTTGTCAGTTTCCTAAGCAGAGTTGAAATAGATATGGCCCGTGTGTGCAGGAAGCACAGTTCTTTTGTTCTGAGCAAGCTCACTGTTCGGACCCCATAGGAAACACAGTAGAGTAGAAGAGTGTTCTTTTCTCAAATGCAGAGTGTGTTTCTTTTAAGACGAGCTTGCGTTTGTTTCCCAGTCCTAAATGGAGTTGAATCCCATGCAGTTGCTGGTCCTAGAGCAAGAGTTGTTTTCTGGTGAGAAGAGTCACTATTGTGCTCCCATTGTCATACACAGGGCAAATAGCACTGGTGTCTGTTCCCAGCATGTACAGTGTATTGGACTGAAGAGGATCTACTGTTCTTGTCATTTTCCTCAGCAGAGTTGAATTAGATATGGCCCGTGTGTGTAGGAAGCACAGTTCTTTTGTTCTGAGCAAGCTCACTGTTCTGGCCCTATAGGAAACACAGTAGAGTAGAAGCGTGCTATTTTCTCAAAAGAAGAGTGTGTTTCTTGTAAGGCGAGCTAGCGTTTGTTTCCCAGTCCTAAATGGATTTGAATCACATGCAGTTTCTGGTCCTTTAAGCAAGAGTTGCTTTCTGGTTAGAAGAGTCACTATTGAGCTCCCAATGTCATGTACAGTGCAAATAGCACTCGCGTATGTTCCCAGCAATTGCAGTGTATTGGAAAGAAGAGGATATACTGTTCTTGTCAGTTTCCTAAGCAGAGTGGAACTAGATATGACCCGTGTGTGTACGAAGCACAGTTCTTTTGTTCTGAGCAAGCTCACGGTTCCGAGCCCATAGGAAACACAGTAGAGTAGAAGAGTGCTCTTTTCTCAAAAACAGAGTGTGTTTCTTGTAAGGCGAGCTAGCGTTTGTTTGCCAGTCCTAAATGGAGTTGAATCCCATGCTGTTTCTGGTCCTATGAGCAAGAGTTGATTTCTGGTAAGAAGAGTCACTATTGCGCTCCCATTGTCATACACAGGGCAAATAGCACTGGCATCTGTTCCCAGCATGTACAGTGTGTTGTACTGAAGAGGATCTACTGTTCTTGTCAGTTTCCTAAGCAGAGTGGAACTAGATATGGCCCGTGTGTATAGGAAACACAGTTCTTTTGTTCTGAGCAAGCTCACTCTTCTGGCCCTATAGGAAACACAGTAGAGTAGAAGAGTGTTCTTTTCTGAAAAGCAGAGTGTGTTTCTTGTAAGCCGAGCTAGCGTTTGTTTCCCAGTCCTAAATGGTGTTGAATCAAATGCAGTTTCTGGTCCTACAAGCAAGAGTTGTTTTCTGGTACAAAGAGTCACTATTGCGCTCCCATTGCCATTCACAGTGCAAATAGCACTCGCGTCTGTTCCCTCAAGTACAGTGTAGTGGACAGAAGAGGTGATACTTTTCTTGTCAGTTTCCTAACCAGAGTTGAAGTAGATATGGCCCGTGTGTGTAGGAAGCACAGTTCTTTTGTTCTGAGCAAGCTCACTGTTTGAACCCCTTAGGAAACACAGTAGAGTAGAAGAGTGCTCTTTTCTCAAAAGCAGAGTGTGTTTCTTGTAAGGCGAGCTTGCGTTTGTTTCCCAGTCCTAAATGGAGTTGAATCCCATGCAGTTTCTGGTCCTAGAGTAAGAGTTGTTTTCTGGTAAGAAGTGTCACTATTGTGCTCCCATTGTCATACCCAGGGCAAATAGCACTGGCGTCTGTTCCCAGCATGTACAGTGTATTGGACTGAAGAGGATCTACTGTTCTTGTCAGTTTCCTGAGCAGAGTTGAAATAGATATGGCCCGTGTGTGTAGGAAGCACAGTTCTTTTGTTCTGAGCAAGCTCACTGTTCTGGCCGTATAAGAAACACAGTAGAGTAGAAGAGTGCTCTTTTATCAAAAGCAGAGTGTGTTTCTTCTAAGGCGAGCTAGGGATTTTTTCCCAGTCCTAAATGGAGTTGAATCACATGCAGTTTCTGGTCCTACAGGCAAGAGTTGTTTTCTGGTAAGAAGAGTCACTATTGAGCTCCCATTGTCATACACAGTGCAAATAGCTCTCGCGTCTGCTCCCAGCAAATACATTGTATTGGACAGAAGAGGAGCTACTGTTCTTGTCAGTTTCCTAAGCAGAGTTGAACTAGATATGGCCCGTGTGTGTAGGAAGCACAGTTCTTTTGTTCTGAGCAAGCTCACTGTTCTGGCCCTATAGGATACACAGTAGAGTAGAAGAGTGCTCTTTTCTCAAAAGCAGAGTGTGTTTCTTGTAAGGCGAGCTAGCGTTTGTTTCCCAACCTAAATGGAGTTGAATCACATGCAGTTTCTGGTCCTACGAGCACGAGTTGTGTTCTGGTAAAAAGAGTCACTATTGTGCTTTCATTGCCATACACAGTGCAAATAGCACTCGCGTCTGTTCACAGCCAAGTACAGTGTATTGTACAGTAGAGGAGCTACTGTTCCTGTCAGTTCCCTAAGCAGAGTTGAACTAGATATGGCCCGTGTGTGTAGGAAGCACAGTTCTTTTGTTCTGAGCAAGCTCACTGTTCAGACACCATAGGAAACACAGTAGAGTAGAAGAATGCTCTTTTCTCAAAAGCAGAGTGTGTTTCTTGTAAGGCTAGCTAGTGTTTGTTTCCCAGTCAGAAACGGAGTTGAATCCCACTCAGTTTCTGGTCCTACAAGCAAGAGTTGTTTTCTGGTAAGAAGAGTCACTATTGTGCTCCCTTTGCCATACACAGGGCAAATAGCACTCGTGTCTGCTCCCAGCAAGTACAGTGTATTGAACTGAAGAGGAGCTACTATTTTTGTCAGTTTCCTAAGCAGAGTTGAACTAGATATGGACGGTGTGTGTAGGAAGCAAAGTTCTTTTGTTCTGAGCAAGCTCACTGTTCTGGCCCTTTAGGAAACACAGTAGAGTAGAAGAGTGCTCTTTTCTCAAAAGCAGAGTTTGTTTCTTCTAAGGCGCTCTAGCGTTTGTTTCCCAGTCCTAAATGAAGTTGAATCACATGCAGTTTCTTGTCCTATGAGCAAGAGTTTTTTTCTGGTAAGAAGAGTCACTATTGTGCTCCCATTGCAATACACAGTGCAAATAGCTCTCGCGTCTGTTCCCAGCAAGCACAGTATATTGGACTGAAGAGGACCTACTGTTCTTGTCAGTTTCGTAAGCAGAGTTGAACTAGATATGACCCGTGTGTGTAGGAAGGACATTTCTTTTGTTCTGAGCAAGCTCACTGTTCAGACTCCATAGGAAACACAGTAGAGTAGAAGAGTGCTCTTTTCTCAAAAGCAGAGTGTGTTTCTTGTAAGGCTAGCTAGTGATTGTTTTCCAGTCAAAAACGGAGTTGAATCCCATGCAGTTTCTGGTCTTACAAGCAAGAGTTGTTTTATGGTAAGAAGAGTCACTATTGCACTCCCATTGCCATACACAGTGCAAATAGCACTCGCGTCTGTTCCCAGCATGTACAGTGTATTGGACTGAAGAGGAGCTACTGTTCTTGTCAGTTTCCTAAGCAGAGTTGAACTAGATATGGCCCGTGTGTGTAGGAAGCACAGTTCTTTTGTTCTGAGCAAGCTCACTGTTCTGGCCCTATAGGATACACAGTAGAGTAGAAGAGTGCTCTTTTCTCAAAAGCAGAGTGTGTTTCTTGAAAGGTGAGCTAGCATTTGTTTCCCAATCTTAAATGGAATTGAATCACATGCAGTTTTTGGTACTACGATCAAGAGTTGTTTTCCGGTAAAGAAAGTCACTATTGCGCTACCTTTGCCATACACAGTGCAAATAGCACTCGCATCTGTTCCCAGCAAGTACAGTGTGTTGGACTGAAGAGGATCTACTGTTCTTGTCAGTTTCCTAAGCAGAGTTGAACTAGATATGGCCCGTGTGTGTAGGAAGCACAGTTCTTTTGTTCTGAGAAAGCTCACTGTTCTGGCCTTATAGGAAACACAGTAGAGTAGAAGAGTGCTCTTATCTCAAAAGCAGAGTGTGTTTCTTGTAAGGCAAGCTAGCGTTTGTTTCACAGTCCTAAATGGAGTTGAATCCCATGCAGTTTCTGGTCCTATGAGCAAGAGTTGTTTTCTGGTAAGAAGAGTCACTATTGTGCTCCCATTGTCATACACAGGGCAAATAGCACGGGCGTCTGTTCCCAGCATGTAAAGTGTATTGGACTGAAGAGGATCTACTCATCTTGTCAGTTTCCTAAGCAGAGTTGAACTAGATAAGGTCCGTGAGTGTAGGAAGCACAGTTCTTTTGTTCTGAGCAAGCTCACTGTTCTGGCCCTATAAGAAACACAGTAGAGTAGAAGTGTGCTCTTTTCTCAAAAGCAGAGTGTGTTTCTTGTAAGGCGAGCTAGTGTTTCTTTCCCAATCCTAAATGCAGTTGAATCCCATGCAGTTTCTGGTCCTACGAGCAAGAGTTGTTTTCTGGTAAGAAGAGTCCCTATTGCGCTCCAATTGTCATATTCAGGGCAAATAGCACTGGCATCTGTTCCCAGCATGTACAGTGTGTTGGACTGAAGAGGATCTACTGTTCTTGTCAGTTTCCTAAGCAGAGTTGAACTAGATATGGCCCGTGTGTGTAGGAAGCACAGTTCTTTTGTTCTGAGCTAGCTCACTGTTCTGGCCCTATAGGAAACACAGTAGAGTAGAAGAGTGTTCTTTTCTGAAAAGCAGAGTGTGTTTCTTGTAAGGCGAGCTAGCATTTGTTTCGCAGTCCTAAATGGTGTTGAATCAAATGCAGTTTCTGGTCCTACAAGCAAGAGTTGTTTTCTGGTACAAAGAGTCACTATTGCGCTCCCATTGCCATTCACAGTGCAAATAGCACTCGCGTCTATTCCCATCAAGTACAGTGTAGTGGACAGAAGAGGTGATATTTTTCTTGTCAGTTTCCTAACCAGAGTTGGACTAGATATGGCCCGTGTGTGTAGGAAGCACAATTCTTTTGTTCTGAGCAGGCTCACTGTTCGAAACTCTTAGGAAACACAGTAGAGTAGAAGAGTGCTTTTTTTCTCAAAAGCAGAGTGTGTTTCTTGTAAGGCGAGCTTGCGTTTGTTTCCCAGTCCTAAATGAAGTTGAATCCCATGCAGTTTCTGGTCCTAGAGCAAGAGTTGTTTTCTGGTAAGAAGTGTCACTATTGTGCTCCCATTGTCATACCCAGGGCAAATAGCACTGGCGTCAGTTCCGAGCAAGTACAGCGTACTGGACTGAAGAGGACCTACTGTTCTTGTCAGTTTCCTAAGCAGAGTTTAACTAGATATGACCCGTGTGTGTAGGAAGGACATTTCTCTTGTTCTGAGCAAGCTCACTGTTCAGACTCCATAGGAAACACAGTAGCGTAGAAGAGTGCTCTTTTCTCAAAAGCAGAGTGTGTTTCTTGTAAGGCTAGCTAGTGTTTGTTTTCCAGTCAGAAACGGAGTTGAATCCCATGCAGTTTCTGGTCTTACAAGCAAGAGTTGTTTTATGGTAAGAAGAGTCACTATTCCACTCCCATTGCCATACACAGTGCAAATAGCACTCGCGTCTGTTCCCAGCATGTACAGTGTATTGGACTGAAGAGGAGCTACTATTCTTGTCAGTTTCCTAAGCAGAGTTGAACTAGATATGGCCCGTGTGTGTAGGAAGCACAGTTCTTTTGTTCTGAGCAAGCTCACTGTTCTGGCCCTATAGGAAACACAGTAGAGTAGAAGAGTGCTCTTTTCTCAAAAGCAGAGTGTTTTTCTTGTAAGGCGAGCTAGCGTTTGTTTCCCAGTCCTAAATGGAGTTGAATCACATGCAGTTTCTGGTCCTACGAGCAAGAGTTTTTTTCTGGTAAGGAAAGTCACTATAGTGCTCCCATTGCCATACACAGTGCAAATAGCACTCGCGTCTGCTCCCAGCAAGTACAGTGTATTGGACTGAAATGGAGCTACTGTTCTTGTCAGTTTTCGAAGCAGAGTTGAACTAGATATGGCCCATGTGTGTAGGAAGCACAGTTCTTTTTTTCTGAGCAAGCTCACTGTTCGGACCCCATAGGAAACACAGTAGAGTAGAAGAGAGCTCTTTTCTCTAAAGCATAGTGTGTTTCGTGCAAGGCAAGCTAGTGTTTGTTTCCCAGTCCTAAATGGAGTTGAATCCCATGCAGTTTCTGGTCCTACGAGCAAGAATTGTTTTCTGGTAAGAAGAATCACTTTTGTGCTCTTATTGTCATACACAGGGCAAATAGCACGGGCGTCTGTTCCCAGCATGTAAAGTCTATTGGACTGAAGAGGATCTACTCTTCTTGTCAGTTTCCTAAGCAGAGTTGATCTAGATATGACCCGTGTGTGTAGGAAGCACAGTTCATTTTATCTGAGCAAGCTCACGGTTCCGAGCCCATAGGAAACACAGTAGAGTAGAAGAGTCCTCTTTTCTCAAAAGCAGACTGTGTTTCTGCTAAGGCGAGTAATGGTTTGTTTCCTAGTCCTAAATGGAGTTGAATCACATGCAGTTTCTGGTCCTACAGGCAAGAGTTGTTTTCTGGTGGGAAGAGTCACTATTGAGCTCCCATTGTCATACACAGTGCAAATACCTCTCACGTCTGCTCCCAGCAAGTACATTGTATTAGACAGAAGAGGAGCTACTGTTCTTGTCAGTTTCCTAAGCAGAGTTGAACTAGATATGGCCCGTGTGTGTAGGAAGCACAGTTCTTTTGTTCTGAGCAAGCTCACTGTTCGGACCCCATAGGAAACACAGTAGAGTAGGCGAGTGCTCTTTTCTCAAAAGCAGAGTGTGTTTCTTGTAAGGCTAGCTAGTGTTTGTTTCCCAGTCAAAAACAAAGTTGAATCACACGCATTTTCTGGTCCTACGAGCAAGAGTTGTTTTCTGGTAAGAAGAGTCACTATTGCGCTCCCATTGCCATACACAGTGCAAATAGCACTCGTGTCTGCTCCCAGCAAGTACAGTGTATTGGACTGAAGAGGAGCTACTGTTCTTGTCAGTTTCCTAAGCAGAGTTGAACTAGATGTGGCCCGTTTGTGTAAGAAGCACAGTTCTTTGGTTCTGGGCAAGCTCACTGTTCAGACCCTATAGGAAACACTGTAGAGTAGAAGAGTGTTCTTTTCTCAAAAGCAGAGTGTGTTTCTTGTAAAGGAAGCTAGCGTTTGTTGCCCAGGTTTAAATGGAGTTGAATCATATGCAGTTTCTGGTCCTACGAGCAAGAGTTGTTTTCTGGTAAGGAAAGTCACTACTGCGCTACCTTAGCCACACACAGTGCAAATAGCACTCGTGTATGTTCCCAGCAAGTACAGTGTATTGGAAAGAAGAGGATATACTGTTCTTGTCAGTTTCCTAAGCAGAGTGGAACTAGATATGACCCGTGTGTGTAGGAAGCACAGTTCTTTTTTCTGAGCAAGATCACGGTTCCGAGCCCATAGGAAACACAGTAGAGTAGAAGAGTGCTCTTTTCTCAAAATCATAGTGTGTATCTTGTAAGGCGAGCTAGCGTTTGTTTCCCAGTCCTAAATGGAGTTGAATCACATGCAGTTTCTGGTGCTATGAGTAAGAGTTTTTTTCAGTTAAGATGAGTCACTATTACGCTCCCATTGTCATACACAGCGCAAATAGCACTGTCGTCTGTTCCCAGCATGTACAATGTATTGGACTGAAGAGGATCTACTGTTCTTGTCAGTTTCCAAAGCAGAGTTCAACGAGATATGGCCCGTTTGTGTAGGAACCACAGTTCTTTTGTTCTGAGCAAGCTCACTCTTCTGGCCCTATAGGAAACACAGTAGAGTAGAAGAGTGCTCTTTTCTCAAAAGCAGAGTGTGTTTCTTGTAAGGCTAGCTAGTGTTTGTTTGCCAGTCCTAAATGGAGTTGAATCCCATGCAGTTTCTTGTCCTACGAGCAAGAGTTGTTTTCTGGTAAGAAGAGTCACTATTGCGCTCCCATTGTCATACACAGGGCAAATAGCACTGGCATCTGTTCCCAGCATGTACAGTGTGTTAGACTGAAGAGGATCTACTGTTCTTGTCAGTTTCCTAAGCAGAGATGAACTAGATATGGCCCGTGTGTATAGGAAGCACAGTTCTTTTGTTCTGAGCAAGCTCACTGTTCTGGCCCTATAGGAAACACCGTAGAGTAGAAGAGTGCTCTTTTCTCAAAAGCAGAGTGTGTTTCTTGTAAGGCGAGCTAGCGTTTGTTTCCCAGTCCTAAATGGAGTTGAATCCCATGCAGTTTCTGGTCCTACGAGCAAGAGTTGTTTTCTGGTAAGAAGAGTCACTATTGTGCTCCCATTGCCATACACAGTGCAAATAGCACTCGCGTCTGCTCCCAGCAAGTACAGTGTATTGGACTGAAGAGGAGCTACTGTTCTTGTCAGTTTCCTAAGCAGAGTTGAACTAGATATGGCCCGTGTGTGTAGGAAGCACAGTTCTTTTGTTCAGAGCAAGCTCACTGTTCTGGCCCTATAGGAAACACAGTAGAGTAGAAGAGTGCTCTTTTCTCAAAAGCAGAGTGTGTTTCTTGTAAGGCGAGCTAGCGTTTGTTTCCCAGTCCTAAATGGAGTTGAATCACATGCAATTTCTGGTCCTACAAGCAAGAGTTGTTTTCTGGTAATAAGAGGCACTATTACGCTCCCATTGTCATACACAGCGCAAATAGCACTGTCATTTGTTCCCAGCATGTACAATGTATTGGACTGAGGACGATCTACTGTTCTTGTCAGTTTCCAAAGCAGAGTTGAACTAGATATGGCCCGTGTGTGTAGGAAGCACAGTTCTTTTGTTCTGAGCAAGCTCACTGTTCGGACCCCATAGGAAACACAGTAGAGTAGAAGAGTGCTCTTTTCTCAAAAGCAGAGTGTGTTTCTTGTAAGACTAGCTAGTGTTTGTTTCCCAGTCAGAAAAGGAGTTGAATCCCACTCAGTTTCTGGTCCTACAAGCAAGAGTTGTTTTCTGGTAAGAAGAGTCACTATTGTGCTCCCTTTGCCATACACAGTGCAAATAGCACTCGTCTCTGCTCCCAGCAAGTACAGTGTATTGAACTGAAGAAGAGCTACTATTGTTGTCAGTTTCCTAAGTAGAGTTGAACTAGATATGGACGGTGTGTGTAGGAAGCACAGTTCTTTTGTTCTGAGCAAGCTCACTGTTCTGGCCCTTTAGGAAACACAGTAGAGTAGAAGAGTGCTCTTTTCTCAAAAGCAGAGTGTGTTTCTTCTAAGGCGAGCTAGCGTTTGTTTCCCAGTCCTAAATGAAGTTGAATCACATGCAGTTTCTTGTGCTATGAGCAAGAGTTTTTTTCTGGTAAAAAGAGTCACTATTGTGCTCTAATTGCAATACACAGTGCAAATAGCTCTCGCGTCTGTTCCCAGCAAGTACAGTGTATTGGACTGAAGAGGACCTACTGTTCTTGTCAGTTTCGTAAGCAGAGTTGAACTAGATATGGCCCGTGTGTGTAGGAAGCACAGTTCTTTTGTTCTGAGCAAGCTCACTGTTCTGAACCTATAGGAAACACAGTATAGTAGAAGAGTGCTCTTTTCTCAAAAGCAGAGCATGTTTCTTGTAAGGCAAGCTAGTGTTTGTTTCCCAGTCCTAAATGAAGTTGAATCCCATGCAGTTTCTGGTCCTACGAGCAAGAGTTGTTTTCTGGTAAGAAGAGTCACTATTGCGCTCCCATTGCCATACACAGTGCAAATAGCACTCGCGTCTGCTCCTAGCAAGTACAGTGTATTGGACTGAAGAGGAGCTACTGTTCTTGTCAGTTTACTAAGCAGAGTTGAACTAGATATGGCCCGTGTGTAGGAAGCACAGTTCTTTTGTTCTGAGCAAGCTCACTGTTTTGGCCGTTTAGGAAACACAGTAGAGTAGAAGAATGCTCTTTTCTCTAAAGCAGAGTGTGTTTCTTGTAAGGCAAGCTAGCGTTTGTTTCCCAGTCCTAAATGGAGTTGAATCCCATGCAGTTTCTGGTCCTATGAGCAAGAGTTGTTTTCTGGTAAGAAGAGTCACTATTGTGCTCCCATTGTCATACACAGGGCAAATAGCACGGGCGTCTGTTCCCAGCATGTAAAGTGTATTGGACTGAAGAGGATCTACTCTTCTTGTCAGTTTCCTAAGCAGAGTTGAACTAGATATGGCCCATGTGTGTGGGAAGCACAGTTCTTTTGTTCTGAGCAAGCTCACTTTTCGGACACCATAGGAAACACAGTAGAGTAGAAGAGTACTCTTTTCTCAAAAGCAGAGTGTGTTTCTTGTAAGGGAAGCTAGCGTTTGTTTCCCAGTCCTAAATGGAGTTGAATCCCATGCAGTTTCTGGTCCTACAGGCAAGAGTTGTTTTCTGGTGGGAAGAGTCACTATTGAGCTCCCATTGTCATACACAGTGCAAATAGCTCTCACGTCTGCTCCCAGCAAGTACATTGTATTAGACAGAAGAGGAGCTACTGTTCTTGTCAGTTTCCTATGCAGAGTTGAACTAGATATGGCCCGTGTGTGTAGGAAGCACAGTTCTTTTGTTCTGAGCAAGCTCACTGTTCTGGCCCTATAGGAAACACTGTAGAGTAGAAGAGTGCTCTTTTCTCAAAAACAGAGTGTGTTTCTTGTAAGGCGAGCTAGCGTTTGTTTCCCAGTCCTAAATGGAGTTGAATCCCACGCAGTTTCTGGTCCTACGAGCAAGAGTTGTTTTCTGGTAAGAAGAGTCACTATTGTGCTCCCATTGCCATACACAGTGCAAATAGCACTCGCGTCTGCTCCCAGCAAGTACAGTGTATTGGACTGAAGAGGAGCTACTGTTCTTGTCAGTTTCCTAAGCAGAGTTGAACTAGATATGGCCCGTGTGTGTAGGAAGCACAGTTCTTTTGTTCAGAGCAAGCTCACTGTTCTGGCCCTATAGGAAACACAGTAGAGTAGAAGTGTGCTCTTTTCTCAAAAGCAGAGTGTGTTTCTTGTAAGGCAAGCTAGTGTTTGTTTCCCAGTCCTAAATGAAGTTGAATCCCATGCAGTTTCTGGTCCTACGAGCAAGAGTTGTTTTCTGGTAAGAAGAGTCACTATTGCGCTCCCATTGCCATACACAGTGCAAATGGCACTCGCGTCTGCTCCTAGCAAGTACAGTGTATTGGACTGAAGAGGAGCTACTGTTCTTGTCAGTTTACTAAGCAGAGTTGAACTAGATATGGCCCGTGTGTAGGAAGCACAGTTCTTTTGTTCTGAGCAAGCTCACTGTTTTGGCCGTTTAGGAAACACAGTAGAGTAGAAGAATGCTCTTTTCTCTAAAGCAGAGTGTGTTTCTTGTAAGGCAAGCTAGCGTTTGTTTCCCAGTCCTAAATGGAGTTGAATCCCATGCAGTTTCTGGTCCTATGAGCAAGAGTTGTTTTCTGGTAAGAAGAGTCACTATTGTGCTCCCATTGTCATACACAGGGCAAATAGCACGGGCGTCTGTTCCCAGCATGTAAAGTGTATTGGACTGAAGAGGATCTACTCTTCTTGTCAGTTTCCTAAGCAGAGTTGAACTAGATATGGCCCATGTGTGTGGGAAGCACAGTTCTTTTGTTCTGAGCAAGCTCACTTTTCGGACACCATAGGAAACACTGTAGAGTAGAAGAGTGCTCTTTTCTCAAAAGCAGAGTGTGTTTCTTGTAAGGCAAGTTAGCGTTTGTTTCCCAGTCCTAAATGGAGTTGAATCCCATGCAGTTTCTGGTCCTACAGGCAAGAGTTGTTTTCTGGTGGGAAGAGTCACTATTGAGCTCCCATTGTCATACACAGTGCAAATAGCTCTCACGTCTGCTCCCAGCAAGTACATTGTATTAGACAGAAGAGGAGCTACTGTTCTTGTCAGTTTCCTATGCAGAGTTGAACTAGATATGGCCCGTGTGTGTAGGAAGCACAGTTCTTTTGTTCTGAGCAAGCTCACTGTTCTGGCCCTATAGGAAACACCGTAGAGTAGAAGAGTGCTCTTTTCTCAAAAACGGAGTGTGTTTCTTGTAAGGCGAGCTAGCGTTTGTTTCCCAGTCCTAAATGGAGTTGAATCCCACGCAGTTTCTGGTCCTACGAGCAAGAGTTGTTTTCTGGTAAGAAGAGTCACTATTGTGCTCCCATTGCCATACACAGTGCAAATAGCACTCGCGTCTGCTCCCAGCAAGTACAGTGTATTGGACTGAAGAGGAGCTACTGTTCTTGTCAGTTTCCTAAGCAGAGTTGAACTAGATATGGCCCGTGTGTGTAGGAAGCACAGTTCTTTTGTTCAGAGCAAGCTCACTGTTCTGGCCCTTTAGGAAACACAGTAGAGTAGAAGAGTGCTCTTTTCTCAAAAGCAGAGTGTGTTTCTTCTAAGGCGAGCTAGCGTTTGTTTCCCAGTCCTAAATGAAGTTGAATCACATGCAGTTTCTTGTGCTATGAGCAAGAGTTTTTTTCTGGTAAAAAGAGTCACTATTGTGCTCTAATTGCAATACACAGTGCAAATAGCACTCGCGTCTGTTCCCAGCAAGTACAGTGTATTGGACTGAAGAGGACCTACTGTTCTTGTCAGTTTCGTAAGCAGAGTTGAACTAGATATGGCCCGTGTGCGTAGGAAGCACAGTTCTTTTGTTCTGAGCAAGCTCACTGTTCTGAACCTATAGGAAACACAGTATAGTAGAAGAGTGCTCTTTTCTCAAAAGCAGAGCGTGTTTCTTGTAAGGCAAGCTAGTGTTTGTTTCCCAGTCCTAAATGAACTTGAATCCCATGCAGTTTCTGGTCCTACGAGCAAGAGTTGTTTTCTGGTAAGAAGAGTCACTATTGCGCTCCCATTGCCATACACAGTGCAAATAGCACTCGCGTCTGCTCCTAGCAAGTACAGTGTATTGGACTGAAGAGGAGCTACTGTTCTTGTCAGTTTACTAAGCAGAGTTGAACTAGATATGGCCCGTGTGTAGGAAGCACAGTTCTTTTGTTCTGAGCAAGCTCACTGTTTTGGCCGTTTAGGAAACACAGTAGAGTAGAAGAATGCTCTTTTCTCTAAAGCAGAGTGTGTTTCTTGTAAGGCAAGCTAGCGTTTGTTTCCCAGTCCTAAATGGAGTTGAATCCCATGCAGTTTCTGGTCCTATGAGCAAGAGTTGTTTTCTGGTAAGAAGAGTCACTATTGTGCTCCCATTGTCATACACAGGGCAAATAGCACGGGCGTCTGTTCCCAGCATGTAAAGTGTATTGGACTGAAGAGGATCTACTCTTCTTGTCAGTTTCCTAAGCAGAGTTGAACTAGATATGGCCCATGTGTGTGGGAAGCACAGTTCTTTTGTTCTGAGCAAGCTCACTTTTCGGACACCATAGGAAACACAGTAGAGTAGAAGAGTACTCTTTTCTCAAAAGCAGAGTGTGTTTCTTGTAAGGGAAGCTAGCGTTTGTTTCCCAGTCCTAAATGGAGTTGAATCCCATGCAGTTTCTGGTCCTACAGGCAAGAGTTGTTTTCTGGTGGGAAGAGTCACTATTGAGCTCCCATTGTCATACACAGTGCAAATAGCTCTCACGTCTGCTCCCAGCAAGTACATTGTATTAGACAGAAGAGGAGCTACTGTTCTTGTCAGTTTCCTATGCAGAGTTGAACTAGATATGGCCCGTGTGTGTAGGAAGCACAGTTCTTTTGTTCTGAGCAAGCTCACTGTTCTGGCCCTATAGGAAACACCGTAGAGTAGAAGAGTGCTCTTTTCTCAAAAACAGAGTGTGTTTCTTGTAAGGCGAGCTAGCGTTTGTTTCCCAGTCCTAAATGGAGTTGAATCCCACGCAGTTTCTGGTCCTACGAGCAAGAGTTGTTTTCTGGTAAGAAGAGTCACTATTGTGCTCCCATTGCCATACACAGTGCAAATAGCACTCGCGTCTGCTCCCAGCAAGTACAGTGTATTGGACTGAAGAGGAGCTACTGTTCTTGTCAGTTTCCTAAGCAGAGTTGAACTAGATATGGCCCGTGTGTGTAGGAAGCACAGTTCTTTTGTTCAGTGCAAGCTCACTGTTCTGGCCCTATAGGAAACACAGTAGAGTAGAAGTGTGCTCTTTTCTCAAAAGCAGAGTGTGTTTCTTGTAAGGCAAGCTAGTGTTTGTTTCCCAGTCCTAAATGAAGTTGAATCCCATGCAGTTTCTGGTCCTACGAGCAAGAGTTGTTTTCTGGTAAGAAGAGTCACTATTGCGCTCCCATTGCCATACACAGTGCAAATAGCACTCGCGTCTGCTCCTAGCAAGTACAGTGTATTGGACTGAAGAGGAGCTACTGTTCTTGTCAGTTTACTAAGCAGAGTTGAACTAGATATGGCCCGTGTGTAGGAAGCACAGTTCTTTTGTTCTGAGCAAGCTCACTGTTTTGGCCGTTTAGGAAACACAGTAGAGTAGAAGAATGCTCTTTTCTCTAAAGCAGAGTGTGTTTCTTGTAAGGCAAGCTAGCGTTTGTTTCCCAGTCCTAAATGGAGTTGAATCCCATGCAGTTTCTGGTCCTATGAGCAAGAGTTGTTTTCTGGTAAGAAGAGTCACTATTGTGCTCCCATTGTCATACACAGGGCAAATAGCACGGGCGTCTGTTCCCAGCATGTAAAGTGTATTGGACTGAAGAGGATCTACTCTTCTTGTCAGTTTCCTAAGCAGAGTTGAACTAGATATGGCCCATGTGTGTGGGAAGCACAGTTCTTTTGTTCTGAGCAAGCTCACTTTTCGGACACCATAGGAAACACTGTAGAGTAGAAGAGTGCTCTTTTCTCAAAAGCAGAGTGTGTTTCTTGTAAGGCAAGCTAGCGTTTGTTTCCCAGTCCTAAATGGAGTTGAATCCCATGCAGTTTCTGGTCCTACAGGCAAGAGTTGTTTTCTGGTGGGAAGAGTCACTATTGAGCTCCCATTGTCATACACAGTGCAAATAGCTCTCACGTCTGCTCCCAGCAAGTACATTGTATTAGACAGAAGAGGAGCTACTGTTCTTGTCAGTTTCCTATGCAGAGTTGAACTAGATATGGCCCGTGTGTGTAGGAAGCACAGTTCTTTTGTTCTGAGCAAGCTCACTGTTCTGGCCCAATAGGAAACACCGTAGAGTAGAAGAGTGCTCTTTTCTCAAAAACAGAGTGTGTTTCTTGTAAGGCGAGCTAGCGTTTGTTTCCCAGTCCTAAATGGAGTTGAATCCCACGCAGTTTCTGGTCCTACGAGCAAGAGTTGTTTTCTGGTAAGAAGAGTCACTATTGTGCTCCCATTGCCATACACAGTGCAAATAGCACTCGCGTCTGCTCCCAGCAAGTACAGTGTATTGGACTGAAGAGGAGCTACTGTTCTTGTCAGTTTCCTAAGCAGAGTTGAACTAGATATGGCCCGTGTGTGTAGGAAGCACAGTTCTTTTGTTCAGAGCAAGCTCACTGTTCTGGCCCTATAGGAAACACAGTAGAGTAGAAGTGTGCTCTTTTCTCAAAAGCAGAGTGTGTTTCTTGTAAGGCGAGCTAGCGTTTGTTTCCCAGTCCTAAATGGAGTTGAATCACATGCAGTTTCTGGTCCTACAAGCAAGAGTTGTTTTCTGGTAATAAGAGGCACTATTACGCTCCCATTGTCATACACAGCGCAAATAGCACTGTCATTTGTTTCCAGCATGTACAATGTATTGGACTGAGGACGATCTACTGTTCTTGTCAGTTTCCAAAGCAGAGTTGAACTAGATATGGCCCGTGTGTGTAGGAAGCACAGTTCTTTTGTTCTGAGCAAGCTCACTGTTCGGACCCCATAGGAAACACAGTAGAGTAGAAGAGTGTTCTTTTCTCAAAAGCAGAGTGTGTTTCTTGTAAGGCTAGCTAGTGTTTGTTTCCCAGTCAGAAAAGGAGTTGAATCCCACTCAGTTTCTGGTCCTACAAGCAAGAGTTGTTTTCTGGTAAGAAGAGTCACTATTGTGCTCCCTTTGACATACACAGTGCAAATAGCACTCGTGTCTGCTCCCAGCAAGTACAGTGTATTGAACTGAAGAGGAGCTACTATTGTTGTCAGTTTCCTAAGCAGAGTTGAACTAGATATGGACGGTGTGTGTAGGAAGCACAGTTCTTTTGTTCTGAGCAAGCTCACTGTTCTGGTCCTTTAGGAAACACAGTAGAGTAGAAGAGTGCTCTTTTCACAAAAGCAGAGTGTGTTTCTTCTAAGGCGAGCTATGATTTGTTTCCCAGTCCTAAATGGAGTTGAATCACATGCAGTTTCTGGTCCTACAGGCAAGAGTTTTTTTCTCGTGGGAAGAGTCACTATTGAGCTCCCATTGTCATACACAGTGCAAATAGCTCTCACGTCTGCTCCCAGCAAGTACATTGTATTAGACTGAAGAGGAGCTACTGTTCTTGTCAGTTTCCTAAGCAGAGTTGAACTATATATGGCCCGTGTGTAGGAAGCACAGTTCTTTTGTTCTGAGCAAGCACACTGTTTTGGCCGTTTAGGAAACACAGTAGAGTAGAAGAATGCTCTTTTCTCTAAAGCAGAGTGTGTTTCTTGTAAGGGGAGCTAGCGTTTGTTTCCCAGTCCTAAATGGAATTGAATCACATGCAGTTTCTGGTACTGCGAGCAACAGTTGTTTTCTGGTAAGGAAAGTCACTATGGTGCTCCCTTTGCCATACACAGTGCAAATAGCACTTGCTTCTGCTCCCAGCAAGTACAGTGTATTGGACTGAAGAGGAGCTACTGTTCTTGTCAGTTTCCGAAGCAGAGTTGAACTAGATATGGCCCATGTGTGTGGGAAGCACAGTTCTTTTGTTCTGAGCAAGCTCACTTTTCGGACACCATAGGAAAAACAGTAGAGTAGAAGAGTGCTCTTTTCTCAAAAGCAGAGTGTGTTTCTTCTAAGGCAAGCTAGCGTTTGTTTCCCAGTCCTAAATGGAGTTGAATACCATGCAGTTTCTGGTCCTACAGGCAAGAGTTGTTTTCTGGTGGTAGAGTCACTATTGAGCTCCCATGGTCATACACAGTGCAAATAGCTGTCATGTCTGCTCCGAGCAAGTACATTGTATTAGACAGAAGAGTAGCTACTGTTCTTGTCAATTTCCTATGCAGAGTTGAACTAGATATGGCCCGTGTGTGTAGGAAGCACAGTTCTTTTGTTCTGAGCAAGCTCACTGTTCTGAACCTATAGGAAACACAGTAGAGTAGAAGAGTGCTCTTTTCACAAAAGCAGAGTGTGTTTCTTCTAAGGCGAGCTATGGTTTGTTTCCCAGTCCTAAATGGAGATGAATCACATGCAGTTTCTGGTCCTACAGGCAAGAGTTGTTTTCTGGTGGGAAGAGTCACTATTGAGCTCCCATTGTCATACACAGTGCAAATAGCTCTCACGTCTGCTCCCAGCAAGTACATTGTATTAGACAGAAGAGGAGCTACTGTTCTTGTCAGTTTCCTATGCAGAGTTGAACTAGATATGGCCCGTGTTTGTAGGAAGCACAGTTCTTTTGTCCTGAGCAAGCTCACTGTTCTGAACCTATAGGAAACACAGTAGAGTAGAAGAGTGCTCTTTTCTCAAAAGCAGAGTGTGTTTCTTGTAAGGCTAGCTAGTGATTATTTCCCAGTGAGAAATGAAGTTGAATCCCATGCAGTTTCTGGTCCTACGAGCAAGAGTTGTTTTCTGGTAAGAAGAGTCACTATTGTGCTCCCTTTGCCATACACTTTGCAAATAGCAGTCGCGTCTGCTCCTAGCAAGTACAGTGTATTGGACTGAAGAGGAGCTACTGTTCTTGTCAGTTTCCTAAGCAGAGTTGAACTAGATATGGCCCGTGTGTAGGAAGCACAGTTCTTTTGTTCTGAGCAAGCTCACTGTTCTGGCCGTTTAGGAAACACAGTAGAGTAGAAGAATGCTCTTTTCTCTAAAGCAGAGTGTGTTTCTTGTAAGGGGAGCTAGCGTTTGTTTCCCAGTCCTAAATGGAATTGAATCTCATGCAGTTTCTGGTACTGCGAGCAACAGTTGTTTTCTGGTAAGGAAAGTCACTATGGTGCTCCCTTTGCCATACACAGTGCAAATAGCACTTGCGTCTGCTCCCAGCAAGTACAGTGTATTGGACTGAAGAGGAGCTACTGTTCTTGTCAGTTTCCTAAGCAGAGTTGAACTAGATATGGCCCATGTGTGTGGGAAGCACAGTTCTTTTGTTCTGAGCAAGCTCACTTTTCGGACACCATAGGAAACACAGTAGAGTAGAAGAGTGCTCTTTTCTCAAAAGCAGAGTGTGTTTCTTGTAAGGCAAGCTAGCGTTTCTTTCCCAGTCCTAAATGGAGTTGAATCACATGCAGTTTCTGGTCCTACAGGCAAGAATTGTTTTCTGGTGGGAAGAGTCACTATTGAGCTCCCATTGTCATACACAGTGCAAATAGCTCCCTCGTCTGCTCCCAGCAAGTACATTGTATTAGACAGAAGAGGAGCTACTCTTCTTGTCAGTTTCCTAAGCAGAGTTGAACTAGATATGGCCCGTGTGTGTAGGAAGCACAGGACTTTTGTTCTGAGCAAGCTCACTGTTCTGTCCCTATAAGAAAAACAGTAGAGTAGAAGAGTGCTCTTTTCTCAAAAGCAGAGTGTGTTTCTTCTAAAGCGAGCTATGGTTTGTTTCCCAGTCCTAAATGGAGTTGAATCTCATGCAGTTTCTGCTCCTACAGGCAAGAGTTGTTTTTTGGTGGGAAGAGTCACTATTGAGCTCCCAATGTCATACAGAGTGCAAATAGCTCTCGCGTCTGCTCCCAGCAAGTACGTTGTATTAGACAGAAGAGGAGCTACTGTTCTTGTCAGTTTCCTATACAGACTTGTACTAGATATGGCCCGTGTGTGTAGGAAGCACAGTTCTTTTGTTCTGAGCAAGCTGACTGTTCTGAAACTATAGGAAACACAGTAGAGTAGAAGAGTGCTCTTTTCTCAAAAGCAGAGTGTGTTTCTTGTAAGGCAGCTAGTGTTTGTTTCCCAGTGAGAAATGAAGTTGAATCCCATGCATTTTATGGTCCTACGAGCAAGAGTTGTTTTCTGGTAAGAAGAGTCACTATTGCGCTCCCATTGCCATACACAGTGCAAATAGCACTCGCGTCTGCTCCTAGCAAGTACAGTGTATTGGACTGAAGAGGAGCTACTGTTCTTGTCAGTTTCCTAAGCAGAGTTGAACTAGATATGGCCCGTGTGTAGGAAGCACAGTTCCTTTGTTCTGCGCAAGCTCACTCTTCTGGCCCTTTTGGAAACACAGTAGAGTAGATGAACGCTCTTTTCTCAAAAGCAGAGTGTGTTTCTTGTAAGGGGAGTTAGCGTTTGTTTCCCAGTCCTAAATGGAATTGAATCACATGCAGTTTCTGGTACTACGAGCAACAGTTGTTTTCTGGTAAGGAAAGTCACTATGGTGTTCCCTTTGCCATACACATTTCAAATAGCACTCGCGTCTGCTCCCAGCAAGTACAGTGTATTGGACTGAAGAGGAGCTACTGTTCTTGTCAGTTTCCTAAGCAGAGTTGAACTAGATATGGCACGTGTTTAGGAAGCACAGTTCTTTTGTTCTGAGCAAGCTCACTGTTCTGGCCCTATAAGAAACACAATAGAGTAGAAGAGTGCTCTTTTTTCAAAAGCAGAGTGTGTTTCTTGTAAGGCAAGCTAGCGTTTGTTTCCCAGTCCTAAATGGAGTTGAATCCCATTCAGTTTCTGGTCCTACGAGCAAGAGTTGTTTTCTGGTAAGAAGAGTCACTATTGTGCTCCCATTGTCATACACAGGGCAAATAGCACGGGCGTCTGTTCCCAGCATGTAAATTGTATTGGACTGAAGAGGATCTACTCTTCTTGTCAGTTTCCTCAGCAGAGTTGAACTAGATATGGCCTGTGTGTGTAGGAAGCACAGTTCTTTTGTTCTGAGCAAGCTCACTGTTCTGGCCCTATAAGAAAAACAGTAGAGTAGAAGAGTGCTCTTTTCTCAAAAGCAGAGTGTGTTTCTTCTAAGGCGAGGTAGGGTTTGTTTCCCAGTCCTAAATGGAGTTGAATCACATGCAGTTTCTGGTCCTACAGGCAAGAGGTTTTTTCTGATGGGAAGAGTCACTATTGAGCTCCCATTGTCATACACAGTGCAAATAGCTCTCGCGTCTGCTCCCAGCAAGTACATTGTATTAGACAGAAGAGGAGCTACTGTTCTTGTCAGTTTCCTAAGCAGAGTTGAACTAGATATGGCCCGTGTGTGTAGGAAGCACAGTTCTTTTGTTCTGAGCATGCTCACTGTTCTGAACCTACAGGAAACACAGTAGAGTAGAAGAGTGCTCTTTTCTCAAAAGCAGAGTGTGTTTCTTCTAAGGCTAGCTAGTGTTTGTTTCCCAGTGAGAAATGAAGTTGAATCCCATGCATTTTTTGGTCCTACGAGCAAGAGTTGTTTTCTGGTAAGAAGAGACACTATTGTGCTCCCTTTGCCATACACAGTGCAAATAGCACTCGCGTCTGCTCCTAGCAAGTACAGTGTATTGGACTGAAGAGGAGCTACTGTTCTTGTCAGTTTCCTAAACAGAGTTGAACAAGATATGGCCCATGTGTGTAGGAAGCACAGTTCTTTTGTTCTGAGCAAACTCTCTGTTCGGATCCCATAGGAAACACAGTAGAGTAGAAGAGTGCTCTTTACTCAAAAGCAGAGTGTGTTTCTTGTAAGGCAAGCTAGCGTTTGTTTCCCAGTCCTAAATGGAGTTGAGTCCCATGCAGTTTCTGGTCCTATGAGCAAGAGTTGTTTTCTGGTAAGAAGAGTCACTATTGTGCTCCCATTGTCATACACAGGGCAAATAGCACTGGCGTCTGTTCCCAGCAGGTACAGTGTATTGGACAGAAGAGGAGCTACTGTTCTTGTCAGTTTCCTAAGCAGAGTTGAACTAAATATGGCCCCTGTGTGTAGGAAGTACAGTTTTTTGTTCTGAGCAAGCTCGCTGTTCTGGCCCTATAGGAAACACAGTAGAGAAGAAGAGTGCTCTTTTCTCAAAAGCAGAGTGCGTTTCTTCTAAGGCGAGCTAGCGTTTGTTTACCAGTCCTAAATGGAGTTGAATCACATGAAGTTTCTCGTCCTACAGGCAAGAGTTGTTTTCTGGTGGGAAGAGTCACTATTGAGCTCCCATTGTCATACACAGTGCAAATAGCTCTCGCGTGTGCTCCGAGCAAGTACATTGTATTGGACAAAAGAGGAGCTAATGTTCTTGTCAGTTTCCTAAGCAGAGTTGAACTAGATATGGCCCATGTGTAGGAAGCACAGTTCTTTTGTTCTGAGCAAGCTCACTGTTCAGAACTTATATGAAACACAGTAGAGTAGATGAGTGCTCTTTTCTCAAAAGCAGAGTGTGTTTCTTCTAAGGCGAGCTAGCATTTGTTTCCCAGTCCTAAATGGAGTTGAATCACATGCAGTTTCTGGTCCTACAAGCAAGAGTTGTTTTCTGGTAACAAGAGGCACTATTACGCTCCCATTGTCATACACAGCGCAAATAGCACTGTCGTTTGTTCCCAGCATGTACAATGTATTGGACTGAGGACAATCTACTGTTCTTGTCAGTTTCCAAAGCAGAGTTGAACTAGATATGGCCCGTGTGTGTAGGAAGCACAGTTCTTTTGTTCTGAGCAAGCTCACTGTTCGGACCCCATAGGAAACACAGTAGAGTAGAAGAGTGCTCTTTTCTCAAAAGCAGAGTGTCTTTCTTGTAAGGCTAGCTAGTGTTTGTTTCCAAGTCAGAAAAGGAGTTGAATCCCACTCAGTTTCTGGTCCTACAAGCAAGAGTTGTTTTCTGGTAAGAAGAGTCACTATTGTGCTCCCTTTGCCATTCACAGTGCAAATAGCACTCGTGTCTGCTCCCAGCAAGTACACTGTATTGAACTGAAGAGGAGCTACTATTCTTGTCAGTTTCCTAAGCAGAGTTGAACTAGATATGGCCCGTGTGTATAGGAAGCACAGTTCTTTTGTTCTGAGCAAGCTCACTGTTCTGAACCTATAGGAAACACAGTAGAGTAGAAGGGTGCTCTTTTCTCAAAAGCAGAGTGTGTTTCTTGTAAGGCTAGCTAGTGTTTGTTTCCCAGTGAGAAATGAAGTTGATTCCCATGCAGTTTCTGGTCCTACGAGCAAGAGTTGTTTTCTGGTAAGAAGAGTCACTATTGTGCTCCCTTTGCATACACAGTGCAAATAGCACTCGCGTCTGCTCCTAGCAAGTACAGTGTATTGGACTGAAGAGGAGCTCCTGTTCTTGTCAGTTTCCTAAACAGAGTTGAACTAGATATGGCCCGTGTGTGTAGGAAGCACAGTTCTTTTGTTCTGAGCAAGCTCACTGTTCTGGCCCTTTAGGAAACACAGTAGTGTAGAAGAATGCTCTTTTCTCAAAAGCAGAGTGTGTTTCTTGTAAGGGGAGCTAGCGTTTGTTTCCCAGTCCTAAATGGAATTGAATCACATGCAGTTTCTGGTACTACGAGCAACAGTTGTTTTCTGGTAAGGAAAGTCACTTTGGTGCTCCCTTTGTCATACACAGTGCAAATATCACTCACGTCTGCTCCCAGCAAGTACAGTGTATTGGACTGAAAAGGAGCTATCGTTCTTGTCAGTTTCCGAAGCAGAGTTGAACAAGATATGGCCCATGTGTGTAGGAAGCACAGTTCTTTTGTTCTGAGCAAACTCTCTGTTCGGAACCCATAGGAAACACAGTAGAGTAGAAGAGTGCTCTTTTCTCAAAAGCAGAGTGTGTTTCTTGTAAGGCAAGTTAGCATTTGTTTCCATGTCCTAAATGGAGTTGAGTACCATGCAGTTTCTGGTCCTATGAGCAAGAGTTGTTTTCTGGTAAGAAGAGTCACTATTGTGCTCCCATTGTCATACACAGGGCAAATAGCACTGGCGTCTGTTCCCAGCAAGTACAGTGTATTGGACAGAAGAGGAGCTACTGTTCTTGTCAGTTTCCTAACCAGAGTTGAACTAAATATGGCCCCTGTGTGTAGGAAGCACAGTTTTTTTGTTCTGAGCAAGCTCGCTGTTCTGGCCCTATAGGATACACAGTAGAGTAGAAGAGTGCTCTTTTCTCAAAAGCAGAGTGCGTTTCTTCTAAGGCGAGCTAGCGTTTGTTTCCCAGTCCTAAATGGAGTTGAATCACATGAAGTTTCTCGTCCTACGGGCAATAATTGTTTTCTGGTGGGAAGAGTCACTATTGAGCTCCCATTGTCATACACAGTGCAAATAGGCTTCGCGTCTGCTCCGAGCAAGTACATTGTATTGGGCAGAAGAGGAGCTAATGTTCTTGTCAGTTTCCTAAGCAGAGTTGAACTAGATAAGGCCCGTGTGTGTAGGAAGCACAGTTCTTTTGTTCTGAGCAAGCTCACTGTTCAGAACTTATAGGAAACACAGTAGAGTAGATGAGTGCTCTTTTCTCAAAAGCAGAGTGTGTTTCTTCTAAGGCGAGCTAGCATTTGTTTCCCAGTCCTAAATGGAGTTGAATCACATGCAGTTTCTGGTTCTACAAGCAAGAGTTGTTTTCTGGTAATAAGAGGCACTATTACGCTCCCATTGTCATACACAGCGCAAATAGCACTGTCGTTTGTTCCCAGCATGTACAATGTATTGGACTGAGGACGATCTACTGTTCTTGTCAGTTTCCAAAGCAGAGTTGAACTAGATATGGCCCGTGTGTGTAGGAAGCACAGTTCTTTTGTTCTGAGCAAGCTCACTGTTCGGACCCCATAGGAAAAACAGTATAGTTAAAGAGTGCTCTTTTCTCAAAAGCAGAGTGTGTTTCTTGTAAGGCTAGCTAGTGTTTGTTTCCCAGTCAGAAAAGGAGTTGAATCCCACTCAGTTTCTGGTCCTACAAGCAAGAGTTGTTTTCTGGTAAGAAGAGTCACTATTGTGCTCCCTTTGCCATACACAGTGCAAATAGCACTCCTGTCTGCTCCCAACAAGTACAGTGTATTGAACTGAAGAGGAGCTACTATTGTTGTCAGTTTCCTAAGCAGAGTTGAACTAGATATGGACGGTGTGTGTAGGAAGCACAGTTCTTTTGTTCTGAGCAAGCTCACTGTTCTGGCCCTTTAGGAAACACAGTAGAGTAGAAGAGTGCTCTTTTCTCAAAAGCAGAGTGTGTTTCTTCTAAGGCGAGCTAGCGTTTGTTTCCCAGTCTTAAATGAAGTTGAATCACATGCAGTTTCTTGTCCTATGAGCAAGAGTTTTTTTCTGGTAAAAAGAGTCACTATTGTGCTCCCATTGCAATACACAGTGCAAATAGCACTCGCGTCTGTTCCCAGCAAGTACAGTGTATTGGACTGAAGAGGACCTAATGTTCTTGTCAGTTTCATAAGCAGAGTTGAACTAGATATGACCCGTGTGTGTAGGAGGGACATTTCTTTTGTTCTGAGCAAGCTCACTGTTCAGACTCCATAGGAAACACAGTAGAGTAGAAGAGTGCTCTTTTCTCAAAAGCAGAGTGTGTTTCTTGTAAGGCTAGCTAGTGTTTGTTTTCCAGTCAGAAACGGAGTTGAATCCCATGCAGTTTCTGGTCTTACAAGCAAGAGTTGTTTTCTGGTAAGAAGAGTCACTATTGTGCTCCCATTGACATACACAGGGCAAATAGCACGGGGGTCTGTTTCCAGCATGTAAAGTGTATTGGACTGAAGAGGATCGACTCTTCTTGTCAGTTTCCTCAGCAGAGTTGAACTAGATATGGCCCGTGTGTGTAGGAAGCACAGTTCTTTTGTTCTGAGCAAGCTCACTGTTCTGGCCCTATAAGAAAAACAGTAGAGTAGAAGAGTGCTCTTTTCTCAAAAGCAGAGTGTGTTTCTTCTAAGGGGAGCTAGTGTTTGTTTCCCAGTTCTAAATGGAGTTGAATCACAAGGAGTTTCTGGTCCTGCAGGCAAGAGTTGTTTTCTGGTGGGAAGAGTCACTATTGAGCTCCCATTGTCATACACAGTGCAAATAGCACTCGCGTCTGCTCCTAGCAAGTACAGTGTATTGGACTGAAGAGGAGCTACTGTTCTTGTCAGTTTCCTAAACAGAGTTGAACTAGATATGGCCCATGTGTGTAGGAAGCACAGTTCTTTTGTTCTGAGCAAGCTCACTGTTCTGGCCCTTTAGGAAAAACAGTAGTGTAGAAGAATGCTCTTTTCTCAAAAGCAGAGTGTGTTTCTTGTAAGGGGAGCTAGCGTTTGTTTCCCAGTCCTAAATGGAATTGAATCACATGCAGTTTCTGGTACTACGAGCAACAGTTGTTTTCTGGTAAGGAAAGTCACTATGGTGCTCCCTTTGTCATACACAGTGCAAATAGCACTCACGTCTGCTCCTAGCAAGTACAGTGTATTGGACTGAAGAGGAGCTACGGTTCTTGTCAGTTTAATAAGCAGAGTTGAACTAGATATGGCCCGTGTGTATGAAGCACAGTTCTTTTGTTTTGAGCAAGCTCACTGTTCTGGCCCTTTAGGAAACACAGTAGAGTAGAAGAATGCTCTTTTCTCAAAAGCAGAGTGTGTTTGTTGTAAGGGGAGCTAGCGTTTGTTTCCCAGTCCTAAATGGAATTGAATCACATGCAGTTTCTGGTACTACGAGCAACAGTTGTTTTCTGGTAAGGAAAGTCACTATGGTGCTCCCTTTGCAATACACAGTGCAAATAGCACTCGCGTCTGCTCCCAGCAAGTACAGTGTATTGGACTGAAGAGGAGCTACTGTTCTTTTCAGTTTCCTAAGCAGAATTGAACTAGATATGGCCCATGTGTGTGGGAAGCACAGTTCTTTTGTTCTGAGCAAGTTCACTGTTCGGACCCCATAGGAAACACAGTAGAGTAGAAGAGTGCTCTTTTTTCAAAAGCAGAGTGAGTTTCTTTTAAGGCAAGCTAGCGTTTGTTTCCATGTCCTAAATGGAGTTGAATCCCATGCAGTTTCTGGTCCTATGAGCAAGAGTTGTTTTCTGGTAAGAAAAGTCACTATTGTGCTCCCATTGTCATACATGGGCAAATAGCACGGGCGTCTGTTTCCAGCATGTAAAGTGTATTGGACTGAAGTGGATCGACTCTTCTTGTCAGTTTCCTCAGCAGAGTTGAACTAGATATGGCCCGTGTGTGTAGGAAGCACAGTTCTTTTGTTCTGAGCAAGCTCACTGTTCTGGCCCTATAAGAAAAACAGTAGAGTAGAAGAGTGCTCTTTTCTCAAAAGCAGAGTGTGTTTCTTCTAAGGGGAGCTAGGGTTTGTTTCCCAGTTCTAAATGGAGTTGAATCACATTCAGTTTCTGGTCCTGCAGGCAAGAGTTGTTTTCTGGTGGGAAGAGTCACTATTGAGCTCCCATTGTCATACACAGTGCAAATAGCACTCGAGTCTGCTCCCAGCAAGTACAGTGTATTGGACTGAAGAGGAGCTACTGTTCTTGTCAGTTTCCTAAGCAGAGTTGAACTAGATATGGCCAGTGTGTGTAGGAAGCACAGTTCTTTTGTTCTGAGCAAGCTCACTGTTCTGGCCCTTTAGGAAAAACAGTAGTGTAGAAGAATGCTCTTTTCCCAAAAGCAGAGTGTGTTTCTTGTAAGGGTAGCTAGCGTTTGTTTCCCAGTCCTAAATGGAATTTAATCACATGCAGTTTCTGGTACTACGAGCAACAGTTGTTTTCTGGTAAGGAAAGTCACTATGGTGCTCCCTTTGCCATACACAGTGCAAATAGCACTCGCGTCTGCTCCCAGCAAGTACAGTGTATTGGACTGAGGAAGAGCTACTGTTCTTGTCAGTTTCCTAAGCAGAGTTGAACTAGATATGGCCCATGTGTGTGGGAAGCACAGTTCTTTTGTTCTGAGCAAGTTCACTGTTCGGACCCCATAGGAAACACAGTAGAGTAGAAGAGTGCTCTTTTTTCAAAAGCAGAGTGTGTTTCTTGTAAGGCAAGCTAGCGTTTGTTTCCATGTCCTGAATGGAGTTGAATCCCATGCAGTTTCTGGTCCTATGAGCAAGAGTTGTTTTCTGGTAAGAAGAGTCACTATTGTGCTCCCATTGTCATACACAGGGCAAATAGCACGGGGGTCGGTTTCCAGCATATAAAGTGTATTGGACTGAAGAGGATCGACTCTTCTTGTCAGTTTCCTCAGCAGAGTTGAACTAGATATGGCCCGTGTGTGTAGGAAGCACAGTTCTTTTGTTCTGAGCAAGCTCACTGTTATGGCCCTATAAGAAAAACAGTAGAGTAGAAGAGTGCTCTTTTCTCAAAAGCAGAGTGTGTTTCTTCTAAGGGGAGCTAGGGTTTGTTTCCCAGTTCTAAATGGAGTTGAATCACATGCAGTTTCTGGTCCTGCAGGCAAGAGTTGTTTTCTGGTGGGAAGAGTCACTATTGAGCTCCCATTGTCATACACAGTGCAAATAGCACTCGCGTCTGCTCCTAGCAAGTACAGTGTATTGGACTGAAGAGGAGCTACTGTTCTTGTCAGTTTCCTAAACAGAGTTGAACTAGATATGGCCCGTGTGTGTAGGAAGCACAGTTCTTTTGTTCTGAGCAAGCTCACTGTTCTGGCCCTTTAGGAAAAACAGTAGTGTAGAAGAATGCTCTTTTCTCAAAAGCAGAGTGTGTTTCTTGTAAGGGGAGCTAGCGTTTGTTTCCCAGTCCTAAATGGAATTGAATCACATGCAGTTTCTGGTACTACGAGCAACAGTTGTTTTCTGGTAAGGAAAGTCACTATGGTGCTCCCTTTGTCATACACAGTGCAAATAGTTCTCGCGTCTGCTCCCAGCAAGTACATTGTATTGGACAGAAGAGGAGCTAATGTTCTTGTCAGTTTCCTAAGCAGAGTTGAACTAGATATGGCCCGTGTGTGTAGGAAGCACAGTTCTTTTGTTCTGAGCAAGCTCACTGTTCAGAACTTATAGGAAACACAGTAGAGTAGATGAGTGCTCTTTTCTCAAAAGCAGAGTGTGTTTCTTCTAAGGCGAGCTAGCATTTGTTTCCCAGTCCTAAATGGAGTTGAATCACATGCAGTTTCTGGTCCTACAAGCAAGAGTTGTTTTCTGGTAATAAGAGGCACTCTTACGCTCCCATTGTCATACACAGCGCAAATAGCACTGTCGTTTGTTCCCAGCATGTACAATGTATTGGACTGAGGACGATCTACTGTTCTTGTCAATTTCCAAAGCAGAGTTGAACTAGATATGGCCCGTGTGTGTAGGAAGCACAGTTCTTTTGTTCTGAGCAAGCTCACTGTTCTGGCCCTATAAGAAAAACAGTAGAGTAGAAGAGTGCTCTTTTCTCAAAAGCAGAGTGTGTTTCTTCTAAGGGGAGCTAGGGTTTGTTTCCCAGTTCTAAATGGAGTTGAATCACATTCAGTTTCTGGTCCTGCAGGCAAGAGTTGTTTTCTGGTGGGAAGAGTCACTATTGAGCTCCCATTGTCATACACAGTGCAAATAGCACTCGAGTCTGCTCCCAGCAAGTACAGTGTATTGGACTGAAGAGGAGCTACTGTTCTTGTCAGTTTCCTAAGCAGAGTTGAACTAGATATGGCCAGTGTGTGTAGGAAGCACAGTTCTTTTGTTCTGAGCAAGCTCACTGTTCTGGCCCTTTAGGAAAAACAGTAGTGTAGAAGAATGCTCTTTTCCCAAAAGCAGAGTGTGTTTCTTGTAAGGGTAGCTAGCGTTTGTTTCTCAGTCCTAAATGGAATTTAATCACATGCAGTTTCTGGTACTACGAGCAACAGTTGTTTTCTGGTAAGGAAAGTCACTATGGTGCTCCCTTTGCCATACACAGTGCAAATAGCACTCGCGTCTGCTCCCAGCAAGTACAGTGTATTGGACTGAGGAGGAGCTACTGTTCTTGTCAGTTTCCTAAGCAGAGTTGAACTAGATATGGCCCATGTGTGTGGGAAGCACAGTTCTTTTGTTCTGAGCAAGTTCACTGTTCGGACCCCATAGGAAACACAGTAGAGTAGAAGAGTGCTCTTTTTTCAAAAGCAGAGTGTGTTTCTTGTAAGGCAAGCTAGCGTTTGTTTCCATGTCCTGAATGGAGTTGAATCCCATGCAGTTTCTGGTCCTATGAGCAAGAGTTGTTTTCTGGTAAGAAGAGTCACTATTGTGCTCCCATTGTCATACACAGGGCAAATAGCACGGGGGTCGGTTTCCAGCATGTAAAGTGTATTGGACTGAAGAGGATCGACTCTTCTTGTCAGTTTCCTCAGCAGAGTTGAACTAGATATGGCCCGTGTGTGTAGGAAGCACAGTTCTTTTGTTCTGAGCAAGCTCACTGTTCAGAACTTATAGGAAACACAGTAGAGTAGATGAGTGCTCTTTTCTCAAAAGCAGAGTGTGTTTCTTCTAAGGCGAGCTAGCATTTGTTTCCCAGTCCTAAATGGAGTTGAATCACATGCAGTTTCTGGTCCTACAAGGAAGAGTTGTTTTCTGGTAAGAAGAGTCACTATTGTGCTCCCTTTGCCATACACAGTGCAAATAGCACTCGTGTCTGCTCCTAGCAAGTACAGTGTATTGAACTGAAGAGGAGCTACTATTGTTGTTAGTTTCCTAAGCAGAGTTGAACTAGATATGGACGGTGTGTGTAGGAAGCAGAGTTCTTTTGTTCTGAGCAAGCTCACTGTTCTGGCCCTTTAGGAAACACAGTAGAGTAGAAGAGTGCTCTTTTTTCAAAAGCAGAGTGTGTTTCTTCTAAGGGGAGCTAGGGTTTGTTTCCCAGTCCTAAATGAAGTTGAATCACATGCAATTTCTGGTCCTATGAGCAAGAGTTTTTTTCTGGTAAAAAGAGACACTATTGTGCTCCCATTGCAATACACAGTGCAAATAGCACTCGCGTCTGTTCCCAGCAAATACAGTGTATTGGACTGAAGAGGACCTACTGTTCTTGTCAGTTTCCTAAGCCGAGTTGAACTAGATATGACCCGTGTGTGTAGGAAGGACATTTCTTTTGTTCTGAGCAAGCTCACTGTTCAGACTCCATAGGAAAGACAGTAGAGTAGAAGAGTGCTCTTTTCTGAAAAGCAGAGTGTGTTTCTTCTAAGGGGAGCTAGTGTTTGTTTTCCAGTCAGAAACAGAGTTGAATCCCATGCAGTTTCTGGTCTTGCAAACAAGAGTTGTTTTCTGGTAAGAAAAGTCACTATTAAACTCCCATTGAAATACAGAGTGCAAATAGCACTCGCATCTGTTCCCAGCATGTACAGTGTATTGGACTGAAGAGGAGCTACTGTTCTTGTCAGTTTCCTAAGCAGAGTTGAACTAGATATGGCCTGAGTGTGTAGGAAGCACAGTTCTTTTGTTCTGAGCAAGTTCACTGTTCTGGCCCTATAGGATACACAGTAGAGTAGAAGAGTGCTCTTTTCTCAAAAGCAGAGTGTGTTTCTTGTAAGGTGAGCTACCGTTTGTTTCCCAATCCTAAATGGAATTGAATCACATGCAGTTTTTGGTACTACGATCAAGAGTTGTTTTCTGGTAAGGAAAGTCACTATTGTGCTACCTTTGCCATACACAGTGCAAATAGCACTCGCGTCTGTTCCCAGCAAGTACAGTGTATTGGACTGAAGAGGAGCTACCGTTCTTGTCAGTTTCCTAAGCAGAGTTGAACTAGATATGTCCCTTTTGTGTAGGAAGCACAGTTCTTTTGTTCTGAGAAAGCTCACTGTTCTGGCCTTATAGGAAACCCAGTAGAGTAGAAGAGTGCTCTTTTCTCAAAAGCAGAGTGTGTTTCTTGTAAGGTAAGTTAGTGTTTGTTTCCCAGTCCTAAATGGTGTTGAATCCCATGCAGTTTCTGGTCCTACGAACAATAGTTGTTTTCTGGTATGAAGAGTCACTATTGTGCTCCCATTGTCATACACAGGGCAAATAGCACTGGCGTCTGTTCCCAGCATGTACAGTGTATTAGACTGAAGAGAATCTACTGTTCTTGTCAGTTTCCTAAGCAGAGTTGAACTAGATATGGCCCGTGTGTGTAGGAAGCACAGTTCTTTTGTTCTGAGCAAGCTCACTTTGCTGGCCCTATAGGAAACACAGTAGAGTAGAAGAGTGCTCTTTTCTCAAAAGCAGAGTGAGTTTCTTCTAAGGCAATCTAGGGTTTCTTTCCCAGTTAAATGGAGTTGAATCACATACAGTTTCTATTCCACAAGCAAGAGTTGTTTTCTGAAAAAAAGAGTCACTGTGGAGCTCCCATTGTCATACACAGTGCAAATAGCACTCCCGTCTGCTCCCAGCAAGTACAGTGTATTGAACTGAAGAGGAGCTACTATTCTTGTCAGTTTCCTAAGCAGAGTTGAACTACATATGGCCTGTGTGCGTAGGAAGCACAGTTCTTTTGTTCTGAGCAAGCTCACTGTTCAGACCCCTTAGGAAACATAGTAGAGTAGAAGAGTACTCTTTTCTCAAAAGCAGAGTGTGTTTCTTGTAAGGCAAGCTAGCGTTTGTTTCCCAGTCCTAAATGGAGTTGAATCACATGCAGTTTCTGGTCCTACGAGCAAGAGTTGCTTTCTGGTAAGAACAGTCACTATTGCGCTCCCATTGCCATACACAGTGCAAATAGCAATCGCGTCTGTTCCCAGCAAGTACAGTGTATTGGACAGAAGAGTCGCTACTGTTCTTGTCAGTTTCCTAAGCAGAGTTGAACTAGATATGTCCCTTTTGTGAAGGAAGCACAGTTCTTTTGTTCTGAAAAAGCTCACTGTTCTGGCCTTATAGGAAACACAGTAGAGTAGAAGAGTGCTCTTTTCTCAAAAGCAGAGTGTGTTTCTTGTAAGGCAAGTTAGTGTTTGTTTCCCAGTCCTAAATGGAGTTGAATCCCATGCAGTTTCTGGTCCTACGAACAATAGTTGTTTTCTGGTATGAAGAGTCACTATTGTGCTCCCATTGTCATACACAGGGCAAATAGCACTGGCGTCTGTTCCCAGCATGTACAGTGTATTAGACTGAAGAGAATCTACTGTTCTTGTCAGTTTCCTAAGCAGAGTTGAACTAGATATGGCCCGTGTGTGTAGGAAGCACAGTTCTTTTGTTCTGAGCAAGGTCACTGTTCTGGCCCTATAGGAAACACAGTAGAGTAGAAGAGTGCTCTTTTCTCAAAAGCAGAGTGTGTTTCATGTAAGGCGAGCTAGCATTTGTTTCCCAGTCCTAAATGGTGTTGAATCTCAGGCAGTTTCTGGTCCTATGAGCAAGAGTTGTTTTTTGGTAAGAAGAGTCACCATTGCGCTCCCTTTGCCATACACAGTGCAAACAGCTCTGGCGTCTGTTCCCAGCAAGTACTGTGTATTGGACAGAGGAGGAGCTACTGTTCTTGTCCGTTTCCTAAGCAGAGTTGGACTAGATATGGCCCGTGTGTGTAGGAAGCACAGTTCTTTTGTTCTGAGCAAGCTCACTGTTCGGACCCCATAGGAAACACAGTAGAGTAGAAGAGTGTTCTTTTCTCAAATGCAGAATGTGTTTCTTTTAGGCTAGCTAGTGTTTGTTTCCCAGTCAGAAACGGAATTGAATCCCATGCAGTATCTGGTCCTACGAGCAAGAGTTGTTTTCTGGTAAGAAGAGTCATTATTGTGCTCCCATTGCCATACACAGTGCAAATAGCACTCGCATCTGCTCCCAGCAAGTACAGTGTACTGCACTGAAGAGGAGCTACTGTTCTTGTCAGTTTCCTAAGCAGAATTGAACTAGATGTGGCCCGTTTGTGTAGGAAGCACAGTTCTTTTTTTCTGAGCAAGCTCACTGATCTGGCACTATAAGAAACACTGTAGAGTAGAAGAGTGCTCTTTTCTCAAAAGCAGAGTGTGTTTCTTGTAAGGGAAGCTAGAGTTTGTTTCCCAGTCCTAAATGGAGTTGAATCACATGCAGTTTCTGGTCCTACGGTCAAGATTTGTTTTCTGGTAAGGAAAGTCACTATTGTGCTCCCTTAGCCACACACAGTGCAAATAGCACTGTTTCTGTTCCCAGCATATACAGTGTATTGGACTGAAGAGGATCTTCTGTTCTTGTCAGTTTCCAAAGCAGAGTTGAACTAGATATGACCGTGTGTGTAGGAAGCACAGTTCTTTTGTTCTGAGCAAGCTCACTCTTCTGGCCCTATAGGAAACACGGTAGAGTAGAAGAGTGCTCTTTTCTCAAAAGCAGAGTGTGTTTCTTGTAAGGCGAGCTAGCGTTTGTTTCCCAGTCCTAAATGCAGTTGAATCCCATGCAGTTTCTGGTCCTATGAGCAAAAGTTGTTTTCTGGTAAGAAGAGTCACTATTGTGCTCCCATTGTCATACACAGGGCAAATAGCACTGTCATCTGTTTGCAGCATGTACAGTGTGTTGGACTGAAGAGGATCTACTTTTCTTGTCAGTTTCCTAAACAGAGTTGAACTAGATATGGCCCGTGTATGTAGGAAGCACAGTTCTTTTGTTCTGAGCAAGCTCCCTGTTCTGGCCCTATAGGAAACACAGTAGAGTAGAAGAGTGCTCTTTTCTCAAAAGCAGAGTGTGTTTCTTGTAAGGCAGGCTAGCGTTTGTCTCCCAGTCCTAAATGGTGTTGAATCACATGCAGTTTCTGGTCCTACAAGCAAGAGTTGTTTTCTGTTAAAAAGAGTCACTATTGTGCTCCCATTGCCATTCACAGTGCAAATAGCACTCGCGTCTGTTCCCATCAAGTACAGTGTAATGGACAGAATAGGTGATACTGTTCTTGTCAGTTTCCTAACCAGAGTTGAACTAGATATGGCCCATGTGTGTAGGAAGCACAGTTCTTTTGTTCTGAGCAAGCTCACTGTTCGGACCCCGTAGGAAACACAGTAGAGTAGAAGAGTGCTTTTTTCTCAAAAGCAGAGTGTGTTTCTTGTAAGGCGAGCTAGTGTTTGTTTTCCAGTCCTAAATGGAGTTGAATCACATGCAGTTTCTGGTCCTACGAGCAAGAGTTGTTTTATGGTAAGGAAAGTCACTATTGTGCTCCCTTAGCCACACACGGTGCAAATAGCACTCTCGTCTGCTCCCATCAAGTACAGTGTATTAGAACGAAGGGGAGCCACTGCTCTTGTCAGTTTCCTAAGCAGAGTTGAACTAGATATGACCCGTGTGTATAGTAAGCACAGTTCTTTTTTTCTGAGCAAGCTCACTGTTCTGGCCCTTTAGGAACACAGTAGAGCAGAAGAGTGCTCTTTTCTCAAAAGCAGAGTGTGTTTCTTGTAAGGCGAGCTAGCGTTTGCTTCCCAGTCCTAAATGGAATTGAATCACATGCAGTTTCTGGTCCTACGAGCAAGAGTTGTTTTCTGGTAAGGAAAGTCACTATGGTGCTCCCTTTGCCATACACAGTGCAAATAGCACTCGCGTCTGCTCCCAGCAAGTACAGTGTATTGGACTGAAGAGGAGCTACTGTTCTTGTCAGTTTCCGAAGCAGAGTTGAACTAGATATGGCCCATGTGTGTAGGAAGCACAGTTCTTTTGTTCTGAGCAAGCTCACTGTTTTGGCCCTATAAGAAACACAGTAGAGTAGAAGAGTGCTCTTTTCTCAAAAGCAGAGTGTGTTTTTTCTAACGTGAGCTAGGGTTTGTTTCGCAGTCCTAAATGGAGTTGAATCACATGCAGTTTCTGGTCCTAAAGGCAAGAGTTGTTTTCTGGTAATAAGAGGCACTATTACGCTCCCATTGTCATACACAGGGCAAATAGCACTGGCGTCTGTTCCCAGCATGTAAAGTGTATTGGACTGAAGAGGATCTACTGTTCTTGTCAGTTTCCTAAGCAGAGTTGAACTAGATATGCCCCGTGTGTGTAGGAAGCACAGTTCTTTTGTTCTGAGCAAGCTCACTGTTCGGACCCCTTAGGAAACACAGTAGAGTAGGCGAGTGCTCTTTTCTCAAAAGCAGAGTGTGTTTCTTGTAAGGCTAGCTAGTGTTTGTTTCCCAGTCAGAAACAGAGTTGAATCTCACGCAGTTTCTGGTCCTACCAGCAAGAGTTGTTTTCTGGTACGAAGAGTCACTATTGCGCTCCCATTGCCATACACAGTGCAAATAGCACTCGCGTCTGCTCCCAGCAAGTACAGTTTATTGGACTGAAGAGGAGCTACTGTTCTTGTCAGTTTCCTAAGCAGAGTTGAACTAGACATGGCCCGTTTGTGTAGGAAACACAGTTCTTTTTTTCTGAGCAAGCTCACTGTTCTGACCCTATAGGAAACACTGTAGAGTAGAAGAGTGCTCTTTTCTCAAAAGCAGAGTGTGTTTCTTGTAAAGGAAGCTAGCGTTTGTTTCCCAGTTTTAAATGGAGTTGAATCACATGCAGTTTCTGGTCCTACGAGCAAGAGTTGTTTTCTGGTAAGGAAAGTCACTATTGCACTCCCTTAGCCACACACAGTGAAAATAGCACTCGCCTATGTTGCCAGCAAGTACAGTGTATTGGAAAGAAGAGGATATACTGTTCTTGTCAGTTTCCTAAGCAGAGTGGAACTAGATATGACCCGTGTGTGTAGGAAGCACAGTTCTTTTTTCTGAGCAAGCTCACGGTTCAGAGCACATAGGAAACACAGTAAGTAGAAGAGTGCTCTTTTCTCAAAAGCAGAGTGTGTTTCTTGTAAGGCGAGCTAGCGTTTATTTCCCAGTCCTAAATGGAATTGAATCACATGCAGTTTCTGGTACTACGAGCAAGAGTTGTTTTCTGGTAAGGAAAGTCACTATGGTGCTCCCATTGCCATACACAGGGCAAATAGCACTCGCGTCTGCTCCCAGCATGTACAATGTATTGGACTGAAGAGGAGCTACTGTTCTTCTCAGTTTCCTAAGCAGATTTGAACTAGATATGGCCCATGTGTGTAGGAAGCACAGTTTTTTTTTCTGAGAAAGCTCACTGTTCGAACACCATAGGAAACAGAGTAGAGTAGAAGAGTGCTCTTTTCTCAAAAGCATAGTGTGTTTCTTGCAAGGCAAGTTAGCGTTTTTTCCCAGTCCTAAATGCAGTTGAATCCCATGCAGTTTCTGGTCCTACGAGCAAGAGTTGTTTTCAGGTAAGAAGAGTCACTATTGTGCTCCCATTGTCATACACAGGGCAAATAGCACGGGCGTCTGTTCCCTGCATGTAAAGTGTATTGGACTGAAGAGGATCTACGCTTCTTGTCAGTTTCCTAAGCAGAGTTGAACTAGATATGGCCCGTGTGTGTAGGAAGCACAGTTCTTTTGTTCTGAGCAAGCTCACTGTTCTGGCCCTATAAGAAACACAGTAGAGTAGAAGAGTGCTCTTTTCTCAAAAGCAGAGTGTGTTTCTTCTAAGGCGAGCTATGGTTTGTTTCCCAGTCCTAAATGGAGTTGAATCACATGCAGTTTCTGGTCCTACAGGCAAGAGTTGTTTTCTGGTAAGAAGAGTCACTATTGCGCTCCCATTGTCATACACAGGGCAAATAGCACTGGCATCTGTTCCCAGCATGTACAGTGTGTTAGACTGAAGAGGATCTACTGTTCCTGTCAGTTTCCTAAGCAGAGTTGAACTAGATATGGCCCGTGTGTATAGGAAGCACAGTTCTTTTGTTCTGAGCAAGCTCACTGTTCTGGCCCTATAGGAAACACAGTAGAGTAGAAGAGTGCTCTTTTCTCAAAAGCAGAGTGTGTTTCTTGTAAGGCGAGCTAGCGTTTGTTTCCCAGTCCTAAATGGAGTTGAATCACATGCAGTTTCTGGTCCTAGGAGCAAGAGTTGTTTTCTGGTAAAAAGAGTCACTATTGCGCTCCCATTTCCATACACAGTGCAAATAGCACTCGCGTCTGTTCCCAGCAAGTACAGTGTATTGTACAGTAGAGGAGCTACTGTTCTTGTCAGTTTCCTAAACAGAGTTGAACTAGATATGGCCCGTGTGTGTAGGAAGCATAGTTCTTTTGTTCTGAGCAAGCTCACTGTTCTGGCCTTTTAGGAAAAACAGTAGAGCAGAAGAGTGCTCTTTTCTCAAAAGCAGAGTGTGTTTCTTGTAAGGCGAGCTAGCGTTTGTTTCCCAGTCCTAAATGGAATTGAATCACATGCATTTTCTGGTACTACGAGCAAGAGTTGTTTTCTGGTAAGGAAAGTCACTATGGTGCTCTCATTGCCATACACAGTGCAAATAGCACTCGTGTCTGCTTTCAGCAAGTACAGTGTATTGGATTGAAGAGGAGCTACTGTTCTTCTCAGTTTCCGAAGCAGATTTGAACTAGATATGGCCCATGTGTGTAGGAAGCACAGTTCTTTGGTTTTAAGCAAGCTCACTGTTCGGACCCCATAGGAAACACAATAGAGTAGAAGAGTGCTCTTTTCTCAAAAGCATAGTGTGTTTCTCGTAAGGCAAGCTAGCGTTTTTTCCCAGTCCTAAATGGAGTTGAATCCCATGCAGTTTCTGGTCCTACGAGCAAGAGTTGTTTTCTGGTAGGAAGAGTCACTATTGTGCTCCCATTGTCATACACAGGGCAAATAGCACGGGCGTCTGTTCCCAGCATGTAAAGTGTATTGGACTGAAGAGGATCTATTCTTCTTGTCAGTTTCCTAAGCAGAGTTGAACTAGATATGGCCCGTGTGTGTAGGAAGCACAGTTCTTTTGTTCTGAGCAAGCTCACTGTTCTGGCCCTATAAGAAACACAGTAGAGTAGAAGAGAGCTCTTTTCTCTAAAGCAGAGTGTGTTTCTTCTAAGGCGAGCTAGGGTTTGTTTCCCATTCCTAAATGGAGTTGAATCACATGCAGTTTCTGGTCCTACAGGCAAGAGTTGTTTTTTGGTGGGAAGTGTCACTATTGAGCTCCCATTGTCATACACAGTGCAAATAGCTCTCGCGTCTGCTCCCAGCAAGTACATTGTATTAGACAGAAGAGGAGCTACTGTTCTTGTCAGTTTCCTAAGCAGAGTTGAACTAGATATGGCCCGTGTGTGTAGGAAGCACATTTCTTTTGTTCTGAGCAAGCTCACTGGTCTGAACCTATATGAAACACAGTAGAGTAGAAGAGTGCTCTTTTCTTAAAAGCAGAGTGTGTTTCTTGTAAGGGGAGCTAGCGTTTGTTTCCCAGTCCTAAATGGAATTGAATCACATGCAGTTTCTGGTACTATGAGCAACAGTTGTTTTCTGGTAAGGAAAGTCACTATGGTGCTCCCTTTGCCATACACAGTGCAAATAGCACTCGCGTCTGCTCCCGGCAAATACAGTTATTGGACTGAAGAGGAGCTACTGTTCTTGTCAGTTTCCTAAGCAGAGTTGAACTAGATATGGCCAATGTGTGTAGGAAGCACAGTTCTTTTGTTCTGAGCAAGCTCACTGTTCTGGCCCTTTAGGAAACACAGTAGAGTAGAAGAATGCTCTTTTCTCAAAAGCAGAGTGTGTTTCTTGTAAGGGGAGCTAGCGTTTGTTTCCCAGTCCTAAATGGAACTGAATCACATGCAGTTTCTGATACTACGAGCAACAGTTGTTTTCTGGTAAGGAAAGTCACTATGGTGCTCCCTTTGCCATACGCAGTGCAAATAGCACTCGCGTCTGCTCCCAGCAAGTACAGTGTATTGGACTGAAGAGGAGCTACAGTTCTTGTCAGTTTCCTAAGCAGAGTTGAACTAGATATGGGCCATGTGTGCAGGAAGCACAGTTCTTTTGTTCTGAGCAAGCTCACTGTTCTGACCCCATAGGAAACACAGTAGAGTAGAAGAGTGCTCTTTTCTCAAAAGCAGAGTGTGTTTCTTGTAAGGCAAGCTAGCGTTTGTTTCCCAGTCCTAAATGGAGTTGAATCCCATGCAGTTTCTGGTCCTAGGAGCAAGAGTTGTTTTCTGGTAAGAAGAGTCACTATTGTGCTCCCATTGTCATACACAGGGCAAATAGCACGGGCATCTGTTCCCAGCATGTAAAGTGTATTGGACTGAAGAGGATCTACTCTTCTTGTCAGTTTCCTAAGCAGAGTTGAACTAGATATGGCCCGTGTGTGTAGGAAGCACAGTTCTTTTGTTCTGAGCAAGCTCACTGTTCTGGCCCTATAAGAAACACAGTAGAGTAGAAGAGTGCTGTTTTCTCTAAAGCAGAGTGTGTTTCTTCTAAGGCGAGCTAGGGTTTGTTTCCCAGTCCTAAATGGAGTTGAATCACATGCAGTTTCTGGTCCTACAGGCAAGAGTTGTTTTCTGGTGGGAAGTGTCACTATTGAGCTCCCATTGTCATACACAGTGCAAATAGCTCTCGCGTCTGCTCCCAGCAAGTACATTGTATTAGACAGAAGAGGAGCTACTGTTCTTGTCAGTTTCCTAAGCAGAGTTGAACTAGATATGGCCCGTGTGTGTAGGAAGCACATTTCTTTTGTTCTGAGCAAGCTCACTGGTCTGAACCTATATGAAACACAGTAGAGTAGAAGAGTGCTCTTTTCTCAAAAGCAGAGTGTGTTTCTTGTAAGGCTAGCTAGTGTTTGCTTCCCAGTGAGAAATGCAGTTGAATCCCATGCAGTTTCTGGTCCTACGAGCAAGAGTTGTTTTCTGGTAAGAAGAGTCACTATTGCGCTCCCATTGCCATACACAGTGCAAATAGCACTCACGTCTGCTCCCAGCAAGTACAGTGTATTGGACTGAAGAGGAGCTACAGTTCTTGTCAGTTTCCTAAGCAGAGTTGAACTAGATATGGGCCATGTGTGCAGGAAGCACAGTTCTTTTGTTCTGAGCAAGCTCACTGTTCTGACCCCATAGGAAACACAGTAGAGTAGAAGAGTGCTCTTTTCTCAAAAGCAGAGTGTGTTTCTTGTAAGGCAAGCTAGCGTTTGTTTCCCAGTCCTAAATGGAGTTGAATCCCATGCAGTTTCTGGTCCTAGGAGCAAGAGTTGTTTTCTGGTAAGAAGAGTCACTATTGTGCTCCCATTGTCATACACAGGGCAAATAGCACGGGCATCTGTTCCCAGCATGTAAAGTGTATTGGACTGAAGAGGATCTACTCTTCTTGTCAGTTTCCTAAGCAGAGTTGAACTAGATATGGCCCGTGTGTGTAGGAAGCACAGTTCTTTTGTTCTGAGCAAGCTCACTGTTCTGGCCCTATAAGAAACACAGTAGAGTAGAAGAGTGCTGTTTTCTCTAAAGCAGAGTGTGTTTTTTCTAAGGCGAGCTAGGGTTTGTTTCCCAGTCCTAAATGGAGTTGAATCACATGCAGTTTCTGGTCCTACGAGCAAGAGTTGTTTTCTGATAAGAAGAGTCACTATTGCGTTCCCTTGCCATACACAGTGCAAATAGCACTTGCGTCTGTTCCCAGCAAGTACAGTGTATTGGACTGAAGAGGAGCTACTGTTCTTGTCAGTTTCCTAAGCAGAGTTGAACTACATATGGCCCGTGTGTGTAGGAAGCACAGTTCTTTTGTTCTGAGCAAGCTCACTGTTAAGACCCCATAGGAAACACAGTAGAGTAGAAGAGTACTCTTTTCTCAAAAGCAGAGTGTATTTCTTTTAAGGCGAGCAAGTGTTTGTTTCCCAGTCCAAAATGGAGTTGAGTCACATGCAGTTTTTGGTCCTACGAGCAAGAGTTTTTTTCTGGTAAGGAAGTAACTATTGTGCTCCTTTAGCCACACACAGTGCAAATAGCACCCGCGTCTGCTCCCAGCAAGTACAGTGTATTGGAAAGAAGAGGAGCTACTGTTCTTGTCAGTTTCCTAAGCAGAGTTGAACTAGATATGACACGTGTGTGTAGTAAGCACAGTTCTTTTTTTCTAAGCAAGCTCACTGTTCGGACCCCATAGGAAACACAGTAGGGTAGAAGAGTGCTCTTTTCTCAAAAGCAGAGTGTGTTTCTCTTAAGGCGAGCTAGCGTTCGTTTCAAAGTCATAAATGGAGTTGAATCCCATGCAGTTTCTGGTCCTATGAGCAAGAGTTGTTTTCTTTTAAGAAGAGTCACTATTACGCTCCCATTTTCATACACAAGGCAAATAGCAATGGCGTCTGTTCCCAGCATGTACAGTGTATTGGAGTGAAGAGGATCTACTGTTCTTGTCAGTTTCCTAAGCAGAGTTGAACTAGATATGGCCCGTGTGTGTAGGAAGCACAGTTCTTTTATTCTGAGCAAGCTCGCTGTTCGGACCACATAGGAAACACAGTAGAGTAGGCGAGTGCTCTTTTCTCAAAAGCAGAGTGTGTTTCTTGTAAGGCTAGCTAGTGTTTGTTTCCCAGTCAGAAACAGAGTTGAATCACATGCAGTTTCTGGTCCTACGAGCAAGAGTTGTTTTCTTGTAAGAAGAGTCACTACTGCGCTCCCATTGCCATACACAGGACAAATAGCACTGGCGTCTGTTCGCAGCAAGTACAGTGTATAGGACTTAAGAAGATCTACTGTTCTTGTCAGGTTCCTAAGCAGACTTGAACTAGATATGGCCGTGTGTGTAGGAAGCACAGTTTTTTTGTTCTGAGCAAGCTCACTGTTCGGACCCCGTAGGGAACACAGTAGAGTAGGAGAGTGCTTTTTTCTCAAAAGCAGAGTGTGTTTCTTGTAAGGCGAGCTAGCGTTTGTTTTCCATTCCTAAATGGAGTTGAATCACATGCAGTTTCTGGTCCTACGAGCAAGAGTTGTTTTCTGGTAAGGAAAGTCACTATTGCGCTCTCATTGCCATACACAGTGCAAATAGCCCTCCCGTCTGTTCCCAGCAAGTACAGTATATTGGACTGAAGAGGAGCTACTGTTCTTCTCAGTTTCCTAAGCAGAGTTGAACTAGATATGGACAGTGTGTGTAGGAAGCACAGTACTTTTTTTCTGAGCAAGCTCACAGTTTTGGCCCTATAGGAAACACAGTAGAGTAGAAGAGTGCTCTTTTCTCAAAAGCAGAGTGTGTTTCTTGTAAAGCGAGCTAGAGTTTGTTTCCCAGTCCTAAATTGAGTTGAGTCACATGCACTTTCTGGTCCTACGAGCATGAGTTGTTTTATGTTAAGAATAGTCACTATTGCGCTGCCATTGTCATACATAGGACAAATAGCACTGGCGTCTGTTCCCAGCAAATACAGTGTATTGGACTGAAGAGGATCTACTGCTCTTGTCAGGTTCCTAATCAGAATTGAACTAGATATGGTCGTGTGTGTAGGAAGCACAGTTCTTTTGTTCTGAGCAAGCTCACTGTTCGGACCCCATAGGAAACACAGTAGAGTAGAAAAGTGCTCTTTTCTCAAAAGCAGAGTGTGTTTTTTGTAAGGCAAGCTAGCGTTTGTTTCCCAGTCCTAAATGGAGTTGAATCACATGCAGTTTCTGGTCCTACGAACAAGAGTTGTTTTCTGGTAAGGAAAGTCACATTGCGCTCCCATTGCCATACACAGTGCAAATAGCACTCGCGTCTATTCCCAGCAAGTACAGTGTATTGGACTGAATAGGTGCTACTGTTCTTGTCAGTTTCCTAAGCAGAGTTGAACTAGATATGATCCGTGTGTGTAGTAAGCACAGTTCTTTTGTTCTGAGCAAGCTCACTGTTTGGAACCCATAGGAAACACAGTAGAGTAGAAGAGTGCTCTTTTCTCTAAATCAGAGTGTGTTTCTTGTAAGGCGAGCTAGCGTTTGTTTCCCAGTCCTAAATGGAGTTGAATCCCATGCAGTTTTTGGTACTACGAGCAAGAGTTGTTTTCTGGTAAGAAGACTCACTATTGTGCTGCCATTGCCATACACAGGACAAATAGCACTGGCGTCTGTTCGCAGCAAGTACAGTGTATTGGACTGAAGAGGAGCTACTGTTCTTGTCAGTTTCCGAAGCAGATTTGAACTAGATATGGCCCATGTGTGTAGGAAGCACAGTTCTTTTGTTCTGAGCAAGCTCACTGTTCGGACCCCATAGGAAACACAGTAGAGTAGAAGAGTGCTCTTTTCTCAAAAGCATAGTGTGTTTCTTGCAAGGAAAGCTAGCGTTTTTTCCCAGTCCTAAATAGAGTTGAATCCCATGCAGTTTCTGGTCCTACGAGCAAGATATGTTTTCTGGTAAGAAGAGTCACTATTGTGCTCCCATTGTCATACACAGGGCAAATAGCACGGGCGTCTGTTCCCTGCATGTAAAGTGTATTGGACTGAAGAGGATCTACTCTTCTTGTCAGTTTCCTAAGCAGAGTTGAACTAGATATGGCCCGTGTGTGTAGGAAGCACAGTTCTTTTGTTCTGAGCAAGCTCACTGTTCTGGCCCTATAAGAAACACAGTAGAGTAGAAGAGTGCTCTTTTCTCAAAAGCAGAGTGTGTTTCTTCTAAGGCGAGCTATGGTTTGTTTCCCAGTCCTAAATGGAGTTGACTCACATGCAGTTTCTGGTCCTACAGGCAAGAGTTGTTTTCTGGTGGGAAGAGTCACTATTGAGCTCCCATTGTCATACACAGTGCAAATACCTCTCGCGTCTGCTACCAGCAAGTACATTGTATTAGAAAGAAGAGGAGCTACTGTTCTTGTCAGTTTCCTATGCAGAGTTGAACTAGATATGGCCTGTGTGTGTAGGAAGCACAGTTCTTTTGTTCTGAGCAAGCTCACTGTTCTGAACCTATAGGAAACACAGTAGAGTAGAAGAGTGCTCTTTTCTCAAAAGCAGAGTGTGTTTCTTCTAAGGCAAGCTAGCGTTTCTTTCCCAGTTAAATGGAGTTGAATCACATGCAGTTTCTGGTCCTACGAGCAAGAGTTGTTTTCTGGTAAGAAGAGTCACTATTGCGCTCTCATTGCCATACACAGTGCAAATTGCACTCGCGTCTGTTCCTAGCAAGTACAGTGTATTGGACTGAAGAGGAGCTACTGTTCTTGTCAGTTTCCTAAGCAGAGTTGAACTAGATATGGCCCATGTGTAGGAAGCACAGTTCTTTTGTTCTGAGCAACCTCAGTGTTCTGGCCCTTTAGGAAACACAGTAGAATAGAAGAATGCTCTTTTCTCAAAAGCAGAGTGTGTTTCTTGTAAGGCTAGCTAGTGTTTGTTTCCCAGTCAGAAACAGAGTTGAATCTCACGCAGTTTCTGGTTCTACGAGCAAGAGTTGTTTTCTGGTAAGAAGAGTCACTATTGCGCTCCCATTGCCATACACAGTGCAAATAGCACTCGCGTCTGCTCCCAGCAAGTACAGTGTATTGGACTGAAGAGGAGCTACTGTTCTTGTCAGTTTCCTTAGCAGAGTTGAACTAGATGTGGCCCATTTGTGTAGGAAACACAGTTCTTTTGTTCTGAGCAACCTCACTGTTCTGACCCTATAGGAAACACTGTAGAGTAGAAGAGTGCTCTTTTCTGAAAAGCAGAGTGTGTTTCTTGTAAAGGAAGCTAGCGTTTGTTTCCCAGTTTTAAATGGAGTTGAATCCCATGCATTTTCTGGTCCTACGAGCAAGAGTTGTTTTCCGGTAAGGAAAGTCACTATTGCGCTCCCTTAGCCACACACAATGCAAATAGCACTCGCGTATGTTCCCAGCAAGTACAGTGTATTGGAAAGAAGAGGATATACTGTTCTTGTCATTTTTCTAAGCAGAGTGGATCCAGATATGACCCGTGTGTGTAGGAAGCACAGTTCTTTTTTCTGAGCAAGCTCACGGTTCCGAGCCCATAGGAAACACAGTAGAGTAGAAGAGTGTTCTTTTCTCAAAAGCAGAGTGTGTTTCTTGTAAGGCGAGCTAGCGTTTGTTTCCCCGTCCTAAATGGAGTTGAATCCCATGCAGTTTCTGGTCCTACGAGCAAGAGTTGTTTTCTGGTAAGAAGAGTCACTATTGCGCTCCCATTGTCATACACAGGGCAAATAGCACTGGCATCTGTTCCCAGCATGTACAGTGTGTTAGACTGAAGAGGATCTACTGTTCTTGTCAGTTTCCTAAGTAGAGTTGAACTAGATATGACCCGTGTGTATAGGAAGCACAGTTCTTTTGTTCTGAGCAAGCTCACGGTTCTGGCCCTAGAGGAAACACAGTAGAGTAGAAGAGTGCTCTTTCCTCAAAAGCAGAGTGTGTTTCTTGTAAGGCGAGCTAGCGTTTGTTTCCCAGTCCTAAATGGAGTTGAATCACATGCAGTTTCTGGTCCCACGAGCAAGAGTTGTTTTCTGGTAAAAAGAGTCACTATTGCGCTCCCATTTCCATACACAGTGCAAATAGCACTCGCGTCTGTTCTCAGCAAGTACAGTGTATTGTACAGTAGAGGAGCTACTGTTCTTGTCCGTTTCCTAAACAGAGTTGAACTAGATAGAACCCGTGTGTGTAGGAAGCACAGTTCTTTTGTTCTGAGCAAGCTCACTGTTCTGGCCCTTTAGGAAACACAGTAGAAGAGAAGAGTGCTCTTTTCTCAAAAGCAGAGTGTGTTTCTTGTAAGGTGAGCTAGCGTTTGTTTCCCAGTCCTAAATGGAATTGAATCACATGCAGTTTCTGGTACTACGAGCAAGAGTTGTTTTCTGGTAAGGAAAGTCACTATGGTGCTCCCATTGCCATACACAGTGCAAATAGCACTCGCGTCTGCTACCAGCAAGTACAGTGTATTGGACTGAAGAGGAGCTACTGTTCTTGTCAGTTTCCGAAGCAGATTTGAACTAGATATGGCCCATGTGTGTAGGAAGCACAGCTCTTTTGTTCTGAGCAAGCTCACTGTTCGGACCCCATAGGAAACACAGTAGTGTAGAAGAGTGCTCTTTTCTCAAACGCATGGTGTGTTTCTTGTAAGGCAAGCTAGCGTTTTTTCCCAGTCCTAAATGGAGTTGAATCCCATGCAGTTTCTGATCCTACGAGCAAGAGTTGTTTTCTGGTAAGAAGAGTCACTATTGTGCTCCCACTGTCATACACAGGGCAAATAGCACGGGCGTCTGTTCCCAGCATGTAAACTGTATTGGACTGAAGAGGATCTACTCTTCTTGTCAGTTTCCTAAGCAGAGTTGAACTAGATATGGCCCGTGTGTGTAGGAAGCACAGTTCTTTTGTTCTGAGCAAGCTCACTCTTCTGGCCCTATAAGAAACACAATAGAGTAGAAGAGTGCTCTTTTCTCAAAAGCAGAGTGTGTTTCTTCTAAGGCGAGCTATGGTTTGTTTCCCGGTCCTAAATGGAGTTGAATCACATGCAGTTTCTGTTCCTACATGCAAGAGTTGTTTTCTGGTGGGAAGAGTCACTATTGAGCTCCCATTGTCATACACAGTGCAAATAGCTCTCGTGTCTGCTCCCAGCAAGTACATTGTATTAGACAGAAGAGTAGCTACTGTTCTTGTCAGTTTCCTATGCAGAGTTGAACTAGATATGGCCCATGTGTGTAGGAAGCACAGTTCTTTTTTCTGAGCAAGCTCACGGTTCCGAGCCCATAGAAAACACAGTAGAGTAGAAGAGTGCTCTTTTCTCAAAAGCAGAGTGTGTTTCTTGTAAGGCGAGCTAGCGTTTGTTTCCCAGTTCTAAATAAAGTTGAATCAGATGCAGTTATTGGTCCTATGAGTAAGAGTTTTTCTCTGTTAAGAAGAGTCACTATTACGCTCCCATTGTCATACACAGTGCAAATAGCACTGTCATCTGTTCCCAGCATGTACAATGTATTGGACTGAAAAGGATCTACTGTTCTTTTCAGTTTCCAAAGCAGAGTTGAACTAGATATGGCCCGTTTGTGTAGGAACCACAGTTCTTTTTTTTCTGAGCAAGCCCACTTTTCTGGCCCTGTAAGAAACACAGTAGAGTAGAAGAGTGCTCTTTTCTCAAAAGCAGAGTGTGTTTCTTGTAAGGCGAGCTAGCGTTTGTTTGCCAGTCCTAAATGGAGTTGAATCCCATGCAGTTTCTGGTCCTATGAGCAAGAGTTGTTTTCTGGTAAGAAGAGTCACTATTGCGCTCCCATTGTCATACACAGGGCAAATAGCACTGGCATCTGTTCCCAGCATGTACAGTGTGTTAGACTGAAGAGGATCTACTGTTCTTGTCAGTTTCCAAAGCAGATTTGAACTAGATATGGCCCATGTGTGTAGGAAGCACAGTTCTTTTGTTCTGAGCAAGCTCACTGTTCGGACCCCATAGGAAACACAGTAGATTAGAAGTGTGCTCTTTTCTCAAAAGCATAGTGTGTTTCTTGTAAGGCAAGCTAGCGTTTTTTCCCATTCCTAAATGGAGTTGAATCCCATGCAGTTTCTGGTCCTACGAGCAAGTGTTGTTTTCTGATAGGAAGAGTCACTATTGTGCTCCCATTGTCATACACAGGGCAAATAGCACGGGCGTCTGTTCCCAGCATGTAAAGTGTATTGGACTGAAGAGGATCTACTCTTCTTGTCAGTTTCCTAAGCAGAGTTGAACTAGATATGGCCCGTGTGTGTAGGAAGCACAGTTCTTTGTTCTGAGCAAGCTCACTGTTCTGGCCCTATAAGAAACACAGTAGAGTAGAAGAGTGCTCGTTTCTCAAAAGCAGAGTGTGTTTCTTCTAAGGCAGGCTGTGGTTTGTTTCCCACTCCTAAATGGAGTTGAATCACATGCAGTTTCTGGTCCTACAGGCAAGAGTTGTTTTCTGGTGGGAAGAGTCACTATTGAGCTCCCTTTGTCATACACAGTGCAAATAGCTCTCGCGTCTGCTCCCAGCAAGTACATTGTATTAGACAGAAGAGGAGCTACTGTTCTTGTCAGTTTCCTATGCAGAGTTGAACTAGATATGGCCCGTGTGTGTAGGAAGCAGAGATCTTTTGTTCTGAGCAAGCTCACTGTTCTGAACCTACAGGAAACACAGCAGAGTAGAAGAGTGCTCTTTTCTCAAAAGCAGAGTGTGTTTCTTGTAAGGCTAGCTAGTGTTTGTTTCCCAGTGAGAAATGAAGTTGAATCCCATGCAGTTTCTGGTCCTACGAGCAAGAGTTGTTTTCTGGTAAGAAGAGTCACTATTGCGCTCCCATTGCCATACACAGTGCAAAAAGCACTCGCGTCGGCTCCTAGCAAGTACAGTGTATTGGACTGAAGAGGAGCTACTGTTCTTGTCAGTTTCCTAAGCAGAGTTGAACTAGATTTGTCCGGAGTGTAGGAAGCACAGTTCTTTTGTTCTGAGCAAGCTCACTGTTTTGGCACTTTAGGAAACACAGTAGAGTAGAAGAATGCTCTTTTCTCAAAAGCAGAGTGTGTTTCTTGTAAGGGGAGCTAGCGTTTGTTTCCCAGTCCTAAATGGAATTGAATCACATGCAGTTTCTGGTACTATGAGCAACAGTTGTTTTCTGGTAAGGAAAGTCACTATGGTGCTCCCTTTGCCATACACAGTGCACATAGCACTCGCGTCTGCTCCTGGCAAGTACAGTGTATTGGACTGAAGAGGAGCTACTGTTCTTGTCAATTTCCAAAGCAGAGTTGAACTAGATATGGCGCATGTGTGTAGGAAGCACAGTTCTTTTGTTCTGAGCAAGCTCACTGTTCGGACCCCATAGGAAAGACAGTAGAGTAGAAGAGTGCTCTTTTCTCAAAAGCAGAGTGTGTTTCTTGTAAGGGGAGCTAGCGTTTGTTTCCCAGTCCTAAATGGAGTTGAATCCCATGCAGATTCTGGTCCTACGAGCAAGAGTTGTTTTCTGGTAAGAAGAGTCACTATTGTGCTCCCATTGTCGTACACAGGGCAAATAGCACGGGCGTCTGTTCCCAGCATGTAAAGTGTATTGGACTGAAGATGATCTACTCTTCTTGTCAGTTTCCTAAGCAGAGTTGAACTAGATATGGCCCGTGTGTGTAGGAAGCACAGTTCTTTTCTTCTGAGCAAGCTCACTCTTCTGGCCCTATAAGAAACACAGTAGAGTAGAAGAGTGCTCTTTTCTCAAAAGCAGAGTGTGTTTCTTCTAAGGCGAGCTATGGTTTGTTTCCCAGTCCTAAATGGAGTTGAATCACATGCAGTTTCTGGTACTACGAGCAAGAGTTGTTTTCTGGTAAGGAAAGTCACTATGGTGCTCCCATTGCCATACACAGTGCAAATAGCACTCGCGTCTGCTTTCAGCAAATACAGTGTATTGGACTGAAGAGGAGCTACTGTTCTTGTCAGTTTCCGAAGCAGATTTGAACTAGATATGGCCCATGTGTGTAGGAAGCACAGTTCTTTTGTTCTGAGCAAGCTCACTGTTCGGACCCCATAGGAAACACAGTAGAGTAGAAGAGTGCTCTTTTCTCAAAAGCAGAGTGTGTTTCTTGTAAGGGAAGCTAGCGTTTTTTCCCAGTCCTAAATGGAGTTGAATCCCATGCAGTTTCTGGTCCTACGAGCAAGAGTTGTTTTCTGGTAGGAAGAGTCACTATTGTGGTCCCATTGTCATACACAGGGCAAATAGCACGGGCGTCTGTTCCCAGCATGTAAAGTATATTGGACTGAAGAGGATCTACTCTTCTTGTCAGTTTCCTAAGCAGAGTTGAACTAGATATGGCCCGTGTGTGTAGGAAGCACAGTTCTTTTGTTCTGAGCAAGCTCACTGTTCTGGCCCTATAAGAAACACAGTAGAGTAGAAGAGTGCTCTTTTCTCAAAAGCAGAGTGTGTTTCTTCTAAGGCGAGCTGTGGTTTGTTTCCCACTCCTAAATGGAGTTGAATCACATGCAGTTTCTGGTCCTACAGGCAAGAGTTGTTTTCTGGTGGGAAGAGTCACTATTGAGCTCCCTTTGTCATACACAGTGCAAATAGCTCTCGCGTCTGCTCCCAGCAAGTACATTGTATTAGACAGAAGAGGAGCTACTGTTCTTGTCAGTTTCCTATGCAGAGTTGAACGAGATATGGCCCGTGTGTGTAGGAAGCACAGATCTTTTGTTCTGAGCAAGCTCACTGTTCTGAACCTACAGGAAACACAGTAGAGTAGAAGAGTGCTCTTTTCTCAAAAGCAGAGTGTGTTTCTTGTAAGGCTAGCTAGTGTTTGTTTCCCACTGAGAAATGAAGTTGAATCCCATGCAGTTTCTGGTCCTACGAGCAAGAGTTGTTTTCTGGTAAGAAGAGTCACTATTGCACTCCCATTGCCATAGACAGTGCAAAAATCACTAGCGTCTGCTCCTAGCAAGTACAGTGTATTGGACTGAAGAGGAGCTACTGTTCTTGAGAGTTTCCTAAGCAGAGTTGAACTAGATTTGTCCCGAGTGTAGGAAGCACAGTTCTTTTGTTCTGAGCAAGCTCACTGTTTTGACACTTTAGGAAACACAGTAGAGTAGAAGAATGCTCTTTTCTCAAGAGCAGAGTGTGTTTCTTGTAAGGGGAGCTAGCGTTTGTTTCCCAGTCCTAAATGGAATTGAATCACATGCAGTTTCTGGTACTATGAGCAACAGTTTTTTTCTGGTAAGGAATGTCACTATGGTGCTCCCTTTGCCATACACAGTGAAAATAGCACTCGCGTCTGCTCCCGGCAAGTACAGTGTATTGGACTGAAGAGGAGCTACTGTTCTTGTAAGTTTTCGAAGCAGAGTTGAACTAGATATGGCGCATGTGTGTAGGAAGCACAGTTCTTTTGTTCTGAGCAAGCTCACTGTTCGGACCCCATAGGAAACACAGTAGAGTAGAAGAGTGCTCTTTTCTCAAAAGCAGAGTGTGTTTCTTGTAAGGGGAGCTAGCGTTTGTTTCCCAGTCCTAAATGGAGTTGAATCCCATGCAGATTCTGGTCCTACGAGCAAGAGTTGTTTTCTGGTAAGAAGAGTCACTATTGTGCTCCCATTGTCGTTCACAGGGCAAATAGCACAGGCGTCTGTTCCCAGCATGTAAAGTGTATTGGACTGAAGATGATCTACTCTTCTTGTCAGTTTCCTAAGCAGAGTTGAACTAGATATGGCCCGTGTGTGTAGGAAGCACAGTTCTTTTGTTCTGAGCAAGCTCACTCTTCTGGCCCTATAAGAAACACAGTAGAGTAGAAGAGTGCTCTTTTCTCAAAAGCAGAGTGTGTTTCTTCTAAGGCGAGCTATGGTTTGTTTCCCAGTCCTAAATGGAGTTGAATCACATGCAGTTTCTGGTCCTGAAGGCAAGTGTTGTTTTCTGGTGGGAAGAGTCACTATTGAGTTCCCATTGTCATACACAGTGCAAATAGCTCTCGCGTCTGATCCCAGCAAGTACATTGTATTAGACAGAAGAGGAGCTACTGTTCTTGTCAGTTTCCTATGCAGAGTTGAACTAGATATGGCCCGTGTGTGTAGGAAGCACAGTTCTTTTGTTCTGAGCAAGCTCACTGTTCTGAACCTATAGGAAACACAGTAGAGTAGAAGAGTGCTCTTTTCTCAAAAGCAGAGTGTGTTTCATGTGAGGCTAGCTAGTGTTTGTTTCCCAGTGAGAAATGAAGTTGAATCCCATGCAGTTTCTGGTCCTACGAGCAAGAGTTGTTTTCTGGAAAGAAGAGTCACTATTGCGCTCCCATTGCCATACACAGTGCAAATAGCACTCGCGTCTGCTCCTAGCAAGTACAGTGTATTGGACTGCAGAGGAGCTACTGTTCTTGTCAGTTTCCTTAAGCAGAGTTGAACTAGATATGGCCCGTGTGTAGGAAGCACAGTTCTTTTGTTCTGAGCAAGCTCACTCTTCTGGCCGTTTAGGAAACACAGTAGCGTAGAAGAATGCTCTTTTCTCAAAAGCAGAGTGTGTTTCTTGTAAGGGGAGCTAGCGTTTGTTTCCCAGTCCTAAATGGAATTGAATCACATGCAGTTTCTGGTACTACGAGCAACAGTTGTTTTCTGGTAAGGAAAGTCACTATGGTGCTCCCTTTGTCATACACAGTGCAAATAGCACTCACGTCTGCTCCCAGCAAGTACAGTGAATTGGACTGAAGAGGAGCTACTGTTCTTGTCAGTTTCCGAAGCAGAGTTGAACTAGATATGGCCCATGTGTGTAGGAAGCTCAGTTCTTTTGTTCTGAGCAAACTCTCTGTTCGGACCCCTTAGGAAACACAGTAGAGTAGAAGAGTGCTCTTTTCTCAAAAGCAGAGTGTGTTTCTTCTAAGGCGAGCTATGGTTTGTTTCCCAGTACTAAATGGAGTTGAATCACATGCAGATTCTGGTCCTGCTGGCAAGAGTTGTTTTCTGGTGGGAGGAGTCACTATTGATTTCCCATTGTCATACACAGTGCAAATAGCTCTCGCGTCTGCTCCCAGCAAGTACATTGTATTAGACAGAAGAGGAGCTACTGTTCTTGTCAGTTTCCTATGCAGAGTTGAACTAGATATGGCCCGTGTGTGTAGGAAGCACAGTTCTTTTGTTCTGAGCAAGCTCACTGTTCTGAACCTACAGGAAACACAGTAGAGTAGAAGAGTGCTCTTTTCTCAAAAGCAGAGTGTGTTTCTTGTAAGGCTAGCTAGTGTTTGTTTCCCAGTGAGAAATGAAGTTGAATCCCATGCAGTTTCTGGTCCTACGAGCAAGAGTTGTTTTCTGGTAAGAAGAGTCACTATTGCGCTCCCATTGCCATACACAGTGCAAAAAGCACTCGCGTCTGCTCCTATCAAGTACAGTGTATTGGACTGAAGAGGAGCTACTGTTCTTGTCAGTTTCCTAAGCAGAGTTGAACTAGATTTGTCCCGAGTGTAGGAAGCACAGTTCTTTTGTTCTGAGCAAGCTCACTGTTTTGGCACTTTAGGAAACACAGCAGAGTAGAAGAATGCTCTTTTCTCAAAAGCAGAGTGTGTTTATTGTAAGGGGAGCTAGCGTTTGTTTCCCAGTCCTAAATGGAGTTGAATCCCATGCAGATTCTGGTCCTACGAGCAAGAGTTGTTTTCTGGTAAGAAGAGTCACTATTGTGCTCCCATTGTCGTACACAGGGCAAATAGCACGGGCGTCTGTTCCCAGCATGTAAAGTGTATTGGACTGAAGATGATCTACTCTTCTTGTCAGTTTCCTAAGCAGAGTTGAACTAGATATGGCCCGTGTGTGTAGGAAGCACAGTTCTTTTGTTCTGAGTAAGCTCACTCTTCTGGCCCTATAAGAAACACAGTAGAGTAGAAGAGTGCTCTTTTCTCAAAAGCAGAGTGTGTTTCTTCTAAGGCGAGCTATGGTTTGTTTCCCAGTCCTAAATGGAGTTGAATCACATGCAGTTTCTGGTACTACGAGCAAGAGTTGTTTTCTGGTAAGGAAAGTCAGTATGGTGCTCCCATTGCCATACACAGTGCAAATAGCACTCGCGTCTGCTTTCAGCAAATACAGTGTATTGGACTGAAGAGGAGCTACTGTTCTTGTCAGTTTCCGAAGCAGATTTGAACTAGATATGGCCCATGTGTGTAGGAAGCACAGTTCTTTTGTTCTGAGCAAGCTCACTGTTCGGACCCCATAGGAAACACAGTAGAGTAGAAGAGTGCTCTTTTCTCAAAAGCAGAGTGTGTTTCTTGTAAGGGAAGCTAGCGTTTTTTCCCAGTCCTAAATGGAGTTGAATCCCATGCAGTTTCTGGTCCTACGAGCAAGAGTTGTTTTCTGGTAGGAAGAGTCACTATTGTGGTCCCATTGTCATACACAGGGCAAATAGTACGGGCGTCTGTTCTCAGCATGTAATGTATATTGGACTGAAGAGGATCTACTCTTCTTGTCAGTTTCCTAAGCAGAGTTGAACTAGATATGGCCCGTGTGTGTAGGAAGCACAGTTCTTTTGTTCTGAGCAAGCTCACTGTTCTGGCCCTATAAGAAACACAGTAGAGTAGAAGAGTGCTCTTTTCTCAAAAGCAGAGTGTGTTTCTTCTAAGGCGAGCTGTGGTTTGTTTCCCACTCCTAAATGGAGTTGAATCACATGCAGTTTCTGGTCCTACAGGCAAGAGTTGTTTTCTGGTGGGAAGAGTCACTATTGAGCTCCCTTTGTCATACACAGTGCAAATAGCTCTCGCGTCTGCTCCCAGCAAGTACATTGTATTAGACAGAAGAGGAGCTACTGTTCTTGTCAGTTTCCTATGCAGAGTTGAACTAGATATGGCCCGTGTGTGTAGGAAGCACAGATCTTTTGTTCTGAGCAAGCTCACTGTTCTGAACCTACAGGAAACACAGTAGAGTAGAAGAGTGCTCTTTTCTCAAAAGCAGAGTGTGTTTCTTGTAAGGCTAGCTAGTGTTTGTTTCCCACTGAGAAATGAAGTTGAATCCCATGCAGTTTCTGGTCCTACGAGCAAGAGTTGTTTTCTGGTAAGAAGAGTCACTATTGCGCTCCCATTGCCATACACAGTGCAAAAATCACTAGCGTCTGCTCCTAGCAAGTACAGTGTATTGGAATGAAGAGGAGCTACTGTTCTTGTCAGTTTCCTAAGCTGAGTTGAACTAGATTTGTTCCGAGTGTAGGAAGCACAGTTCTTTTGTTCTGAGCAAGCTCACTGTTTTGGCACTTTAGGAAACACAGCAGAGTAGAAGAATGCTCTTTTCTCAAAAGCAGAGTGTGTTTATTGTAAGGGGAGCTAGCGTTTGTTTCCCAGTCCTAAATGGAGTTGAATCCCATGCAGATTCTGGTCCTACGAGCAAGAGTTGTTTTCTGGTAAGAAGAGTCACTATTGTGCTCCCATTGTCGTACACAGGGCAAATAGCACGGGCGTCTGTTCCCAGCATGTAAAGTGTATTGGACTGAAGATGATCTACTCTTCTTGTCAGTTTCCTAAGCAGAGTTGAACTAGATATGGCCCGTGTGTGTAGGAAGCACAGTTCTTTTGTTCTGAGTAAGCTCACTCTTCTGGCCCTATAAGAAACACAGTAGAGTAGAAGAGTGCTCTTTTCTCAAAAGCACAGTGTGTTTCTTGTAAGGGGAGTTAGCGTTTGTTTCCCAGTCCTAAATGGAGTTGAATCCCATGCAGATTCTGGTCCTACGAGCAAGAGTTGTTTTCTGGTAAGAAGAGTCACTATTGTGCTCCCATTGTCGTACACAGGGCAAATAGCACAGGCGTCTGTTCCCAGCATGTAAAGTGTATTGGACTGAAGATGATCTACTCTTCTTGTCAGTTTCCTAAGCAGAGTTGAACTAGATATGGCCCGTGTGTGTAGGAAGCATAGTTCTTTTGTTCTGAGCAAGCTCACTCTTCTGGCCCTATAAGAAACACAGTAGAGTAGAAGAGTGCTCTTTTCTCAAAAGCAGAGTGTGTTTCTTCTAAGGCGAGCTATGGTTTGTTTCCCAGTCCTAAATGGAGTTGAATCACATGCAGTTTCTGGTCCTGAAGGCAAGTGTTGTTTTCTGGTGGGAAGAGTCACTATTGAGTTCCCATTGTCATACACAGTGCAAATAGCTCTCGCGTCTGATCCCAGCAAGTACATTGTATTAGACAGAAGAGGAGCTACTGTTCTTGTCAGTTTCCTATGCAGAGTTGAACTAGATATGGCCCGTGTGTGTAGGAAGCACAGTTCTTTTGTTCTGAGCAAGCTCACTGTTCTGAACCTATAGGAAACACAGTAGAGTAGAAGAGTGCTCTTTTCTCAAAAGCAGAGTGTGTTTCATGTGAGGCTAGCTAGTGTTTGTTTCCCAGTGAGAAATGAAGTTGAATCCCATGCAGTTTCTGGTCCTACGAGCAAGAGTTGTTTTCTGGAAAGAAGAGTCACTATTGCGCTCCCATTGCCATACACAGTGCAAATAGCACTCGCGTCTGCTCCTAGCAAGTACAGTGTATTGGACTGCAGAGGAGCTACTGTTCTTGTCAGTTTCCTTAAGCAGAGTTGAACTAGATATGGCCCGTGTGTAGGAAGCACAGTTCTTTTGTTCTGAGCAAGCTCACTCTTCTGGCCGTTTAGGAAACACAGTAGCGTAGAAGAATGCTCTTTTCTCAAAAGCAGAGTGTGTTTCTTGTAAGGGGAGCTAGCGTTTGTTTCCCAGTCCTAAATGGAATTGAATCACATGCAGTTTCTGGTACTACGAGCAACAGTTGTTTTCTGGTAAGGAAAGTCACTATGGTGCTCCCTTTGTCATACACAGTGCAAATAGCACTCACGTCTGCTCCCAGCAAGTACAGTGAATTGGACTGAAGAGGAGCTACTGTTCTTGTCAGTTTCCGAAGCAGAGTTGAACTAGATATGGCCCATGTGTGTAGGAAGCTCAGTTCTTTTGTTCTGAGCAAACTCTCTGTTCGGACCCCTTAGGAAACACAGTAGAGTAGAAGAGTGCTCTTTTCTCAAAAGCAGAGTGTGTTTCTTCTAAGGCGAGCTATGGTTTGTTTCCCAGTACTAAATGGAGTTGAATCACATGCAGATTCTGGTCCTGCTGGCAAGAGTTGTTTTCTGGTGGGAGGAGTCACTATTGATTTCCCATTGTCATACACAGTGCAAATAGCTCTCGCGTCTGCTCCCAGCAAGTACATTGTATTAGACAGAAGAGGAGCTACTGTTCTTGTCAGTTTCCTATGCAGAGTTGAACTAGATATGTCCCGTGTGTGTAGGAAGCACAGTTCTTTTGTTCTGAGCAAGCTCACTGTTCTGAACCTACAGGAAACACAGTAGAGTATAAGAGTGCTCTTTTCTCAAAAGCAGAGTGTGTTTCTTGTAAGGCTAGCTAGTGTTTGTTTCCCAGTGAGAAATGAAGTTGAATCCCATGCAGTTTCTGGTCCTACGAGCAAGAGTTGTTTTCTGGTAAGAAGAGTCACTATTGCGCTCCCATTGCCATACACAGTGCAAAAAGCACTCGCGTCTGCTCCTATCAAGTACAGTGTATTGGACTGAAGAGGAGCTACTGTTCTTGTCAGTTTCCTAAGCAGAGTTGAACTAGATTTGTCCCGAGTGTAGGAAGCACAGTTCTTTTGTTCTGAGCAAGCTCACTGTTTTGGCACTTTAGGAAACACAGCAGAGTAGAAGAATGCTCTTTTCTCAAAAGCAGAGTGTGTTTATTGTAAGGGGAGCTAGCGTTTGTTTCCCAGTCCTAAATGGAGTTGAATCCCATGCAGATTCTGGTCCTACGAGCAAGAGTTGTTTTCTGGTAAGAAGAGTCACTATTGTGCTCCCATTGTCGTACACAGGGCAAATAGCACGGGCGTCTGTTCCCAGCATGTAAAGTGTATTGGACTGAAGATGATCTACTCTTCTTGTCAGTTTCCTAAGCAGAGTTGAACTAGATATGGCCCGTGTGTGTAGGAAGCACAGTTCTTTTGTTCTGAGCAAGCTCACTCTTCTGGCCCTATAAGAAACACAGTAGAGTAGAAGAGTGCTCTTTTCTCAAAAGCAGAGTGTGTTTCTTCTAAGGCGAGCTATGGTTTGTTTCCCAGTCCTAAATGGAGTTGAATCACATGCAGTTTCTGGTACTACGAGCAAGAGTTGTTTTCTGGTAAGGAAAGTCAGTATGGTGCTCCCATTGCCATACACAGTGCAAATAGCACTCGCGTCTGCTTTCAGCAAATACAGTGTATTGGACTGAAGAGGAGCTACTGTTCTTGTCAGTTTCCGAAGCAGATTTGAACTAGATATGGCCCATGTGTGTAGGAAGCACAGTTCTTTTGTTCTGAGCAAGCTCACTGTTCGGACCCCATAGGAAACACAGTAGAGTAGAAGAGTGCTCTTTTCTCAAAAGCAGAGTGTGTTTCTTGTAAGGGAAGCTAGCGTTTTTTCCCAGTCCTAAATGGAGTTGAATCCCATGCAGTTTCTGGTCCTACGAGCAAGAGTTGTTTTCTGGTAGGAAGAGTCACTATTGTGGTCCCATTGTCATACACAGGGCAAATAGTACGGGCGTCTGTTCCCAGCATGTAATGTATATTGGACTGAAGAGGATCTACTCTTCTTGTCAGTTTCCTAAGCAGAGTTGAACTAGATATGGCCCGTGTGTGTAGGAAGCACAGTTCTTTTGTTCTGAGCAAGCTCACTGTTCTGGCCCTATAAGAAACACAGTAGAGTAGAAGAGTGCTCTTTTTTCAAAAGCAGAGTGTGTTTCTTCTAAGGCGAGCTGTGGTTTGTTTCCCACTCCTAAATGGAGTTGAATCACATGCAGTTTCTGGTCCTACAGGCAAGAGTTGTTTTCTGGTGGGAAGAGTCACTATTGAGCTCCCTTTGTCATACACAGTGCAAATAGCTCTCGCGTCTGCTCCCAGCAAGTACATTGTATTAGACAGAAGAGGAGCTACTGTTCTTGTCAGTTTCCTATGCAGAGTTGAACTAGATATGGCCCGTGTGTGTAGGAAGCATAGATCTTTTGTTCTGAGCAAGCTCACTGTTCTGAACCTACAGGAAACACAGTAGAGTAGAAGAGTGCTCTTTTCTCAAAAGCAGAGTGTGTTTCTGGTAAGGCTAGCTAGTGTTTGTTTCCCAGTGAGAAATGAAGTTGAATCCCATGCAGTTTCTGGTCCTACGAGCAAGAGTTGTTTTCTGGTAAGAAGAGTCACTATTGCGCTCCCATTGCCATACACAGTGCAAAAATCACTAGCGTCTGCTCCTAGCAAGTACAGTGTATTGGAATGAAGAGGAGCTACTGTTCTTGTCAGTTTCCTAAGCAGAGTTGAACTAGATTTGTCCCGAGTGTAGGAAGCACAGTTCTTTTGTTCTGAGCAAGCTCACTGTTTTGGCACTTTAGGAAACACAGTAGAGTAGAAGAATGCTCTTTTCTCAAGAGCAGAGTGTGTTTCTTGTAAGGGGAGCTAGAGTTTGTTTCCCAGTCCTAAATGGAATTGAATCACATGCAGTTTCTGGTACTATGAGCAACAGTTGTTTTCTGGTAAGGAATGTCACTATGGTGCTCCCTTTGCCATACACAGTGCAAATAGCACTCGCGTCTGCTCCCGGCAAGTACAGTGTATTGGACTGAAGAGGAGCTACTGTTCTTGTCAGTTTTCGAAGCAGAGTTGAACTAGATATGGCGCATGTGTGTAGGAAGCACAGTTCTTTTGTTCTGAGCAAGCTCACTGTTCGGACCCCATAGGAAACACAGTAGAGTAGAAGAGTGCTCTTTTCTCAAAAGCACAGTGTGTTTCTTGTAAGGGGAGTTAGCGTTTGTTTCCCAGTCCTAAATGGAGTTGAATCCCATGCAGATTCTGGTCCTACGAGCAAGAGTTGTTTTCTGGTAAGAAGAGTCACTATTGTGCTCCCATTGTCGTACACAGGGCAAATAGCACAGGCGTCTGTTCCCAGCATGTAAAGTGTATTGGACTGAAGATGATCTACTCTTCTTGTCAGTTTCCTAAGCAGAGTTGAACTAGATATGGCCCGTGTGTGTAGGAAGCACAGTTCTTTTGTTCTGAGCAAGCTCACTCTTCTGGCCCTATAAGAAACACAGTAGAGTAGAAGAGTGCTCTTTTCTCAAAAGCAGAGTGTGTTTCTTCTAAGGCGAGCTATGGTTTGTTTCCCAGTCCTAAATGGAGTTGACTCACATGCAGTTTCTGGTCCTGCAGGCAAGAGTTGTTTTCTGGTGGGAAGAGTCACAATTGAGTTCCCATTGTCATACACAGTGCAAATAGCTCTCGCGTCTGCTCCCAGCAAGTACATTGTATTAGACAGAAGAGGAGCTACTGTTCTTGTCAGTTTCCTATGCAGAGTTGAACTAGATATGGCCCGTGTGTGTAGGAAGCACAGTTCTTTTGTTCTGAGCAAGCTCACTGTTCTGAACCTATAGGAAACACAGTAGAGTAGAAGAGTGCTCTTTTCTCAAAAGCAGAGTGTGTTTCATGTGATGCTAGCTAGTGTTTGTTTCCCAGTGAGAAATGAAGTTGAATCCCATGCAGTTTCTGGTCCTATGAGCAAGAGTTGTTTTCTGGAAAGAAGAGTCACTATTGCGCTCCCATTGCCATACACAGTGCAAATAGCACTCGCGTCTGCTCCTAGCAATTACAGTGTATTGGACTGAAGAGGAGCTACTGTTCTTTTCATTTTCCTTAAGCAGAGTTGAACTAGCTATGGCCCGTGTGAAGGAAGCACAGTTCTTTTGTTCTGAGCAAGCTCACTCTTCTGGCCGTTTAGGAAACACAGTAGCGTAGAAGAATGCTCTTTTCTCAAAAGCAGAGTGTGTTTCTTGTAAGGGGAGCTAGCGTTTGTTTCCCAGTCCTAAATGGAATTGAATCACATGCAGTTTCTGGTACTACGAGCAACAGTTGTTTTCTGGTAAGGAAAGTCACTATGGTGCTCCCTTTGTCATACACAGTGCAAATAGCACTCACGTCTGCTCCCAGCAAGTACAGTGTATTGGACTGAAGAGGAGCTACTGTTCTTGTCAGTTTCCGAAGCAGAGTTGAACTAGATATGGCCCATGTGTGTAGGAAGCTCAGTTCTTTTGTTCTGAGCAAACTCTCTGTTCGGACCCCTTAGGAAACACAGTAGAGTAGAAGAGTGCTCTTTTCTCAAAAGCAGAGTGTGTTTCTTCTAAGGCGAGCTATGGTTTGTTTCCCAGTCCTAAATGGAGTTGAATCACATGCAGATTCTGGTCCTGCTGGCAAGAGTTGTTTTCTGGTGGGAGGAGTCACTATTGAGTTCCCATTGTCATACACAGTGCCAATAGCTCTCGCGTCTGCTCCCAGCAAGTACATTGTATTAGACAGAAGAGGAGCTACTGTTCTTGTCAGTTTCCTATGCAGAGTTGAACTAGATATGTCCCGTGTGTGTAGGAAGCACAGTTCTTTTGTTCTGAGCAAGCTCACTGTTCTGAACCTACAGGAAACACAGTAGAGTAGAAGAGTGCTCTTTTCTCAAAAGCAGAGTGTGTTTCTTTTAAGGCTAGCTAGTGTTTGTTTCCCAGTGAGAAATGAAGTTGAATCCCATGCAGTTTCTGGTCCTACGAGCAAGAGTTGTTTTCTGGAAAGAAGAGTCACTATTGCGCTCCCATTGCCATACACGGTGCAAATAGCACTCGCGTCTGCTCCTAGCAAGTACAGTGTATTGGACTGAAGAGGAGCTACTGTTCTTGTCATTTTCCTTAAGCAGAGTTGAACTAGATATGGCCCGTGTGTAGGAAGCACAGTTCTTTTGTTCTGAGCAAGCTCACTCTTCTGGCCGTTTAGGAAACACAGTAGCGTAGAAGAATGCTCTTTTCTCAAAAGCAGAGTGTGTTTCTTCTAAGGGGAGCTAGCGTTTGTTTCCCAGTCCTAAATGGAATTGAATCACATGCAGTTTCTGGTACTACGAGCAACAGTTGTTTTCTGGTAAGGAAAGTCACTATGGTGCTCCCTTTGTCATACACAGTGCAAATAGCACTCACGTCTGCTCCCAGCAAGTACAGTGTATTGGACTGAAGAGGAGCTACTGTTCTTGTCAGTTTCCGAAGCAGAGTTGAACTAGATATCGCCCATGTGTGTAGGAAGCTCAGTTCTTTTGTTCTGAGCAAACTCTCTGTTCGGACCCCTTAGGAAACACAGTAGAGTAGAAGAGTGCTCTTTTCTCAAAAGCAGAGTGTGTTTCTTCTAAGGCGAGCTATGGTTTGTTTCCCAGTCCTAAATGGAGTTGAATCACATGCAGATTCTGGTCCTGCTGGCAAGAGTTGTTTTCTGGTGGGAGGAGTCACTATTGAGATCCTATTGTCATACACAGTGCCAATAGCTCTCGCGTCTGCTCCCAGCAAGTACATTGTATTAGACAGAAGAGGAGCTACTGTTCTTGTCAGTTTCCTATGCAGAGTTGAACTAGATATGTCCCATGTGTGTAGGAAGCACAGTTCTTTTGTTCTGAGCAAGCTCACTGTTCTGAACCTACAGGAAACACAGTAGAGTAGAAGAGTGCTCTTTTCTCAAAAGCAGAGTGTGTTTCTTGTAAGGCTAGCTAGTGTTTGTTTCCCAGTGAGAAATGAAGTTGAATCCCATGCAGTTTCTGGTCCTACGAGCAAGAGTTGTTTTCTGGAAAGAAGAGTCACTATTGCGCTCCCATTGCCATACACAGTGCAAAAAGCACTCGCGTCTGCTCCTAGCAAGTACAGTGTATTGGACTGAAGAGGAGCTACTGTTCTTGTCAGTTTCCTAAGCAGAGTTGAACTAGATTTGTCCCGAGTGTAGGAAGCACAGTTCTTTTGTTCTGAGCAAGCTCACTGTTTTGGCACTTTAGGAAACACAGCAGAGTAGAAGAATGCTCTTTTCTCAAAAGCAGAGTGTGTTTCTTGTAAGGGGAGCTAGCGTTTGTTTCCCAGTCCTAAATGGAATTGAATCACATGCAGTTTCTGGTACTATGAGCAACAGTTGTTTTCTGGTAAGGAAAGTCACTATGGTGCTCCCTTTGCCATACACAGTGCAAATAGCACTCGCGTCTGCTCCCGGCAAGTACAGTGTATTGGACTGAAGAGGAGCTACTGTTCTTGTCAGTTCCCGAAGCAGAGTTGAACTAGATATGGCGCATGTGTGTAGGAAGCACAGTTCTTTTGTTCTGAGCAAGCTCACTGTTCGGACCCCATAGGAAACACAGTAGAGTAGAAGAGTGCTCTTTTCTCAAAAGCACAGTGTGTTTCTTGTAAGGGGAGCTAGCGTTTGTTTCCCAGTCCTAAATGGAGTTGAATCCCATGCAGATTCTGGTCCTACGAGCAAGAGTTGTTTTCTGGTAAGAAGAGTCACTATTGTGCTCCCATTGTCGTACACAGGGCAAATAGCACGGGCGTCTGTTCCCAGAATGTAAAGTGTATTGGACTGAAGATGATCTACTCTTCTTGTCAGTTTCCTAAGCAGAGTTGAACTAGATATGGCCCGTGTGTATAGGAAGCACAGTTCTTTTGTTCTGAGCAAGCTCACTGTTCGGACTCCATTGTAAACACAGTAGAGTAGAAGAGTGCTCTTTTCTCAAAAGCAGAGTGTGTTTCTTGTAAGGATAGGTAGTGTTTGTTTCCCAGTCAGAAACGAAGTTGAATCCCATGCAGTTTCTGGTCCTACGAGCAAGAGTTGTTTTCTGGTAAGAAGAGTCACTATTGCGCTCCCATTGCCATACACAGAGCAAATAGCACTCGTGTCTACTCATAGCAAGTACAGTGTATTGGAATGAAGAGGAGATACTGTTCTTGTCAGTTTCCTAAGCAGAGTTGAACTAGATATGGCCCGTGTGTGTAGGAAGCACAGTTCTTTTTTTCTGAGCAAGCTCACTGTTCGGACACCATAGGAAACACAGTAGAGTAGAAGAGTGCTATTTTCTCAGAAGCAGAGTGTGTTTCTTGTAAGGCGAGCTAGCATTCGTTTCCCAGTCATAAATGGAGGTGAATCCCATGCAGTTTCTGGTCCTACGAGCAAGAGTTGTTTTCTTGTAAGAAGAGTCACAATTACGCTCCCATTGTCATACACAGGGCAAATAGCACGGGTGTCTGTTCCCAGCATGTACAGTGTATTGGACTGAGGAGGATCTACTGTTCTTGTCAGTTTCCTAAGCAGAGTTGAACTAGATATGGCCCGTGTGTGAAGGAAGCACAGTTCTTTTGTTCTAAGCAAGCTCACTCTTCTGGCCTTATAGGAAACACAGTAGAGTAGAAGAGTGCTCTTTTCTCAAAAGCAGAGTGTGTTTCTTGTAAGGCTAGCTAGTGTTTGTTTCCCAGTCAGAAACGGAGTTCAATCCCATGCAGTTTCTGGTCCTACGAGCAAGAGTTGTTTTCTGGTAAGAAGAGTCACTATTGTGCTCCCATTTCCATACACAGAGCAAATAGCACTCGCGTCTGTTCCCAGCAAGTACAGTGTATTGGACAGAAGAGGAGATAGTGTTCTTGTCAGTTTTCTAACCAGAGTTGAACTAGATATGGCCCGTGTGTGTAGGAAGCACAGTTCTTTTGTTCTGAGCAAGCTCACTGTTCAGACCCCATAGGAAACACAGTAGAGTAGAAGAGTGCTCTTTTCTCAAAAGCAGAGTGTGTTTCTTGTAAGGCAACCTAGCGTTTTTTTCCCAGTCCTAAATGGAGATGAATCCCATGCAGTTTCTGGTCCTACGAGCAAGAGTTGTTTTCTGGTAAGAAGAGTCACTATTGTGCTCCCTTAGCCACACACAGTGCAAATAGCACTCTCGTCTGCTCCCATCAAGTACAGTGTATTGGAACGAAGCGGAGCTACTGTTCTTGTCAGTTTCCTAAGCAGAGTTGAACGAGATATGACCCGTGTATATAGTAAGCACAGTTCTTTTTTTCTGAGCAAGCTCACTGTTCTGGCCCTATAGGAAAAACAGTAGAGTAGAAGAGTGCTCTTTTCTCAAAATCAGAGTGTGTTTCTTGTAAGGCGAGCTAGCATTTGTTTCCCAGTCATAAAAGTAGTTGAATCCCATGCAGTTTCTGGTCCTACAGGCAAGAGTTGTTTTCTGGTAAGAAGAGTCACTATTACGCTCCCATTGTCATACACAGGGCAAACAGCACTGGCGTCTGTTCCCAGCATGTACAGTGTATTGGACTGAAGAGGATCTACTGTTCTTGTCAGTTTCCTAAGCAGAGTTGAACTAGATATGGCCCGTGTGTGTAGGAAGCACAGTTCTTTTGTTCTGAGCAAGCTCACTGTTCGGACCCCATAGGAAACACAGTTGAGTAGGCAAGTGCTCTTTTCTCAAAAGCAGAGTGTGTTTCTTGTAAGGCTAGCTAGTGTTTGTTTCCCAGTGAGAAATGAAGTTGAATCCCATGCAGTTTCTGGTCCTACGAGCAAGAGTTGTTTTCTGGTAAGAAGAGTCACTATTGCGCTCCCATTGCCATACACAGTGCAAATAGCACTCGCGTCTGCTCCTAGCAAGTACAGTTTATTGGACTGAAGAGGAGCTACTGTTCTTGTCAGTTTCCTAAGCAGAGTTGAACTAGATATGGCCCGTGTGTACGAAGCACATTTCTTTTGTTCTGAGCAAGCTCACTGTTCTGGCCCTTTAGGAAACACATTAGAGCAGATGAGTGCTCTTTTCTCAAAAGCAGAGTGTGTTTCTTGTAAGGCGAGCTAGCGTTTGTTTACCAGTTTTAAATGGAGTTGAATCACATGCAGTTTCTGGTCCTACCAGCAAGAGTTGTTTTCTGGTAAGGAAAGTCACTATTGCGCTCCCTTAGCCACACACAGTGCAAATAGCACTTGTATGTTCCCAGCAAGTACAGTGTATTGGAAAGAATAGGATATACTGTTCTTGTCAGTTTCCTAAGCAGAGTGGAACTAGATATGACCCGTGTGTGTAGGAAGCACAGTTCTTTTTTCTGAGCAAGCTCACGGTTCCGAGCCCATAGGAAACACAGTAGAGTAGAAGAGTGCTCTTTTCTCAAAAGCAGAGTGTGTTTCTTGTAAGGCGAGCTAGTGTTTGTTTCCCAGTCCTAAATGGAGTTGAATCACATGCAGTTTCTGGTCCTACAAGCAAGAGTTGTTTTCTGGTAATAAGAGGCACTATTACGCTCCCATTGTCATACACAGCGCAAATAGCACTGTCATTTGTTCCCAGCATGTACAATGTATTGGACTGAGGACGATCTACTGTTCTTGTCAGTTTCCAAAGCAGAGTTGAACTAGATATGGCCCGTGTGTGTAGGAAGCACAGTTCTTTTGTTCTGAGCAAGCTCACTGTTCGGACCCCATAGGAAACACAGTAGAGTAGAAGAGTGCTCTTTTTTCAAAAGCAGAGTGTGTTTCTTGTAAGGCTAGCTAGTGTTTGTTTCCCAGTCAGAAAAGGAGTTGAATCCCACTCAGTTTCTGGTCCTACAAGCAAGAGTTGTTTTCTGGTAAGAAGAGTCACTATTGCGCTCCCATTGCCATACACAGGGCAAATAGCACTGGCATCTGTTCCCAGCATGTACAGTGTGTTAGACTGAAGAGGATCTACTGTTCTTGTCAGTTTCCTAAGCAGAGTTGAACTAGATATGGCCCGTGTATAGGAAGCACAGTTCTTTTGTTCTGAGCAAGCTCACTGTTCTGGCCCTATAGGAAACACAGTAGAGTAGAAGAGTGCACTTTTCTCAAAAGCAGAGTGTGTTTCTTGTAAGGCGAGCTATCGTTTGTTTCCCAGTCCTAAATGGAGTTGAATCACATGCAGTTTTTGGTCCTACGAGCAAGAGTTGTTTTCTGGTAAAAAGAGTCACTATTGCGCTCCCATTTCCATACACAGTGCAAATAGCACTCGCATCTGTTCCCAGCAAGTACAGTGTATTGTACAGTAGACGAGTTACTGTTCTTGTCAGTTTCCTAAGCAGAGTTGAACTAGATATGGCCAGTGTGTGTAGGAAGCACAGTTCTTTTGTTCTGAGCAAGCTCACTGTTCTGGCCCTTTAGGAAACACAGTAGAGCAGAAGAGTGCTCTTTTCTCAAAAGCAGAGTGTGTTTCTTGTAAGGCGAGCTAGCGTTTGTTTCCCAGTCCTAAATGGAATTGAATAACATGCAGTTTCTGGTACTACGAGCAAGAGTTGTTTTCTGGTAAGGAAAGTCACTATTGTGCTCCTTTAGCCACACACAGTGCAAATAGCACTCGCGTATGTTCCCAGCAAGTACAGTGTATTGGAAAGAAGAGGATATACTGTTCTTGTCATTTTTCTAAGCAGAGTGGAACTAGATATGACCCGTGTGTGTAGGAAGCACAGTTCTTTTTTCTGAGCAAGCTCACGGTTCCGAGCCCATAGGAAACACAGTAGAGTAGAAGAGTGTTCTTTTCTCAAAAGCAGAGTGTGTTTCTTGTAAGGCGAGCTAGCGTTTGTTTCCCTTCCTAAATGGAGTTGAATCACATGCAGTTTCTGGTCCTATGAGTAATAGTTTTTTTCTGTTAAGAAGAGTCACTATTACGCTCCCATTGTCATACACAGCGCAAATAGCACTGTCGTCTGTTCCCAGCATGTACAATGTATTGGATTGAAGAGGATCTACTGTTCTTGTCAGTTTCCAAAGCAGAGTTGAACTAGATATGGCCCGTTTGTGTAGGAACCACAGGTCTTTTGTTCTGAGCAAGCTCACTTTTCTGGCCCTATAGGAAACACAGTAGAGTAGAAGAGTGCTCTTTTCTCAAAAGCAGAGTGTGTTTCTTGTAAGACGAGCTAGCGTTTGTTTGCCAGTCCTAAATGGAGTTGAATCCCATGCAGTTTCTGGTCCTACGAGCAAGAGTTGTTTTCTGGTAAGAAGGGTCACTATTGGCTCCCATTGTCATACACAGGGCAAATGGCACTGGCATCTGTTCCCAGCATGTACAGTGTGTTAGACTGAAGAGGATCTACTGTTCTTGTCACTTTCCTAAGCAGAGTTGAACTAGATATGACCCGTGTGTATAGGAAGCACAGTTCTTTTGTTCTGAGCAAGCTCACAGTTCTGGTCCTATAGGAAACACAGTAGAGTAGAAGAGTGCTCTTTTCTCAAAAGCAGAGTGTGTTTCTTGTAAGGCGAGCTAGCGTTTGTTTCCCAGTCCTAAATGGAGTTGAATCACATGCAGTTTCTGGTCCCACGAGCAAGAGTTGTTTTCTGGTAAAAAGAGTCACTATTGCGCTCCCATTGTCGTACACAGGGCAAATAGCACGGGCGTCTGCTCCTAGCAAGTACAGTGTATTGGACTGAAGAGGAGCTACTGTTCTTGTCAGTTTCCTAAGCAGAGTTGAACTAGATATGGCCCGAGTGTAGGAAGCACAGTTCTTTTGTTCTGAGCAAGCTCACTGTTTTGGCACTTTAGGAAACACAGTAGAGTATTAGAATGCTCTTTTCTCAAAAGAAGAGTGTGTTTCTTGTAAGGGGAGATAGCGTTCGTTTCCCAGTCCTAAATGGAATTGAATCACATGCAGTTTCTGGTACTATGAGCAACAGTTGTTTTCTGGTAAGGAAAGTCACTATGGTGCTCCCTTTGCCATACACAGTGCAAATAGCACTCGCGTCTTCTCCCAGCAAGTACAGTGTATTGGAAAGAAGAGGAGCTTCTGTTCTTGTTAGTTTCCTAAGCAGAGTTGAACTAGATATGACCCGTGTGTGTAGTAAGCACAGTTCTTTTGTTCTGAGCAAGCTCACTGTTCAGACTCCATTGTAAACACAGTGGAGTAGGCGAGTGCTCTTTTCTCAAAAGCAGAGTGTGTTTCTTGTAAGGCTAGCTAGTGTTTGTTTCCCTGTCAGAAACGGAGTTGAATCCCATGCAGTTTCTGGTCCTGCAAGCAAGAGTTGTTTTCTGGTAAGAAGAGTCACTATTGCGTTCCCTTGCCATACACAGGGCAAATAGCACTCGCGTCTGCTCCCAGCAAGTACAGTGTATTGGACTGAAGAGGAGCTACTGTTCTTGTCAGTTTCCGAAGCAGAGTTGAACTAGATATGGCCCGTGTGTGTAGGAAGCACAGTTCTTTTGTTCTGAGCAAGCTCACTGTTCGGACCCCATAGGAAACACAGTAGAGTAGAAGAGTGCTCTTTTCTCAAAAGCAGAGTGTGTTTCTTGTAAGACAAGCTAGCGTTTGTTTCCCAGTCCTAAATGGAGTTGAATCCCATGCAGTTTCTGGTCCTACGAGCAAGAGTTGTTTTCTGGTAAGAAGAGTCACTATTGTGCTCCCATTGTCATACACAGGGCAAATAGCACGGGCATCTGTTCCCAGCATGTAAAGTGTATTGGACTGAAGAGGATCTACTCTTCTTGTCAGTTTCCTAAGCAGAGTTTAACTAGATATGGACCGTGTGTGTAGGAAGCACAGTTCTTTTGTTCTGAGCAAGCTCACTGTTCTGGCCCTATAAGAAAAACAGTAGAGTAGAAGAGTGCTCTTTTCTCAAAAGCAGAGTGTGTTTCTTCTAAGGCGAGCTAGGGTTTGTTTCCCAGTCCTAAATGGAGTTGAATCACATGCAGTTTCTGGTCCTACAGGCAAGAGTTGTTTTCTGGTGGGAAGTGTCACTATTGAGCTCCCATTGTCATACACAGTGCAAATAGCTCTCGCGTCTGCTCCCAGCAAGTACATTGTATTAGACAGAAGAGGAGCTACTGTTCTTGTCAGTTTCCTAAGCAGAGTTGAACTAGATATGGCCCGTGTGTGTAGGAAGCACAGTTCTTTTGTTCTGAGCAAGCTCACTGCTCTGAACCTATAGGAAAAACAGTAGAGTAGAAGAGTGCTCTTTTCTCAAAAGCAGAGTGTGTTTCTTGTAAGGCTAGCTAGTGTTTGTTTCCCAGTGAGAAATGAAGTTGAATCCCATGCAGTTTCTGGTCCTACGAGCAAGAGTTGTTTTCTGGTAAGAAGAGTCACTATTGCGCTCCCATTGCCATACACAGTGCAAATAGCACTCACGTCTACTCCTAGCAAGTACAGTGTATTGGACTGAAGAGGAGCTACTGTTCTTGTCAGTTTCCTAAACAGAGTTGAACTAGATATGGCCCGTGTGTGTAGGAAGCACAGTTCTTTTGTTCTGAGCAAGCTCACTGTTTTGGCACTTTAGGAAACACAGTAGCGTAGAAGAATGCTCTTTTCTCAAAAGTAGAGTGTGTTTCTTGTAAGGGGAGCTAGCGTTTGTTTCCCAGTCCTAAATGGAATTGAATCACATGCAGTTTCTGGTACTACGAGCAACAGTTGTTTTCTGGTAAGGAAAGTCACTATGGTGCTCCCTTTGTCATACACAGTGCAAATAGCACTCACGTCTGCTCCTAGCAAGTACAGTGTATTGGACTGAAGAGGAGCTACTGTTCTTGTCAGTTTCCGAAGCAGAGTTGAACTAGATATGGCCATGTGTGTAGGAAGCTCAGTTCTTTTGTCCTGAGCAAACTATCTGTTCGGAACCCTTAGGAAACACAGTAGAGTAGAAGAGTGCTCTTTTCTCAAAAGCAGAGTGTGTTTCTTGTAAGACAAGCTAGCGTTTGTTTCCAGTCCTAAATGGAGTTGAATCCCATGCAGTTTCTGGTCCTACGAGCAAGAGTTGTTTTCTGGTAAGAAGAGTCACTATTGTGCTCCCATTGTCATACACAGGGCAAATAGCACGGGCATCTGTTCCCAGCAAGTACATTGTATTAGACAGAAGAGGAGCTACTGTTCTTGTCAGTTTCCTAAGCAGAGTTGAACTAGATATGGCCCGTGTGTGTAGGAAGCACAGTTCTTTTGTTCTGAGCAAGCTCACTGCTCTGAACCTATAGGAAACACAGTAGAGTAGAAGAGTGCTCTTTTCTCAAAAGCAGAGTGTGTTTCTTGTAAGGCTAGCTAGTGTTTGTTTCCCAGTGAGAAATGAAGTTGAATCCCATGCAGTTTCTGGTCCTACGAGCAAGAGTTGTTTTCTGGTAAGGAAAGTCACTATTGTGCTCCCTTTGCCATACACAGTGCAAATAGCACTCGCGTCTGTTCCCAGCACGTACAGTGTATTGGACTGAAGAGGAGCTACTGTTCTTGTCAGTTTCCTAAGAAGAGTTGAACTAGATATGGTCCTTGTGTGTAGGAAGCACAGTTCTATTATTCTGAGCAAGCTCACTGTTCTGGCCCTATAGGAAACACAGTAGAGTAGAAGAGTGCTCTTTTCTCAAAAGCAGAGTGTGTTTCTTGTAAGGCTAGCTGGCGTTTGTTTCCCAGTCAGAAACGAAGTTGAATCACATGCAGTTTTTGGTCCTACGAGCAAGAGTTGTTTTCTGGTAAGGAAGTAACTATTGTGCTCCTTTAGCCACACACAGTGCAAATAGCACTCGCGTCTGCTCCCCGCAAGTACAGTGTATTGGAAAGAAGAGGAGCTACTTTTCTTGTCAGTTTCCTGAGCAGAGTTGAACTACATATGGTTCGTGTGTGTAGGAAGCACAGTTCATTTGTTCTGAGCAAGCTCACTGTTTGGACCCCATAGGAAACACAGTAGAGTAGAAGAGTGCTCTTTTCTCTAAAGCAGAGTGTGTTTCTTGTAAGGCGAGCTAGCATTTGTTTCCCAGTCCTAAATGGAGTGGAATCACATGCACTTTCTGGTCCTACGAGCAAGAGTTGTTTTATGTTAAGAATAGTCACTATTGCGCTGCCATTGCCATACACAGGACAAATAGCACTGGCGTCTGTTCCCAGCAAGTACAGTGTATTGGACTGAAGAGGATCTACTGCTCTTGTCAGGTTCCTAAGCAGAATTGAACTAGATATGGCCGTGTGTGTAGGAAGCACAGTTCTTTTGTTCTGAGCAAGCTCACTGTTCGGACCCCATAGGAAACACAGTAGAGTAGAGAAGTGCTCTTTTCTCAAAAGCAGAGGGTGTTTTTTGTAAGGCAAGCTAGCGTTTGTTTCCCAGTCCTAAATGGAGTTGAATCCCATGCAGTTTCTGGTCCTACGAACAAGAGTTGTTTTCTGGTAAGGAAACTCACATTGCGCTCCCATTGCCATACACAGTACAAATAGCACTCGCGTCTGTTCCCAGCAAGTACAGTGTATTGGACTGAAGAGGATCTACTGTTCTTGTCAGGTTCCTAAGCAGAATTGAACTAGACATGATCGTGTGTGTAGGAAGCACAGTTCTTTTGTTCTGAGCAAGCTCACTGTTCAGACCCCATAGGAAACACAGTAGAGTAGAAGAGTGTTCTTTTCTCAAAAGCAGAGTGTGTTTCTTATAACGCGAGCTAGCGTTTGTTTCCCAGTCCTAAATGGAGTTGAATCACATGCAGTTTCTGGTCCTATGAGCAAGAGTTGTTTTCTGGTAAGGAAAGACACTAATGCGCTGCCTTTTCCATACACAGGACAAATAGCACTCGCGTCTGTTCCGAGCAAGTACAGTGTATTGGACTGAAGAGGATCTACTGTTCTTATCAGATTCCTAAGCAGAGTTGAACTAGATATATTCCATGTGTGTAGGAAGCACAGTTCTTTTGTTCTGAGCAAGCTCACTTTTTGGACCCCATAGGAAACACCGTAGAGTAGAAGAGTGCTCTTTTCTCAAAAGCAGAGTGTGTTTCTTGTAGGCGAGCTAGCATTTGTTTCCCAGTCCTAAATGAGTTGAATCACATGCAGTTTGTAGTCCTATGAGCTAGAGTTGTTTTGTGGTAAGGAAAGTCACTATTGCGCTCTCATTGCCATACACAGTGCAAATAGCACTCGCGTCTATTCCCAGCAAGTACAGTGTATTGGACTGAAGAGGATCTACTGTTCTTGTCAGGTTCCTAAGCAGAGTTGAAATAGATATGGCCTGTGTGTGTAGGAAGCACAGTTATTATATTCTGAGCAAGCTCACTGTTCTGGCCCTATAGGAAACACAGTAGAGTTGAAGAGTGCTCTTTCTCTAAAGTAGAGTGTATATCTTGTAAGGCGAGCTCGCATTTGTTTCCCAGTCCTAAATAGAATTGAGTCACATGCAGTCTCTGGTCCTATGAGCAAGAGTTGTTTTATGGTAAGAAGAGTCACTATTGTACTTCCATTGCCATACACAGGACAAATAGCACTGGCGTCTGTTCCCAGCAAGTACAGTGTATTGAACTGAAGAGGATCTACTGTTCTTGTCAGGTTCCTAAGCAGAATTGAACTAGATATGGCCATGTGTGTAGGAAGCACAGTTCTTTTGTTATGAGCAAGCTCACTGTTCGGACCCCATAGGAAAGACAGTAGAGTAGAAGAGTGCTCTTTTCTCAAAAGCAGAGTGTGTTTCTTGTAAGTCGAGCTAGCGTTTGTTTCCCAGTCCTAAAAGGAGTTGAATAACATGCAGTTTCTGGTCCTACGAGCAAAAGTTGTTTTCGGGTAAGGAAAGTCACTATTGCGTTCCCATTGCCATACACGGTGCAAATAGCACTCGCGTCTGTTCCCAGCAAGTACAGTGTATCAGACTGAAGAGGAGCTACTGTACATGTCAGTATCCTAAGCAGAGTTGAACTAGATATGGCCCGTGTGTGTAGGAAGCACAGTTCTTATGTTCTGAGCAAGCTCACTGTTCTGGCCCTATAGGAAACACAGTAGAGTATATGAGTGCTCTTTTCTCTAAAGCAGAGTGTGTTTCTTGTAAGGCGAGCTAGCGTTTGTTTCCCAGTCCTAAATGGAGTTGAATCACATCAAGTTTCTGGTCCTACGAACAAGAGTTGTTTTCTGCTAAGGAAAGTCACATTGTGCTCCCATTGCCATACACAGGGCAAATAGCACTCGCGTCTGTTCCCAGCAAGTACAGTGTATTGGACTGAAGAGGAGCTACTGTTCTTGTCAGTTTCCTAAGCAGAGTTGAACTAGATTTTATCCGTGTGTGTAGGAAGCACAGTTCTTTTGTTCTGAGCAAGCTCACTGTTCGGACCCCTTAGGAAACACAGTAGAATAGAAGAGTGCTCTTTTCTCAAAAGCAGAGTGTGTTTCTTGAGAGGCGAGCTAGCGTGTGTTTCCCAGTCCTAAATGGATTTGAACCACATGCAGTTTCTGGTCCTACGAACAAGAGTTGTTTTCTGGTAAGGAAAGTCACTATTGCGCTCCCATTGCCATACACAGGGCAAATAGCACTCGCGTCTTTTCCCAGCAAGTACAGTGTATTGGACTGAATAGGAGCTACTGTTCTTGTCAGTTTCCTAAGCAGAGTTGAACTACATATGGTCCGTGTGTGTAGGAAGCACAGCTCTTTTGTTCTGAGCAAGCTCACTGTTTTCACCCCATAGGAAACACAGTAGAGTAGAAGAGTGAACTTTTCTCTAGAGCAGAGTGTGTTTCTTGTAAGGCGAGCTAGCGTTTGTTTCCCAGTCCTAAATGGAGTGGAATCACATGCAGTTTCTGGTCCTACGAGCAAGAGTTGTTTAATGGTAAGGAAATTCACTATTGTGCTCCCATTGCCAACACAGTGCACATAGCACTCGCGTCTGTTCCCAGCAAGTACAGTGTATTGGACGGAAGAGGATCTACTGTTCTTGTCAGGTTCCTAAACAGAATTGATCTAGAGATGGCCGTGTGTGTAGGAAGCACAGTTGTTTTGTTCTGAGCAAGCTCATTGTTCCGACCCCATAGGAAACACAGTAGAGTAGAAGAGTGCTCTTTTCTCAAAAGCAGAGTGTGTTTCTTGTAAGGCGAGCTAGCGTTTGTTTCCCAGTCCTAAATGGAGTTGAATCACATGCAGTTTCTGGTCCTACAAACAAGAGTTGTTTTCTGGTAAGGAAAGATACTGTTGCGCTCCCATTGCCATACACAGTGCAAATATCACTCCTGTCTGTTCCCAGCAAGTACAGTGTATTGGACTGAAGAGGATCTACTGTTCTTGTCAGGTTCCTAAGCAGAGTTGAAATAGATATGGCCCGTGTGTGTAGAAAGCACAGTTATTATCGTCTGAGCAAGCTCACTGTTTGGACCCCTAGGAAACACAGTGGAGTAGAAGAGTGCTCTTTTCTCTAAAGCAGAGTGTTTTTCTTGTAAGGCGAACTAGCATTTGTTTCCCAGTCCTAAATGGCGTTGAATCACATGCAGTTTCTATTCCTGCAAGCAAGAGTTGTTTTCTGGTAAGGAAAGTCACTATTGTGTTTTCATTGCCATACACAGTGCAAATAGCACTGGCGTCTGATCGCAGCAAGTACAGTGTATTGGACTGAAGAGGATCTACTGTTCTTGTCAGGTTCCTAAGCAGAATTGAACTAGATATGGCCATGTGTGTAGGAAGCACAGTTCTTTTGTTCTGAGCAAGCTCACTGTTTGGACCCCATAGGAAACACAGTAGAGTAGAAGAGTGCTCTTTTCTCTAAAGCAGAGTGTGTTTCTTGTAAGGCGAGCTAGCTTTTGTTTCCCAGTCCTAAATGGAGTTGAATCCCATGCAGTTTCTGGTCCTACGAGCAAGAGTTGTTTTCTGGTAAGGAAAGTCACTATTGCGCTCCCATTGCCATACACAGTACAAATAGCACTCGCGTCTGTTCCCAGGAATTACAGTGTATCAGACTGAAGAGGAGCTACTGTTCTTCTCAGTTTCCTAAGCAGAGTTGAACTAGATATGGCCCGTGTGTGTAGGAAGCACAGTTCTTATGTTCTGAGCAAGCTCACTGTTCTGGCCCCATAGGAAACACAGTAGAGTAGATGAGTGCTCTTTTATCTAAAGCAGAGTGTGTTTCTTGTAAGGGGAGCTAGCGTTTGTTTCCCAGTCCTAAATGGAATTGAATCACATGCAGTTTCTGGTACTACGAGCAACAGTTGTTTTCTGGTAAGGAAAGTCACTATGGTGCTCCCTTTGTCATACACAGTGCAAATAGCACTCACGTCTGCTCCTAGCAAGTACAGTGTATTGGACTGAAGAGGAGCTACTGTTCTTGTCAGTTTCCGAAGCAGAGTTGAACTAGATATGGCCATGTGTGTAGGAAGCTCAATTCTTTTGTCCTGAGCAAACTCTCTGTTCGGAACCCTTAGGAAACACAGTAGAGTAGAAGAGTGCTCTTTTCTCAAAAGCAGAGTGTGTTTCTTGTAAGACAAGCTAGCGTTTGTTTCCCAGTCCTAAATGGAGTTGAATCCCATGCAGTTTCTGGTCCTACGAGCAAGAGTTGTTTTCTGGTAAGAAGAGTCACTATTGTGCTCCCATTGTCATACACAGGGCAAATAGCACGGGCATCTGTTCCCAGCATGTAAAGTGTATTGGACTGAAGAGGATCTACTCTTCTTGTCAGTTTCCTAAGCAGAGTTTAACTAGATATGGACCGTGTGTGTAGGAAGCACAGTTCTTTTGTTCTGAGCAAGCTCACTGTTCTGGCCCTATAAGAAAAACAGTAGAGTAGAAGAGTGCTCTTTTCTCAAAAGCAGAGTGTGTTTCTTCTAAGGCGAGCTAGGGTTTGTTTCCCAGTCCTAAATGGAGTTGAATCACATGCAGTTTCTGGTCCTACAGGCAAGAGTTGTTTTCTGGTGGGAAGTGTCACTATTGAGCTCCCATTGTCATACACAGTGCAAATAGCTCTCGCGTCTGCTCCCAGCAAGTACATTGTATTAGACAGAAGAGGAGCTACTGTTCTTGTCAGTTTCCTAAGCAGAGTTGAACTAGATATGGCCCGTGTGTGTAGGAAGCACAGTTCTTTTGTTCTGAGCAAGCTCACTGCTCTGAACCTATAGGAAACACAGTAGAGTAGAAGAGTGCTCTTTTCTCAAAAGCAGAGTGTGTTTCTTGTAAGGCTAGCTAGTGTTTGTTTCCCAGTGAGAAATGAAGTTGAATCCCATGCAGTTTCTGGTCCTACGAGCAAGAGTTGTTTTCTGGTAAGGAAAGTCACTATTGTGCTCCCTTTGCCATACACAGTGCAAATAGCACTCGCGTCTGTTCCCAGCACGTACAGTGTATTGGACTGAAGAGGAGCTACTGTTCTTGTCAGTTTCCTAAGAAGAGTTGAACTAGATATGGTCCTTGTGTGTAGGAAGCACAGTTCTATTACTCTGAGCAAGCTCACTGTTCTGGCCCTATAGGAAACACAGTAGAGTAGAAGAGTGCTCTTTTCTCAAAAGCAGAGTGTGTTTCTTGTAAGGCTAGCTGGCGTTTGTTTCCCAGTCAGAAACGAAGTTGAATCACATGCAGTTTTTGGTCCTACGAGCAAGAGTTGTTTTCTGGTAAGGAAGTAACTATTGTGCTCCTTTAGCCACACACAGTGCAAATAGCACTCGCGTCTGCTCCCCGCAAGTACAGTGTATTGGAAAGAAGAGGAGCTACTTTTCTTGTCAGTTTCCTGAGCAGAGTTGAACTACATATGGTTCGTGTGTGTAGGAAGCACAGTTCATTTGTTCTGAGCAAGCTCACTGTTTGGACCCCATAGGAAACACAGTAGAGTAGAAGAGTGCTCTTTTCTCTAAAGCAGAGTGTGTTTCTTGTAAGGCGAGCTAGCATTTGTTTCCCAGTCCTAAATGGAGTGGAATCACATGCACTTTCTGGTCCTACGAGCAAGAGTTGTTTTATGTTAAGAATAGTCACTATTGCGCTTCCATTGCCATACACAGGACAAATAGCACTGGCGTCTGTTCCCAGCAAGTACAGTGTATTGGACTGAAGAGGATCTACTGCTCTTGTCAGGTTCCTAAGCAGAATTGAACTAGATATGGCCGTGTGTGTAGGAAGCACAGTTCTTTTGTTCTGAGCAAGCTCACTGTTCGGACCCCATAGGAAACACAGTAGAGTAGAGAAGTGCTCTTTTCTCAAAAGCAGAGGGTGTTTTTTGTAAGGCAAGCTAGCGTTTGTTTCCCAGTCCTAAATGGAGTTGAATCCCATGCAGTTTCTGGTCCTACGAACAAGAGTTGTTTTCTGGTAAGGAAACTCACATTGCGCTCCCATTGCCATACACAGTACAAATAGCACTCGCGTCTGTTCCCAGCAAGTACAGTGTATTGGACTGAAGAGGATCTACTGTTCTTGTCAGGTTCCTAAGCAGAATTGAACTAGACATGATCGTGTGTGTAGGAAGCACAGTTCTTTTGTTCTGAGCAAGCTCACTGTTCAGACCCCATAGGAAACACAGTAGAGTAGAAGAGTGTTCTTTTCTCAAAAGCAGAGTGTGTTTCTTATAACGCGAGCTAGCGTTTGTTTCCCAGTCCTAAATGGAGTTGAATCACATGCAGTTTCTGGTCCTACGAGCAAGAGTTGTTTTCTGGTAAGGAAAGACACTAATGCGCTGCCTTTTCCATACACAGGACAAATAGCACTCGCGTCTGTTCCGAGCAAGTACAGTGTATTGGACTGAAGAGGATCTACTGTTCTTATCAGATTCCTAAGCAGAGTTGAACTAGATATATTCCATGTGTGTAGGAAGCACAGTTCTTTTGTTCTGAGCAAGCTCACTTTTTGGACCCCATAGGAAACACCGTAGAGTAGAAGAGTGCTCTTTTCTCAAAAGCAGAGTGTGTTTCTTGTAGGCGAGCTAGCATTTGTTTCCCAGTCCTAAATGAGTTGAATCACATGCAGTTTGTAGTCCTATGAGCTAGAGTTGTTTTGTGGTAAGGAAAGTCACTATTGCGCTCTCATTGCCATACACAGTGCAAATAGCACTCGCGTCTATTCCCAGCAAGTACAGTGTATTGGACTGAAGAGGATCTACTGTTCTTGTCAGGTTCCTAAGCAGAGTTGAAATAGATATGGCCTGTGTGTGTAGGAAGCACAGTTATTATATTCTGAGCAAGCTCACTGTTCTGGCCCTATAGGAAACACAGTAGAGTTGAAGAGTGCTCTTTCTCTAAAGTAGAGTGTATATCTTGTAAGGCGAGCTCGCATTTGTTTCCCAGTCCTAAATAGAATTGAGTCACATGCAGTCTCTGGTCCTATGAGCAAGAGTTGTTTTATGGTAAGAAGAGTCACTATTGTACTGCCATTGCCATACACAGGACAAATAGCACTGGCGTCTGTTCCCAGCAAGTACAGTGTATTGAACTGAAGAGGATCTACTGTTCTTGTCAGGTTCCTAAGCAGAATTGAACTAGATATGGCCATGTGTGTAGGAAGCACAGTTCTTTTGTTATGAGCAAGCTCACTGTTCGGACCCCATAGGAAAGACAGTAGACTAGAAGAGTGCTCTTTTCTCAAAAGCAGAGTGTGTTTCTTGTAAGTCGAGCTAGCGTTTGTTTCCCAGTCCTAAAAGGAGTTGAATAACATGCAGTTTCTGGTCCTACGAGCAAAAGTTGTTTTCGGGTAAGGAAAGTCACTATTGCGTTCCCATTGCCATACACGGTGCAAATAGCACTCGCGTCTGTTCCCAGCAAGTACAGTGTATCAGACTGAAGAGGAGCTACTGTACATGTCAGTATCCTAAGCAGAGTTGAACTAGATATGGCCCGTGTGTGTAGGAAGCACAGTTCTTATGTTCTGAGCAAGCTCACTGTTCTGGCCCTATAGGAAACACAGTAGAGTATATGAGTGCTCTTTTCTCTAAAGCAGAGTGTGTTTCTTGTAAGGCGAGCTAGCGTTTGTTTCCCAGTCCTAAATGGAGTTGAATCACATCAAGTTTCTGGTCCTACGAACAAGAGTTGTTTTCTGCTAAGGAAAGTCACATTGTGCTCCCATTGCCATACACAGGGCAAATAGCACTCGCGTCTGTTCCCAGCAAGTACAGTGTATTGGACTGAAGAGGAGCTACTGTTCTTGTCAGTTTCCTAAGCAGAGTTGAACTAGATATTATCCGTGTGTGTAGGAAGCACAGTTCTTTTGTTCTGAGCAAGCTCACTGTTCGGACCCCTTAGGAAACACAGTAGAATAGAAGAGTGCTCTTTTCTCAAAAGCAGAGTGTGTTTCTTGAGAGGCGAGCTAGCGTGTGTTTCCCAGTCCTAAATGGATTTGAACCACATGCAGTTTCTGGTCCTACGAACAAGAGTTGTTTTCTGGTAAGGAAAGTCACTATTGCGCTCCCATTGCCATACACAGGGCAAATAGCACTCGCGTCTTTTCCCAGCAAGTACAGTGTATTGGACTGAATAGGAGCTACTGTTCTTGTCAGTTTCCTAAGCAGAGTTGAACTACATATGGTCCGTGTGTGTAGGAAGCACAGCTCTTTTGTTCTGAGCAAGCTCACTGTTTTCACCCCATAGGAAACACAGTAGAGTAGAAGAGTGAACTTTTCTCTAGAGCAGAGTGTGTTTCTTGTAAGGCGAGCTAGCGTTTGTTTCCCAGTCCTAAATGGAGTGGAATCACATGCAGTTTCTGGTCCTACGAGCAAGAGTTGTTTAATGATAAGGAAATTCACTATTGTGCTCCCATTGCCAACACAGTGCACATAGCACTCGCGTCTGTTCCCAGCAAGTACAGTGTATTGGACGGAAGAGGATCTACTGTTCTTGTCAGGTTCCTAAACAGAATTGATCTAGAGATGGCCGTGTGTGTAGGAAGCACAGTTGTTTTGTTCTGAGCAAGCTCATTGTTCCGACCCCATAGGAAACACAGTAGAGTAGAAGAGTGCTCTTTTCTCAAAAGCAGAGTGTGTTTCTTGTAAGGCGAGCTAGCGTTTGTTTCCCAGTCCTAAATGGAGTTGAATCACATGCAGTTTCTGGTCCTACAAACAAGAGTTGTTTTCTGGTAAGGAAAGATACTGTTGCGCTCCCATTGCCATACACAGTGCAAATATCACTCCTGTCTGTTCCCAGCAAGTACAGTGTATTGGACTGAAGAGGATCTACTGTTCTTGTCAGGTTCCTAAGCAGAGTTGAAATAGATATGGCCCGTGTGTGTAGAAAGCACAGTTATTATCGTCTGAGCAAGCTCACTGTTTGGACCCCTAGGAAACACAGTGGAGTAGAAGAGTGCTCTTTTCTCTAAAGCAGAGTGTTTTTCTTGTAAGGCGAACTAGCATTTGTTTCCCAGTCCTAAATGGCGTTGAATCACATGCAGTTTCTATTCCTGCAAGCAAGAGTTGTTTTCTGGTAAGGAAAGTCACTATTGTGTTTTCATTGCCATACACAGTGCAAATAGCACTGGCGTCTGATCGCAGCAAGTACAGTGTATTGGACTGAAGAGGATCTACTGTTCTTGTCAGGTTCCTAAGCAGAATTGAACTAGATATGGCCATGTGTGTAGGAAGCACAGTTCTTTTGTTCTGAGCAAGCTCACTGTTTGGACCCCATAGGAAACACAGTAGAGTAGAAGAGTGCTCTTTTCTCTAAAGCAGAGTGTGTTTCTTGTAAGGCGAGCTAGCTTTTGTTTCCCAGTCCTAAATGGAGTTGAATCCCATGCAGTTTCTGGTCCTACGAGCAAGAGTTGTTTTCTGGTAAGGAAAGTCACTATTGCGCTCCCATTGCCATACACAGTACAAATAGCACTCGCGTCTGTTCCCAGGAATTACAGTGTATCAGACTGAAGAGGAGCTACTGTTCTTCTCAGTTTCCTAAGCAGAGTTGAACTAGATATGGCCCGTGTGTGTAGGAAGCACAGTTCTTATGTTCTGAGCAAGCTCACTGTTCTGGCCCCATAGGAAACACAGTAGAGTAGATGAGTGCTCTTTTATCTAAAGCAGAGTGTGTTTCTTGTAAGGCGAGCTAGCGTTTGTTTCCTAGTCCTAAATGGAGTTGAAACCCATGCAGTTTCTGGTACTACAAGCAAGAGTTGTTTTCTGGTAAGAAGAGTCACTATTGTGCTGACATTGCCATACACAGGACAAATAGCACTGGCGTCTGATCGCAGCAAGTACAGTGTATGGACTGAAGAGGATCTACTGTTCTTGTGAGGTTCCTAAGCAGAATTGAACTAGATATGGCCGTGTGTGTAGGAAGCACAGTTCTTTTGTTCTGAGCAAGCTCTCTGTTCGGACCCCATAGGAAACACAGTAGAGGAGAAGAGTGCTCTTTTCTCAAAAGCAGAGTGTGTTTTTTGTAAGGCAAGCTAGCGTTTGTTTCCCAGTCCTAAATGGAGTTGAATCACATGCAGTTTCAGGTCCTAAGAGCAAGAGATGTTTTCTGGTAAGGAAAGTCACTATTGCGCTCTTTTTGCCATACACAGTGCAAATAGCCCTCGCGTCTTTTCCCAGGAATTACAGTGTATCGGACTGACGAGGAGATACTGTTCTTGTCAGTTTCCTAAGCAGAGTTGAACTAGATATGGTCCATGTGTGTAGGAAGCACAGTTCTTTTGTTCTGAGCAAGCTCACTGTTCGGACCCCATAGGAAACACATTAGAATAGAAGAGTGCTCTTTTCTCAAAAGCAGAGTGTGTTTCTTGTAAGGCGAGCTAACATTTGTTTCCCAGTCCTAAATGGAGTTGAATCACATGCAGTTTCTGGTCCTACGAGCAAGAGTTGTTTTCTGGTAAGGAATGTCACTGTTGTGCTCCCATTGCCATACACAGTGCAAATAGCACTCCCATCTGTTCCCAGCAATTACAGTGTATTGGATTGAAGAGGAGCTACTGTTCTTCTCAGTTTCCTTAGCAGAGTTGAACTAGATAAGGCCCGTGTGTCTAGGAAGCTCAGTTCATTTGATCTGAGCAAGCTGACTGTTCTGGCCCTATAGGAAACACAGTAGAGTAGAAGAGTGCTCTTTTCGCAAAAGTAGAGTGTGTTTTTGTAAGGCGAGCTAGCATTTGTTTCCCAGTCCTAAATGGCGTTGAATCACATGCAGTTTCTATTCCTATGAGCAAGAGTTGTTTTCTGGTAAGGAAAGTCACTATTGCGTTCTCATTGCCATACACAGTGCAAATAGCACTCGCGTCTGTTCCCAGCAAGTACAGTGTATTGGACATAAAAAGGAGCTACTGTTCTTGTCAGTTTCCTAAGCAGAGTTGAACTACATATGGTCCGTTTGTTTAGGAAGCACAGTTCTTTTGTTCTGAGCAAGCTCACTGTTTGGACCCCATAGGAAAAACAGTAGAGTAGAAGAGTGCTCTTTTCTCTAAAGCAGAGTGTGTTTCTTGTAAGGCGAGCTAGCTTTTGTTTCCCAGTCCTAAATGGAGTTGAATCCCATGCAGTTTCTTGTCCTAAGAGCAAGAGTTGTTTTCTGGTAAGGAAAGTCACTATTGCGCTCTTTTTGCCATGCACAGTGCAAATAGCCCTCGTGTCTGTTCCTAGGAATTACAGTGTATCGGACTGACGAGGATCTACTGTTCTTGTCAGTTTCCTAAGCAGAGTTGAACTAGATATGGTCCATGTGTGTAGGAAGCACAGTTCTTTTGTTCTGAGCAAGCTCACTGTTCGGACCCCATAGGAAACACAGTAGAATAGAAGACTGCTCTTTTCTCAAAAGCAGACTGTGTTTCTTGTAATGCGAGCTAACGTTTGTTTCCCAGTCCTAAATAGAGTTGAATCACATGCAGTTTCTGGTCCTACGAGCAAGAGTTGTTTTCTGGTAAGGAAAGTCACTGTTGTGCTCCCATTGCCATACACAGTACAAATAGCACTCCCATCTGTTCCCAGCAATTACAGTGTATTGGACTGAAGAGGAGCTACTGTTCTTCTCAGTTTCCTAAGCAGAGTTGAACTAGATAAGGCCCGTGTGTCTAGGAAGCACAGTTCATTTGATCTGAGCAAGCTCACTGTTCTGGCCCTATAGGAAACACAGTAGAGTAGAAGAGTGCTCTTTTCGCAAAAGCAGAGTGTGTTTTTGTAACGCGAGCTAGCATTTGTTTCCCAGTCCTAAATGGCGTTGAATCACATGCAGTTTCTATTCCTACGAGCAAGAGTTGTTTTCTGGTAAGGAAAGTCACTATTGCGTTCTCATTGCCATACACAGTGCAAATAGCACTCGTGTCTGTTCCCAGGAATTACAGTGTATCGGATTGAAGAGGAGCTACTGTTCTTCTCAGTTTCCTAAGCAGAGTTGAACTAGATATGGCCCTTGTGTGTAGAAAGCACAGTTCTTATGTTCTGAGCAAGCTCACTGTTCTGGCCCTATAGGAAACACAGTAGAGTAGATGAGTGCTCTTTTATCTAAAGCAGAGTGTGTTTCTTGTAAGGCGAGCTAGCGTTTGTTTCCTAGTCCTAAATGGAGTTGAATCACGTGCAGTTTCTGGTCCTACAAACAAGAGTTGTTTTCTGGTAAGGAAAGTCACATTGTGCTCCCATTGCCATACACAGTGCAAATAGCACTCGCGGCTGTTCCCAGCAAGTACAGTATATTGGAGTGAAGAGGAGCTACTGTTCTTCTCAGTTTCTTAAGCAGAGTTGAACTAGATATGGCCCGTGTGTCTAGGAAGCACAGTTATTATGTTCTGAGCAAGCTCACTGTTCTGGCCCTATAGGAAACACAGTAGAGTAGAAGAGTGCTCATTTCTCTAAAGCAGAGTGTGTTTCTTGTAAGGCGAGCTCGCGTTTGTTTCCCAGTCCTAAATGGAGTTGAGTCACAGGCAGTTTTAGGTCCTACGAGCAAGAGATGTTTTCTGGTAAGGAAAGTCACTATTGAGCTCTTTTTGCCATACACAGTGCAAATAGCCCTCGCGTCTGTTCCCAGGAATTACAGTGTATCGGACTGACGAGGAGCTACTGTTCTTGTCAGTTTCCTAAGCAGAGTTGAACTAGATATGGTCCATGTGTGTAGGAAGCACAGTTCTTTTGTTCTAGGCAAGCTCACTGTTCGGACCCCATAGGAAACACAGTAGAATGGAAGAGTGCTTTTTTCTCAAAAGCAGAGTGTGTTTTTTGTAAGGCGAGCTAGCGTTTGTTTCCCAGTCCTAAATGGAGTTGAATCACATGCAGTTTCTGGTCCTACGAGCAAGAGTTGTTTTCTGGTTAGGAAAGTCACTGTTGCACTCCCATTGCCATACACAGTGCAAATAGCACTCCCATCTGTTCCCAGCAATTACAGTGTATTGGACTGAAGAGGAGCTACTGTTCTTCTCAGTTTCCTAAGCAGAGTTGAACTATATAAGGCCCGTGTGTCTAGGAAGCACAGTTCATTTGATCTGAGCACGCTCACTGTTCTGGCCCTATAGGAAACACAGTAGAGTAGAAGAGTGCTCTTTTCGCAAAAGCAGAGTGTGTTTCTTGTAAGGGGAGCTAGCATTTGTTTCCCAGTCCTAAATGGCGTTGAATCACATGCAGTTTCTGGTCCTAAGAGCAAGAGTTGTTTTCTGGTAAGGAAAGTCACTATTGTGCTCCCATTGCCATACACAGTACAAACAGCACTTGCGTCTGTTCGCAGGAATTACAGTGTATCGGACTGAAGAGGAGCTACTGTTCTTCTCAGTTTCCTAAGCAGAGTTGAACTACATATGGCCCGTGTGTGTAGGAAGCACAGTTCTTTTGTTCTGAGCAAGCTCACTGTTCAGACCCCATAGGAAACACAGTAGAGTAGAAGATTACTCTTTTCTCAAAAGCAGAGTGTATTTATTTTAAGGCGAGCTAGCGTTTGTTTCCCAGTCCAAAATGGAGTTGAATTACATGCAGTTTTTGGTCCTACGTGCAAGCATTGTTTTCTGGTAAGGAAGTAACTATTGTGCTCCTTTAGCCACACACAGTGCAAATAGCACTCGCGTCTGTTCCCAGCAAGTACAGTGTATTGGAAAGAAGAGGAGCTACTGTTCTTGTCAGTTTCCTAATCAGTGTTGAACTAGATATGACACGTGTGTGTAGTAAGCACATTTCTTTTTTTCTAAGCAAGCTCACTGTTCGGAACCCATAGGAAACACAGTAGAGTAGAAGAGTGCTCTTTTCTCAAAAGCAGAGTGTGTTTCTCTTAAGGCGAGCTAGCGTTCGTTTCAAAGTCATAAATGGAGTTGAATCCCATGCAGTTTCTGGTCCTATGAGCAAGAGTTGTTTTCCTTTAAGAAGATTCACTATTACGCTCCCATTTTCATACATAGGGCAAATAGCAATGGCTTCTGTTCCCAGCATGTACAGTGTATTGGACTGAAGAGGATCTACTGTTCTTGTCAGTTTCCTAAGCAGAGTTGAACTAGATATGGCCCATGTGTCTAGGAAGCACAGTTATTATGTTCTGAGCAAGCTCACTGTTTTTGGGCCCCATAGGTAACACAGTAGAGTAGAAGAGTGCTCTTTCCTCTAAAGAAGAGTGTGGTTCTTATAAGGCGAGCTAGCGTTTGAATCCCAGTCCTAAATGAAGTTGAATCACATGCAGTTTCTGGTCCTACGAGCATGAGTTGTTTTATGGTAAGAATAGTCACTATTGCGCTCCCATTGCCATACACAGGACCAATAGCACATGCGTCTGTTCCAAGCAAGTACAGTGTATTGGACTGAATAGGATCTACTGTTCTTGTCAGGTTCCTAAGCAGAATTGAACCAAATATGGCCGTGTGTGTATGAAGCACAGTTCTTTTGTTATGAGCAAGCTCACTGTTCGGACCCCATAAGAAACATAGTAGAGTAGAAGAGTACTCTTTTCTCAAAAGCAGAGTGTGTTTCTTGTAAGGTGAGCTAGCGTTTGTTTCCCAGTCCTAAATGGAGTTGAATCACATGCAGTTTCTGGTCCTACGAGCAAGAGTTGTTTTCTGGTAAGGAAAGTCACTATTGCGCTCCCATTGCCATACACAGTACAAATAGCACTCGAGTCTGTTCCCAGGAATTACAGTGTATCGGACTGAAGGGGAGCTACTGTTCTTCTCAGTTTCCTAAGCAGAGTTGAACTAGATATGGCCCGTGTGTGTAGGAAGCACAGTTCTTATGTTCTGAGCAAGCTCACTGTTCTGGCCCTATAGGAAACACAGTAGAGAAGATGAGTGCTCTTTTATCTAAAGCAGAGTGTGTTTCTTGTAAGGCGAGCTCGCGTTTGTTTCCCAGTCCTAAATGGAGTTGAGTCACAGGAAGTTTTTGGTACTACGATCAAGAGTTGTTTTCTGGTAAGAAGAGTCACTATTACGCTCCAAATGCCATACAGAGTGCAAATAGCACTCGCGTCTGTTCCCAGCAAGTACAGTGTATTGGACTGAATAGGAGCTACTGTTCTTGTCAGTTTCCTAAGCAGAGTTGAACTAGATATGGCCCGTGTGTATGAAGCACAGTTCTTTTGTTCTGAGCAAGCTCACTGTTCTGGCCCTATAGGAAACACAGTAGAGTAGAAGAGTGCTCTTTTCTCTAAAGCAGAGTGTGTTTCTTGTAAGGCGAGCTAGCGTTTGTTTCCCAGTCCTAAATGGAGTTGAATCACATGCAGTTTCTGGTCCTACGAGCAAGAGTTGTTTTATGGTAAGAAGAGTCACTATTGCGCTGCCATTGCCGTAAACAGGACAAATAGCACTGGCGTCTGTTCCCAGCAAGTACAGTGTATTGGACTGAAGAGGAGCTACTGTTCTAGTCAGGTTTTTAAGCAGAATTGAACTAGATATGGCCATGTGTGTAGGAAGCACAGTTCTTTTGTTCTGAGCAAGCTCACTGTTTGGACCCCATAGGAAACACAGTAGAGTAGAAGAGTGCTCTTTTCTCTAAAGCAGAGTGTGTTTCTTGTAAGGCAAGCTAGCGTTTGTTTCCCAGTCCTAAATGGAGTGGAATCACATGCAGTTTCTGGTCCTACGAGCATGAGTTGTTTTATGGTAAGAATAGTCACTATTGCGCTCCCATTGCCATACACAGGACCAATAGCACATGTGTCTGTTCCCAGCAAGTACAGTGTATTGGACTGAATAGGATCTACTGTTCTTGTCAGGTTCCTAAGCAGAATTGAACTAGATATGGCCGTGTGTGTAGGAAGCACAGTTCTTTTGTTCTGAGCAAGCTCAATGTTCGGACCCCTTAGGAAACACAGTAGAGTAGAAGAGTGCTCTTTTCTCAAAAGCAGAGTGTGTTTCTTGTAAGGCGAGCTAGCGTTTGTTTCCCAGTCCTAAATGGAGTTGAATTACATGCAGTTTCTGGTCCTACGAGCAAGAGTTGTTTTCTGGTAAGGAAAGTCACTATTGCGCTCCCATTGCCATACACAGTGCTAATAGCACTCGCGTCTGTTCCCAGGAATTACAGTGTATCGGACTGAAGAGGAGCTACTGTTCTTGTCAGTTTCCTAAGCAGAGTTGAACTAGATATGGCCCGTGTGTTTAGGAAGCACAGTTCTTATGTTCTGAGCAAGCTCACTGTTCTGGCCTTATAGGAAACACAGTAGAGTAGAAGAGTGCTCTTATATCTAAAGCAGAGTGTGTTTCTTGTAAGGCGAGCCAGCGTTTGTTTGCTAGTCCTAAATGGAGTCGAATCACATGCAGTTTCTGGTCCTACGAACAAGAGTTGTTTTCTGGTAAGGAAAGTCACATTGTGCTCCCATTGCCATACACAGTGCAAATAGCACTCGCGTCTCTTCCCAGCAAATACAGTGTATTGCACTGAATAGGTGCTACTCTTCTTGTCAGTTTCCTATGCAGAGTTGAACTAGATATTATCCGTGTGTGTAGGAAGCACAGTTCTTTTGTTCTGAGCAAGCTCACTGTTTGGACCCCTTAGGAAACACAGTAGAGTAGAAGAGTGCTCTTTTCTCAAAAGCAGAGTGTGTTTCTTGTAAGGAGAGCTAGCGTTTGTTTCGTAGTCCTAAATGGAGTTGAAACCCATGCAGTTTCTGGTACTACGAGCAAGAGTTGTTTTCTGGTAAGAAGAGTCACTATTGCGCTGACTTTGCCATACACAGGACAAATAGCACTGGCGTCTGATCGCAGCAAGTACAGTGTATTGGACTGAAGAGGATCTACTGTTCTTGTCAGGTTACTAAGCAGAGTTGAACTAGATATGGTCCATGTGTGTAGGAAGCACAGTTCTTTTGTTCTGAGCAAGCTCACTGTTCGGACCACATAGGAAACACAGTAGAATAGAAGAGTGCTCTTTTCTCAAAAGCAGAGTGTGTTTCTTGTAAGGCGAGCTAACGTTTGTTTCCCAGTCCTAAATGGAGTTGAATCCCATGCAGTTTCTGGTCCTACGAGCAAGAGTTGTTTTCTGGTAAGGAAAGTCACTGTTGCACTCCCATTGCCATACACAGTGCAAATAGCACTCCCGTCTTTTCCCAGCAATTACAGTGTATTGGACTGAAGAGGAGCTACTGTTCTTCTCAGTTTCCTAAGCAGAGTTGAACTAGATAAGGCCCGTGTCTAGGAAGAACAGTTCATTTGATCTGAGCAAGCTCACTGTTCTGGCCCTCTAGGAAACACAGTAGAGTAGAAGAGTGCTCTTTTCGCAAAAGCAGAGTGTGTTTTTGTAAGGCAAGCTAGCATTTGTTTCCCAGTCCTAAATGGCGTTGAATCACATGCAGTTTGTGGTCCTACGAGCAAGAGTTGTTTTCTGGTAAGGAAAGTCACTATTGTGCTCCCATTGCCATACACAGTGCAAATAGAACTCGCATCTGTTCCCAGCAAGTACAGTGTTTTGGAGTGAAGAGGAGCTACTGTTCTTCTCAGTTTCCTACGCAGAGTTGAACTAGATATGTCCCGTGTGTCTAGGAAGCACAGTTATTATGTTCTGAGCAAGCTCAATATTCTGACGCTATAGGAAACACAGTAGAGTAGAAGAGTGCTCTTTTCTCTAAAGCAGAGTGTGTTTCTTTTAAGGCGAGCTCGCGTTTGTTTCCCAGTCCTAAATGGAGTTGAATCACATGCAGTTTCTGGTCCTACGAACAAGAGTTGTTTTCTGGTAAGGAAAGTCACATTGTGCTCCCATTGCCATACACAGTGCAAATAGCACTCGCGTCTGTTCCCAGCAAGTACAGTGTATTGAAGTGAAGAGGAGCTACTGTTCTTCTCAGTTTCCTAAGCAGAGTTGAACTAGATATGGCCCATGTGTCTAGGAAGCACAGTTATTATGTTCTGAGCAAGCTCACTGTTTTTGGGCCCCATAGGAAACACAGTAGAGTAGAAGAGTGCTCTTTCCTCTAAAAAAGAGTGTTGTTCTTGTAAGGCAAGCTAGCGTTTGAATCCCAGTCCTAAATGGAGTTGAATCACATGCAGTTTCTGGTCCTACGAGCATGAGTTGTTTTATGGTAAGAATAGTCACTATTGCGCTCCCATTGCCATACACAGGACCAATAGCACATGCGTCTGTTCCAAGCAAGTACAGTGTATTGGACTTAATAGGATCTATTGTTCTTGTCAGGTTCCTAAGCAGAATTGAACTAGATATGGCCCTTGTGTGTAGGAAGCACAGTTCTTTTGTTCTGAGCAAGCTCACTGTTCGGACCCCATAAGAAACATAGTAGAGTAGAAGAGTACTCTTTTCTCAAAAGCAGAGTGTGTTTCTTGTAAGACGAGCTAGCGTTTGTTTCCCAGTCCTAAATGGAGTTGAATCACATGCAGTTTCTGGTCCTACGAGCAAGAGTTGTTTTCTGGTAAGGAAAGTCACTATTGCGCTCCAATTGCCATACATAGTACAAATAGCACTCGCGTCTGTTCCCAGGAATTACAGTGTATCGGACTGAAGAGGAGCTACTGTTCTTGTCAGTTTCCTAAGCAGAGTTAAACTAGATATGGTCCGTATGTATAGGAAGCACAGTTCTTATGTTCTGAGCAAGCTCACTGTTCTGGCCCTATAGGAAACACAGTAGAGTAGATGAGTGCTCTTTTATCTAAAGCAGAGTGTGTTTCTTGTAAGGCGAGCTAGCGTTTGTTTCCTAGTCCTAAATGGAGTTGAATCACATGCAGTTTCTGGTCCTACGAACAAGAGTTGTTTTTTGGTAAGGAAAGTCACGTTGTGCTCCCATAGCCATACACAGTGCAAATAGCACTCGCGTCTGTTCCCAGCAAGTACAGTGTATTGAAGTGAAGAGGAGCTACTCTTCTTCTCAGTTTCCTAAGCAGAGTTGAACTAGATATGGCCCATGTGTCTAGGAAGCACAGTTATTATGTTCTGAGCAAGCTCACTGTTTTTGGGCCCCATAGGAAACACAGTAGAGTAGAAGAGTGCTCTTTCCTCTAAAGAAGAGTGTGGTTCTTATAAGGCGAGCTAGCGTTTGAATCCCAGTCCTAAATGAAGTTGAATCACATGCAGTTTCTGGTCCTACGAGCATGAGTTGTTTTATGGTAAGAATAGTCACTATTGCGCTCCCATTGCCATACACAGGACCAATAGCACATGCGTCTGTTCCAAGCAAGTACAGTGTATTGGACTGAATAGGATCTACTGTTCTTGTCAGGTTCCTAAGCAGAATTGAACCAAATATGGCCGTGTGTGTATGAAGCACAGTTCTTTTTTTCTGAGCAAGCTCACTGTTCGGACCCCATAAGAAACATAGTAGAGTAGAAGAGTACTCTTTTCTCAAAAGCAGAGTGTGTTTCTTGTAAGGTGAGCTAGCGTTTGTTTCCCAGTCCTAAATGGAGTTGAATCACATGCAGTTTCTGGTCCTACGAGCAAGAGTTGTTTTCTGGTAAGGAAAGTCACTATTGCGCTCCCATTGCCATACACAGTACAAATAGCACTCGAGTATGTTCCCAGGAATTACAGTGTATCGGACTGAAGGGGAGCTACTGTTCTTCTCAGTTTCCTAAGCAGAGTTGAACTAGATATGGCCCGTGTGTGTAGGAAGCACAGTTCTTATGTTCTGAGCAAGCTCACTGTTCTGGCCCTATAGGAAACACAGTAGAGAAGATGAGTGCTCTTTTATCTAAAGCAGAGTGTGTTTCTTGTAAGGCGAGCTCGCGTTTGTTTCCCAGTCCTAAATGGAGTTGAGTCACAGGAAGTTTTTGGTACTACGATCAAGAGTTGTTTTCTGGTAAGAAGAGTCACTATTACGCTCCAAATGCCATACAGAGTGCAAATAGCACTCGCGTCTGTTCCCAGCAAGTACAGTGTATTGGACTGAATAGGAGCTACTGTTCTTGTCAGTTTCCTAAGCAGAGTTGAACTAGATATGGCCCGTGTGTATGAAGCACAGTTCTTTTGTTCTGAGCAAGCTCACTGTTCTGGCCCTATAGGAAACACAGTAGAGTAGAAGAGTGCTCTTTTCTCTAAAGCAGAGTGTGTTTCTTGTAAGGCGAGCTAGCGTTTGTTTCCCAGTCCTAAATGGAGTTGAATCACATGCAGTTTCTGGTCCTACGAGCAAGAGTTGTGTTATGGTAAGAAGAGTCACTATTGCGCTGCCATTGCCATAAGCAGGACAAATAGCACTGGCGTCTGTTCCCAGCAAGTACAGTGTATTGGACTGAAGAGGAGCTACTGTTCTAGTCAGGTTTTTAAGCAGAATTGAACTAGATATGGCCATGTGTGTAGGAAGCACAGTTCTTTTGTTCTGAGCAAGCTCACTGTTTGGACCCCATAGGAAACACAGTAGAGTAGAAGAGTGCTCTTTTCTTAAAAGCAGAGTGTGTTTCTTGTAAGGCAAGCTAGCGTTTGTTTCCCAGTCCTAAATGGAGTGGAATCACATGCAGTTTCTGGTCCTACGAGCATGAGTTGTTTTATGGTAAGAATAGTCACTATTGCGCTCCCATTGCCATACACAGGACCAATAGCACATGTGTCTGTTCCCAGCAAGTACAGTGTATTGGACTGAATAGGATCTACTGTTCTTGTCAGGTTCCTAAGCAGAATTGAACTAGATATGGCCGTGTGTGTAGGAAGCACAGTTCTTTTGTTCTGAGCAAGCTCAATGTTCGGACCCCTTAGGAAACACAGTAGAGTAGAAGAGTGCTCTTTTCTCAAAAGCAGAGTGTGTTTCTTGTAAGGCGAGCTAGCGTTTGTTTCCCAGTCCTAAATGGAGTTGAATTACATGCAGTTTCTGGTCCTACGAGCAAGAGTTGTTTTCTGGTAAGGAAAGTCACTATTGCGCTCCCATTGCCATACACAGTGCAAATAGCACTCGCGTCTGTTCCCAGGAATTACAGTGTATCGGACTGAAGAGCAGCTACTGTTCTTGTCAGTTTCCTAAGCAGAGTTGAACTAGATATGGCCCGTGTGTTTAGGAAGCACAGTTCTTATGTTCTGAGCAAGCTCACTGTTCTGGCCTTATAGGAAACACAGTAGAGTAGATGAGTGCTCTTATATCTAAAGCAGAGTGTGTTTCTTGTAAGGCGAGCCAGCGTTTGTTTGCTAGTCCTAAATGGAGTCGAATCACATGCAGTTTCTGGTCCTACGAACAAGAGTTGTTTTCTGGTAAGGAAAGTCACATTGTGCTCCCATTGCCATACACAGTGCAAATAGCACTCGCGTCTGTTCCCAGCAAATACAGTGTATTGCACTGAATAGGTGCTACTCTTCTTGTCAGTTTTCTATGCAGAGTTGAACTAGATATTATCCGTGTGTGTAGGAAGCACAGTTCTTTTGTTCTGAGCAAGCTCACTGTTTGGACCCCTTAGGAAACACAGTAGAGTAGAAGAGTGCTCTTTTCTCAAAAGCAGAGTGTGTTTCTTGTAAGGAGAGCTAGCGTTTGTTTCGTAGTCCTAAATGGAGTTGAAACCCATGCAGTTTCTGGTACTACGAGCAAGAGTTGTTTTCTGGTAAGAAGAGTCACTATTGCGCTGACTTTGCCATACACAGGACAAATAGCACTGGCGTCTGATCGCAGCAAGTACAGTGTATTGGACTGAAGAGGATCTACTGTTCTTGTCAGGTTACTAAGCAGAGTTGAACTAGATATGGTCCATGTGTGTAGGAAGCACAGTTCTTTTGTTCTGAGCAAGCTCACTGTTCGGACCACATAGGAAACACAATAGAATAGAAGAGTGCTCTTTTCTCAAAAGCAGAGTGTGTTTCTTGTAAGGCGAGCTAACGTTTGTTTCCCAGGCCTAAATGGAGTTGAATCACATGCAGTTTCTGGTCCTACGAGCAAGAGTTGTTTTCTGGTAAGGAAAGTCACTGTTGCACTCCCATTGCCATACACAGTGCAAATAGCACTCCTGTCTGTTCCCAGCAAGTACAGTGTATTGGAGTGAAGAGGAGCTACTGTTCTTCTCAGTTTCCTAAGCAGAGTTGAACTAGATAAGGCCCGTGTCTAGGAAGAACAGTTCATTTGATCTGAGCAAGCTCACTGTTCTGGCCCTCTAGGAAACACAGTAGAGTAGAAGAGTGCTCTTTTCGCAAAAGCAGAGTGTGTTTTTGTAAGGCAAGCTAGCATTTGTTTCCCAGTCCTAAATGGCGTTGAATCACATGCAGTTTGTGGTCCTACGAGCAAGAGTTGTTTTCTGGTAAGGAAAGTCACTATTGTGCTCCCATTGCCATACACAGTGCAAATAGAACTCGCGTCTGTTCCCAGCAAGTACAGTGTTTTGGAGTGAAGAGGAGCTACTGTTCTTCTCAGTTTCCTAAGCAGAGTTGAACTAGATATGTCCCGTGTGTCTAGGAAGTACAGTTATTATGTTCTGAGCAAGCTCAATATTCTGGCGCTATAGGAAACACAGTAGAGTAGAAGAGTGCTCTTTTCTCTAAAGCAGAGTGTGTTCCTTGTAAGGCGAGCTCGCGTTTGTTTCCCAGTCCTAAATGGAGTTGAATCACATGCAGTTTCTGGTCCTACGAACAAGAGTTGTTTTCTGGTAAGGAAAGTCACATTGTGCTCCCGTTGCCATACACAGTGCAAATAGCACTCGCGTCTGTTCCCAGCAAGTACAGTGTATTGAAGTGAAGAGGAGCTACTGTTCTTCTCAGTTTCCTAAGCAGAGTTGAACTAGATATGGCCCATGTGTCTAGGAAGCACAGTTATTATGTTCTGAGCAAGCTCACTGTTTTTGGGCCCCATAGGAAACACAGTAGAGTAGAAGAGTGCTCTTTCCTCTAAAAAAGAGTGTTGTTCTTGTAAGGCAAGCTAGCGTTTGAATCCCAGTCCTAAATGGAGTTGAATCACATGCAGTTTCTGGTCCTACGAGCATGAGTTGTTTTATGGTAAGAATAGTCACTATTGTGCTCCCATTGCCATACACAGGACCAATAGCACATGCGTCTGTTCCAAGCAAGTACAGTGTATTGGACTTAATAGGATCTATTGTTCTTGTCAGGTTCCTAAGCAGAATAGAACTAGATATGGCCCGTGTGTGTAGGAAGCACAGTTCTTTTGTTCTGAGCAAGCTCACTGTTCGGACCCCATAAGAAACATAGTAGAGTAGAAGAGTACTCTTTTCTCAAAAGCAGAGTGTGTTTCTTGTAAGACGAGCTAGCGTTTGTTTCCCAGTCCTAAATGGAGTTGAATCACATGCAGTTTCTGGTCCTACGAGCAAGAGTTGTTTTCTGGTAAGGAAAGTCACTATTGCGCTCCAATTGCCATACATAGTACAAATAGCACTCGCGTCTGTTCCCAGGAATTACAGTGTATCGGACTGAAGAGGAGCTACTGTTCTTGTCAGTTTCCTAAGCAGAGTTAAACTAGATATGGTCCGTGTGTATAGGAAGCACAGTTCTTATGTTCTGAGCAAGCTCACTGTTCTGGCCCTATAGGAAACACAGTAGAGTAGATGAGTGCTCTTTTATCTAAAGCAGAGTGTGTTTCTTGTAAGGCGAGCTAGCGTTTGTTTCCTAGTCCTAAATGGAGTTGAATCACATGCAGTTTCTGGTCCTTCGAACAAGAGTTGTTTTCTGGTAAGGAAAGTCACGTTGTGCTCCCATAGCCATACACAGTGCAAATAGCACTCGCGTCTGTTCCCAGCAAGTACAGTGTATTGAAGTGAAGAGGAGCTACTCTTCTTCTCAGTTTCCTAAGCAGAGTTGAACTAGATATGGCCCATGTGTCTAGGAAGCACAGTTATTATGTTCTGAGCAAGCTCACTGTTTTTGGGCCCCATAGGAAACACAGTAGAGTAGAAGAGTGCTGTTTCCTCTAAAGAAGAGTGTGGTTCTTATAAGGCGAGCTAGCGTTTGAATCCCAGTCCTAAATGAAGTTGAATCACATGCAGTTTCTGGTCCTACGAGCATGAGTTGTTTTATGGTAAGAATAGTCACTATTGCGCTCCCATTGCCATACACAGGACCAATAGCACATGCGTCTGTTCCAAGCAAGTACAGTGTATTGGACTGAATAGGATCTACTGTTCTTGTCAGGTTCCTAAGCAGAATTGAACCAAATATGGCCGTGTGTGTATGAAGCACAGTTCTTTTGTTCTGAGCAAGCTCACTGTTCGGACCCCATAAGAAACATAGTAGAGTAGAAGAGTACTCTTTTCTCAAAAGCAGAGTGTGTTTCTTGTAAGGTGAGCTAGCGTTTGTTTCCCAGTCCTAAATGGAGTTGAATCACATGCAGTTTCTGGTCCTACGAGCAAGAGTTGTTTTCTGGTAAGGAAAGTCACTATTGCACTCCCATTGCCATACACAGTACAAATAGCACTCGAGTCTGTTCCCAGGAATTACAGTGTATCGGACTGAAGGGGAGCTACTGTTCTTCTCAGTTTCCTAAGCCGAGTTGAACTAGATATGGCCCGTGTGTGTAGGAAGCACAGTTCTTATGTTCTGAGCAAGCTCACTGTTCTGGCCCTATAGGAAACACAGTAGAGAAGATGAGTGCTCTTTTATCTAAAGCAGAGTGTGTTTCTTGTAAGGCGAGCTCGCGTTTGTTTCCCAGTCCTAAATGGAGTTGAGTCACAGGAAGTTTTTGGTACTACGATCAAGAGTTGTTTTCTGGTAACAAGAGTCACTATTACGCTCCAAATGCCATACACAGTGCAAATAGCACTCGCGTCTGTTCCCAGCAAGTACAGTGTATTGGACTGAATAGGAGCTACTGTTCTTGTCAGTTTCCTAAGCAGAGTTGAACTAGATATGGCCCGTGTGTATGAAGCACAGTTCTTTTGTTCTGAGTAAGCTCACTGTTCTGGCCCTATAGGAAACACAGTAGAGTAGAAGTGTGCTCTTTTCTCTAAAGCAGAGTGTGTTTCTTGTAAGGCGAGCTAGCGTTTGTTTCCCAGTCCTAAATGGAGTTGAATCACATGCAGTTTCTGGTCCTACGAGCAAGAGTTGTTTTATGATAAGAAGAGTCACTATTGTGCTGCCATTGCCATAAACAGGACAAATAGCATTGGCGTCTGTTCCCAGCAAGTACAGTGTATTGGACTGAAGAGGAGCTACTGTTCTAGTCAGGTTTTTAAGCAGAATTGAACTAGATATGGCCATGTGTGTAGGAAGCACAGTTCTTTTGTTCTGAGCAAGCTCACTGTTTGGACCCCATAGGAAACACAGTAGAGTAGAAGAGTGCTCTTTTCTCTAAAGCAGAGTGTGTTTCTTGTAAGGCAAGCTAGCGTTTGTTTCCCAGTCCTAAATGGAGTGGAATCACATGCAGTTTCTGGTCCTACGAGCATGAGTTGTTTTATGGTAAGAATAGTCACTATTGCGCTCCCATTGCCATACACAGGACCAATAGCACATGTGTCTGTTCCCAGCAAGTACAGTGTATTGGACTGAATAGGATCTACTGTTCTTGTCAGGTTCCTAAGCAGAATTGAACTAGATATGGCCGTGTGTGTAGGAAGCACAGTTCTTTTGTTCTGAGCAAGCTCAATGTTCGGACCCCTTAGGAAACACAGTAGAGTAGAAGAGTGCTCTTTTCTCAAAAGCAGAGTGTGTTTCTTGTAAGGCGAGCTAGCGTTTGTTTCCCAGTCCTAAATGGAGTTGAATTACATGCAGTTTCTGGTCCTACGAGCAAGAGTTGTTTTCTGGTAAGGAAAGTCACTATTGCGCTCCCATTGCCATACACAGTGCAAATAGCACTCGCGTCTGTTCCCAGGAATTACAGTGTATCGGACTGAAGAGGAGCTACTGTTCTTGTCAGTTTCCTAAGCAGAGTTGAACTAGATATGGCCCGTGTGTTTAGGAAGCACAGTTCTTATGTTCTGAGCAAGCTCACTGTTCTGGCCTTATAGGAAACACAGTAGAGTAGATGAGTGCTCTTATATCTAAAGCAGAGTGTGTTTCTTGTAAGGCGAGCCAGCGTTTGTTTGCTAGTCCTAAATGGAGTCGAATCACATGCAGTTTCTGGTCCTACGAACAAGAGTTGTTTTCTGGTAAGGAAAGTCACATTGTGCTCCCATTGCCATACACAGTGCAAATAGCACTCGCGTCTGTTCCCAGCAAATACAGTGTATTGCACTGAATAGGTGCTACTCTTCTTGTCAGTTTCCTATGCAGAGTTGAACTAGATATTATCCGTGTGTGTAGGAAGCACAGTTCTTTTGTTCTGAGCAAGCTCACTGTTTGGACCCCTTAGGAAACACAGTAGAGTAGAAGAGTGCTCTTTTCTCAAAAGCAGAGTGTGTTTCTTGTAAGGAGAGCTAGCGTTTGTTTCGTAGTCCTAAATGGAGTTGAAACCCATGCAGTTTCTGGTACTACGAGCAAGAGTTGTTTTCTGGTAAGAAGAGTCACTATTGCGCTGACATTGCCATACACAGGACAAATAGCACTGGCGTCTGATCGCAGCAAGTACAGTGTATTGGACTGAAGAGGATCTACTGTTCTTGTCAGGTTACTAAGCAGAGTTGAACTAGATATGGTCCATGTGTGTAGGAAGCACAGTTCTTTTGTTCTGAGCAAGCTCACTGTTCGGACCACATAGGAAACACAGTAGAATAGAAGAGTGCTCTTTTCTCAAAAGCAGAGTGTGTTTCTTGTAAGGCGAGCTAACGTTTGTTTCCCAGTCCTAAATGGAGTTGAATCCCATGCAGTTTCTGGTCCTACGAGCAAGAGTTGTTTTCTGGTAAGGAAAGTCACTGTTGCACTCCCATTGCCATACACAGTGCAAATAGCACTCCCGTCTTTTCCCAGCAATTACAGTGTATTGGACTGAAGAGGAGCTACTGTTTTTCTCAGTTTCCTAAGCAGAGTTGAACTAGATAAGGCCCGTGTCTAGGAAGAACAGTTCATTTGATCTGAGCAAGCTCACTGTTCTGGCTCTCTAGGAAACACAGTAGAGTAGAAGAGTGCTCTTTTCGCAAAAGCAGAGTGTGTTTTTGTAAGGCAAGCTAGCATTTGTTTCCCAGTCCTAAATGGCGTTGAATCACATGCAGTTTGTGGTCCTACGAGCAAGAGTTGTTTTCTGGTAAGGAAAGTCACTATTGCGTTCTCATTGCCATACACAGTGCAAATAGCACTCGCGTCTGTTCCCAGCAAGTACAGTGTATTGGACTGAAGAGGAGCTACTGTTCTTGTCAGTTTCCTAAGCAGAGTTGAACTACATATGGTCCGTGTGAGTAGGAAGCACAGTTCTTTTGTTCTGAGCAAGTTCACTGTTTGGACCCCATAGGAAAAACAGTAGTGTAGAAGAGTGCTCTTTTCTCTGAAGCAGAGTGTGTTTCTTGATAGGCGAGCTAGCGTTTGTTTCCCAGTCCTACATGGAGTTGAATCCCATGCAGTTTCTGGTTCTAAGAGCAAGAGTTGTTTTCTGGTAAGGAAAGTCACTATTGTGCTCCCATTGCCATACACAGTGCAAATAGAACTCGCGTCTGTTCCCAGCAAGTACAGTGTATTGGAGTGAAGAGGAGCTACTGTTCTTCTCAGTTTCCTAAGCAGAGTTGAACTAGATAAGTCCCGTGTGTCTAGGAAGCACAGTTATTATGTTCTGAGCAAGCACAATGTTCTGGCCCTATAGGAAACACAGTAGAGTAGAAGAGGGCTCTTTTCTCTAAAGCAGAGTGTGTTCCTTGTAAGGCGAGCTCGCGTTTGTTCCCCAGTCCTAATTGAGTTGAGTCACAGGCAGTTTTTGGTACTACCAGCAAGAGTTGTTTTCTGGTAAGGAAAGTCACTATTGCGCTCCCATTGCCATACATAGTACAAATAGCACTCGCGTCTGTTCCCAGGAATTACAGTGGATCTGACTGAAGAGGAGCTACTGTTCTTGTCAGTTTCCTAAGCAGAGTTAAACTAGATATGGTCCGTGTGTATAGGAAGCACAGTTCTTATGTTCTGAGCAAGCTCACTGTTCTGGCCCTATAGGAAACACAGTAGAGTAGATGAGTGCTCTTTTATCTAAAGCAGAGTGTGTTTCTTGTAAGGCGAGCTAGCGTTTGTTTCCTAGTCCTAAATGGAGTTGAATCACATGCAGTTTCTGGTCCTACGAACAAGAGTTGCTTTCTGGTAAGGAAAGTCACGTTGTGCTCCCATAGCCATACACAGTGCAAATAGCACTCGCGTCTGTTCCCAGCAAGTACAGTGAATTGAAGAGAAGAGGAGCTACTCTTCTTCTCAGTTTCCTAAGCAGAGTTGAACTAGATATGGCCCATGTGTCTAGGAAGCACAGTTATTATGTTCTGAGCAAGCTCACTGTTTTTGGGCCCCATAGGAAACACAGTAGAGTAGAAGAGCGCTCTTTCCTCTAAAGAAGAGTGTGGTTCTTGTAAGGCGAGCTAGCGTTTGAATCCCAGTCCTAATGGAGTTGAATCACATGCAGTTTCTGGTCCTACGAGCATGAGTTGTTTTATGGTAAGAATAGTCACTATTGCGCTCCCATTGCCATACACAGGACCAATAGCACATGCGTCTGTTCCAAGCAAGTACAGTGTATTGGACTGAATAGGATCTACTGTTCTTGTCAGGTTCCTAAGCAGAATTGAATCAAATATGGCCGTGTGTGTAGGAAGCACAGTTCTTTTGTTCTGAGCAAGCTCACTGTTCGGACCCCATAAGAAACATAGTAGAGTAGAAGAGTACTCTTTTCTCAAAAGCAGAGTGTGTTTCTTGTAAGGTGAGCTAGCGTTTGTTTCCCAGTCCTAAATGGAGTTGAATCACATGCAGTTTCTGGTCCTACGAGCAAGAGTTGTTTTCTGGTAAGGAAAGTCACTATTGCGCTCCCATTGCCATACACAGTACAAATAGCACTCGCGTCTGTTCCCAGGAATTACAGTGTATCGGACTGAAGAGGAGCTACTGTTCTTCTCAGTTTCCTAAGCAGAGTTGAACTAGATATGGCCCGTGTGTCTAGGAAGCACAGTTATTATGTTCTGAGCAAGCTCACTGTTCTGGCCCTATAGGAAACACAGTAGAGTAGATGAGTGCTCTTTTATGTAAAGCAGAGTGTGTTTCTTGTAAGGTGAGCTCGCATTTGTTTCTCAGTCCTAAATGGAGTTGAGGCACAGGCAGTTTTTGGTACTACGAACAAGAGTTGTTTTCTGGTAAGAAGAGTCACTATTGCGCTCCAAATGCCATACACAGTACAAATAGCACTCGCGTCTGTTCCCAGCAAGTACAGTGTATTGGACTGAATAGGAGCTACTGTTCTTGTCAGTTTCCTAAGCAGAGTTGAACTAGATATGGCCCGTGTGTATGAAGCTCAGTTCTTTTGTTCTGAGCAAGCTTACTCTTCTGGCCCTATAGGAAACACAGTAGAGTAGAAGAGTGCTCTTTTCTCTAAAGCAGAGTGTGTTTCTTGTAAGGCGAGCTAGCGTTTGTTTCCCAGTCCTAAATGGAGTTGAATCACATGCAGTTTCTGGTCCTATGCGCAAGAGTTGTTTTATGGTAAGAAGAGTCACTATTGCGCTGCCATTGCCATACACAGGACAAATAGCACTGGCGTCTGTTCCCAGCAAGTACAGTGTATTGGACTGAAGAGGATCTACTGTTCTTGTCAGGTTTTTAAGCAGAATTGAAATAGATATGGCCGTGTGTGTAGGCAGCACAGTTCTTTTGTTCTGAGCAAGCTCACTGTTCGAACCCCATAGGAAAAACAGTAGAGTAGAAAAGTGCTCTTTTCTCAAAAGCAGAGTGTGTTTCTTGTAAGGCGAGCTAGCGTTTGTTTCCTAGTCCTAAATGGAGTTGAATCACATGCAGTTTCTGGTTCTACTTACAAGAGTTGTTTTCTGGTAAGGAAAGTCACATTGTGCTCCCATTGCCATACACAGTGCAAATAGCACTCGCGTCTGTTCCCAGCAAATACAGTGTATTGCACTGAATAGGTGCTACTGTTCTTGTCAGTTTCCTATGCAGAGTTGAACTAGATATTATCCGTGTGTGTAGGAAGCACAGTTCTTTTGTTCTGAGCAAGCTCACTGTTTGGACGCTAAGGAAACACAGTAGAGTAGAAGAGTGCTCTTTTCTCTAAAGCAGAGTGTGTTTCTTGTAAGGCGAGCTAGCGTTTGTATCCCAGTCCTAAATGGAGTAGAATCACATGCAGTTTCTGGTCCTACGAGCATGAGTTGTTTTATGGTAAGAATAGTCACTATTGCGCTCCCATTGCCATACACAGGACCAATAGCACATGCGTCTGTTCCCAGCAAGTACAGTGTATTGGACTGAATAGGATCTACTGTTCTTGTCAGGTTCCTAAGCAGAATTGAACTAGCTATGGCCGGGTGTGTAGGAAGCACAGTTCTTTTGTTCTGAGCAAGCTCACTGTTTGGACCCCTTAGGAAACACAGTAGAGTAGAAGAGTGCTCTTTTCTCAAAAGCAGAGTGTGTTTCTTGTAAGGAGAGCTAGCGTTTGTTTCGTAGTCCTAAATGGAGTTGAAACCCATGCAGTTTCTGGTACTACGAGCAAGAGTTGTTTTCTGGTAAGAAGAGTCACTATTGCGCTGACATTGCCATACACAGGACAAATAGCACTGGCGTCTGATCGCAGCAAGTACAGTGTATTGGACTGAAGAGGATCTACTGTTCTTGTCAGGTTACTAAGCAGAGTTGAACTAGATATGGTCCATGTGTGTAGGAAGCACAGTTCTTTTGTTCTGAGCAAGCTCACTGTTCGGACCACATAGGAAACACAGTAGAATAGAAGAGTGCTCTTTTCTCAAAAGCAGAGTGTGTTTCTTGTAAGGCGAGCTAACGTTTGTTTCCCAGTCCTAAATGGAGTTGAATCCCATGCAGTTTCTGGTCCTACGAGCAAGAGTTGTTTTCTGGTAAGGAAAGTCACTGTTGCACTCCCATTGCCATACACAGTGCAAATAGCACTCCCATCTTTTCCCAGCAATTACAGTGTATTGGACTGAAGAGGAGCTACTGTTTTTCTCAGTTTCCTAAGCAGAGTTGAACTAGATAAGGCCCGTGTCTAGGAAGAACAGTTCATTTGATCTGAGCAAGCTCACTGTTCTGGCCCTCTAGGAAACACAGTAGAGTAGAAGAGTGCTCTTTTCGCAAAAGCAGAGTGTGTTTTTGTAAGGCAAGCTAGCATTTGTTTCCCAGTCCTAAATGGTGTTGAATCACATGCAGTTTGTGGTCCTACGAGCAAGAGTTGTTTTCTGGTAAGGAAAGTCACTATTGCGTTCTCATTGCCATACACAGTGCAAATAGCACTCGCGTCTGTTCCCAGCAAGTACAGTGTATTGGACTGAAGAGGAGCTACTGTTCTTGTCAGTTTCCTAAGCAGAGTTGAACTACATATGGTCCGTGTGAGTAGGAAGCACAGTTCTTTTGTTCTGAGCAAGCTCACTGTTTGGACCCCATAGGAAAAACAGTAGTGTAGAAGAGTGCTCTTTTCTCTGAAGCAGAGTGTGTTTCTTGATAGGCGAGCTAGCGTTTGTTTCCCAGTCCTACATGGAGTTGAATCCCATGCAGTTTCTGGTTCTAAGAGCAAGAGTTGTTTTCTGGTAAGGAAAGTCACTATTGTGCTCCCATTGCCATACACAGTGCAAATAGAACTCGCGTCTGTTCCCAGCAAGTACAGTGTATTGGAGTGAAGAGGAGCTACTGTTCTTCTCAGTTTCCTAAGCAGAGTTGAACTAGATAAGTCCCGTGTGTCTAGGAAGCACAGTTATTATGTTCTGAGCAAGCACAATGTTCTGGCCCTATAGGAAACACAGTAGAGTAGAAGAGTGCTCTTTTCTCTAAAGCAGAGTGTGTTCCTTGTAAGGCGAGCTCGCGTTTGTTTCCCAGTCCTAATTGAGTTGAGTCACAGGCAGTTTTTGGTACTACCAGCAAGAGTTGTTTTCTGGTAAGGAAAGTCACTATTGCGCTCCCATTGCCATACATAGTACAAATAGCACTCGCATCTGTTCCCAGGAATTACAGTGGATCTGACTGAAGAGGAGCTACTGTTCTTGTAAGTTTCCTAAGCAGAGTTAAACTAGATATGGTCCGTGTGTATAGGAAGCACAGTTCTTATGTTCTGAGCAAGCTCACTGTTCTGGCCCTATAGGAAACACAGTAGAGTAGATGAGTGCTCTTTTCTCTAATGCAGAGTGTGTTTCTTGTAAGGCGAGCTAGCGTTTGTTTCCTAGTCCTAAATGGAGTTGAATCACATGCAGTTTCTGGTCCTACGAACAAGAGTTGCTTTCTGGTAAGGAAAGTCACGTTGTGCTCCCATAGCCATACACAGTGCAAATAGCACTCGCGTCTGTTCCCAGCAAGTACAGTGAATTGAAGAGAAGAGGAGCTACTCTTCTTCTCTGTTTCCTAAGCAGAGTTGAACTAGATATGGCCCATGTGTCTAGGAAGCACAGTTATTATGTTCTGAGCAAGCTCACTGTTTTTGGGCCCCATAGGAAACACAGTAGAGTAGAAGAGCGCTCTTTCCTCTAAAGAAGAGTGTGGTTCTTGTAAGGCGAGCTAGCGTTTGAATCCCAGTCCTAATGGAGTTGAATCACATGCAGTTTCTGGTCCTACGAGCATGAGTTGTTTTATGGTAAGAATAGTCACTATTGCGCTCCCATTGCCATACACAGGACCAATAGCACATGCGTCTGTTCCAAGCAAGTACAGTGTATTGGACTGAATAGGATCTACTGTTCTTGTCAGGTTCCTAAGCAGAATTGAATCAAATATGGCCGTGTGTGTAGGAAGCACAGTTCTTTTGTTCTGAGCAAGCTCACTGTTCGGACCCCATAAGAAACATACTAGAGTAGAAGAGTACTCTTTTCTCAAAAGCAGAGTGTGTTTCTTGTAAGGTGAGCTAGCGTTTGTTTCCCAGTCCTAAATGGAGTTGAATCACATGCAGTTTCTGGTCCTACGAGCAAGAGTTGTTTTCTGGTAAGGAAAGTCACTATTGCGCTCCCATTGCCATACACAGTACAAATAGCACTCGCGTCTGTTCCCAGGAATTACAGTGTATCGGACTGAAGAGGAGCTACTGTTCTTCTCAGTTTCCTAAGCAGAGTTGAACTAGATATGGCCCGTGTGTCTAGGAAGCACAGTTATTATGTTCTGAGCAAGCTCACTGTTCTGGCCCTATAGGAAACACAGTAGAGTAGATGAGTGCTCTTTTATGTAAAGCAGAGTGTGTTTCTTGTAAGGTGAGCTCGCATTTGTTTCTCAGTCCTAAATGGAGTTGAGGCACAGGCAGTTTTTGGTACTACGAACAAGAGTTGTTTTCTGGTAAGAAGAGTCACTATTGCGCTCCAAATGCCATACACAGTACAAATAGCACTCGCGTCTGTTCCCAGCAAGTACAGTGTATTGGACTGAATAGGAGCTACTGTTCTTGTCAGTTTCCTAAGCAGAGTTGAACTAGATATGGCCCGTGTGTATGAAGCTCAGTTCTTTTGTTCTGAGCAAGCTTACTCTTCTGGCCCTATAGGAAACACAGTAGAGTAGAAGAGTGCTCTTTTCTCTAAAGCAGAGTGTGTTTCTTGTAAGGCGAGCTAGCGTTTGTTTCCCAGTCCTAAATGGAGTTGAATCACATGCAGTTTCTGGTCCTATGCGCAAGAGTTGTTTTATGGTAAGAAGAGTCACTATTGCGCTGCCATTGCCATACACAGGACAAATAGCACTGGCGTCTGTTCCCAGCAAGTACAGTGTATTGGACTGAAGAGGATCTACTGTTCTTGTCAGGTTTTTAAGCAGAATTGAAATAGATATGGCCGTGTGTGTAGGCAGCACAGTTCTTTTGTTCTGAGCAAGCTCACTGTTCGAACCCCATAGGAAAAACAGTAGAGTAGAAAAGTGCTCTTTTCTCAAAAGCAGAGTGTGTTTCTTGTAAGGCGAGCTAGCGTTTGTTTCCTAGTCCTAAATGGAGTTGAATCACATGCAGTTTCTGGTTCTACTTACAAGAGTTGTTTTCTGGTAAGGAAAGTCACATTGTGCTCCCATTGCCATACACAGTGCAAATAGCACTCGCGTCTGTTCCCAGCAAATACAGTGTATTGCACTGAATAGGTGCTACTGTTCTTGTCAGTTTCCTATGCAGAGTTGAACTAGATATTATCCGTGTGTGTAGGAAGCACAGTTCTTTTGTTCTGAGCAAGCTCACTGTTTGGACGCTAAGGAAACACAGTAGAGTAGAAGAGTGCTCTTTTCTCTAAAGCAGAGTGTGTTTCTTGTAAGGCGAGCTAGCGTTTGTATCCCAGTCCTAAATGGAGTAGAATCACATGCAGTTTCTGGTCCTACGAGCATGAGTTGTTTTATGGTAAGAATAGTCACTATTGCGCTCCCATTGCCATACACAGGACCAATAGCACATGCGTCTGTTCCCAGCAAGTACAGTGTATTGGACTGAATAGGATCTACTGTTCTTGTCAGGTTCCTAAGCAGAATTGAACTAGCTATGGCCGGGTGTGTAGGAAGCACAGTTCTTTTGTTCTGAGCAAGCTCAATGTTCGGACCCCATAGGAAACACAGTAGAGTAGAAGAGTGCTCTTTTCTCAAAAGCAGAGTGTGTTTCTGGTAAGGCGAGATAGCGTTTGTTTCCCAGTCCTAAATGGAGTTGAATCACATGCAGTTTCTGGTCCTACGAGCAAGAGTTGTTTTCTGGTAAGGAAAGTCACTATTGTGCTCCCATTGCCATACACAGTCCAGATAGCACTCGCGTCTGTTCCCAGGAATTACAGTGTATCAGACTGAAGAGGAGCTACTGTTCTCGTCAGTTTCCTAAGCAGAGTTGAACTAGATATGCCCCGTGTGTGTAGGAAGCACAGTTCTTATGTTCTGAGCAAGCTCACTGTTCTGGACCTATAGGAAACACAGTAGAGTAGATGAGTGCTCTTTTATCTAAAGCAGAGTGTGTTTTTGTAAGGCGAGCTAGCGTTTGTTTGCTAGTCCTAAATGGAGTTGAATCACATGCAGTTTCTGGTCCTACAAACAAGAGTTGTTTTCTGGTAAGGAAAGTCACATTGTGCTCCCATTGCCATACACAGTGCAAATAGCACTCGCGTCTGTTCCCAGCAAATACAGTGTATTGCACTGAATAGATGCTACTATTCTTGTCAGTTTCCTATGCAGAGTTGAACTAGATATTATCCGTGTGTGTAGGAAGCAGAGTTCTTTTGTTCTGAGCAAGCTCACTGTTTGGACCCTATAGGAAACACAGTAGAGTAGAAGAGTGCTCTTTTCTCTAAAGCAGAGTGTGTTTCTTGTAAGGCGAGCTAGCGTTTGTTTCCCAGTACTAAATGGAGTTGAAACCCATGCAGTTTCTGGTACTACGAGCAAGAGTTGTTTTCTGGTAAGAAGAGTCACTATTGCGCTGACATTGCCATACACAGGACAAATAGCACTGGCGTCTGATCGCAGCAAGTACAGTGTATTGGACTGAAGAGGATCTACTGTTCTTGTCAGGTTCCTAAGCAGAATTGAAATAGATACGGCCGTGTGTGTAGGAAGCACAGTTCTTTTGTTCTGAGCAAGCTCACTGTTCGGACCCCATAGGAAACACAGTAGAGGAGAAGAGTGCTCTTTTCTCAAAAGCAGAGTGTGTTTTTTGTAAGGCAAGCTAGCGTTTGTTTCCCAGTCCTAAATGGCGTTGAATCACATGCAGTTTCAGGTCCTATGAGCAAGAGATGTTTTCTGGTAAGGAAAGTCACTATTGCGCTCTTATTGCCATACACAGTGCAAATAGCTCTCGCGTCTGTTCCCAGGAATTACAGTGTATTGGACTGAAGAGGAGCTACTGTTCTTGTCAGTTTCCTAAGCAGAGTTGAACTACATATGGTCCGTGTGTGTAGGAAGCACAGTTCTTTTGTTCTGAGCAAGCTCACTGTTTGGACGCTAAGGAAACACAGTAGAGTAGAAGAGTGCTCTTTTCTCTAAAGCAGAGTGTGTTTGTTGTAAGGCGAGCTAGCGTTTGTATCCCAGTCCTAAATGGAGTAGAATCACATGCAGTTTCTGGTCCTACGAGCATGAGTTGTTTTATGGTAAGAATAGTCACTATTGCGCTCCCATTGCCATACACAGGACCAATAGCACATGCGTCTGTTCCCAGCAAGTACAGTGTATTGGACTGAATAGGATCTACTGTTCTTGTCAGGTTCCTAAGCAGAATTGAACTAGCTATGGCCGGGTGTGTAGGAAGCACAGTTCTTTTGTTCTGAGCAAGCTCAATGTTCGGACCCCATAGGAAACACAGTAGAGTAGAAGAGTGCTCTTTTCTCAAAAGCAGAGTGTGTTTCTGGTAAGGCGAGATAGCGTTTGTTTCCCAGTCCTAAATGGAGTTGAATCACATGCAGTTTCTGGTCCTACGAGCAAGAGTTGTTTTCTGGTAAGGAAAGTCACTATTGTGCTCCCATTGCCATACACAGTCCAGATAGCACTCGCGTCTGTTCCCAGGAATTACAGTGTATCATCTGAAGAGGAGCTACTGTTCTCGTCAGTTTCCTAAGCAGAGTTGAACTAGATATGCCCCGTGTGTGTAGGAAGCACAGTTCTTATGTTCTGAGCAAGCTCACTGTTCTGGCCCTATAGGAAACACAGTAGAGTAGATGAGTGCTCTTTTATCTAAAGCAGAGTGTGTTTCTTGTAAGGCGAGCTAGCGTTTGTTTGCTAGTCCTAAATGGAGTTGAATCACATGCAGTTTCTGGTCCTACAAACAAGAGTTGTTTTCTGGTAAGGAAAGTCACATTGTGCTCCCATTGCCATACACAGTGCAAATAGCACTCGCGTCTGTTCCCAGCAAATACAGTGTATTGCACTGAATAGATGCTACTATTCTTGTCAGTTTCCTATGCAGAGTTGAACTAGATATTATCCGTGTGTGTAGGAAGCAGAGTTCTTTTGTTCTGAGCAAGCTCACTGTTTGGACCCTATAGGAAACACAGTAGAGTAGAAGAGTGCTCTTTTCTCTAAAGCAGAGTGTGTTTCTTGTAAGGCGAGCTAGCGTTTGTTTCCCAGTACTAAATGGAGTTGAAACCCATGCAGTTTCTGGTACTACGAGCAAGAGTTGTTTTCTGGTAAGAAGAGTCACTATTGCGCTGACATTGCCATACACAGGACAAATAGCACTGGCGTCTGATCGCAGCAAGTACAGTGTATTGGACTGAAGAGGATCTACTGTTCTTGTCAGGTTCCTAAGCAGAATTGAAATAGATACGGCCGTGTGTGTAGGAAGCACAGTTCTTTTGTTCTGAGCAAGCTCACTGTTCGGACCCCATAGGAAACACAGTAGAGGAGAAGAGTGCTCTTTTCTCAAAAGCAGAGTGTGTTTTTTGTAAGGCAAGCTAGCGTTTGTTTCCCAGTCCTAAATGGCGTTGAATCACATGCAGTTTCAGGTCCTATGAGCAAGAGATGTTTTCTGGTAAGGAAAGTCACTATTGCGCTCTTATTGCCATACACAGTGCAAATAGCTCTCGCGTCTGTTCCCAGGAATTACAGTGTATTGGACTGAAGAGGAGCTACTGTTCTTGTCAGTTTCCTAAGCAGAGTTGAACTACATATGGTCCGTGTGTGTAGGAAGCACAGTTCTTTTGTTCTGAGCAAGCTCACTGTTTGGACCCCATAGGAAAAACAGTAGAGTAGAAGAGTGCTCTTTTCTCTAAAGCAGAGTGTGTTTCTTGTAAGGCGAGCTAGCTTTTGTTTCCCAGTCCTAAATGGAGTTGAATCCCATGCAGTTTCTGGTCCTAAGAGCAAGAGTTGTTTTCTGGAAAGGAAAGTCACTATTGTGCTCCCATTGCCATACACAGTGCAAATAGAACTCGCGTCTGTTCCCAGCAAGTACAGTGTATTGGAGTGAAGAGGAGCTACTGTTCTTCTCAGTTTCCTGAGCAGAGTTGAACTAGATATGTCCCGTGTGTCTAGGAAGCACAGTTATTATGTTCTGAGCAAGCTCAATGTTCTGGCCCTATAGGAAACACAGTAGAGTAGAAGAGTGCTCTTTTCTCTAAAGCAGAGTGTGTTTCTTCTAAGGCGAGCTAGCGTTTGTTTCCCAGTCCTAAATGGAGTTGAGTCACAGGCAGTTTTTTGTACTACGAGCAAGAGTTGTTTTCTGGTAAGAAGAGTCACTATTGCGCTCCAAATGCCATACACAGTACAAATAGCACTCGCGTCTGTTCCCAGCAAGTACAGTGTATTGGACTGAATAAGAGCTACTGTTCTTGTCAGTTTCCTAAGCAGAGTTGAACTAGATATGGCCCGTGTGTATGAAGCACAGTTCTTTTGTTCTGAGCAAGCTTACTGTTCTGGCCCTATAGGAAACACAGTAGAGTAGAAGAGTGCTCTTTTCTCTAAAGCAGAGTGTGTTTCTTGTAAGGCAAGCTAGCGTTTGTTTCCCAGTCCTAAATGGAGTTGAATCACATGCAGTTTCTGGTCCTACGCGCAAGAGTTGTTTTATGGTAAGAAGAGTCACTATTGCGCTGCCATTGCCATACACAGGACAAATAGAACTGGCGTCTGTTCCCAGCAAGTACAGTGTATTGGACTGAAGAGGATCTACTGTTCTTGTCAGGTTTTTAAGCAGAATTGAAATAGATATGGCCGTGTGTGTAGGCAGCACAGTTCTTTTGTTCTGAGCAAGCTCACTGTTCGGACCCATAGTAGAGTAGAAGACTGCTCTTTTCTCAAAAGCAGAGTGTGTTTCTTGTAAGGCGAGCTAGCGTTTGTTTCCTAGTCCTAAATGGAGTTGAATCACATGCAGTTTCTGGTTCTACGAACAAGAGTTGTTTTCTGGTAAGGAAAGTCACATTGTGCTCCCATTGCCATACACAGTGCAAATAGTACTCGCGTCTGTTCCCAGCAAATACAGTGTATTGCACTGAATAGGTGCTACTGTTCTTGTCAGTTTCCTATGCAGAGTTGAACTAGATATTATCCGTGTGTGTAGGAAGCACAGTTCTTTTATTCTGAGCAAGCTCACTGTTTGGACCCTATAGGAAACACAGTAGAGTACAAGAGTGCTCTTTTCTCTAAAGCAGTGTGTGTTTCTTGTAAGGCGAGCTAGCGTTTGTATCCCAGTCCTAAATGGAGTAGAATCACATGCAGTTTCTGGTCCTATGAGCATGAGTTGTTTTATGGTAAGAATAGTCACTATTGTGCTCCCATTGCCATACACAGGACCAATAGCACATGCGTCTGTTCCCAGGAAGTACAGTGTATTGGACTGAATAGGATCTACTGTTCTTGTCAGTTTCCTAAGCAGAATTGAACTAGATATGGCCGTGGGTGTAGGAAGCACAGTTCTTTTGTTCTGAGCAAGCTCACAGTGTATTGGAGTGAAGAGGAGCTACTGTTCTTCTCAGTTTCCTAAGCAGAGTTGAACTAGATATGGCCCGTGTGTCTAGGAAGCACAGTTATTATATTCTGAGCAAGCTCACTGTTCTGGCCCTATAGGAAACACAGTAGAGTAGATGAGTGCTCTTTTATCTAAAGCAGAGTGTGTTTCTTGTAAGGCGAGCCAGCGTTTGTTTGCTAGTCCTTAATGGAGTCGAATCACATGCAGTTTCTGGTCCTACAATCAAGAGTTGTTTTCTGGTAAGGAAAGTCACATTGTGCTCCCATTGCCATACACAGTGCAAATAGCACTCGCGTCTGTTCCCAGCAAATACAGTGTATTGCACTGAATAGATGCTACTATTCTTGTCAGTTTCCTATGCAGAGTTGAACTAGATATTATCCGTGTGTGTAGGAAGCAGAGTTCTTTTGTTCTGAGCAAGCTCACTGTTTGGACCCTATAGGAAACACAGTAGAGTAGAAGAGTGCTCTTTTCTCTAAAGCAGAGTGTGTTTCTTGTAAGGCGAGCTAGCGTTTGTTTCCCAGTACTAAATGGAGTTGAAACCCATGCAGTTTCTGGTACTACGAGCAAGAGTTGTTTTCTGGTAAGAAGAGTCACTATTGCGCTGACATTGCCATACACAGGACAAATAGCACTGGCGTCTGATCGCAGCAAGTACAGTGTATTGGACTGAAGAGGATCTACTGTTCTTGTCAGGTTCCTAAGCAGAATTGAAATAGATACGGCCGTGTGTGTAGGAAGCACAGTTCTTTTGTTCTGAGCAAGCTCACTGTTCGGACCCCATAGGAAACACAGTAGAGGAGAAGAGTGCTCTTTTCTCAAAAGCAGAGTGTGTTTTTTGTAAGGCAAGCTAGCGTTTGTTTCCCAGTCCTAAATGGCGTTGAATCACATGCAGTTTCAGGTCCTATGAGCAAGAGATGTTTTCTGGTAAGGAAAGTCACTATTGCGCTCTTATTGCCATACACAGTGCAAATAGCTCTCGCGTCTGTTCCCAGGAATTACAGTGTATTGGACTGAAGAGGAGCTACTGTTCTTGTCAGTTTCCTAAGCAGAGTTGAACTACATATGGTCCGTGTGTGTAGGAAGCACAGTTCTTTTGTTCTGAGCAAGCTCACTGTTTGGACCCCATAGGAAAAACAGTAGAGTAGAAGAGTGCTCTTTTCTCTAAAGCAGAGTGTGTTTCTTGTAAGGCGAGCTAGCTTTTGTTTCCCAGTCCTAAATGGAGTTGAATCCCATGCAGTTTCTGGTCCTAAGAGCAAGAGTTGTTTTCTGGAAAGGAAAGTCACTATTGTGCTCCCATTGCCATACACAGTGCAAATAGAACTCGCGTCTGTTCCCAGCAAGTACAGTGTATTGGAGTGAAGAGGAGCTACTGTTCTTCTCAGTTTCCTGAGCAGAGTTGAACTAGATATGTCCCGTGTGTCTAGGAAGCACAGTTATTATGTTCTGAGCAAGCTCAATGTTCTGGCCCTATAGGAAACACAGTAGAGTAGAAGAGTGCTCTTTTCTCTAAAGCAGAGTGTGTTTCTTCTAAGGCGAGCTAGCGTTTGTTTCCCAGTCCTAAATGGAGTTGAGTCACAGGCAGTTTTTTGTACTACGAGCAAGAGTTGTTTTCTGGTAAGAAGAGTCACTATTGCGCTCCAAATGCCATACACAGTACAAATAGCACTCGCGTCTGTTCCCAGCAAGTACAGTGTATTGGACTGAATAAGAGCTACTGTTCTTGTCAGTTTCCTAAGCAGAGTTGAACTAGATATGGCCCGTGTGTATGAAGCACAGTTCTTTTGTTCTGAGCAAGCTTACTGTTCTGGCCCTATAGGAAACACAGTAGAGTAGAAGAGTGCTCTTTTCTCTAAAGCAGAGTGTGTTTCTTGTAAGGCAAGCTAGCGTTTGTTTCCCAGTCCTAAATGGAGTTGAATCACATGCAGTTTCTGGTCCTACGCGCAAGAGTTGTTTTATGGTAAGAAGAGTCACTATTGCGCTGCCATTGCCATACACAGGACAAATAGAACTGGCGTCTGTTCCCAGCAAGTACAGTGTATTGGACTGAAGAGGATCTACTGTTCTTGTCAGGTTTTTAAGCAGAATTGAAATAGATATGGCCGTGTGTGTAGGCAGCACAGTTCTTTTGTTCTGAGCAAGCTCACTGTTCGGACCCATAGTAGAGTAGAAGACTGCTCTTTTCTCAAAAGCAGAGTGTGTTTCTTGTAAGGCGAGCTAGCGTTTGTTTCCTAGTCCTAAATGGAGTTGAATCACATGCAGTTTCTGGTTCTACGAACAAGAGTTGTTTTCTGGTAAGGAAAGTCACATTGTGCTCCCATTGCCATACACAGTGCAAATAGTACTCGCGTCTGTTCCCAGCAAATACAGTGTATTGCACTGAATAGGTGCTACTGTTCTTGTCAGTTTCCTATGCAGAGTTGAACTAGATATTATCCGTGTGTGTAGGAAGCACAGTTCTTTTATTCTGAGCAAGCTCACTGTTTGGACCCTATAGGAAACACAGTAGAGTACAAGAGTGCTCTTTTCTCTAAAGCAGTGTGTGTTTCTTGTAAGGCGAGCTAGCGTTTGTATCTCAGTCCTAAATGGAGTAGAATCACATGCAGTTTCTGGTCCTATGAGCATGAGTTGTTTTATGGTAAGAATAGTCACTATTGTGCTCCCATTGCCATACACAGGACCAATAGCACATGCGTCTGTTCCCAGGAAGTACAGTGTATTGGACTGAATAGGATCTACTGTTCTTGTCAGTTTCCTAAGCAGAATTGAACTAGATATGGCCGTGAGTGTAGGAAGCACAGTTCTTTTGTTCTGAGCAAGCTCACAGTGTATTGGAGTGAAGAGGAGCTACTGTTCTTCTCAGTTTCCTAAGCAGAGTTGAACTAGATATGGCCCGTGTGTCTAGGAAGCACAGTTATTATATTCTGAGCAAGCTCACTGTTCTGGCCCTATAGGAAACACAGTAGAGTAGATGAGTGCTCTTTTATCTAAAGCAGAGTGTGTTTCTTGTAAGGCGAGCCAGCGTTTGTTTGCTAGTCCTAAATGGAGTCGAATCACATGCAGTTTCTGGTCCTACAAACAAGAGTTGTTTTCTGGTAAGGAAAGTCACATTGTGCTCCCATTGCCATACACAGTGCAAATAGCACTCGCGTCTGTTCCCAGCAAATACAGTGTATTGCACTGAATAGATGCTACTATTCTTGTCAGTTTCCTATGCAGAGTTGAACTAGATATTATCCGTGTGTGTAGGAAGCAGAGTTCTTTTGTTCTGAGCAAGCTCACTGTTTGGACCCTATAGGAAACACAGTAGAGTAGAAGAGTGCTCTTTTCTCTAAAGCAGAGTGTGTTTCTTGTAAGGCGAGCTAGCGTTTGTTTCCCAGTACTAAATGGAGTTGAAACCCATGCAGTTTCTGGTACTACGAGCAAGAGTTGTTTTCTGGTAAGAAGAGTCACTATTGCGCTGACATTGCCATACACAGGACAAATAGCACTGGCGTCTGATCGCAGCAAGTACAGTGTATTGGACTGAAGAGGATCTACTGTTCTTGTCAGGTTCCTAAGCAGAATTGAAATAGATACGGCCGTGTGTGTAGGAAGCACAGTTCTTTTGTTCTGAGCAAGCTCACTGTTTGGACCCCATAGGAAACACAGTAGAGGAGAAGAGTGCTCTTTTCTCAAAACCAGAGTGTGTTTATTGTAAGGCAAGCTAGCGTTTGTTTCCCAGTCCTAAATGGCGTTGAATCACATGCAGTTTCAGGTCCTACGAGCAAGAGATGTTTTCTGGTAAGGAAAGTCACTATTGCGCTCTTATTGCCATACACAGTGCAAATAGCTCTCGCGTCTGTTTCCAGGAATTACAGTGTATTGGACTGAAGAGGAGCTACTGTTCTTGTCAGTTTCCTAAGCAGAGTTGAACTAGATATGGTCCGTGTGTGTAGGAAGCACAGTTCTTTTGTTCTGAGCAAGCTCACTGTTTGGACCCCATAGGAAAAACAGTAGAGTAGAAGAGTGCTCTTTTCTCTAAAGCAGAGTGTGTTTCTTGTAAGGCGAGCTAGCTTTTGTTTCCCAGTCCTAAATGGAGTTGAATCCCATGCAGTTTCTGGTCCTAAGAGCAAGAGTTGTTTTCTGGTAAGGAAAGTCACTATTGTGCTCCCATTGCCATACACAGTGCAAATAGAACTCGAGTCTGTTCCCAGCAAGTACAGTGTATTGGAGTGAAGAGGAGCTACTGTTCTTCTCAGTTTCCTAAGCAGAGTTGAACTAGATATGTCCCGTGTGTCTAGGAAGCACAGTTATTATGTTCTGAGCAAGCTCAATGTTCTGGCCCTATAGAAAACACAGTAGAGTAGAAGAGTGCTCTTTTCTCTAAAGCAGAGTGTGTTTCTTGTAAGGCGAGCTCGCATTTGTTTCCCAGTCCTAAATGGAGTTGAGTCACAGGCAGTTTTTGGTACTACGAACAAGAGTTGTTTTCTGGTAAGAAGAGTCACTATTGTGCTCCAAATGCCATACACAGTACAAATAGCACTCGCGTCTGTTCCCAGCAAGTACAGTGTATTGGACTGAATAGGAGCTACTGTTCTTGTCAGTTTCCTAAGCAAAGTTGAACTAGATATGGCCCTTGAGTATGAAGCACAGTTCTTTTGTTCTGAGCAAGCTTACTGTTCTGGCCCTATAGGAAACACAGTGGAGTAGAAGAGTGCTCTTTTCTCTAAAGCAGAGTGTGTTTCTTGTAAGGCGAGCTAGCGTTTGTTTCCCAGTCCTAAATGGAGTTGAATCACATGCAGTTTCTGGTCCTACGCGCAAGAGTTGTTTTATGGTAAGAAGAGTCACTATTGCGCTGCCATTGCCATAAACAGGACAAATAGCACTGGTGTCTGTTCCCAGCAAGTACAGTGTATTGGACTGAAGAGGATCTACTGTTCTTGTCAGGTTTTTAAGCAGAATTGAAATAGATATGGCCGTGTGTGTAGGCAGCACAGTTCTTTTGTTCTGAGCAAGCTCACTGTTCGGACCCCATAGGAAACACAGTAGAGTAGAAGAGTGCTCTTTTCTCAAAAGCAGAGTGTGTTTCTTGTAAGGCGAGCTAGCGTTTGTTTCCTAGTCCGAAATGGAGTTGAATCACATGCAGTTTCTGGTTCTACGAACAAGAGTTGTTTTCTGGTAAGGAAAGTCACATTGTGCTCCCATTGCCATACACAGTGCAAATAGCACTCGCGTCTGTTCCCAGCAAATACAGTGTATTGCACTGAATAGGTGCTACTGTTCTTGTCAGTTTCCTATGCAGAGTTGAACTAGATATTATCCGTGTGTGTAGGAAGCACAGTTCTTTTGTTCTGAGCAAGCTCACTGTTTGGACCCTATAGGAAACACAGTAGAGTAGAAGAGTGCTCTTTTCTCTAAAGCAGAGTGTGTTTCTTGTAAGGCGACCTAGCGTTTGTATCCCAGTCCTAAATGGAGTAGAATCACATGCAGTTTCTGGTCCTATGAGCATGAGTTGTTTTATGGTAGGAATAGTAACTATTGCGCTTTCATTGCCATACACAGGACCAATAGCACATGCGTCTGTTCCCAGGAAGTACAGTGTATTGGACTGAATAGGATCTACTGTTCTTGTCAGGTTCCTAAGCAGAATTGAACTAGATATGGCCGGGTGTGTAGGAAGCACAGTTCTTTTGTTCTGAGCAAGCTCACTGTTCGGACCCCATAGAAAACCCAGTAGAGTAGATGAGTGCTCTTTTCTCAAAAGCAGAGTGTGTTTCTTGTAAGGCGAGCTAGCGTTTGTTTCCCAGTCCTAAATGGAGTTGAATCACATGCAGTTTCTGGTCCTACGAGCAAGAGTTGTTTTCTGGTAACGAAAGTCACTATTGCGCTCCCATTGCCATACACAGTGCAGATAGCACTCGCGTCTGTTCCCAGGAATTACAGTGTATCGGACTGAAGAGGAGCTACTGTTCTAGTCAGTTTCCTAAGCAGAGTTGAACTAGATATGGTCCGTGTGTATAGGAAGCACAGTTCTTATGTTCTGAGCAAGCTCACTGTTCTGGCCCTATAGGAAACACAGTAGAGTAGATGAGTGCTCTTTTATCTAAAGCAGAGTGTGTTTCTTGTAAGGCGAGCTAGCGTTTGTTTCCTAGTCCGAAATGGAGTTGAATCACATGCAGTTTCTGGTTCTACGAACAAGAGTTGTTTTCTGGTAAGGAAAGTCACATTGTGCTCCCATTGCCATACACAGTGCAAATAGCACTCGCGTCTGTTCCCAGCAAATACAGTGTATTGCACTGAATAGGTGCTACTGTTCTTGTCAGTTTCCTATGCAGAGTTGAACTAGATATTATCCGTGTGTGTAGGAAGCACAGTTCTTTTGTTCTGAGCAAGCTCACTGTTTGGACCCTATAGGAAACACAGTAGAGTAGAAGAGTGCTCTTTTCTCTAAAGCAGAGTGTGTTTCTTGTAAGGCGACCTAGCGTTTGTATCCCAGTCCTAAATGGAGTAGAATCACATGCAGTTTCTGGTCCTATGAGCATGAGTTGTTTTATGGTAGGAATAGTAACTATTGCGCTTTCATTGCCATACACAGGACCAATAGCACATGCGTCTGTTCCCAGGAAGTACAGTGTATTGGACTGAATAGGATCTACTGTTCTTGTCAGGTTCCTAAGCAGAATTGAACTAGATATGGCCGGGTGTGTAGGAAGCACAGTTCTTTTGTTCTGAGCAAGCTCACTGTTCGGACCCCATAGAAAACCCAGTAGAGTAGATGAGTGCTCTTTTCTCAAAAGCAGAGTGTGTTTCTTGTAAGGCGAGCTAGCGTTTGTTTCCCAGTCCTAAATGGAGTTGAATCACATGCAGTTTCTGGTCCTACGAGCAAGAGTTGTTTTCTGGTAACGAAAGTCACTATTGCGCTCCCATTGCCATACACAGTGCAGATAGCACTCGCGTCTGTTCCCAGGAATTACAGTGTATCGGACTGAAGAGGAGCTACTGTTCTAGTCAGTTTCCTAAGCAGAGTTGAACTAGATATGGTCCGTGTGTATAGGAAGCACAGTTCTTATGTTCTGAGCAAGCTCACTGTTCTGGCCCTATAGGAAACACAGTAGAGTAGATGAGTGCTCTTTTATCTAAAGCAGAGTGTGTTTCTTGTAAGGCGAGCTAGCGTTTGTTTCCTAGTCCTAAATGGAGTTGAATCACATGCAGTTTCTGGTCCTACGAACAAAAGTTGTTTTCTGGTAAGGAAAGTCACATTGTGCTCCCATAGCCATACACAGTGCAAATAGCACTCGCGTCTGTTCCCAGCAAGTACAGTGTATTGAAGTGAAGAGGAGCTACTGTTCTTCTCAGTTTCCTAAGCAGAGTTGAACTAGATATGGCCCATGTGTCTAGGAAGCACAGTTATTATGTTCTGAGCAAGCTCACTGTTTTTGGGCCCCGTAGGAAATACAGTAGAGTAGAAGAATGGTCTTTTTTCTAAAGCAGAGCGTGTTTCATGTAATGCGAGCTAGCGTTTGTTTCCCAGTTATAAATAGTGTTGAATCACATGCAGTTTCTGGTCTTATGAGCAAGAGTTGTTTTCTGGTAAGGAAAGTCACTATATCGCTCCCATTGCCATTCACAGTGCAAATAGCACTCCCGTCTGTTCCCAGCAAGTACAGTGTATTGGACTGAAGAGGAGCTACTATTCTTCTCAGTTTCCTAAGCAGAGTTGAACAAGATATGTTCCCTGTGTCTAGGAAGCACAGTTCATTTGTTCTGAGCAACCTCACTGTTCTGGCCCTATAGGAAACACAGTAGAGTTGAAGAGTGCTATTTTCTCAAAGGCAGAGTGTGTTTCTTGTAAGGCGAGCTAGAGTTTGTTTCCCAGTCCTAAATGGAGTTGAGTCACATGCAGTTTTTTGTCCTACGAGGAAGAGTTGTTTTGTGGTAAGACAAGTCACTATTGTGCTCCAATTGCCATACACAGTGCAAATAGCACTCGAGTCTGTTCTCAGCAAGTACAGTGTATCGGACTGAAGAGGAGCTACTGTTCTTGTCAGTTTCCTAAGCAGAGTTGAACTAGATATGGCCCGTGTGTGTAGGAAGCACAGTTATTATGTTCTGAGCAAGCTCACTGTTCTGGCCCTATAGGAAACACTGTAGAGTAGAAGAGTGCTCTTTTCTCTAAAGCAGAGTGTGTTTCTTGTAAGGCGTGCTCGCGTTTGTTTCCCAGTCCTAAATGGAGTTGAGTCACATGCATTTTTTGGTCCTACGAGAAAGAGTTGTTTTCTGGTAAGAAGAGTTACTATTGTGCTCCAAATGCCATACACAGTGCAAATAGCACTCGCGTCTGTTCCCAGCAAGTACAGTGTATTGAAGTGAAGAGGAGCTACTGTTCTTCTCAGTTTCCTAAGCAGAGTTGAACTAGATATGGCCCATGTGTCTAGGAAGCACAGTTATTATGTTCTGAGCAAGCTCACTGTTTTTGGGCCCCGTAGGAAATACAGTAGAGTAGAAGAATGGTCTTTTTTCTAAAGCAGAGCGTGTTTCATGTAATGCGAGCTAGCGTTTGTTTCCCAGTTATAAATAGTGTTGAATCACATGCAGTTTCTGGTCTTATGAGCAAGAGTTGTTTTCTGGTAAGGAAAGTCACTATATCGCTCCCATTGCCATTCACAGTGCAAATAGCACTCCCGTCTGTTCCCAGCAAGTACAGTGTATTGGACTGAAGAGGAGCTACTATTCTTCTCAGTTTCCTAAGCAGAGTTGAACAAGATATGTTCCCTGTGTCTAGGAAGCACAGTTCATTTGTTCTGAGCAACCTCACTGTTCTGGCCCTATAGGAAACACAGTAGAGTTGAAGAGTGCTATTTTCTCAAAAGCAGAGTGTGTTTCTTGTAAGGCAAGCTAGAGTTTGTTTCCCAGTCCTAAATGGAGTTGAGTCACATGCAGTTTTTTGTCCTACGAGGAAGAGTTGTTTTGTGGTAAGACAAGTCACTATTGTGCTCCAATTGCCATACACAGTGCAAATAGCACTCGAGTCTGTTCTCAGCAAGTACAGTGTATCGGACTGAAGAGGAGCTACTGTTCTTGTCAGTTTCCTAAGCAGAGTTGAACTAGATATGGCCCGTGTGTGTAGGAAGCACAGTTATTATGTTCTGAGCAAGCTCACTGTTCTGGCCCTATAGGAAACACTGTAGAGTAGAAGAGTGCTCTTTTCTCTAAAGCAGAGTGTGTTTCTTGTAAGGCGTGCTCGCGTTTGTTTCCCAGTCCTAAATGGAGTTGAGTCACATGCATTTTTTGGTCCTACGAGAAAGAGTTGTTTTCTGGTAAGAAGAGTCACTATTGTGCTCCAAATGCCATACACAGTGCAAATAGCACTCGCGTCTGTTCCCAGCAAGTACAGTTTATTGGACTTAATAGGAGCTATTGTTCTTGACAGTTTCCTAAGCAGAGTTTAACTAGATATGGTCCATGTGTGTAGGAAGCACAGTTCTTTTGTTCTGAGAAAGCTCACTGTTTGGACCCCATAGGAAACACAGTAGAGTAGAAGAGTGCTCTTTTCTCAAAAGCAGAGTGTGTTTCTTGTAATGCGTGCTAGCGTTTGTTTCCTAGGCCTAAATGGCGTTGAATCACATGCAGTTTGTGGCCCTACGAGCAAGAGTTGTTTTCTGGTAAGGAAAGTCACTATTGTGGTCTCATTGCCATACACAGTGCAAATAGCACTCGCGTCTGTTCCCAACAAGTACAGTGTATTGGACTGAAGAGGAGCTACTGTTCTTGTCAGTTTCCTAAGTAGAGTTGAACTACATATGGTCCTTGTGTGTAGGACGCACAGTTCTTTTGTTCTTAGCAAGCTCACCTTTTGGACCCCATAGGAAACACAGTAGAGTAGAAGAGTTCTCTTTTCTCAAAAGCAGAGTGTGTTTCTTGTAAGGCGAGCTAGCATTTGTTTCCCAGTCCTAAATGGAGTTGAATCACATGCAGTTTCTGGTCCTACGAGCAAGAGTTGTTTTCTGGTAAGGAAAGTTACTATTGTGCTCCCATTGCCATACACAGTGCAAATAGCACTCACGTCGGTTATAAGCAAGTACAGTGTATCGGACTGAAGAGGAGCTACTGTTCTTGTCAGTTTCCTAAGCAGAGTTGAACTAGATATGGCCCGTGTGTGTAGGAAGCACAGTTTTTATGTTCTGAGCAAGCTCACTGTTCTGGCCCTATAGGAAACACAGTAGAGTAGAAGAGTGCTCTTTTCTCTAAAGCACAGTGTGTTTCTTGTAAGGCGAGTTCGCGTTTGTTTCCCAGTCCTAAATGGAGTTGAGTCATATGCAGTTTTGGTCCTACGAGCAAGAGTTGTTTTCTGGTAAGAAGAGTCACTATTGTGCTCCAAATGCCATACACAGTGCAAATAGCTCTCACGTCTGTTCCCAGCAAGTACAGTGTATTGGACTGAAGAGGAGCTACTGTTCTTCTCAGTTTCCTAAGCAGAGTTGAACTAGATATGGCCCGTGATTGTAGGAAGCACAGTTATTATGTTCAGAGCAAGCTCACTGTTCTGGCCCTATAGGAAACACAGTGGAGTAGAAGAGTGCTCTTTTCTCTAAAGCAGACTGTGTTTCTTGTAAGGCGAGCTCATGTTTGTTTCCCAGTCCTAAATGGAGTTGAGTCACAGGCAGTTTTTGGTCCTTAGAGCAAGAGTTGTTTTCTGGTAAGAAGAGTAACAATTGCGCTCCAAATGCCATACACAGTGCAAATAGCACTCGCGTATGTTCCCAGCAAGTACAGTGTATTGGACTGAAGAAGAGCTACTGTTCTTCTCAGTTTCCTAAGCAGAGTTGAACTAGATATGGTCCATGAGTGTAGGAAGTACAGTTCTTTTGTTCTGAGCAAGCTCACTGTTTGGACCCCATAGGAAACACAGTAGAGTAGTAGAGTGCTCTTTTCTCAAAAGCAGAGTATGTTTCTTGTAAGGCGAGCTAGCGTTTGTTTCCCAGTCCTAAATGGAGTTGAATCACATGCAGTTTGTGGTCCTACGAGCAAGAGTTGTTTTCTGGTAAGGAAAGTCACATTGTGCTCCCATTGCCATATACAGTGCAAATAGCACTCGCGTCTGATCCCAGCAAGTACAGTGTATTGGACTGAAGAGCAGCTTCTGTTCTTGTCAGTTTCCAAAGCAGAGTTGAACTAGATATGGTCGATGTGTGTAGGAAGCACAGTTCTTTTGTTCTGAGCAAGCTTTCGGTTTGGACCCCACAGGAAACACAGTAGAGTAGAAGAGTGCTCTTTTCTCAAAAGCAGAGTGTGTTTCTTGTAAGGCGAGCTAGCGTTTGTTTCCCAGTCCTAAATGGAGTTGAATCACATGCAGTTTCTGGTCCTAAGAGCAAGAGTTCTTTTCTGTTAAGAAGAGTCACTATTGTGCTGCCATTGGCATACACTGGACAAATAGCACTGTTGTCTGTTCCCAGCAAGTACAACTGTATTGGACTGAAGAGGATCTACTGTTCATGTCAGGTTCCTAAGCAGAATTGAACTAGATATGGCCGTGTGTGGAGGAAGCATAGATTTTTTGTTCTGAGCAAGCTCATTGTTCGGACCCCATAGGAAACACAGTAGAGTAGAAGAGTGCTCTTTTCTCAAAAGCAGAGTGTGTTTCTTGTAAGGCGAGGTAGCGTTTGTTTCGCAGTCCTAAATGGAGTTGAATCACATGCAGTTTCTGGTCCAACAAGCAATAGTTGTTTTCTGGTAAGGAAAGTCACTATTGTGTTCCCACTGCTATACACAGTGCAAATAGCACTCGCGTTTGTTCCCAGCAAGTACAGTGTATCGGACTGAAGAGGAGCTACTGTTCTTGTCAGTTTCCTAAGCAGAGTTGAACGAGATATGGCCCGTGTGTGTAGGAATCACAGTTCTCTTGTTCTGAGCAAGCTCACTGTTCTGGCACTATAGGAAACACAGTAGAGTAGAAGAGTGCTCTTTTCTCTAAAGCAGAGTGTGTTTTTTTAAGGTGAGCTAGCGTTTGTTTCCCAGTCATAAATGGAGTTGAGTCACAGGCAGTTTTTGTTCCTACGAGCAAGAGTTGTTTTCTGGTAAGAAGAGTCACTATTGTGCTCCAAATTCCATACACAGTGCAAATAGCACTCGCGTCTGTTCCCAGCAAGTACAGTGTATTGGACTGAATAGGAGATACTGTTCTTGTCAGTTTCCTAAGCAGAGTTGAACTAGATCTGGTCCATGTGTGTAGGAAGCACAGTTCTTTTGTTCCGAGCAAGCTCACTGTTTGGACCCCATAGGAAACACAGTAGAGTAGAAGAGTGCTCTTTTCTCAAAAGCAGAGTGTATTTCTTGTAAGGCGAGCTAGCGTTGGTTTCCTAGTCCTAAATGGAGTTGAATCACATGCAGTTCCTGATCCTACGAGCAAGAGTTGTTTTCTGGTAAGGAAAGTCACTATTGCGCTCCCATTGCCATACATAGTGCAAATAGCACTCGGTCCGTTCCCAGCAAGTACAGTGTATCAGACTGAAGAGGAGCTACTGTTCTTGTCAGTTTCCTAACCAGAATTGAATAGATATGGCCCCTGTGTGCAGGAAGCACACTTCTTTTGTTCTGAGGAAGCTCACTGTTCTGGCCCTATAGGAAACACAGTATAGTAGAAGAATGCTCTTTTCTCAAAAGCAGAGTGTTTTTCTTGTAAGGCGAGCGAGCGTTTCTTTCCCAGTCCTAAATGGAGTTGAGACACATGCAGTTTTTGGTCCTACGAGCAAGAGTTTTTTTCTGGTAAGAAGAGTCACTATTGCACTCGATTGCCATACACAGTGCAAATAGCACTTGCATCTGTTCCCAGCAAGTACAGTGTATTGGACTGAAGAGGATCTACTGTTCATGTCAGTTTCCTAAGCAGAGTTGAACTAGATATGGTCCGTGTGTGTAAGAAGCACAGTTCTTTTGTTCTCAGCAAGCTCACTGTTCTGGCCCTATAGGAAACACAGTAGATTAGAAGAGTGCTCTTTTCTCAAAAGCAGAGTGTGTTTCTTGTAAGGCGAGCTCGTGTTTGTTTCCCAGTCCTAAATGGAGTTGAATCACATGCAGTTTCTAGTCCTACGAGCAAGAGTTGTTTTATGGTAAGGAAGTCACTATTGAGCTCCCATTGCCATACACAGTGCAAATAGCACTTGCGTCTGTTCTCAGCAAGTACAGTGTATCGGACTGAAGAGGAGCCACTGTTCTTGTAAGTTTCCTAAGCAGAGTTGAACGAGCTATGGCCCGTGTGTGTAGGAAGCACAGTTCTTTTGTTCTGAGCAAGTTCACTGTTTGGACCCCATAGGAAACACAGTAGAGTAGAAGAGTGCTCTTTTCTCTAATGCAGAGTGTTTTTCTTGTAAGGTGAGGTCGCGTTTGTTTCCCAGTCCTAAATGGAGTTGAGTCACATGCAGTTTTTGGTCCTATGAGCAAGAGTTATTTTCTGGTAAGAAGAGTCACTGTTGCGCTCCAATTGCCATACACAGTGCAAATAGTACTCGCGTCTGTTCCCTTCAATTACAGAGTATTGGACTGATTAGGAGCTACTGTTCTTGTCAGTTTCCTCAGCAGAGTTGAACTAGATATGGTCCGTGTGTGTAGGAAGCACAGTTCTTTTGTTCTGAGCAAGCTCACTGTTTGGACCCCATAGGAAACACAGTAGAGTAGAAGAGTGCTCTTTTCTCAGAAGCAGAGTGTGTTTCTTGTAAGGCGAGCTAGCGTTTGTTTCCCAGTCCTAAATGGAGTTGAATCACATGCAGTTTCTGGTCCTACGAGCAAGAGTTGTTTTCTGGCAAGAAGAGTCACTATTGTGCTCCCATTGTCATACACAGGGCAAATAGCACTGGCGTCTGTTCCAGCATGTACAGTGTATTGGACTGAAGGGGATCTACTGTTCTTGTCAGGTTTTTAAGCAGAGTTGAACTAGGCATGGCCCGTGTGTGTAGGAAGCACAGTTATTATGTTCTGAGCAAGCTCACTCTTCTGGCCCTATACGAAACACAGTAGAGTAGAACAGTGCTCTTTTCTCTAAAGCAGAGTGTGTTTCTTGTAAGACGAGCTCGCGTTTGTTTCCCAGTCCTAAATGGAGTTGAGTCACATGCAGTTTTTGGTCCTACGAGAAAGAGTTGTTTTCTGGTAAGAAGAGTCACTATTGTGCTCCAAATGCCATACACAGTGCAAATAGCTCTCGCGTCTGTTCCCAGCAAGTACAGTGTATTGGACTGAAGAGGAGCTACTGTTCTTCTCAGTTTCCTAAGCAAAGTTGAACTACATATGGTCCGTGTGTGTAGGAAGCACAGTTCATTTGTTCTGAGCAAGTTCACTGTTCAGGACCTATAGAAAACACAGTAGAGTAGAAGAGTGCTCTTTTCTCAAAAGCAGAGTGTGTTTCTTGTAAGGCGAGCAAGAGTTTGTTTCCCAGTCCTAAATGGAGTTGAATCACAAGTAGTTTCTGGTTGTACGACCAAGAGTTGTTTCTGGTAAGAAGAGTCACTATTGTGCTCCAATTGCCATACACAGTGCAAATAGCACTCGCGTCTGTTCTCAGCAAGTACAGTGTATCGGACTGAAGAGGAGCTACTGTTCTTGCCAGTTTCCTAAGCAGAGTTGAACTACATATGGCCCGTGTGTGTAGGAAGCACAGTTATTATGTTCTGAGCAAGCTCACTGTTCTGGCCCTATAGGAAACACAGTAGAGTAGAAGAGTGCTCTTTTATCTAAAGCAGAGTGTGTTTCTTGTAAGGCGAGCTAGCGTTTGTTTGCTAGTCCTAAATGGAGTTGAATCACATGCAGTTTCTGGTCCTACGAACAAGAGTTGTTTTCTGGTAAGGAAAGTCACATTGTGCTCCCATTGCCATACACAGTGCAAATAGCACTCGCGTCTGTTCCCAGCAAATACAGTGTATTGCACTGAATAGATGCTACTGTTCTTGTCAGTTTCCTATGCAGAGTTGAACTAGATATTATCCGTGTGTGTAGGAAGCACAGTTCTTTTGTTCTGAGCAAGCTCACTGTTTGGACCCTATAGGAAACACAGTAGAGTAGAAGAGTGCTCTTTTCTCTAAAGAAGAGTGTGTTTTTTTAAGGTGAGCTAGCGTTTGTTTCCCAGGCATAAATGGAGTTGAGTCACAGGCAGTTTTTGTTCCTACGAGCAAGAGTTGTTTTCTGGTAAGAAGAGTCACTATTGTGCTCCAAATTCCATACACAGTGCAAATAGCACTCGCGTCTGTTCCCAGCAAGTACAGTGTATTGGACTGAATAGGAGATACTGTTCTTGTCAGTTTCCTAAGCAGAGTTGAACTAGATCTGGTCCATGTGTGTAGGAAGCACAGTTCTTTAGTTCCGAGCAAGCTCACTGTTTGGACCCCATAGGAAACACAGTAGAGTAGAAGAGTGCTCTTTTCTCAAAAGCAGAGTGTATTTCTTGTAAGGCGAGCTAGCGTTGGTTTCCTAGTCCTAAATGGAGTTGAATCACATGCAGTTTCTGATCCTACGAGCAAGAGTTGTTTTCTGGTAAGGAAAGTCACTATTGCGCTCCCATTGCCATACATAGTGCAAATAGCACTCGGTCCGTTCCCAGCAAGTACAGTGTATCAGACTGAAGAGGATCTACTGTTCATGTCAGTTTCCTAAGCAAAGTTGAACTAGATATGGTCCGTGTGTGTAAGAAGCACAGTTCTTTTGTTCTCAGCAAGCTCACTGTTCTGGCCCTATAGGAAACACAGTAGATTAGAAGAGTGCTCTTTTCTCAAAAGCAGAGTGTGTTTCTTGTAAGGCGAGCTCGTGTTTGTTTCCCAGTCCTAAATGGAGTTGAATCACATGCAGTTTCTAGTCCTACGAGCAAGAGTTGTTTTATGGTAAGGAAGTCACTATTGAGCTCCCATTGCCATACACAGTGCAAATAGCACTCGCGTCTGTTCTCAGCAAGTACAGTGTATCGGACTGAAGAGGAGCCACTGTTCTTGTAAGTTTCCTAAGCAGAATTGAACGAGATATGGCCCGTGTGTGTAGGAAGCACAGTTCTTTTGTTCTGAGCAAGTTCACTGTTTGGACCCCATAGGAAACACAGTAGAGTAGAAGAGTGCTCTTTTCTCTAAAGCAGAGTGTTTTTCTTGTAAGGTGAGGTCGCGTTTGTTTTCCAGTCCTAAATGGAGTTGAGTCACATGCAGTTTTTGGTCCTACGAGCAAGAGTTGTTTTCTGGCAAGAAGAGTCACTATTGTGCTCCCATTGTCATACACAGGGCAAATAGCACTGGCGTCTGTTCCCAGCATGTACAGTGTATTGGACTGAAGAGGATCTACTGTTCTTGTCAGGTTTTTAAGCAGAGTTGAACTAGGTATGGCCCGTGTGTGTAGGAAGCACAGTTATTATGTTCTGAGCAAGCTCACTCTTCTGGCCCTATACGAAACACAGTAGAGTAGAACAGTGCTCTTTTCTCTAAAGCAGAGTGTGTTTCTTGTAAGACGAGCTCGCGTTTGTTTCCCAGTCCTAAATGGAGTTGAGTCACATGCAGTTTTTGGTCCTACGAGAAAGAGTTGTTTTCTGGTAAGAAGAGTCACTATTGTGCTCCAAATGCCATACACAGTGCAAATAGCTCTCGCGTCTGTTCCCAGCAAGTACAGTGTATTGGACTGAAGAGGAGCTACTGTTCTTCTCAGTTTCCTAAGCAGAGTTGAACTAGATATGGTCCGTGTGTGTAGGAAGCACAGTTCATTTGTTCTGAGCAAGTTCACTGTTCAGGACCTATAGAAAACACAGTAGAGTAGAAGAGTGCTCTTTTCTCAAAAGCAGAGTGTGTTTCTTGTAAGGCGAGCAAGAGTTTGTTTCCCAGTCCTAAATGGAGTTGAATCACAAGCAGTTTCTGGTTGTACGACCAAGAGTTGTTTCTGGTAAGAAGAGTCACTATTGTGCTCCAATTGCCATACACAGTGCAAATAGCACTCGCGTCTGTTCTCAGCAAGTACAGTGTATCGGACTGAAGAGGAGCTACTGTTCTTGCCAGTTTCCTAAGCAGAGTTGAACTAGATATGGCCCGTGTGTGTAGGAAGCACAGTTATTATGTTCTGAGCAAGCTCACTGTTCTGGCCCTATAGGAAACACAGTAGAGTAGAAGAGTGCTCTTTTATCTAAAGCAGACTGTGTTTCTTGTAAGGCGAGCTGGCGTTTGTTTGCTAGTCCTAAATGGAGTTGAATCACATGCAGTTTCTGGTCCTACGAACAAGAGTTGTTTTCTGGTAAGGAAAGTCACATTGTGCTCCCATTGCCATACACAGTGCAAATAGCACTCGCGTCTGTTCCCAGCAAATACAGTGTATTGCACTGAATAGATGCTACTGTTCTTGTCAGTTTCCTATGCAGAGTTGAACTAGATATTATCCGTGTGTGTAGGAAGCACAGTTCTTTTGTTCTGAGCAAGCTCACTGTTTGGACGCTATAGGAAAAACAGTAGAGTAGAAGAGTGCTCTTTTCTCTAAAGCAGAGTGTGTTTCTTGTAAGGCGAGCTAGCGTTTGTTTCCCAGTCCTAAATGGAGTTGAAACCCATGCAGTTTCTGGTCCTACGAGCAAGAGTTGTTTTCTGGTAAGAAGAGTTACTATTGCACTGACATTGCCATACACAGGACAAATAGCACTGGCGTCTGATCGCAGCAAGTACAGTGTATTGGACTGAAGAGGATCTACTGTTCTTGTCAGGTTCCTAAGCAGAATTGAAATAGATACGGCCGTGTGTGTAGGAAGCACAGTTCTTTTGTTCTGAGCAAGCTCACTGTTTGGACCCCATAGGAAACACAGTAGAGGAGAAGAGTGCTCTTTTCTCAAAAGCAGAGTGTGTTTATTGTAAGGCAAGCTAGCGTTTGTTTCCCAGTCCTAAATGGCGTTGAATCACATGTAGTTTCAGGTCCTACGAGCAAGAGATGTTTTCTGGTAAGGAAAGTCACTATTGCGCTTTTATTGCCATACACAGTGCAAATAGCTCTCGCGTCTGTTCCCAGGAATTACAGTGTATTGGACTGAAGAGGAGCTACTGTTCTTGTCAGTTTCCTAAGCAGAGTTGAACTACATATGGTCCGTGTGTGTAGGAAGCACAGTTCTTTTGTTCTGAGCAAGCTCACTGTTTGGACCCCATAGGAAAAACAGTAGAGTAGAAGAGTGCTCTTTTCTCTAAAGCAGAGTGTATTTCTTGTAAGGCGAGCTAGCTTTTGTTTCCCAGTCCTAAATGGAGTTGAATCCCATGCAGTTTCTGGTCCTAAGAGCAAGAGTTGTTTTCTGGTAAGGAAAGTCACTATTGTGCTCCCATTGCCATACACAGTGCAAATAGAACTCGCGTCTGTTCCCAGCAAGTACAGTGTATTGGAGTGAAGAGGAGCTACTGTTCTTCTCAGTTTCCTAAGCAGAGTTGAACTAGATATGTCCCGTGTGTCTAGGAAGCACAGTCATTATGTTCTGAGCAAGCTCAATGTTCTGGCCCTATAGGAAACACAGTAGAGTAGAAGAGTGCTCTTTTCTCTAAAGCAGAGTGTGTTTCTTGTAAGGCGAGCTCGCATTTGTTTCCCAGTCCTAAATGGAGTTGAGTCACAGGCAGTTTTTGGTACTACGAGCAAGAGTTGTTTTCTGGTAAGAAGAGTCACTATTGTGCTCCAAATGCCATACACAGTACAAATAGCACTCGCGTCTGTTCCCAGCAAGTACAGTGTATTGGACTGAATAGGAGCTACTGTTCTTGTCAGTTTCCTAAGCAAAGTTGAACTAGATATGGCCCTTGTGTATGAAGCACAGTTCTTTTGTTCTGAGCAAGCTTACTGTTCTGGCCCTATAGGAAACACAGTAGAGTAGAAGAGTGCTCTTTTCTCTAAAGCAGAGTGTGTTTCTTGTAAGGCGAGCTAGCGTTTGTTTCCCAGTCCTAAATGGAGTTGAATCACATGCAGTTTCTGGTCCTACGCGCAAGAGTTGTTTTATGGTAAGAAGAGTGACTATTGCGCTGCCATTGCCATACACAGGACAAATAGCACTGGCGTCTGTTCCCAGCAAGTACAGTGTATTGGACTGAAGAGGATCTACTGTTCTTGTCAGGTTTTTAAGCAGAATTGAAATAGATATGGCCGTGTGTGTAGGCAGCACAGTTCTTTTGTTCTGAGCAAGCTCACTGTTCGGACCCCATAGGAAACACAGTAGAGTAGAAGAGTGCTCTTTTCTCAAAAGCAGAGTGTGTTTCTTGTAAGGTGAGCTAGCGTTTGTTTCCTAGTCCTAAATGGAGTTGAATCACATGCAGTTTCTGGTTCTACGAACAAGAGTTGTTTTCTGGTAAGGAAAGTCACATTGTGCTCCCATTGCCATACACAGTGCAAATAGCACTCGCGTCTGTTCCCAGCAAATACAGTGTATTGCACTGAATAGGTGCTACTGTTCTTGTCAGTTTCCTATGCAGAGTTGAACTAGATATTATCCGTGTGTGTAGGAAGCACAGTTCTTTTGTTCTGAGCAAGCTCACTGTTTGGACCCTATAGGAAACACAGTAGAGTAGAAGAGTGCTCTTTTCTCTAAAGCAGAGTGTGTTTCTTGTAAGGCGACCTAGCGTTTGTATCCCAGTCCTAAATGGAGTAGAATCACATGCAGTTTCTGGTCATATGATCATGAGTTGTTTTATGGTAAGAATAGTAACTATTGTGCTCCCATTGCCATACACAGGACCAATAGCACATGCGTCTGTTCCCAGGAAGTACTGTGTATTGGACTGAATAGGATCTACTGTTCTTGTCAGGTTCCTAAGCAGAATTGAACTAGATATGGCCGGGTGTGTAGGAAGCACAGTTCTTTTGTTCTGAGCAAGCTCACTGTTCGGACCCCATAGAAAACCCAGTAGAGTAGAAGAGTGCTCTTTTCTCAAAAGCAGAGTGTGTTTCTTGTAAGGCGAGCGAGCGTTTGTTTCCCAGTCCTAAATGGAGTTGAATCACATGCAGTTTCTGGTCCTAGGAGCAAGAGTTGTTTTCTGGTAACGAAAGTCACTATTGCGCTCCCATTGCCATACACAGTGCAGATAGCACTCGCGTCTGTTCCCAGGAATTACAGTGTATTGGACTGAAGAGGATCTACTGTTCTAGTCAGTTTCCTAAGCAGAGTTGAACTAGATATGGTCCGTGTGTATAGGAAGCACAGTTCTTATGTTCTGAGCAAGCTCACTGTTCTGGCCCTATAGGAAACACAGTAGAGTAGATGAGTGCTCTTTTCTCAAAAGCAGAGTATGTTTCTTGTAAGGCGAGCTAGCGTTTGTTTCCCAGTCCTAAATGGAGTTGAATCACATGCAGTTTGTGGTCCTACGAGCAAGAGTTGTTTTCTGGTAAGGAAAGTCACATTGTGCTCCCATTGCCATATACAGTGCAAATAGCACTCGCGTCTGATCCCAGCAAGTACAGTGTATTGGACTGAAGAGCAGCTTCTGTTCTTGTCAGTTTCCAAAGCAGAGTTGAACTAGATATGGTAGATGTGTGTAGGAAGCACAGTTCTTTTGTTCTGAGCAAGCTTTCTGTTTGGACCCCACAGGAAACACAGTAGAGTAGAAGAGTGCTCTTTTCTCAAAAGCAGAGTGTGTTTCTTGTAAGGCGAGCTAGCGTTTGTTTCCCAGTCCTAAATGGAGTTGAATCACATGCAGTTTCTGGTCCTAAGAGCAAGAGTTCTTTTCTGTTAAGAAGAGTCACTATTGTGCTGCCATTGGCATACACAGGACAAATAGCACTGTTGTCTGTTCCCAGCAAGTACAACTGTATTGGACTGAAGAGGATCTACTGTTCATGTCAGGTTCCTAAGCAGAATTGAACTAGATATGGCCGTGTGTGGAGGAAGCATAGATTTTTTGTTCTGAGCAAGCTCATTGTTCGGACCCCATAGGAAACACAGTAGAGTAGAAGAGTGCTCTTTTCTCAAAAGCAGAGTGTGTTTCTTGTAAGGCGAGGTAGCGTTTGTTTCGCAGTCCTAAATGGAGTTGAATCACATGCAGTTTCTGGTCCAACGAGCAATAGTTGTTTTCTGGTAAGGAAAGTCACTATTGTGTTCCCACTGCTATACACAGTGCAAATAGCACTCGCGTTTGTTCCCAGCAAGTTCAGTGTATCGGACTGAAGAGGAGCTACTGTTCTTGTCAGTTTCCTAAGCAGAGTTGAACGAGATATGGCCCGTGTGTGTAGGAATCACAGTTCTCTTGTTCTGAGCAAGCTCACTGTTCTGGCACTATAGGAAACACAGTAGAGTAGAAGAGTGCTCTTTTCTCTAAAGCAGAGTGTGTTTTTTTAAGGTGAGCTAGCGTTTGTTTCCCAGTCATAAATGGAGTTGAGTCACAGGCAGTTTTTGTTCCTACGAGCAAGAGTTGTTTTCTGGTAAGAAGAGTCACTATTGTGCTCCAAATTCCATACACAGTGCAAATAGCACTCGCGTCTGTTCCCAGCAAGTACAGTGTATTGGACTGAATAGGAGATACTGTTCTTGTCAGTTTCCTAAGCAGAGTTGAACTAGATCTGGTCCATGTGTGTAGGAAGCACAGTTCTTTTGTTCCGAGCAAGCTCACTGTTTGGACCCCATAGGAAACACAGTAGAGTAGAAGAGTGCTCTTTTCTCAAAAGCAGAGTGTATTTCTTGTAAGGCGAGCTAGCGTTGGTTTCCTAGTCCTAAATGGAGTTGAATCACATGCAGTTCCTGATCCTACGAGCAAGAGTTGTTTTCTGGTAAGGAAAGTCACTATTGCGCTCCCATTGCCATACATAGTGCAAATAGCACTCGGTCCGTTCCCAGCAAGTACAGTGTATCAGACTGAAGAGGAGCTACTGTTCTTGTCAGTTTCCTAACCAGAATTGAATAGATATGGCCCCTGTGTGCAGGAAGCACACTTCTTTTGTTCTGAGGAAGCTCACTGTTCTGGCCCTATAGGAAACACAGTATAGTAGAAGAATGCTCTTTTCTCAAAAGCAGAGTGTTTTTCTTGTAAGGCGAGCGAGCGTTTCTTTCCCAGTCCTAAATGGAGTTGAGACACATGCAGTTTTTGGTCCTACGAGCAAGAGTTTTTTTCTGGTAAGAAGAGTCACTATTGCACTCGATTGCCATACACAGTGCAAATAGCACTTGCATCTGTTCCCAGCAAGTACAGTGTATTGGACTGAAGAGGATCTACTGTTCATGTCACTTTCCTAAGCAGAGTTGAACTAGATATGGTCCGTGTGTGTAAGAAGCACAGTTCTTTTGTTCTCAGCAAGCTCACTGTTCTGGCCCTATAGGAAACACAGTAGATTAGAAGAGTGCTCTTTTCTCAAAAGCAGAGTGTGTTTCTTGTAAGGCGAGCTCGTGTTTGTTTCCCAGTCCTAAATGGAGTTGAATCACATGCAGTTTCTAGTCCTACGAGCAAGAGTTGTTTTATGGTAAGGAAGTCACTATTGAGCTCCCATTGCCATACACAGTGCAAATAGCACTTGCGTCTGTTCTCAGCAAGTACAGTGTATCGGACTGAAGAGGAGCCACTGTTCTTGTAAGTTTCCTAAGCAGAGTTGAACGAGCTATGGCCCGTGTGTGTAGGAAGCACAGTTCTTTTGTTCTGAGCAAGTTCACTGTTTGGACCCCATAGGAAACACAGTAGAGTAGAAGAGTGCTCTTTTCTCTAAAGCAGAGTGTTTTTCTTGTAAGGTGAGGTCGCGTTTGTTTCCCAGTCCTAAATGGAGTTGAGTCACATGCAGTTTTTGGTCCTATGAGCAAGAGTTATTTTCTGGTAAGAAGAGTCACTGTTGCGCTCCAATTGCCATACACAGTGCAAATAGTACTCGCGTCTGTTCCCTTCAATTACAGAGTATTGGACTGATTAGGAGCTACTGTTCTTGTCAGTTTCCTCAGCAGAGTTGAACTAGATATGGTCCGTGTGTGTAGGAAGCACAGTTCTTTTGTTCTGAGCAAGCTCACTGTTTGGACCCCATAGGAAACACAGTAGAGTAGAAGAGTGCTCTTTTCTCAGAAGCAGAGTGTGTTTCTTGTAAGGCGAGCTAGCGTTTGTTTCCCAGTCCTAAATGGAGTTGAATCACATGCAGTTTCTGGTCCTACGAGCAAGAGTTGTTTTCTGGCAAGAAGAGTCACTATTGTGCTCCCATTGTCATACACAGGGCAAATAGCACTGGCGTCTGTTCCAGCATGTACAGTGTATTGGACTGAAGGGGATCTACTGTTCTTGTCAGGTTTTTAAGCAGAGTTGAACTAGGCATGGCCCGTGTGTGTAGGAAGCACAGTTATTATGTTCTGAGCAAGCTCACTCTTCTGGCCCTATACGAAACACAGTAGAGTAGAACAGTGCTCTTTTCTCTAAAGCAGAGTGTGTTTCTTGTAAGACGAGCTCGCGTTTGTTTCCCAGTCCTAAATGGAGTTGAGTCACATGCAGTTTTTGGTCCTACGAGAAAGAGTTGTTTTCTGGTAAGAAGAGTCACTATTGTGCTCCAAATGCCATACACAGTGCAAATAGCTCTCGCGTCTGTTCCCAGCAAGTACAGTGTATTGGACTGAAGAGGAGCTACTGTTCTTCTCAGTTTCCTAAGCAAAGTTGAACTACATATGGTCCGTGTGTGTAGGAAGCACAGTTCATTTGTTCTGAGCAAGTTCACTGTTCAGGACCTATAGAAAACACAGTAGAGTAGAAGAGTGCTCTTTTCTCAAAAGCAGAGTGTGTTTCTTGTAAGGCGAGCAAGAGTTTGTTTCCCAGTCCTAAATGGAGTTGAATCACAAGTAGTTTCTGGTTGTACGACCAAGAGTTGTTTCTGGTAAGAAGAGTCACTATTGTGCTCCAATTGCCATACACAGTGCAAATAGCACTCGCGTCTGTTCTCAGCAAGTACAGTGTATCGGACTGAAGAGGAGCTACTGTTCTTGCCAGTTTCCTAAGCAGAGTTGAACTACATATGGCCCGTGTGTGTAGGAAGCACAGTTATTATGTTCTGAGCAAGCTCACTGTTCTGGCCCTATAGGAAACACAGTAGAGTAGAAGAGTGCTCTTTTATCTAAAGCAGAGTGTGTTTCTTGTAAGGCGAGCTAGCGTTTGTTTGCTAGTCCTAAATGGAGTTGAATCACATGCAGTTTCTGGTCCTACGAACAAGAGTTGTTTTCTGGTAAGGAAAGTCACATTGTGCTCCCATTGCCATACACAGTGCAAATAGCACTCGCGTCTGTTCCCAGCAAATACAGTGTATTGCACTGAATAGATGCTACTGTTCTTGTCAGTTTCCTATGCAGAGTTGAACTAGATATTATCCGTGTGTGTAGGAAGCACAGTTCTTTTGTTCTGAGCAAGCTCACTGTTTGGACCCTATAGGAAACACAGTAGAGTAGAAGAGTGCTCTTTTCTCTAAAGCAGAGTGTGTTTTTTTAAGGTGAGCTAGCGTTTGTTTCCCAGTCATAAATGGAGTTGAGTCACAGGCAGTTTTTGTTCCTACGAGCAAGAGTTGTTTTCTGGTAAGAAGAGTCACTATTGTGCTCCAAATTCCATACACAGTGCAAATAGCACTCGCGTCTGTTCCCAGCAAGTACAGTGTATTGGACTGAATAGGAGATACTGTTCTTGTCAGTTTCCTAAGCAGAGTTGAACTAGATCTGGTCCATGTGTGTAGGAAGCACAGTTCTTTAGTTCCGAGCAAGCTCACTGTTTGGACCCCATAGGAAACACAGTAGAGTAGAAGAGTGCTCTTTTCTCAAAAGCAGAGTGTATTTCTTGTAAGGCGAGCTAGCGTTGGTTTCCTAGTCCTAAATGGAGTTGAATCACATGCAGTTTCTGATCCTACGAGCAAGAGTTGTTTTCTGGTAAGGAAAGTCACTATTGCGCTCCCATTGCCATACATAGTGCAAATAGCACTCGGTCCGTTCCCAGCAAGTACAGTGTATCAGACTGAAGAGGATCTACTGTTCATGTCAGTTTCCTAAGCAAAGTTGAACTAGATATGGTCCGTGTGTGTAAGAAGCACAGTTCTTTTGTTCTCAGCAAGCTCACTGTTCTGGCCCTATAGGAAACACAGTAGATTAGAAGAGTGCTCTTTTCTCAAAAGCAGAGTGTGTTTCTTGTAAGGCGAGCTCGTGTTTGTTTCCCAGTCCTAAATGGAGTTGAATCACATGCAGTTTCTAGTCCTACGAGCAAGAGTTGTTTTATGGTAAGGAAGTCACTATTGAGCTCCCATTGCCATACACAGTGCAAATAGCACTCGCGTCTGTTCTCAGCAAGTACAGTGTATCGGACTGAAGAGGAGCCACTGTTCTTGTAAGTTTCCTAAGCAGAGTTGAACGAGATATGGCCCGTGTGTGTAGGAAGCACAGTTCTTTTGTTCTGAGCAAGTTCACTGTTTGGACCCCATAGGAAACACAGTAGAGTAGAAGAGTGCTCTTTTCTCTAAAGCAGAGTGTTTTTCTTGTAACGTGAGGTCGCGTTTGTTTCCCAGTCCTAAATGGAGTTGAGTCACATGCAGTTTTTGGTCCTACGAGCAAGAGTTGTTTTCTGGCAAGAAGAGTCACTATTGTGCTCCCATTGTCATACACAGGGCAAATAGCACTGGCGTCTGTTCCCAGCATGTACAGTGTATTGGACTGAAGAGGATCTACTGTTCTTGTCAGGTTTTTAAGCAGAGTTGAACTAGGTATGGCCCGTGTGTGTAGGAAGCACAGTTATTATGTTCTGAGCAAGCTCACTCTTCTGGCCCTATACGAAACACAGTAGAGTAGAACAGTGCTCTTTTCTCTAAAGCAGAGTGTGTTTCTTGTAAGACGAGCTCGCGTTTGTTTCCCAGTCCTAAATGGAGTTGAGTCACATGCAGTTTTTGGTCCTACGAGAAAGAGTTGTTTTCTGGTAAGAAGAGTCACTATTGTGCTCCAAATGCCATACACAGTGCAAATAGCTCTCGCGTCTGTTCCCAGCAAGTACAGTGTATTGGACTGAAGAGGAGCTACTGTTCTTCTCAGTTTCCTAAGCAGAGTTGAACTACATATGGTCCGTGTGTGTAGGAAGCACAGTTCATTTGTTCTGAGCAAGTTCACTGTTCAGGACCTATAGAAAACACAGTAGAGTAGAAGAGTGCTCTTTTCTCAAAAGCAGAGTGTGTTTCTTGTAAGGCGAGCAAGAGTTTGTTTCCCAGTCCTAAATGGAGTTGAATCACAAGCAGTTTCTGGTTGTACGACCAAGAGTTGTTTCTGGTAAGAAGAGTCACTATTGTGCTCCAATTGCCATACACAGTGCAAATAGCACTCGCGTCTGTTCTCAGCAAGTACAGTGTATCGGACTGAAGAGGAGCTACTGTTCTTGCCAGTTTCCTAAGCAGAGTTGAACTACATATGGCCCGTGTGTGTAGGAAGCACAGTTATTATGTTCTGAGCAAGCTCACTGTTCTGGCCCTATAGGAAACACAGTAGAGTAGAAGAGTGCTCTTTTATCTAAAGCAGACTGTGTTTCTTGTAAGGCGAGCTCGCGTTTGTTTCCCAGTCCTAAATGGAGTTGAGTCACAGGCAGTTTTCGGTTCTACGAGCAAGAGTTGTTTTCTGGTAAGAAGAGTCACTATTGCGCTCCAAATGCCATACACAGTGCAAATAGCACTCGCGTCTGTTCCCAGCAAGTACAGTGTATTGGACTGAAGAAGAGCTACTGTTCTTCTCAGTTTCCTAAGCAGAGTTGAACTAGATATGGTCCATATGTGTAGAAAGCACATTTCTTTTGTTCTGAGCAAGCTCACTGTTTGAACTCCATAGGAAACACAGTAGAGTAGAAGAGTGCTCTTTTCTCAAAAGCAGAGTGTGTTTCTTGTAAGGCGAGCTAGCATTTGTTACCCAGTCCTAAATGGAGTTGAATCACATGCAGTTTGTGGTCCTATGAGCAAGAGTTGTTTTCTGGTAAGGAAAGTCACTATTGTGCTCCCATTGCCATACACAGTGCAAATAGCACTCGCGTCTGTTCCCAGCAAGTACAGTGTATTGGACTGAAGAGCACCTTCTGTTCTTGTCAGTTTCCAAAGCAGAGTTCAACTAGATATGGTCGATGTGTGTAGGAAGCACAGTTCTTTTGTTCTGAGCAAGCTCACTGTTTGGACCCCATACGAAACACAGTAGAGTAGAAGAGTGCTCTTTTCTCAAAAGCAGAGTGTGTTTCTTGTAAGGCGAGCTAGTGTTTGTTTCCCAGTCCTAAATGGAGTTGAATCCCATGCAGTTTCTGGTCCTACGAGCAAGAGTTCTTTTCTCGTAAGAAGAGTCACTATTGTGCTCCCATTGCCATACACAGGACAAATAGCACTGTTGTCTGTTCCCAGCAAGTACAGTGTATTGGACTGAAGAGGATCTACTGTTCATGTCAGGTTCCTAATCAGAATTGAACTAGATATGGCCGTGTGTGGAGGAAGCACAGTTTTTTTGTTCTGAGCAAGCTCACTGTTCGGACCACATAGAAACACAGTAGAGTAGAAGAGTGCTCTTTTTTCAAAAGCAGAGTGTGTTTCTTGTAATGCGAGCTAGCGTTTGTTTCCCAGTCCTAAATGGAGTTGAATCACATGCAGTTTCTGTTCCTACGAGCAAGAGTTTTTTTCTCGTAAGAAGAGTCACTATTGTGCTCCCATTGTTTTACACAGGGCAAATAGCACTGGCATCTGTTCCCAGCATGTACTGGGTATTGGACTGAAGAGGATCTCCTGTTCTTGTCAGGTTCCTAAGCAGAATTAAACTAGATACGGCCATGTGTGTAAGGAGCACAATTCTTTGTTCTGAGCAAGCTCACTGTTCTTTCACTATAGGAAACACAGTAGAGTAGAAGAGTGCTCTTTTCTCAAAAGCAGAGTGTGTTTCTTGTAAGGCGAGCTAGCATTTGTTTCCCAGTCCTAAATGGAGTGGAATCACATGCACTTTCTGGTCCTACGAGCGAGAGTTGTTTTCTGGTAAGGAAAGTCACTATTGTGTTCCCACTGCCATACCCAGTGCAAATAGCATTCGCGTCTGTTCCCAGCAAGTACAGTGTATCGGACTGAAGGGGAGCTACTGTTCTTGTCAGTTTCCTAAGCAGAGTTGAACGAGATATTGCCCGTGTGTGTAGGAAGCACAGTTCTCTTGTTCTGAGCAAGCTCACTGTTCTGGCACTATAGGAAACACTGTAGAGTAGAAGAGTGCTCTTTTCTCTAAAGCAGAGTGTGTTTCTTGTAAGGCGAGCTAGCGTTTGTTTCCCAGTCATAAATGGAGTTGAGTCACAGGCAGTTTTTTTTCCTAAGAGCAAGAGTTGTTTTCTGGTAAGAAGAGTCACTATTGCCCTCCAAATTCCATACACAGTGCAAATAGCTCTCGCGTCTGTTCCCAGCAAGTACAGTGTATTGGACTGAATAGGAGCTACTGTTCTTGGCAGTTTCCTAAGCAGAGTTGAACTAGATATGGTCCATGTGTGTAGGAAGCACAGTTCTTTTGTTCTGAGCAAGCTCACTGTTTGGACCCCATAGGAAACACAGTAGAGTAGAAGAGTGCTCTGTTGCTGGAGAATTTCTCTCCAGCTCCCACCACCAAGTCCCGCCAGTCTCAGAGCCCACTTATAAAATAAACACACAGACTCTTACATTATTTAAACTGCTTGGCCATTAGCTCAGGCCTGTTATTGTCTAGCTCTTACTCTTATATTTAGCCCATTTCTATTAATCTTTACTTTGCCACATGGCTCATGGCTTACTGGTACCTTACATCTTCCTTGTCTTGATGGCGGCTGGCAGTGTCTCTCTCTCTCAGCCTTCCACTTCCCCGCTTTATTCTCCTCCTTGCCCCGCCTACACTTCCTGCCTAGCCAACGGCCAATCAGTGTTTTATTGATTAATTAGCAACACATTTGCCATACATCCCACAGCACTTCCCCTTTTTTTTTTTTCAAAAAGGAAGGTTTTAACCTTAACAAAGTAAAATTACATATAATTTGGCAATTTGGGCGTAGCTTCTCTTACTACTTCCTGCTGGAAGGGGGCGCTGTATCTTGTGGGGAAACAAAAAAAAATTTAGAATTATGGAATAGTCCATGAGGCTGTATCGTCTGAGCCAGATGCCTTTAAACCATTCTGGATGTTGGATCATCTGGGCCATGGTGTCATAGGAGACCTTCAGGGGGTCTTGGCTGGTCAAACCTGATGTATCTTAATCTTGAACAAATCCATAGCCTCTGGCTTTCTGTGGAAACAAAAGAGACTCTTTTCCAAAGCAACATATCCTTACATCCAAATTTTGAAGTCAAGGTATCTTTAAAATATACATTTTGGCATAACTCTACAGCTTTTACAATCAAATGTTTTTCTGCAGTTAAAAGTCCCAACGACAACACAATCCAGATTCTCTGTGTAATATCCATTTTTACGTGGCTTATTTTTTATACTACATTTACTGTCTCTTTAATGACTTTATTTTTTAAAACTATGTATTTGTTTCTATAACTCTATATATCACCTTTTTTGTCTCTTTCAAGCCTACGTATCTTTTACACACATTGTAAACTATTACATCTGAATCTGTCTTATTGTGAATCTATTGCTTTAAGCTGCAGCAGCTGTGGCTGCTGGCTCCGCCCACCTCAGCTTCCCAATATGGCTACGTTATCCGCCAGCTCTGGGATCCATCAACTCTCAGAAATAGTGGGTCTCTGCTTCTATCAAAGCAGCGTGTAGCCCAGAAATCTCTTTTTTTTTTGTTCTGTTTTGTTTTGTACTAGCAAAGGCTAAATCCACCACACAGCTTAATGTGCCACTTGCAGAGGCCTCATTCGCGCCATACTGCAGGTCAACCATGCACGCCAGGAACCCGCCATAGTAGCTCAAACACGCAGGCTGCCACTAGCTTGAAAGAGACAACTAGGAGCTGTTTTTAGCTCCGTTTTAGAATCTTTTTTCTCAGTTTTTAGGTGGAAACCCTTGCCAACACATTGGACGCCATTTGTTGCTGGAGAATTTCTCTCCAGCTCCCACCACCAAGTCCCGCCAGTCTCAGAGCCCACTTATAAAATAAACACACAGACTCTTACACTATTTAAACTGCTTGGCCATTAGCTAAGTCCTGTTATTGTCTAGCTCTTACTCTTATATTTAGCCGATTTCTATTAATTTTTACACTGCCACATGGCTCATGGCTTACTGGTACCTCACATCTTCCTTGTCCTGATGGCGGCTGGCAGTGTCTCTCTCTCAGCCTTCCACTTCCCCGCTTTATTCTCCTCCTTGCCCCACCTACACTTCCTGCCTAGCCAACGGCCAATCAGTGTTTTATTGATTAAAGAGCAACACATTTGCCATACATCCCACAGCCGTGCTCTTTTCTCAAAAGCAGAGTGTATTTCTTGTAAGGCGAGCTAGCGATTGTTTCCTAGTCCTAAATGGAGTTGAATCACATGCAGTTTCTGGTCCTACGAGCAAGAGTTGTTTTCTGGTAAGGAAAGTCACTATTGTGCTCCCATTGCCATACACATTACAAATAGCACTCGCGTCTGTTCCCAGGAAGTACAGTGTATTGGACTGAATAGGAGCTACTGTACTGTCAGTTCCCTAAGCAGAGTTGAACTAGATATGGTCCGTGTGAAGGAAGCACAGTTCTTTTGTTCTGATCAAGCTCACTGTTCTGGCCCTATAGGAAACACACAAGAGTAGAAGAGTGCTCTTTTCTCAAAAGCAGAGTGTTTTTCTTGTAAGGCGAGCTAGCGTTTGTTTCCCAGTCTTAAATGGAGTTGAATCACATGCAGTTTCTGGTCCTAGGAGCAAGAGTTGTTTTCTGGTAAGAAGAGTCACTATTGTGCTCCCAATGTCATACACAGGGCAAATAGTACTGGCGTCTGTTCCCAGCATGTACAGTGTATTGGACTGAAGAGGATCTACTGTTCTTGTCAGTTTCCTAAGCAGAGTTGAACTAGATATGGCCCGTGTGTGCAGAAAGCACAGTTCTTTTGTTCTGAGCAAGCTCACTTTTCGGACCCCATAGGAAATACAGTAGAGTAGAAGAGTGCTCTTTTCTCAAAAGCAGTGTGTGTTTCATGTAAGGCGAGCTAGCATTTGTTTCCCAGTCCTAAATGGAGTTGAATCACATGCAGTTTCTGGTCCTACGAGCAAGAGTTGTTTTCTGGTAAGGAAAGTCACTATTGCGCTCTCATTGACATACACAGTGCAAATAGCACTCGCGTGTGTTCCCAGGTATTACAGTGTATCGGAATGAAGAGGAGCTACTGTTCTTGTTAGTTTCCTAAGCAGAGTTGAACTAGATATGGCCCGTGTGTGTAGGAAGCACAGTTCTTTTGTTCTCAGCAAGCTCACTTTTCGGACCCCATAGGAAACACTTTAGAGTAGAAGAGTGCTCTTTTCTCAAAAGCAGAGTGTGTTTCTTGTAAGGCGAGCTAGCGTTTGTTTCCCAGTCCTAAATGGAGTTGAATCCCATGCAGTTTTTGGTCCTACGAGCAAGAGATCTTTTCTCGTAAGAAGAGTCACTATTGTGCTGCCATTGCCATACACAGGACAAATAGCACTGTTGTCTGTTCCCAGCAAGTACAGTGTATTGGACTGAAGAGGATCTACTGTTCATGTCAGGTTCCTAAGCAGAGTTGAACTAGCTTATGGTCCATGTGTGTAGGAAGCACAGTTCTTTTGTTCTGAGCAAGCTCACTGTTTGGACCCCATAGGAAACACAGTAGAGTAGAAGAGTGCTCTGTTGCTGGAGAATTTCTCTCCAGCTCCCACCACCAAGTCCCGCCAGTCTCAGAGCCCACTTATAAAATAAACACACAGACTCTTACATTATTTAAACTGCTTGGCCATTAGCTCAGGCCTGTTATTGTCTAGCTCTTACTCTTATATTTAGCCCATTTCTATTAATCTTTACTTTGCCACATGGCTCATGGCTTACTGGTACCTTACATCTTCCTTGTCTTGATGGCGGCTGGCAGTGTCTCTCTCTCTCAGCCTTCCACTTCCCCGCTTTATTCTCCTCCTTGCCCCGCCTACACTTCCTGCCTAGCCAACGGCCAATCAGTGTTTTATTGATTAATTAGCAACACATTTGCCATACATCCCACAGCACTTCCCCCTTTTTTTTTTTCAAAAAGGAAGGTTTTAACCTTAACAAAGTAAAATTACATATAATTTGGCAATTTGGGCGTAGCTTCTCTTACTACTTCCTGCTGGAAGGGGGCGCTGTATCTTGTGGGGAAACAAAAAAAAATTTAGAATTATGGAATAGTCCATGAGGCTGTATCGTCTGAGCCAGATGCCTTTAAACCATTCTGGATGTTGGATCATCTGGGCCATGGTGTCATAGGAGACCTTCAGGGGGTCTTGGCTGGTCAAACCTGATGTATCTTAATCTTGAACAAATCCATAGCCTCTGGCTTTCTGTGGAAACAAAAGAGACTCTTTTCCAAAGCAACATATCCTTACATCCAAATTTTGAAGTCAAGGTATCTTTAAAATATACATTTTGGCATAACTCTACAGCTTTTACAATCAAATGTTTTTCTGCAGTTAAAAGTCCCAACGACAACACAATCCAGATTCTCTGTGTAATATCCATTTTTACGTGGCTTATTTTTTATACTACCTTTACTGTCTCTTTAATGACTTTATTTTTTAAAACTATGTATTTGTTTCTATAACTCTATATATCACCTTTTTTGTCTCTTTCAAGCCTACGTATCTTTTACACATATTGTAAACTATTACATCTGAATCTGTCTTATTGTGAATCTATTGCTTTAAACTGCAGCAGCTGTGGCTGCTGGCTCCGCTCACCTCAGCTTCCCAACATGGCTACGTTATCCGCCAGCTCTGGGAGCCATCAACTCTCAGAAATAGTGGGTCTCTGCTTCTATCAAAGCAGCGTGTAGCCCAGAAATCTCTTTTTTTTGTTCTGTTTTGTTTTGTACTAGCAAAGGCTAAATCCACCACACAGCTTAATGTGCCACTTGCAGAGGCCTCATTCGCGCCATACTGCAGGTCAACCATGCACGCCAGGAACCCGCCATAGTAGCTCAAACACGCAGGCTGCCACTAGCTTGAAAGAGACAACTAGGAGCTGTTTTTAGCTCCGTTTTAGAATCTTTTTTCTCAGTTTTTAGGTGGAAACTCTTGCCAACACATTGGACGCCATTTGTTGCTGGAGAATTTCTCTCCAGCTCCCACCAGCAAGTCCCGCCAGTCTCAGAGCCCACTTATAAAATAAACACAAAGACTCTTACATTATTTAAACTGCTTGGCCATTAGCTAAGGCCTGTTATTGTCTAGCTCTTACTCTTATATTTAGCAGATTTCTATTAATGTTTACTTTGCCACATGGCTCATGGCTTACTGGTACCTTACATCTTCCTTGTCCTGATGGCGGCTGGCAGTGTCTCTCTCTCAGCCTTCCACTTCCCCGCTTTATTCTCCTCCTTGCCCCGCCTACACTTCCTGCCTAGCCAACGGCCAATCAGTGTTTTATTGATTAATTAGCAACACATTTGCCATACATCCCACAGCAGTGCTCTTTTCTCAAAAGCAGAGTGTATTTCTTGTAAGGTGAGCTAGCGTTTGTTTCCTAGTCCTAAATGGAGTTGAAACACATGCAGTTTCTGGTCCTACGAGCAAGAGTTGTTTTCTGGCAAGGAAAGTCACTATTGTGCTCCCATTGCCATACACATTACAAATAGCACTCGCGTCTGTTCCCAGGAAGTACAATGTATTTGACTGAATAGAAGCTACTGTACTGTCAGTTCCCTAAGCAGAGTTGAACTAGATATGGTCCGTGTGTAGGAAGCACAGTTCTTTTGTTCTGAGCAAGCTCACTGTTCTGGCCCTATAGGAAACACTTTAGAGTAGAAGAGTGCTCTTTTCTCAAAAGCAGAGTGTGTTTCTTGTAAGGCGAGCTAGTGTTTGTTTCCCAGTCCTAAATGGAGTTGAATCACATGCAGTTTCTGGTCCTACGAGCAAGAGATCTTTTCTCGTAAGAAGAGTCACTATTGTGCTGCCATTGCCATACACAGGACAAATAGCACTGTTGTCTGTTCCCAGCAAGTACAGTGTATTGGACTGAAGAGGATCTACTGTTCATTTCAGGTTCCTAAACAGAATTGAACTAGATATGGCCGTGTGTGGAGGAAGCACAGTTTTTTTGTTCTGAGCAAGCTCACTGTTCGGACCACATAGGAAACACAGTAGAGTAGAAGAGTGATCTTTTCTCTAAAGCAGAGTGTGTTTCTTGTAAGGCGAGCTCGCATTTGTTTCCCAGTCCTAAATGGAGTTGAATCACATGCAGTTTCTGGTCCTACGCGGAAGAGTTGTTTTCTGGTAAGGAAAGTCACTATTGTGTTCCCACTACCATACACAGTGCAAATAGCACTCGCGTCTGTTCCCAGCAAGTACAGTGTATCGGACTGAAGAGGAGCTACTGTTCTTGTCAGTTTCCTCAGCAGAGTTGAACTAGATATGATCCGTGTGTGTAGGAAGCACAGTTCTTTTGTTCTGAGCAAGCTCACTGTTTGGACCCCTTTGGAAACACAGTAGAGAAGAAGAGTGCTCTTTTCTCAAAAGCAGAGTGTGTTTTTGTAAGGCGAGCTAGCGTTTGTTTCCCAGTCCTAAATGGAGTTGAATCACATGCAGTTTCTGGTCCTACGAGCAAGAGTTGTTTTCTGGCAAGAAGAGTCACTATTGCGCTCCAACTGTCATACACAGGGCAAATAGCACTGGCATCGGTTCCCAGCATGTACAGTGTATTGGACTGAAGAGGATCTACTGTTCTTGTCAGGTTCCTAAGCAGAGTTGAACTAGATATGGCCGTGTGTGCAGGAGGCACAGTTCTTTTGTTCTGAGCAAGCTCACTGTTCTGGCCCTATAGGAAACACAGTAGAGTAGAAGAGTGCTCTTTTCTCTAAAGCAGACTGTGTTTCTTGTAAGGCGAGCTAGCGTTTGTTTTCCAGTCCTAAATGGAATTGAGTCACATGCAGTTTTTGGTCCCACGAGCAAGAGTTGTTTTCTGGTAAGAAGAGTCACTATTGTGCTCCTATTGCTATACACAGTGCAAATAGCACTAGCGTCTCTTCCCAGCAAGTACAGTGTATTGGACTGAATAGGAGCTACTGTTCTTGTCAGTTTCCAAAGCATAGTTGAACTAGATATGGTCCGTGTGTGTAGGAAGCACAGTTCTTTTATTCTCAGCAAGCTCACTGTTCTGGCCCTATAGGAAACACAGTAGAGTAGAACAGTGCTCTTTTCTCAAAAGCAGAGTGTGTTTGTTGTAAGGCGAGCTAGCGGTTGTTTCCCAGTCCTAAATGGAGTTAAATCACATGCAGTTACTGGTCCTACGAGCAAGAGTTGTTTTCTGGTAAGGAAAGTCACTATTGCGCTCCCATAACCATACATAGTGCAAATAGCACTCGGTCCGTTCCCAGCAAGTACAGTGTATCGGACTGAAGAGGAGCTACTGTTCTTGTCAGTTTCCTAAGCAGAGTTGAACTAGATATGGCCCGTGTGAAGGAAGCACAATTCTTTTGTTCTGATCAAGCTCACTGTTCTGGCCCTATAGGAAACACAGAAGAGTAGAAAAGTGCTCTTTTCTCAAAAGCAGAGTGTTTTTCTTGTAAGGCGAGCTAGCGTTTGTTTCCCAGTCTTAAATGGAGTTGAATCACATGCAGTTTCTGGTCCTATGAGCAAGAGTTGTTTTCTGGTAAGAAGAGTCACTATTGTGCTCCCATTGTCATACACAGTGCAAATAGCACTCGCGTGTGTTCCCAGCTATAACAGTGTATCGGACTGAAGAGGAGCTACTGTTCTTGTTAGTTTCCGAAGCAGAGTTGAACTAGATATGGCCCGTGTGTGTAGGAAGCACAGTACTTTTGTTCTCAGCAAGCTCACTGTTCTGGCCCTATAGGAAACACTTTAGAGTAGAAGAGTGCTCTTTTCTCAAAAGCAGAGTGTGTTTCTTGTAAGGCGAGCTAGTGTTTGTTTCCCAGACCTAAATAGAGTTGAATCCCATGCAGTTTCTGGTCCTACGAGCAAGAGATCTTTTCTCGTAAGAAGAGTCACTATTGTGCTGCCATTGCCATACACAGGACAAATAGCACTGTTGTCTGTTCCCAGCAAGTACAGTGTATTGGACTGAAGAGGATCTACTGTTCATTTCAGGTTCCTAAGCAGAATTGAACTAGATATGGCCGTGTGTGGAGGAAGCACAGATTTTGTTCTGAGCAAGCTCACTCTTCGGACCACATAGGAAACACAGTAGAGTAGAAGAGTGATCTTTTCTCTAAAGCAGAGTGTGTTTCTTGTAAGGCGAGCTCGCGTTTGTTTCCCAGTCCTAAATGGAGTTGAATCACATGCAGTTTCTGGTCCTACGAGCAAGAGTTGTTTTCTGGTAAGGAAAGTCACTATTGTGCTCCCACTGCCATACACAGTGCAAATAGCACTCGCGTCTGTTCCCAGCAAGTACAGTGTATCGGACTGAAGAGGAGCTACTGTTCTTGTCAGTTTCCTAAGCAGAGTTGAACGAGATAGGGCCCGTGTGTGTAGGAAGCACAGTTCTCTTGTTCTGAGCAAGCTCACTGTTCTGGCCCTATAGGAAAAACACAGTAGAGAAGAAGAGTGCTCTTTTCTCTAAAGCAGAGTGTGTTTCCTGTAAGGCGAGCTAGCGCTTGTTTCCCAGTCCTAAATGGAGTTGAATCACATGCAGTTTTTGGTCCTATGAGAAAGAATTGTTTTCTGGTAAGAAGAGTCACTATTGCGCTCCAAATTCCATACACAGTGCAAATAGCACTCGCGTCTTTTCCCAGCAAGTACAGTGTATTGGACTGAATAGGAGCTACTGTTCTTGTCAGTTTCCTAAGCAGAGTTGAACTAGATATGATACATGTGTGTAGGAAGCACAGTTCTTTTGTTCTGAGCAAGCTCACGCTTTGGACCACATAGGAAACACAGTACAGGAGAAGAGTGCTCTTTTCTCAAAAGCAGAGTGTTTTTCTTGTAAGGTGAGCTCGCGTTTGTTTCCCAGTCCTAAATGGAGTTGAGTCACATGCAGTTTTTGGTCCTATGAGAAAGAGTTGTTTTCTGGTAAGAAGAGACACTATTACTCTCCAATTGCCATAAACAGTGCAAATAGTACTCGCGTCTGTTCCCTTCAAGTACAGTGTATTGGACTATTAGGAGCTACTGTTCTTGTCAGTTTCCTCAGCAGAGTTGAACTAGATATGATCCGTGTGTGTAGGAAGCACAGTTCTTTTGTTCTGAGCAAGCTCACTGTTTGGACCCCATTGGAAACACAGTAGAGTAGAAGAGTGCTCTTTACTCAAAAGCAGAGTGTGTTTTTGTAAGGCGAGCTAGCGTTTGTTTCCCAGTCCTAAAACGAGTTGAATCACATGCAGTTTCTGGTCCTACGAGCAAGAGTTGTTTTCTGGCAAGAAGAGTCACTATTGTGCTCCAATTGTCATATACAGGGCAAATAACACTGGCGTCGGTTCCCAGCATATACAGTGTATTGGACTGAAGAGGATCTACTGTTCTTGTCAGGTTCCTAAGCAGAGTTGAACTAGATATGGCCGTGTGTGCAGGAAGCACAGTTCTTTTGTTTTGAGCAAGCTCACTGTTCTGGCCCTACAGGAAACACAGTAGTGTAGAAGAGTGCTCTTTTCTCTAAAGCAGAGAGTGTTTCTTGTAAGGCAAGCTAGCGTTTGTTTTCCAGTCCTAAATGGAGTTGAGTCACATGGAGTTTTTGGTCCCACGAGCAAGAGTTGTTTTCTGGTAAGAAGAGTCACTATTGCGCTCCTATTGCCATACACAGTGCAAATAGCACTAGCGTCTGTTCCCAGCAAGTACAGTGTATTGGACTGAATAGGAGCTACTGTTCTTGTCAGTTTCCAAAGCATAGTTGAACTAGATATGGTCCGTGTGTGTAGGAAGCACAGTTCTTTGTTCTCAGCAAGCTCACTGTTCTGGCCCTATAGGAAACACAGTAGAGTAGAACAGTGCTCTTTTCTCAAAAGCAGAGTGTGTTTCTTGTAAGGCGAGCTAGCGGTTGTTTCCCAGTCCTAAATGGAGTTAATTCACATGCAGTTACTGGTCCTACGAGCAAGAGTTGTTTTATGGTGAGGAAGTCACTATTGTGCTCCCATTGCCATACACAGTGCAAATAGCACTCGCGTCTGTTCCCAGCAAGTACAGTGTATCGGACTGAAGAGGAGCTATTGTTCTTGTCAGTTTCCTAAGCAGAGTTGAACGAGATATGGCGCGTGTGTGTAGGAAGCTCAGTTCTTTTGTTTTGAGCAAGCTCACTGTTTTGACCACATCGGAAACACAGTAGAGTAGAAGAGTGCTCTTTTCTCAAAAGCAGAGTGTGTTTCTTGTAAGGCGAGCTAGCATTTGTTTCCCAGTCCTAAATGGAGTTGAATCACATGCAGTTTCTGGTCCTACGAGCAAGAGTTGTTTTCTGATAAGAAGAGTCACTATTGAGCTCCCATTGCCATACACAGTGCAAATAGCACACCCCTCTGTTCCCAGCAATTACAGTGTATTGGACTGAAAAGGAGCTACTGTTCTTGTCAGTTTCCTAAGCAGAGTTGAACTAGATGTGGTCCGTGTGTAGGAAGCACAGTTTTCTGTTCTGAGCAAGCTCACTGTTGGACCCCATAGGAAACACAGTAGAGTAGAAGAGTGCTCTTTTCTCAAAAGCAGAGTGTGTTTCTTGTAAGGTGAGCTAGCGTTTGTTTCCCAGTCCTAAATGAAGTTGAATTACATGCAGTTTCTGGTCCTATGAGCAAGATTTTTTTCTGGTAAGAAGAGTCACTCTTGTGCTTCCATTGCCATACACAGTGCAAATAGCACTGGCGTCTGTTCCCAGCAAGTACAGTGTATTGGAATGAAGAGAAGCTACTGTTCTTGTCAGTTTCCTAAGCAGAGTTGAACTAGATATGGCCCGTGTGTGTAGGAAGCACAGTTTTCTGTTCTGAGCAAGCTCACTGTTTGGACCCCATAGGAAACACAGTAGAGTAGAAGAGTGCTCTTTTCTCAAAAGCAGAGTGTGTTTCTTGTAAGGCGAGCTAGCGTTTGTATTGTAGTCGTAAATGGAGTTGAATCACATGCAGTTTCTGGTCCTACGAGCAAGAGTTGTTTTCTGGTAAGAAGAGTCACTATTGCGCTGCCATTGCCATACACAAGACAAAGAGCACTGGCGTCGGTTCCCAGCAAGTACAGTGTATTGGACTGAAGAGGATCTACTGTTCTTGTTAGGTTTATAAGCAGAATTGAACTAGATATGGCCGTGTGTGTAGGAAGCACAGTTCTTTTGTTTGAGAAAGCTCACTGTTCGGACCCCATAGGAAACACAGTAGAGTAGAAGAGTGCTCTTTTCTCAAAAGCAGAGTGTGTTTCATTTAAGGCGAGCTAGCGTTTCTTTCCCAGTCCTAAATGGAGTTGAATCACATGCAGTTTCTGGTCCTAGGAGCAAGAGTTGTTTTCTGGTAAGAAGAGTCTCTATTGCGCTCTCTTTGTCATACACAGAGCAAATAGTACTGGCGTCTGTTCCCAGCATGTACAGTGTATGGACTGAAGAGGATCTACTGTTCTTGTCAGTTTCCTAAGCAGAATTGAATAGATATGGCCCCTGTGTGCAGGAAGCAGAGTTCTTTTGTTCTGAGGAAACTCACTGTTCTGGCTCTATAGGAAACACAGTAGTGTAGAAGAGTGCTCTTTTCTCTAAAGCAGAGTGTGTTTCTTGTAAGGCGAACTAGCGTTTGTTTCCCAGTTCTAAATGGAGTTGAATCAGATGCAGTTTCTGGTCCTACGAGTAAGAGTTGTTTTATGGTAAGAATAGTCACTATTGCGCTGCCATTGCCATACACAGGACAAATAGCACTGGCGTCTGTTCCCAGCAAGTACAGTGTATTGGACTGAAGAGGATCTACTGTTCTTGTCAGGTTCCTAATCAGAATTGAAATAGATATGGCCGTTTGTGTAGGAAGCACAGTTCCTTTGTACTGAGCAAGCTCACTGTTTTGACCACAGCGGAAACACAGTAAAGTAGAATAGTGCTCTTTTCTCAAAAGCAGAGGGTGTTTCTTGTAAGGTGAGCTAGCGTTTGTTTCCCAGTCCTAAATGGAGTTGAATCCCATGCAGTTTCTGTTCCTACGAGCAAGAGTTGTGTTCTGGTAAGAAGAGTCACTATTGTGCTGCCATTGCCATACACAGGACAAATAGCACTGTTGTCTGTTCCCAGCAAGTACACTGTATTGGACTGAAGAGGATCTACTGTTCATGTCAGGTTCCTAAGCAGAATTGAACTAGATATGGCCGTGTGTGTAGGAAGCACAGTCTTTTGTTCTGAGCATGCTCACTGTTCTGGCCCTATAGGAAACACAGTAGAGTAGAAGAGTGCTCTTTTCTCAAAAGCAGAGTGTGTTTCTTGTAAGGCGAGCTAGCGTTTGTTTCCTAGTCCTAAATGGAGTTGAATCACATGCAGTTTCTGGTCCTATGAGCAAGAGTTGTTTTCTGGTAAGGAAAGTCACTATCGTGTTCCCATTGCCATACAAAGTGCAAAGAGCACTCGCGTCTGTTCCCAGCAAGTACAGTGTATCGGACTGAAGAGGAGCTACTGTTCTTGTCTGTTTCCTAAGCAAAGTTGAACGAGATATGGCCCGTGTGTGTAGGATGAACAGTTCTCTTGTTCTGAGCAAGCGCACTCTTCTGGCCCTATAGGAAACACAGTAGAGTAGAAGAGTGCTCTTTTCTCAAAAGCAGAGTGTGTTTCATGTAAGGCGAGCTAGCATTTGTTTCCCAGTCCTAAATGGAGTTGAATCACATGCAGTTTCTGGTCCTATGAGCAAGAGTTGTTTTCTGATGAGGAAAGACACTATTGCGCTCCCATTGCCATATATACTGCAAATAGCACTTGGTCCGTTCCCTGCAAGTACAGTGCATCGGACTGAAGAGGAGCTACTGTTCTTGTCAGTTTCCTAAGCAGAGTTGAACTAGATATGGCCCGTGTGTAGGAAGCACAGTTCTTTTGTTCTGAGCAAGCTCACTGTTCTGGCCCTATAGGAAACACTTTAGAGTAGAAGAGTGCTCTTTTCTCAAAAGCAGAGTGTGTTTCTTGTAAGGCGAGCTAGTGTTTGTTTCCCAGTCCTAAATGGAGTTGAATCACATGCAGTTTCTGGTCCTACGAGCAAGAGATCTTTTCTCGTAAGAAGAGTCACTATTGTGCTGCCATTGCCATACACAGGACAAATAGCACTGTTGTCTGTTCCCAGCAAGTACAGTGTATTGGACTGAAGAGGATCTACTGTTCATTTCAGGTTCCTAAACAGAATTGAACTAGATATGGCCGTGTGTGGAGGAAGCACAGTTTTTTTGTTCTGAGCAAGCTCACTGTTCGGACCACATAGGAAACACAGTAGAGTAGAAGAGTGATCTTTTCTCTAAAGCAGAGTGTGTTTCTTGTAAGGCGAGCTCGCATTTGTTTCCCAGTCCTAAATGGAGTTGAATCACATGCAGTTTCTGGTCCTACGCTGAAGAGTTGTTTTCTGGTAAGGAAAGTCACTATTGTGTTCCCACTACCATACACAGTGCAAATAGCACTCGCGTCTGTTCCCAGCAAGTACAGTGTATCGGACTGAAGAGGAGCTACTGTTCTTGTCAGTTTCCTAAGCAGAGTTCAACGAGATAGGGCCCGTGTGTAGGAAGCACAGTTCTCTTGTTCTGAGCAAGCTCACTGTTCTGGCCCTATAGGAAACACAGTAGAGTACAAGAGTGCTCTTTTCTCTAAAGCAGAGTGTGTTTCTTGTAAGGCGAGCTAGCGTTTGTTTCCCAGTCCTAAATGGAGTTGAATCACATGCAGTTTTTGGTCCTACGAGCAAGAGTTGTTTTCTGGTAAGAAGAGTCACTATTGCGCTCCAAATTCCATACACAGTGTAAAAAGCACTCGCGTCTTTTCCCAGCAAGTACAGTGTATTGGACTGTATAGGAGCTACTGTTCTTGTCAGTTTCCTAAGCAGAGTTGAACTAGATATGGTCCATGTGTGTAGGAAGCACAATTCTTTTGTTCTGAGCAAGCTCACTCTTTGGACCCCATAGGAAACACAGTAGAGGAGAAGAGTGCTCTTTTCTCTAAAGCAGAGTGTTTTTCTTGTAAGGTGAGCTCGCGTTTGTTTCCCAGTCCTAAATGGAGTTGAGTCACATGCAGTTTTTGGTCCTATGAGAAAGAGTTGTTTTCTGGTAAGAAGAGACACTATTGCTCTCCAATTGCCATAAACAGTGCAAATAGTACTCGCGTCTGTTCCCTTCAAGTACAGTGTATTGGACTGATTAGGAGCTACTGTTCTTGTCAGTTTCCTCAGCAGAGTTGAACTAGATATGATCCGTGTGTGTAGGAAGCACAGTTCTTTTGTTCTGAGCAAGCTCACTGTTTGGACCCCTTTGGAAACACAGTAGAGAAGAAGAGTGCTCTTTTCTCAAAAGCAGAGTGTGTTTTTGTAAGGCGAGCTAGCGTTTGTTTCCCAGTCCTAAATGGAGTTGAATCACATGCAGTTTCTGGTCCTACGAGCAAGAGTTGTTTTCTGGCAAGAAGAGTCACTATTGCGCTCCAACTGTCATACACAGGGCAAATAGCACTGGCATCGGTTCCCAGCATGTACAGTGTATTGGACTGAAGAGGATCTACTGTTCTTGTCAGGTTCCTAAGCAGAGTTGAACTAGATATGGCCGTGTGTGCAGGAAGCACAGTTCTTTTGTTCTGAGCAAGCTCACTGTTCTGGCCCTATAGGAAACACAGTAGAGTAGAAGAGTGCTCTTTTCTCTAAAGCAGAGTGTGTTTCTTGTAAGGCGAGCTAGCGTTTGTTTTCCAGTCCTAAATGGAGTTGAGTCACATGCAGTTTTTGGTCCCACGAGCAAGAGTTGTTTTCTGGTAAGAAGAGTCACTATTGTGCTCCTATTGCCATACACAGTGCAAATAGCACTAGCGTCTGTTCCCAGCAAGTACAGTGTATTGGACTGAATAGGAGTTACTGTTCTTGTCAGTTTCCAAAGCATAGTTGAACTAGATATGGTCCGTGTGTGTAGGAAGCACATTTCTTTTGTTCTCAGCAAGCTCACTGTTCTGGCCCTATAGGAAACACAGTAGAGTAGAACAGTGCTCTTTTCTCAAAAGCAGAGTGTGTTTCTTGTAAGGCGAGCTAGCGGTTGTTTCCCAGTCCTAAATGGAGTTAAATCACATGCAGTTACTGGTCCTACGAGCAAGAGTTGTTTTCTGGTAAGGAAAGTCACTATTGCGCTCCCATTACCATACATAGTGCAAATAGCACTCGGTCCGTTCCCAGCAAGTACAGTGTATCGGACTGAAGAGGAGCTACTGTTCTTGTCAGTTTCCTAAGCAGAGTTGAACTAGATATGGCCCGTGTGAAGGAAGCACAATTCTTTTGTTCTGATCAAGCTCACTGTTCTGGCCCTATAGGAAACACAGAACAGTAGAAAAGTGCTCTTTTCTCAAAAGCAGAGTTTTTTTCTTGTAAGGCGAGCTAGCGTTTGTTTCCCAGTCTTAAATGGAGTTGAATCACATGCAGTTTCTGGTCCTACGAGCAAGAGTTGTTTTCTGGTAAGAAGAGTCACTATTGTGCTCCCATTGTCATACACAGGGCAAATAGTACTGGGGTCTGTTCCCAGCAAGTACAGTGTATTGGACTGAAGAGGATCTACAGTTCTTGTCAGTTTCCTAAGCAGAATTGAATAGATATGGCTCATGTGTGCAGGAAGCACAGTTCTTTTGTTCTGAGGAAGCTCACTGTTCTGGCCCTATAGGAAACACAGTATATTAGAAGAATGCTCTTTTCTCAAAAGCAGAGTGTTTTTTCTTGTAAGGCGAGCTAGCGTTTCTTTCCCAGTCCTAAATGGAGTTGAGACACATGCAGTTTTTGGTCCTACAAGCAAGAGTTTTTTTCTGGTAAGAAGAGTCACTATTGCACTCCCATTGCCATACACAGTACAAATAGCACTTGCATCTGTTCCCAGCAAGTACAGTGTATTGGACTGAAGAGGATCTACTGTTCATGTCAGTTTCCTAAGCAGAGTTGAACTAGATATGGCCCGTGTGTAGGAAGCACAGTTCTTTTGTTCTGAGCAAGCTCACTTTTCGGACCCCATAGGAAACACAGTAGAGTAGAAGAGTGCTCTTTTCTCAAAAGCAGTGTGTGTTTCATGTAAGGCGAGCTCGCGTTTGTTTCCCAGTCCTAAATGGAGTTGAATCACATGCAGTTTCTAGTCCTACGAGCAAGAGTTGTTTTCTGGTAAGGAAAGACACTATTGCGTTCTCATTGACATACACAGTGCAAATAGCACTCGCGTGTGTTCCCAGCTATTACAGTGTATCGGACTGAAGAGGAGCTACTGTTCTTGTTAGTTTCCTAAGCAGAGTTGAACTAGATATGGCCCGTGTGTGTAGGAAGCACAGTTCTCTTGTTCTGAGCAAGCTCACTGTTCTGGCCCTATAGGAAACACAGTAGAGAAGAAGAGTGCTCTTTTCTCTAAAGCAGAGTGTGTTTCCTGTAAGGCGAGCTAGCGCTTGTTTCCCAGTCCTAAATGGAGTTGAATCACATGCAATTTTTGGTCCTAAGAGCAAGAGTTGTTTCCTGGTAAGAAGAGTCACTATTGCGCTCCAAATTCCATACACAGTGCAAATAGCACTCGCGTCTTTTCCCAGCAAGTACAGTGTATTGGACTGAATAGGAGCTACTGTTCTTGTCAGTTTCCTAAGCAGAGTTGAACTAGATATGATACATGTGTGTAGGAAGCACAGTTCTTTTGTTCTGAGCAAGCTCACGCTTTGGACACCATAGGAAACACAGTACAGGAGAAGAGTGCTCTTTTCTCTAAAGCAGAGTGTTTTTCTTGTAAGGTGAGCTCGCGTTTGTTTCCCAGTCCTAAATGGAGTTGAGTCACATGCAGTTTTTGGTCCTATGAGAAAGAGTTGTTTTCTGGTAAGAAGAGACACTATTGCTCTCCAATTGCCATAAACAGTGCAAATAGTACTCGCGTCTGTTCCCTTCAAGTACAGTGTATTGGACTCTTAGGAGCTACTGTTCTTGTCAGTTTCCTCAGCAGAGTTGAACTAGATATGATCCGTGTGTGTAGGAAGCACAGTTCTTTTGTTCTGAGCAAGCTCACTGTTTGGACCCCATTGGAAACACAGTAGAGTAGAAGAGTGCTCTTTACTCAAAAGCAGAGTGTGTTTTTGTAAGGCGAGCTAGCGTTTGTTTCCCAGTCCTAAACGGAGTTGAATCACATGCAGTTTCTGGTACTATGAGCAAGAGTTGTTTTCTGGCAAGAAGAGTCACTATTGCGCTCCAATTGTCATATACAGGGCAAATAACACTGGCGTCGGTTCCCAGCATATACAGTGTATTGGACTGAAGAGGATCTACTGTTCTTGTCAGGTTCCTAAGCAGAGTTGAACTAGATATGGCCGTGTGTGCAGGAAGCACAGTTCTTTTGTTGTGAGCAAGCTCACTCTTCTGGCCCTATAGGAAACACAGTAGTGTAGAAGAGTGCTCTTTTCTCTAAAGCAGAGAGTGTTTCTTGTAAGGCAAGCTAGCGTTTGTTTTCCAGTCCTAAATGGAGTTGAGTCACATGCAGTTTTTGGTCCCACGAGCAAGAGTTGTTTTCTGGTAAGAAGAGTCACTATTGCGCTCCTATTGCCATACGCAGTGCAAATAGCACTAGCGTCTGTTCCCAGCAAGTACAGTGTATTGGACTGAATAGGAGCTACTGTTCTTGTCAGTTTCCAAAGCATAGTTGAACTAGATATGGTCCGTGTGTGTAGGAAGCACAGTTCTTTTGTTCTCAGCAAGCTCACTGTTCTGGCCCTATAGGAAACACAGTAGAGTAGAACAGTGCTCTTTTCTCAAAAGCAGAGTGTGTTTCTTGTAAGGCGAGCTAGCGGTTGTTTCCCAGTCCTAAATGGAGTTAAATCACATGCAGTTACTGGTCCTACGAGCAAGAGTTGTTTTATGGTGAGGAAGTCATTATTGTGCTCCCATTGCCATACACAGTGCAAATAGCACTCGCGTCTGTTCCCAGCAAGTACAGTGTATCGGACTGAAGAGGAGCTATTGTTCTTGTCAGTTTCCTAAGCAGAGTTGAACGAGATATGGCGCGTGTGTGTAGGAAGCTCAGTTCTTTTGTTTTGAGCAAGCTCACTGTTTTGACCACATCGGAAACACAGTAGAGTAGAAGAGTGCTCTTTTCTCAAAAGCAGAGTGTGTTTCTTGTAAGGCGAGCTAGCATTTGTTTCCCAGTCCTAAATGGAGTTGAATCACATGCAGTTTCTGGTCCTACGAGCAAGAGTTTTTTTCTGGTAAGGAAAGTCACTATTGCGCTCCCATTGCCATACACAGTGTAAATAGCACACCCGTCTGTTCCCAGCAATTACAGTGTATTGGACTGAAAAGGAGCTACTGTTCTTGTCAGTTTCCTAAGCAGAGTTGAACTAGATATGGCCCGTGTGTGTAGGAAGCACAGTTTTCTGTTCTGAGCAAGCTCACTGTTTGGACCCCATAGGAAACACAGTAGAGTAGAAGAGTGCTCTTTTCTCAAAAGCAGAGTGTGTTTCTTGTAAGGCGAGATAGCGTTTGTTTTGTAGTCCTAAATGGAGTTGAATCACATGCAGTTTCTGGTCCTACGAGCAAGAGTTGTTTTCTGGTAAGAAGAGTCACTATTGCGCTGCCATTGCCATACACAAGACAAAGAGCACTGGCGTCGGTTCCCAGCAAGTACAGTGTATTGGACTGAAGAGGATCTACTGTTCTTGTTAGGTTTATAAGCAGAATTGAACTAGATATGGCCGTGTGTGTAGGAAGCACAGTTCTTTTGTTTGAGCAAGCTCACTGTTCGGACCCCATAGGAAACACAGTAGAGTAGAAGAGTGCTCTTTTCTCAAAAGCAGAGTGTGTTTCATTTAAGGCGAGCTAGCGTTTCTTTCCCAGTCCTAAATGGAGTTGAATCACATGCAGTTTCTGGTCCTACGAGCAAGAGTTGTTTTCTGGTAAGGAAAGTCACTATTGAGCTCCCATTGCCATACATAGGGCAAATAGCACTCGGTCCGTTCCCAGCAAGTACAGTGTATCGGACTGTTGAGGAGGTAATGTTCTTGTCAGTTTCCTAAGCAGAGTTGAACTAGATATGGCCTGTGTGAAGGAAGCACAGTTCTTTTGTTCTGATCAAGCTCACTGTTCTGGCCCTATAAAAAACACAGTAGAGTAGAAGAGTGCTCTTTTCTCAAAAGCACAGTGTTTTTCTTGTAAGGCGAGCTAGCGTTTGTTTCCCAGTCCTAAATGGAGTTGAATCACATGCAGTTTCTGGTCCTAGGAGCAAGAGTTGTTTTCTGGTAAGAAGAGTCTCTATTGCGCTCTCATTGTCATACACAGAGCAAATAGTACTGGCGTCTGTTCCCAGCATGTACAGTGTATGGACTGAAGAGGATCTACTGTTCTTGTCAGTTTCCTAAGCAGAATTGAATAGATATGGCCCCTGTGTGCAGGAAGCAGAGTTCTTTTGTTCTGAGGAAACTCACTGTTCTGGCTCTATAGGAAACATAGTAGTGTAGAAGAGTGCTCTTTTTTCTAAAGCAGAGTGTGTTTCTTGTAAGGCGAACTAGTGTTTGTTTCCCAGTTCTAAATGGAGTTGAATCAGATGCAGTTTCTGGTCCTACGAGTAAGAGTTGTTTTATGGTAAGAATAGTCACTATTGCGCTGCCATTGCCATACACAGGACAAATAGCACTGGCGTCTGTTCCCAGCAAGTACAGTGTATTGGACTGAAGAGGATCTACTGTTCTTGTCAGGTTCCTAATCAGAATTGAAATAGATATGGCCGTTTGTGTAGGAAGCACAGTTCCTTTGTACTGAGCAAGCTCACTGTTTTGACCACAGCGGAAACACAGTAAAGTAGAATAGTGCTCTTTTCTCAAAAGCAGAGGGTGTTTCTTGTAAGGCGAGCTAGCGTTTGTTTCCCAGTCCTAAATGGAGTTGAATCCCATGCAGTTTCTGGTCTTACGAGCAAGAGTTGTGTTCTGGTAAGAAGAGTCACTATTGTGCTGCCATTGCCATACACAGGACAAATAGCACTGTTGTCTGTTCCCAGCAAGTACACTGTATTGGAATGAAGAGGATCTACTGTTCATGTCAGGTTCCTAAGCAGAATTGAACTAGATATGGCCGTGTGTGTAGGAAGCACAGTCTATTGTTCTGAGCATGCTCACTGTTCTGGCCCTATAGGAAACACAGTAGAGTAGAAGAGTGCTCTTTTCTCAAAAGCAGAGTGTGTTTCTTGTAAGGCGAGCTAGCGTTTGTTTCCCAGTCCTAAATGGAGTTGAATCACATGCAGTTTCTGGTCCTATGAGCAAGAGTTGTTTTCTGGTAAGGAAAGTCACTATCGTGTTCCCATTGCCATACAAAGTGCAAAGAGCACTCGCGTCTGTTCCCAGCAAGTACAGTGTATCGGACTGAAGAGGAGCTACTGTTCTTGTCTGTTTCCTAAGCAAAGTTGAACGAGATATGGCCCGTGTGTGTAGGATGAACAGTTCTCTTGTTCTGAGCAAGCGCACTCTTCTGGCCCTATAGGAAACACAGTAGAGTAGAAGAGTGCTCTTTTCTCAAAGCAGAGTGTGTTTCATGTAAGGCGACCTAGCATTTGTTTCCCAGTCCTAAATGGAGTTGAATCACATGCAGTTTCTGGTCCTACGAGCAAGAGTTGTTTTCTGATAAGGAAAGACACTATTGCGCTCCCAATGCCATACATACTGCAAATAGCACTTGGTCCGTTCCCAGCAAGTACAGTGCATCGGACTGAAGAGGAGCTACTGTTCTTGTCAGTTTCCTAAGCAGAGTTGAACTAGATATGGTCCGTGTGTAGGAAGCAAAGTTTTCTGTTCTGAGCAAGCTCACTGTTTGGACCCCATAGGATACACAGTAGAGTAGAAGAGTCCTCCTTTCTCAAATGCAGAATGTGTTTCTTGTAAGGCGAGCTAGTGTTTGTTTCCCAGTCCTAAATGGAGTTGAATCACATGCAGTTTTGGGTCCTACGAGCAAGAGTTGTTTTCTGGTAAGAAGAGTCACTATTGCACTGCCATTGCCATACAAAAGACAATTAGCACTGGCGTCTGTTCCCAGCAAGTACAGTGTATTGAACTGAAGAGGATCTACTGTTCTTGTCAGGTTTATAAGCAGAATTGAACTAGATATGGCCGTGTGTGTAGGAAGCACAGTTTTTTTGTTCTGAGCAAGCTCACTGTTCGGACCCCATAGGAAACACAGTAGAGTAGAGGAGTGCTCTTTTCTCTAAAGCAGAGTGTGTTTCTTGTAAGGCGAGCTAGCATTTGTTTCCCAGTCCTAAATGGAGTTGAATCACATGCAGTTTCTGGTCCTATGAGCAAGAGTTGTTTTATGGTAAGAATAGTCACTATTGCGCTGCCATTGCCATACACAGGACAAATAGCACTGGCGTCTGTTCCCACCAAGTACAGTGTATTGGACTGAAGAGGATCTACTGTACTTGTCAGGTTCTTAAGCAGAATTGAACTGCATATGGCCGTGTGTGTAGGAAGCACAGTTCTTTTGTTCTGAGCAAGCTCACTGTTCTGGCCCTATAGGAAACACAGTAGAGTAGAAGAGTGCTCTTTTCTCAAAAGCAGAGTGTGTTTCTTGTAAGGCGAGCTAGTGTTTTTTTTCCCAGTCCTAAATGGAGTTGAATCACATGCAGTTTCCGGTCCTACGAACAAGAGTTGTTTTCTGGTAAGGAAAGTCACTATTGTGTTCCCATTGCCATACACAGTGCAAAGAGCACTCGCGTCTGTTCCCAGCAAGTACAGTGTATCGGACTGAAGAGGAGCTACTGTTCTTGTCAGTTTCCTAAGCAGAGTTGAAAGAGATATGGTGCGTGTGTGTAGGAAGAACAGTTCTCTTGTTCTGAGCAAGCTCACTGTTCTGGCCCTATAAGAAACACAGTAGAGTAGAAGAGTGCTCTTTTCTCTAAAGCAGAGTGTGTTTCATGTAAGGCGAGCTAGCATTTGTTTCCCAGTCCTAAATGGAGTTGAATCACATGCAGTTTCTGGTCCTACGACTAAGAGTTGGTTTCTAGTAATGAAAGACACTATTGCGCTAACATTGCCATACATAGAGCAAATAGCACTCGGTCCGTTCCTAGCAAGTACAGTGCATCGGACTGAAGAGCAGCTATTGTTCTTGTCAGTTTCCTAAGCAGAGTTGAACTAGATATGGCCCGTGTGAAGGAAGCACAGTTCTTTTGTTCTGATCAAGGTCACTCTACTGGCCCTATAGGAAACACAGTAGAGTAGAAGAGTGCTCTTTTCTCAAAAGCAGAGTGTTTTTCTTGTAAGGCGAGCTTGCTTTTCTTTCCCAGTCCTAAATGGAGTTGAGACACATGCAGTTTTTGGTCATAAGACCAAGAGTTTTTTTTCTGGTAAGAAGAGTCACTATTGCACTCCCATTGCCATACACAGTGCAAATAGCACTTGCATCTGTTCCCAGCAAGTACAGTGTATTGGACTGAAGAGGATCTACTGTTCTGGTCAGTTTCCTAAGCAGAGTTGATCTAGATATGGCCCGTGTGTGTAGGAAGCACAGTTCTTTTGTTCTGAGCAAGCTCACTGTTCGGATCCCATAGGAGACTCAGTAGAGTAGATGAGTACTCTTTTCTCAAAAGCAGAGTGTGTTTCATGTAAGGCGAGCTAGCATTTGTTTCCCAGTCCTAAAAGGAGTTGAATCACATGCATTTTCTGGTCCTACGAGCAAGAGTTCTTTTCTGGTAAGAAGAGTCCCTATTGCGCTCCCATTGTCATACACAGAGCAAATAGTCCTGGCGTCTTTCCTAGCATGTACAGTGAATTGGACTGAAGAGGAGCTACTGTTCTTGTCAGTTTCCTAAGCAGAGTTGAACTAGATATGGCCCGTGTGTGTAGGAAGCACAGTTCTTTTGTTCTGAGCAAGCTCACTGTTCCCACGCATAGGAAACACAGTAGAGTAGAAGAGTGCTCTTTTCTCAAAAGCAGAGTGTGTTTCTTGTAAGGCGAGCTAGTGTTTGTTTCACAGTCCTAAATGGAGTTGAATCACATGCAGTTTCTGGTCCTACGAGCAAGAGTTGTTTTATGGTAAGAATAGTCACTATTGCGCTGCCATTGCCATACACAGGACAAATAGCACTGGCGTCTGTTCCCACCAAGTACAGTGTATTGGACTGAAGAGGATCTACTGTTCTTGTCAGGTTTATAAGCAGAATTGAACTAGATATGGCCGTGTGTGTAGGAAGCACAGTTTTTTTGTTCTGAGCAAGCTCACTGTTCGGACCCCATAGGAAACACAGCAGAGTAGAGGAGTGCTCTTTTCTCTAAAGCAGAGTGTGTTTCTTGTAAGGCGAGCTAGCTTTTGTTTCCCAGTCGTAAATGGAGTTGAATCACATGCAGTTTCTGGTCCTACGAGCAAGAGTTGTTTTATGGTAAGAATAGTCACTATTGCGTTGCCATTGCCATACACAGGACAAATAGCACTGGCGTCTGTTCCCACCAAGTACAGTGTATTGGACTGAAGAGGATCTACTGTTCTTGTCAGGTTCCTAATCAGAATTGAACTAAATATGGCCGTGTGTGTAGGAAGCACAGTTTTTTTGTTCTGAGCAATCTCACTGTTCTGGCCCTACAGGAAACACAGTAGAGTAGAAAAGTGCTCTTTTCTCAAAAGCAGAGGGTGTTTCTTGTAAGGCGAGCTAGCATTTGTTTCCCAGTCCTAAATGTAGTTGAATCCCATGTAGTTTCTGGTCCTACGAGCAAGAGTTGTTTTCTGGTAAGAAGAGTCACTATTGTGCTGTCATTGCCATACACAGGACAAATAGCACTGTTGTCTGTTCCCAGCAAGTACACTGTATTGGACTGAAGAGGAGCTACTCTTCATGTCAGGTTCCTAAGCAGAATTGAACTACATATGGCCGTGTTTGTAGGAAGCACAGTTCTTTTGTTCTGAGCAAGCTCACTGTTCTGGCCTTATAGGAAACACAGTAGAGTAGAAGAGTGCTCTTTTTTCAAAAGCAGAGTGTGTTTCTTGTAAGGCGAGCTAGTGTTTTTTTTCCCTGTCCTAAATGGAGTTGAATCTCATGCAGTTTCTGGTCCTACGAGCAAGAGTTGTTTTCTGGGAAGGAAAGTCACTATTGTGTTCCCATTGCCATACACAGTGCAAAGAGCACTCGCGTCTGTTCCCAGCAAGTACAGTGTATCGGACTGAAGAGGAGCTACTGTTCTTGTCAGTTTCCTAAGCAGAGTTGAAAGAGATATGGTGCGTGTGTGTAGGAAGAACAGTTCTCTTGTTCTGAGCAAGCTCACTGTTCTGGCCCTATAAGAAACACAGTAGAGTAGAAGAGTGCTCTTTTCTCTAAAGCAGAGTGTGTTTCATGTAAGGCGAGCTAGCATTTGTTTCCCAGTCCTAAATGGAGTTGAATCACATGCAGTTTCTGGTCCTACGAGCAAGAGTTGTTTTCTGGTAAGAAGAGTCCCTATTGCGCTCCCATTGTCATACACAGAGCAAATAGTCCTGGCGTCTTTCCTAGCATGTACAGTGAATTGGAGTGAAGAGGAGCTACTGTTCTTGTCAGTTTCCTAAGCAGAGTTGAACTAGATATGGCCTGTGTGTGTAGGAAGCACAGTTCTTTTGTTCTGAGCAAGCTCACTGTTCCAACCCATAGGAAACACAGTAGAGTAGAAGAGTGCTCTTTTCTCAAAAGCAGAGTGTGTTTCATGTAAGGCGAGCTAGCATTTGTTTCCCAGTCCTAAATGGAGTTGAATCACATGCAGTTTCTGGTCCTACGAGCAAGAGTTGTTTTCTGGTAAGAAAAGTCACTATTGTGCTCCCATTGCCATACACAGTGCAAATAGCACTCGCGTGTGTTCCCAGCTAGTACAGGGTATCGTACTGAAGAGGAGCTACTGTTTTTGTCAGTTTCCTCAGCAGAGTTGATCTAGATATGGCCCGTGTGTGTAGGAAGCACAGCTTATTTTTTCTGAGCAAGATCACTGTTCTGGCCCTATAGGAAACACTTTAGAGTATAAGAGGGCTCTTTTCTCAAAAGCAGAGTGTGTTTCTTGTAATGTGAGCTAGTGTTTGTTTCCCAGTCCTAAATGGAGTTGAATCTCATGCAGTTTCTGGTCCTATGAGCAAGAGTTGTTTTCTGGTAAGAAGAGTCACTATTGTGCTCCCATTGCCATACACAGTGCAAATAGCACTCGCGTCTGTTCCCAGCAAGTACAGTGTATCGGACTGAAGAGTACCTACTGTTGTTGTCAGTTTCCTAAACAGAGTTGAACGAGATATGGCCCGTGTGTGTAGGAAGCTCACTTCTTTTATTCTGAGCAAGCTCACTGTTTTGACCACATAGGAAACACAGTAGAGTAGAAGAGTGCTCTTTTCTCAAAAGCAGGGTGTGTTTCTTGTAAGGCGAGCTAGTGTTTGTTTCCCAGTTTTAAATGGAGTTGAATCACATGCAGTTTCTGTTCCTACGAGCAAGAGTTGTTTTCTGGTAAGGAAAGTCACTATTGCGCTCCCATTGCCATACACAGTGCAAATAGCACTTGCGTCTGTTCCCAGCAATTACAGTGTATCGGACTGAAGAGGATCTACTGTTCTTGTCAGTTTCCTAAGCAGAGTTGAACTAGATATGGGCCGTGTGTGTAGGAAGCACAGCTTTTTTTTTCTGAGCAAGATCACTGTTCTGTCCCTATAGGAAACACTTTACAGTATAAGAGGGCTCTTTTCTCAAAAGCAGAGTGTGTTTCTTGTAATGCGAGCTAGCGTTTGTTTCCAGTCCTAAATGGAGTTGAATCTCATGCAGTTTCTGGTCCTACGAGCAAGAGTTGTTTTCTGGTAAGAAGAGTCACTATTGTGCTCCCATTGCCATACACAGTGCAAATAGCACTCGCGTCTGTTCCCAGCAAGTACAGTGTATCGGACTGAAGAGTAGCTACTGTTGTTGTCAGTTTCCTAAACAGAGTTGAACGAGATATGGCCCGTGTGTGTAGGAAGCTCACTTCTTTTGTTCTGAGCAAGCTCACTGTTTTGACCACATAGGAAACACAGCAGAGTAGAAGAGTGCTCTTTTCTCAAAAGCAGGGTGTGTTTCTTGTAAGGCGAGCTAGTGTTTGTTTCCCAATCCTAAATGGAGTTGAATCACATGCAGTTTCTGGTCCTACGAGCAAGAGTTGTTTTCTCGTAAGGAAAGTCACTATTGTGCTCCCATTGCGATACACAGTGCAAATAGCACTCACGTCTGTTCCCAGCAATTACAGTGCATCGGACTGAAGAGGAGCTACTGTTCTTGTCGGTTTCCTAAGCAGAGTTGAACTAGATATGGTCCGTGTGTAGGAAGCACAGTTTTCTGTTCTGAGCAAGCTCACTGTTTGGACCCCATAGGAAACACAGTAGAGTAGAAGAGTGCTCTTTTCTCAAAAGCAAAGTGTGTTTCTTGTAAGGCAAGCTAGCATTTGTTTCCCAGTCCTAAATGGAGTTGAATCTCATGCAGTTTCTGGTCCTACGAGCAATAGTTGTTTTATGGTAAGAATAGTCACTATTGCGTTGCCATTGCCATACACAGGACAAATTGCACTGGCGTCTGTTCCCAGCAAGTAAAGTATATTGGACTGAAGGGGATCTACTGTTCTTGTCAGGTTCCTAAACAGAATTGAACTAGATATGACCGTGTGTGTAGGAAGCACAGTTCTTTTGTTCTGAGCAAGCTCACTGTTCTGGCCCTACAGGAAACACAGTAGAGTAGAAGAGTGCTCTTTTCTCAAAAGCAGAGTGTATTTCTTGTAAGGCGAGCTAGCGTTTGTTTCCCAGTCCTAAATGGAGTTGAGTCACATGCAGTTTCTGGTCCTAGGAACAAGAGTTGTTTTCTGGTAAGAAGAGTCACTATTGAGCTCCCATTGTCATACACTGGGCAAATAGTATTGGCGTCTGTTCCCAGCATGTACAGTGTATTGGACTGAATAGGATCCACTGTTATTGTCAGTTTCCTAAGCAGAATTGAATAGATATGGCCCCTGTGTGCAGGAAGCACAGTTCTTATATTCTGAGGAAGCTCACTCATCTGGCCCTATAGGAAACACAGTATAGTAGAAGAATGCTCTTTTGTCAAAAGCAAAGAGTTTTTCTTGTAAGGCGAGCTAGCGTTTCTTTCCCAGTCCTAAATGAAGTTGAGACACATGCAGTTTTTGGTCCTATGAGCAAGAGTTTTTTTCTAGTAAGAAGAGACACTATTGCACTCTCATTGCCATACACAGTGCAAATAGCACTTGCATTGTTCCCAGCAAGTACAGTGTATTGGACTGAAGAGGATCTACTGTTCTTGTCAGTTTTTTAAGCAGAGTTGAACTAGATATGGCCCGTGTGTGTAGGAAGCACAGTTCCTTTGTTCTGAGCAAGCTCACTGTTCGGACCCCATAGGAAACTCAGTAGAGTAGAAGAGTGCTCTTTTCTCAAAAGCAGAGTGTGTTTCTTGTAAAACGTGCTATCGTTTGTTTCCTAGTCCTAAATGGAGTTGAATCACATGCAGTTTCTGGTCCTATGAGCAAGAGTTGTTTTCTGGTAAGAAGAGTCACTATTGTGCTCCCATTGTCATACACAGGGCAAATAGCGCTGGCGTCTGTTCCCAGCATGTACAGTGTATTGGACTGAAGTTGATCTACTGTTCTTGTCAGGTTCCTAAGCAGAGTTGAACTAGATATGGCCGTGTGTGTAGGAAGCACAGTTCTTTTGTTCTGAGCAAGCTCACTGTTCTGGCCCTATAGGAAACACAGTAGAGTAGAAGAGTGCTCTTTTCTCTAAAGCAGAGTGTGTTTCTTGTAAGGCGAGCTCGCATTTGTTTCCCAGTCCTAAATGGAGTTGAGTCACATGCAGTTTTTGGTCCTACGAGCAAGAGTTGTTTTCTGGTAAGAAGAGTCACTATTGCGCTCCAATTGCCATACACAGTGCAAATAGCACTCGCGTCTGTTCCCAGCAAGTACAGTGTATTGGACTGAATAGGAGCTACTGTTCTTGTTAGTTTCCAAAGCATAGTTGAACTAGATATGGTCCGTTTGTGTAGGAAGCACAGTTCTTTTGTTCTCAGCAAGCTCACTGTTCTGGCCCTATAGGAAACACAGTAGAGTAGAACAGTGGTCTTTTCTCAAAAGCAGAGTGTGTTTCTTGTAAGGCGAACTAGCGTTTGTGTCCCAGTCGTAAATGGAGTTGAATCACATGCAGTTTCTGGTCCTACGAGCAAGAGTTGTTTTATGGTAAGAATAGTCACTATTGCGCTGCCATTGCCATACACAGGACAAATAGCACTGGCATCTGTTCCCAGCAAGTACAGTGTATTGCACTGAAGAGGATCTATTATTCTTGTCAATTTCCTAAGCAGAATTGAACTAGATATGACCGTATGTGTAGGAAGCACAGTTCTTTTGTTCTGAGCAAGCTCACTGTTCTGGCCCTATAGGAAACACAGTAGAGTAGAAGAGTGCTCTTTTCTCTAAAGCAGAGTGTGTTTCTTGTAAGGCGAGCTCGCATTTGTTTCCCAGTACTAAATGGAGTTGAGTCACATGCAGTTTTTTGTCCTACGAGCAAGAGTTGTTTTCTGGTAAGACGAGTCACTACTGTGCTCCAATTGCCATACACAGTGCAAATAGCACTCGTGTCTGTTCCCAGCAAGTACAGTGTATTGGACTGAAGAGGAGCTACTGTTCTTGTCAGGTTCCTAAGCAGAGTTGAACTAGATATGGTCCGTGTGTGTAGGAAGCACAGTTCTTTTGTTCTGAGCAAGCTCACTGTTTGGACCCCATAGGAAACACAGTAGAGTAGAAGAGTGCTCTCTTCTCAAAAGAAGAGTGTGTTTCTTGTAAGGCGAGCTAGCATTTGTTTCCCAGTCTTAACTGGAGTTGAATCCCATGCAGTTTCTGGTCCTAGGAGCAAGAGTTGTTTTCTGGTAAGAAGAGTCACTATTGCGCTGCCATTGCCATACACAGGACAAATAGCACTGTTGTCTGTTCCCAGCAAGTACAGTGTATTGGACTGAAGAGGAGCTACTGTTCTTGTCAGTTTTTAAGCAGAGTTGAACTAGATATGACCCGTGTGTGTAGGAAGCACAGTTCTTTTGTTCTGAGCAAGCTCACTATTCGGATCCCATAGGAGACTCAGTAGAGTAGAAGAGTACTCTTTTCTCAAAAGCAGAGTGTGTTTCATGTAAGGCGAGCTAGCATTTGTTTCCCAGTCCTAAATGGAGTTGAATCACATGCAGTTTCTGGTCCTACGAGCAAGAGTTGTTTTCTGGTAAGAAGAGTCCCTATTGCTTTCCCATTGTCATACACAGAGCAAATAGTCCTGGCGTCTGTTCCTAGCATGTACAGTGAATTGGAGTGAAGAGGAGATACTGTTCTTGTCAGTTTCCTAAGCAGAGTTGAACTAGATATGGCCCGTGTGTGTAGGAAGCACAGTTCTTTTGTTCTAAGCAAGCTCACTGTTCCCACCCATAGGAAACACAGTAGAGTAGAAGAGTGCTCTTTTCTCAAAAGCAGAGTGTGTTTCATGTAAGGCGAGCTAGCATTTGTTTCCCAGTCCTAAATGGAGTTGAATCACATGCAGTTTCTGGTCCTACGAGCAAGAGTTTTTTTCTGGTAAGAAAAGTCACTATTGCGCTCCCATTACCATACACAGTGCAAATAGCACTCGCGTGTGTTTCCAGCTAGTACAGGGTATCGTACTGAAGAGGAGCTACTGTTTTTGTCAGTTTCCTAAGCAGAGTTGAACTAGATATGGCCCGTGTGTGTAGGAAGCACAGCTTTTTTTTTCTGAGCAAGATCACTGTTCTGTCCCTATAGGAAACACTTTAGAGTATAAGAGGGCTCTTTTCTCAAAAGCAGAGTGTGTTTCTTGTAATGCGAGCTAGCGTTTGTTTCCAGTCCTAAATGGAGTTGAATCTCATGCAGTTTCTGGTCCTACGAGCAAGAGTTGTTTTCTGGTAAGAAGAGTCACTATTGTGCTCCCATTGCCATACACAGTGCAAATAGCACTCGCGTCTGTTCCCAGCAAGTACAGTGTATCGGACTGAAGAGTAGCTACTGTTGTTGTCAGTTTCCTAAACAGAGTTGAACGAGATATGGCCCGTGTGTGTAGGAAGCTCAGTTCTTTTGTTCTGAGCAAGCTCACTGTTTTGACCACATAGGAAACACAGTAGAGTAGAAGAGTGCTCTTTTCTCAAAAGCAGGGTGTGTTTCTTGTAAGGCGAGCTAGTGTTTGTTTCCCAATCCTAAATGGAGTTGAATCACATGCAGTTTCTGGTCCTACGAGCAAGAGTTGTTTTCTCGTAAGGAAAGTCACTATTGTGCTCCCATTGCGATACACAGTGCAAATAGCACTCACGTCTGTTCCCAGCAATTACAGTGCATCGGACTGAAGAGGAGCTACTGTTCTTGTCGGTTTCCTAAGCAGAGTTGAACTAGATATGGTCCGTGTGTAGGAAGCACAGTTTTCTGTTCTGAGCAAGCTCACTGTTTGGACCCCATAGGAAACACAGTAGAGTAGAAGAGTGCTCTTTTCTCAAAAGCAAAGTGTGTTTCTTGTAAGGCAAGCTAGCATTTGTTTCCCAGTCCTAAATGGAGTTGAATCTCATGCAGTTTCTGGTCCTACGAGCAATAGTTGTTTTATGGTAAGAATAGTCACTATTGCGTTGCCATTGCCATACACAGGACAAATTGCACTGGCGTCTGTTCCCAGCAAGTAAAGTATATTGGACTGAAGGGGATCTACTGTTCTTGTCAGGTTCCTAAACAGAATTGAACTAGATATGACCGTGTGTGTAGGAAGCACAGTTCTTTTGTTCTGAGCAAGCTCACTGTTCTGGCCCTACAGGAAACACAGTAGAGTAGAAGAGTGCTCTTTTCTCAAAAGCAGAGTGTATTTCTTGTAAGGCGAGCTAGCGTTTGTTTCCCAGTCCTAAATGGAGTTGAGTCACATGCAGTTTCTGGTCCTAGGAACAAGAGTTGTTTTCTGGTAAGAAGAGTCACTATTGAGCTCCCATTGTCATACACTGGGCAAATAGTACTGGCGTCTGTTCCCAGCATGTACAGTGTATTGGACTGAATAGGATCCACTGTTATTGTCAGTTTCCTAAGCAGAATTGAATAGATATGGCCCCTGTGTGCAGGAAGCACAGTTCTTATATTCTGAGGAAGCTCACTCATCTGGCCCTATAGGAAACACAGTATAGTAGAAGAATGCTCTTTTGTCAAAAGCAAAGAGTTTTTCTTGTAAGGCGAGCTAGCGTTTCTTTCCCAGTCCTAAATGAAGTTGAGACACATGCAGTTTTTGGTCCTATGAGCAAGAGTTTTTTTCTAGTAAGAAGAGACACTATTGCACTCTCATTGCCATACACAGTGCAAATAGCACTTGCATTGTTCCCAGCAAGTACAGTGTATTGGACTGAAGAGGATCTACTGTTCTTGTCAGTTTTTTAAGCAGAGTTGAACTAGATATGGCCCGTGTGTGTAGGAAGCACAGTTCCTTTGTTCTGAGCAAGCTCACTGTTCGGACCCCATAGGAAACTCAGTAGAGTAGAAGAGTGCTCTTTTCTCAAAAGCAGAGTGTGTTTCTTGTAAAACGAGCTATCGTTTGTTTCCTAGTCCTAAATGGAGTTGAATCACATGCAGTTTCTGGTCCTATGAGCAAGAGTTGTTTTCTGGTAAGAAGAGTCACTATTGTGCTCCCATTGTCATACACAGGGCAAATAGCGCTGGCGTCTGTTCCCAGCATGTACAGTGTATTGGACTGAAGTTGATCTACTGTTCTTGTCAGGTTCCTAAGCAGAGTTGAACTAGATATGGCCGTGTGTGTAGGAAGCACAGTTCTTTTGTTCTGAGCAAGCTCACTGTTCTGGCCCTATAGGAAACACAGTAGAGTAGAAGAGTGCTCTTTTCTCTAAAGCAGAGTGTGTTTCTTGTAAGGCGAGCTCGCATTTGTTTCCCAGTCCTAAATGGAGTTGAGTCACATGCAGTTTTTGCTCCTACGAGCAAGAGTTGTTTTCTGGTAAGAAGAGTCACTATTGCACTCCAATTGCCATACACAGTGCAAATAGCACTCGCGTCTGTTCCCAGCAAGTACAGTGTATTGGACTGAATAGGAGCTACTGTTCTTGTTAGTTTCCAAAGCATAGTTGAACTAGATATGGTCCGTTTGTGTAGGAAGCACAGTTCTTTTGTTCTCAGCAAGCTCACTGTTCTGGCCCTATAGGAAACACAGTAGAGTAGAACAGTGGTCTTTTCTCAAAAGCAGAGTGTGTTTCTTGTAAGGCGAGCTAGCGTTTGTGTCCCAGTCGTAAATGGAGTTGAATCACATGCAGTTTCTGCTCCTACGAGCAAGAGTTGTTTTATGGTAAGAATAGTCACTATTGCGCTGCCATTGCCATACACAGGACAAATAGCACTGGCATCTGTTCCCAGCAAGTACAGTGTATTGCACTGAAGAGGATCTATTATTCTTGTCAATTTCCTAAGCAGAATTGAACTAGATATGACCGTATGTGTAGGAAGCACAGTTCTTTTGTTCTGAGCAAGCTCACTGTTCTGGCCCTATAGGAAACACAGTAGAGTAGAAGAGTGCTCTTTTCTCTAAAGCAGAGTGTGTTTCTTGTAAGGCGAGCTCGCATTTGTTTCCCAGTACTAAATGGAGTTGAGTCACATGCAGTTTTTTGTCCTACGAGCAAGAGTTGTTTTCTGGTAAGACGAGTCACTACTGTGCTCCAATTGCCATACACAGTGCAAATAGCACTCGCGTCTGTTCCCAGCAAGTACAGTGTATTGGAATGAAGAGGAGCTACTGTTCTTGTCAGGTTCCTAAGCAGAGTTGAACTAGATATGGTCCGTGTGTGTAGGTAGCACAGTTCTTTTGTTCTGAGCAAGCTCACTGTTTGGACCCCATAGGAAACACAGTAGAGTAGAAGAGTGCTCTCTTCTCAAAAGAAGAGTGTGTTTCTTGTAAGGCGAGCTAGCATTTGTTTCCCAGTCTTAACTGGAGTTGAATCCCATGCAGTTTCTGGTCCTAGGAGCAAGAGTTGTTTTCTGGTAAGAAGAGTCACTATTGCGCTGCCATTGCCATACACAGGACAAATAGCACTGGCGTATGTTCCCAGCAAGTACAGTGTATTGGACTGAAGAGGATCTACTGTTCTTCTCAGGTTCCTAAGCAGAATTGACCTAGGTGTGGTGGTGTGTGTAGGAAGCACGGTTTTTTTGTTCTGAGCAAGCTCACTGTTCGGACCTCATAGGAAACACAGTAGAGTAGAAGAGTGCTCTTTTCTCTAAAGCAGAGTGTGTTTCTTGTAAGGCGAGCTAGCGTTTGTTTCCTAGTCCTAAATGGAGTTCAATCACAGGCACTTTCCAGTCCAATGAGCAAGAGTTGTTTTCTGGTAAGGAAAGTCACTATTGTGCTCATATTGCCATTAACAGTGTAAATAGCAGTCGCGTCTGTTCCCAGCAAGTACAGTGTATTGGACTGAATAGGAGCTACTGTTCTTGTCAGTTTCCTAAGCAGAGTTGATTTGATATGGCCGTGTGTGTAGAAAGCACAGTTCTTTTGTTCTGAGCAAGCTCACTGTTTGGACCCCATTGGAAACACAGTAGAGTAGAAGAGTGCTCTTTTCTCAAAAGCAGAGTGTGTTTCTTTTAAGGCGAGCCGAGCTAGCGTTTGTTTCCCAGTCCTAAATGGAGTTGAATCACATGCAGTTTCTGGTACTATGAGCAAGAGTTGTTTTTTGGTAAGAAGAGTCACTATTGTTCTCCCATTGTCATACACAGGGCAAATAGCACTGGTGTCGGTTCCCAGCATGTACAGTGTATTGGACTGAAGAGGATCTACTGTTCTTGTCAGTTTCCTCAGCAGAGTTGAACTAGATATGATCCGTGTGTGTAGGAAGCACAGTTCTTTTGTTCTGAGCAAGCTCACTGTTCGGAAACCTTAGGAAACACAGTAGAGTATAGAGTGCTATTTTCCCAAAAGCAGAGTGTGTTTCTTGGAAGGCGACCTAGCGATGGTTCCCAGTCATTAATGGAGTTGAGTCACGTGCAGTTTTTGGTCCTACTAGCAAAAGTTGTTTTCTGGTAAGAAGAGTCACTGTTGCGCTCCAATAGCCATACACAGTGCAAATAGCACTTGCGTCTGTTCCCCGCAAGTACAGTGTATTGGACTGAAGAGGAGCTACTGTTCTTGTCAGTTTCCTAAGCAGAGTTGAACTAGATAGGGCCCGTGTGTGTAGGAAGCACAGATCTTTTGTTCTGAGCAATCTCACTGTTCTGGCCCTATAGGAAACACAGTAGAGTAGAAGAGTGCTCTTTTCTCAAAAGCAGAGTGTGTTTCTTGTAAGGCGAGCTAGCGTTTGTTTCCCAGTCCTAAATGGAGTTGAATCACATGCAGTTTCTGTTCCTACGAGCAAGATTTGGTTTCTGGTAAGGAAGTCACTATTGTGCTCCCATTGTCATGCACAGTGCAAATAGCACTCGCGATTGTTCCCAGCAAGTACAGTGTATTGGACTGAAGAGGAGCTACTGTTCTTGTCAGTATACTAAGCAGAGTTGAACTAGATATGGCCCGTGTGTGTAGGAAGCACAGTTCTTTTGTTCTGAGGAAGCTCACTGTTTGGACCCCATAGGAAACAGTGTAGAGTAGAAGAGTGCTCTTTTCTCTAAAGCAGAGTGTGTTTCTTTTAAAGCGAGCTAGCGTTTGTTTCCCAGTCCTAAATGGAGTTGAATCACATGCAGTTTCTGGTCCTACGAGCAAGAGTTGTTTTATGGTAAGAAGAGTCACTATTGTGCTGCCATTGCCATACACAGGACAAATAGCGCTGTTGTCTGTTCCCAGCAGTACAGTGTATTGGACTGAAGAGGATCTACTGTTCTTGTCAGGTTCCTAAGCAGAATTGAACTAGGTATGGCCGTGTGTGTAGGAAGCACAGTTCTTTTGTTCTGAGCAAGTTCACTGTTTGGACTTCTTAGGAAACACAATAGAGTAGAAGAGTGCTTTTTTCTCTAAATCAGAGTGTGTTTCTTGTAAGTCGAGTTAGTGTTTGTTTCCCACTCCTAAATGGAGATGAATCACATGCAGTTTCTGGTCCTACGAGCAAGAGTTGTTTTCTGGTAAGAAGAGTCACTATTTTGCTCCCATTGTCATACAAAGGGCAAATAGCACACGCGTCTGTTCCCAGCATGTACAGTGTATTGGACTGAAGAGGATCTACTGTTCTTGTCAGGTTCCTAATCAGAATTGAACTAGGTGTGGAGGTGTGTGTAGGAAGCACGTTTTTTTTTGTTCTGAGTAAGCTCACTGTTCGGACCTCATAGGAAACACAGTAGAGTAGAAGAGTGCTCTTTTCTCAAAAGCAAAGTGTGTTTCATGTAAGGCAAGCTAGCATTTTTTTCCCAGTGCTAAATGGAGTTGAATCCCATGCAGTTTCTGGTCCGACGAGCAAGAGTTGTTTTCTGGTAAGAAGAGTCAATATTGCGCTGCCGTTGCCCTACACAGGACAAATAGCACTGGCGTCTGTTCCCAGCAAGTACAATGTATTGGACTGAAGAGGAGCTACTGTTCTTGTCAGTTTCCTAAGCAGAGCTGAACTAGATATGGTCCGTGTGTTTAGGAAGCACAGTTCTTTTGTTCTGAGCAAGCTCACTGTTTGTACCCCATAGGAAACACAGTAGAGTAGAGGAGTGCTCTTTTCTCTAAAGCAGAGTGTGTTTCTTCTAAGGCGAGCTAGCGTTTGTTTCCCAGTCCTAAATGGAGTGGAATCACATGCAGTTTCTGGTCTGATGAGCAAGAGTTGTTTTCTGGTAAGAAGAGTCACTGTTGTGCTCCAAATGCCATATACAGTGTAAATAGCACTCGCGTCTGTTCCCAGCAAGTACAGTGTATCGGACTGAATAGGAGCTACTGTTCTTATCAGTTTCCTAAGCAGACTTGAAATAGATATGGTCCGTGTGTGTAGGAAACACAGTTCTTTTGTTCTGAGCAAGCTCACTATTTGGACCCCATAGGAAACACAATAGAGTAGAAGAGTGCTCTTTTCTCAAAAGCAGAGTGTGTTTCTTGTAAGGCGAGCTAGCGTTTGTTTCCCAGTCCTAAATGGAGTTGAATCACATGGAGTTTCTGGTCCTTCAAGCAAGAGATGTTTTCTGGTAAGAAGAGTCACTATTGCGCTGCCATTGCCATACACAGGACAAATAGCACTGGCGTCTTTTCCAAGCTAGTACAGTGTATTGGACGAAAGAGGATCTACTGTTCTTGTAAGGTTCCTAATCAGACTTGAACTAGATATGGCCTTGTGTGTAGGAAGCACAGTTTCTTTGTTCTGAGCAAGCTCACTGTTCGGACCCCATAGGGAACACAGTAGAGTAGAAGAGTGCTCTTTTCTCTAAAGCAGAGTGTGTTTCTTGTAAGGCGAGCTAGCGTTTGTTTCCCAGTCCTAAATGGAGTTGAATCCCATGCAGTTTCTGTTCCTACGAGCAAGAGTTGTTTTCTGGTAAGGAAAGTAACTATTGAGCTCCCATTGCCATACACAGTGCAAATAGCACTCGCGTCTGTTCCCAGCAAATACAGTGTATCGGACTGAAGTGGAGCTACTGTTCTTGTCAGTTTCCTAAACAGAGTTGAACTAGATATGGTCGGTGTGTGTAGGAAGCACAGTTCTTTTGTTCTGAGCAAGCTCACTGTTCTGGCCCTATAGGAAACACAGTAGAGTAGAAGAGTGCTCTTTTCTCTAAAGCAGAGTGTGTTTCTTGTAAGGAGAGCTAGCGTTTGTTTCCCAGTCCTAAATGGAGTTGAATCACATGCAGTTTCTGGTCCTACGAGCAAGAGTTGTTTTATGGTAAGAAGAGTCACTATTGTGCTGCCATTGCCATACACAGGACAAATAGTACTGTTGTCTGTCCCCAGGAGCACAGTGTGTTGGACTGAAGAGGATCTACTGCTCTTGTCAGGTTCCTAAGCAGACTTGAACAAGATGTGGCAATGTTTGTAGGAAGCACAGTTTTTTTGTTCTGAGCAAGCTCACTGTTCGGAACACATAGGAAACACAGTAGAGTAGAAGAGGGCTCTTTTCTCAAAAGCAGAGTGTAGTTTTGGAAGTCGAACTCGCGTTGGTTTCCCAGTCCTAAATGGAGTTGAGTCACATGCAGTTTTTTGTCCTACGAGCAAGAGTTGTTTTCTGGTAAGGAGAGTCACTGTTGCGCTCCAAATGCCATATACAGTGCAAATAGCACTCGCGTCTGTTCCCAGCAAATACAGTGTATCAGACTGAATAGGAGCTACTGTTCTTGTCAGTTTCCTCAGCAGAGTTGAACTAGATATGATCCGTGTGTGTAGGAAGCACAGTTCTTTTGTTCTGAGCAAGCTCACTGTTCGGAAACCTTAGAAAACACAGTAGAGTATAGAGTGCTATTTTCCCAAAAGCAGAGTGTGTTTCTTGGAAGGCGACCTAGCGATGGTTCCCAGTCATTAATGGAGTTGAGTCACGTGCAGTTTTTGGTCCTACTAGCAAGAGTTGTTTTCTGGTAAGAAGAGTCACTGTTGCGCTCCAATAGCCATACACAGTGCAAATAGCACTTGCGTCTGTTCCCCGCAAGTACAGTGTATTGGACTGAAGAGGAGCTACTGTTCTTGTCAGTTTCCTAAGCAGAGTTGAACTAGATAGGGCCCGTGTGTGTAGGAAGCACAGATCTTTTGTTCTGAGCAATCTCACTGTTCTGGCCCTATAGGAAACACAGTAGAGTAGAAGAGTGCTCTTTTCTCAAAAGCAGAGTGTGTTTCTTGTAAGGCGAGCTAGCGTTTGTTTCCCAGTCCTAAATGGAGTTGAATCACATGCAGTTTCTGTTCCTACGAGCAAGATTTGGTTTCTGGTAAGGAAGTCACTATTGTGCTCCCATTGTCATGCACAGTGCAAATAGCACTCGCGATTGTTCCCAGCAAGTACAGTGTATTGGACTGAAGAGGAGCTACTGTTCTTGTCAGTATACTAAGCAGAGTTGAACTAGATATGGCCCGTGTGTGTAGGAAGCACAGTTCTTTTGTTCTGAGGAAGCTCACTGTTTGGACCCCATAGGAAACAGTGTAGAGTAGAAGAGTGCTCTTTTCTCTAAAGCAGAGTGTGTTTCTTTTAAAGCGAGCTAGCGTTTGTTTCCCAGTCCTAAATGGAGTTGAATCACATGCAGTTTCTGGTCCTACGAGCAAGAGTTGTTTTATGGTAAGAAGAGTCACTATTGTGCTGCCATTGCCATACACAGGACAAATAGCGCTGTTGTCTGTTCCCAGCAGTACAGTGTATTGGACTGAAGAGGATCTACTGTTCTTGTCAGGTTCCTAAGCAGAATTGAACTAGGTATGGCCGTGTGTGTAGGAAGCACAGTTCTTTTGTTCTGAGCAAGTTCACTGTTTGGACTTCTTAGGAAACACAATAGAGTAGAAGAGTGCTTTTTTCTCTAAATCAGAGTGTGTTTCTTGTAAGTCGAGTTAGTGTTTGTTTCCCACTCCTAAATGGAGATGAATCACATGCAGTTTCTGGTCCTACGAGCAAGAGTTGTTTTCTGGTAAGAAGAGTCACTATTTTGCTCCCATTGTCATACAAAGGGCAAATAGCACACGCGTCTGTTCCCAGCATGTACAGTGTATTGGACTGAAGAGGATCTACTGTTCTTGTCAGGTTCCTAATCAGAATTGAACTAGGTGTGGAGGTGTGTGTAGGAAGCACGTTTTTTTTTTGTTCTGAGTAAGCTCACTGTTCAGACCTCATAGGAAACACAGTAGAGTAGAAGAGTGCTCTTTTCTCAAAAGCAAAGTGTGTTTCATGTAAGGCAAGCTAGCATTTTTTTCCCAGTGCTAAATGGAGTTGAATCCCATGCAGTTTCTGGTCCGACGAGCAAGAGTTGTTTTCTGGTAAGAAGAGTCAATATTGCGCTGCCGTTGCCCTACACAGGACAAATAGCACTGGCGTCTGTTCCCAGCAAGTACAATGTATTGGACTGAAGAGGAGCTACTGTTCTTGTCAGTTTCCTAAGCAGAGCTGAACTAGATATGGTCCGTGTGTTTAGGAAGCACAGTTCTTTTGTTCTGAGCAAGCTCACTGTTTGTACCCCATAGGAAACACAGTAGAGTAGAGGAGTGCTCTTTTCTCTAAAGCAGAGTGTGTTTCTTCTAAGGCGAGCTAGCGTTTGTTTCCCAGTCCTAAATGGAGTGGAATCACATGCAGTTTCTGGTCTGATGAGCAAGAGTTGTTTTCTGGTAAGAAGAGTCACTGTTGCGCTCCAAATGCCATATACAGTGTAAATAGCACTCGCGTCTGTTCCCAGCAAGTACAGTGTATCGGACTGAATAGGAGCTACTGTTCTTATCAGTTTCCTAAGCAGACTTGAAATAGATATGGTCCGTGTGTGTAGGAAACACAGTTCTTTTGTTCTGAGCAAGCTCACTATTTGGACCCCATAGGAAACACAATAGAGTAGAAGAGTGCTCTTTTCTCAAAAGCAGAGTGTGTTTCTTGTAAGGCGAGCTAGCGTTTGTTTCCCAGTCCTAAATGGAGTTGAATCACATGGAGTTTCTGGTCCTTCAAGCAAGAGATGTTTTCTGGTAAGAAGAGTCACTATTGCGCTGCCATTGCCATACACAGGACAAATAGCACTGGCGTCTTTTCCAAGCTAGTACAGTGTATTGGACGAAAGAGGATCTACTGTTCTTGTAAGGTTCCTAATCAGACTTGAACTAGATATGGCCTTGTGTGTAGGAAGCACAGTTTCTTTGTTCTGAGCAAGCTCACTGTTCGGACCCCATAGGGAACACAGTAGAGTAGAAGAGTGCTCTTTTCTCTAAAGCAGAGTGTGTTTCTTGTAAGGCGAGCTAGCGTTTGTTTCCCAGTCCTAAATGGAGTTGAATCCCATGCAGTTTCTGTTCCTACGAGCAAGAGTTGTTTTCTGGTAAGGAAAGTAACTATTGAGCTCCCATTGCCATACACAGTGCAAATAGCACTCGCGTCTGTTCCCAGCAAATACAGTGTATCGGACTGAAGTGGAGCTACTGTTCTTGTCAGTTTCCTAAACAGAGTTGAACTAGATATGGTCGGTGTGTGTAGGAAGCACAGTTCTTTTGTTCTGAGCAAGCTCACTGTTCTGGCCCTATAGGAAACACAGTAGAGTAGAAGAGTGCTCTTTTCTCTAAAGCAGAGTGTGTTTCTTGTAAGGAGAGCTAGCGTTTGTTTCCCAGTCCTAAATGGAGTTGAATCACATGCAGTTTCTGGTCCTACGAGCAAGAGTTGTTTTATGGTAAGAAGAGTCACTATTGTGCTGCCATTGCCATACACAGGACAAATAGTACTGTTGTCTGTCCCCAGGAGCACAGTGTGTTGGACTGAAGAGGATCTACTGCTCTTGTCAGGTTCCTAAGCAGACTTGAACAAGATGTGGCAATGTTTGTAGGAAGCACAGTTTTTTTGTTCTGAGCAAGCTCACTGTTCGGAACACATAGGAAACACAGTAGAGTAGAAGAGGGCTCTTTTCTCAAAAGCAGAGTGTAGTTTTGGAAGTCGAACTCGCGTTGGTTTCCCAGTCCTAAATGGAGTTGAGTCACATGCAGTTTTTTGTCCTACGAGCAAGAGTTGTTTTCTGGTAAGAAGAGTCACTGTTGTGCTCCAAATGCCATATACAGTGAAAATAGCACTTGCGTCTGTTCCCAGCAAGTACAGTGTATCAGACTGAAGAGGAGCTACTGTTCTTGTCAGTTTCCTAAGCAGACTTGAACTAGATATGGACGTGTGTGTAGGAAGCACAGTTTTTTTGTTCTGAGCAAGCTCACTGTTCGGACCACATAGGAAACACAGTAGAGTAGAAGAGTGCTTTTTTCTCAAAAGCAGAGTGTGTTTCTTTTAAGGCGAGCTAGCGTTTGTTTCCCATTCCTAAATGGAGTGGAATCACATGCAGTTTCTGGTCCTACGAGCAAGAGTTTTTTTTCTGGTAAGAAGAGTCACTATTGCACTCCCATTGCCATACACAGTGCAAATAGCACTTGCATCTGTTCCCAGCAAGTACAGTGTATTGGACTGAAGAGGATCTACTGTTCTTGTCAGTTTCCTAAGCAGAGTTGAACTAGATATGGCCCGTGTGTGTAGGAAGCACAGTTCTTTTGTTCTGAGCAAGCTCACTTTTCGGATCCCATAGGAGACTCAGTAGAGTAGAAGAGTACTCTTTTCTCAAAAGCAGAGTGTGTTTCATGTAAGGCGAGCTAGCATTTGTTTCCCAGTCCTAAATGGAGTTGAATCACATGCAGGTTCTGGTCCTACGAGCAAGAGTTGTTTTCTGGTAAGAAGAGTCCCTATTGCGCTCCCATTGTCATACACAGAGCAAATAGTCCTGGCGTCTTTCCTAGCATGTACAGTGAATTGGAGTGAAGAGGAGCTACTGTTCTTGTCAGTTTCCTAAGCAGAGTTGAACTAGATATGGCCTGTGTGTGTAGGAAGCACAGTTCTTTTGTTCTGAGCAAGCTCACTGTTCCAACCCATAGGAAACACAGTAGAGTAGAAGAGTGCTCTTTTCTCAAAAGCAGAGTGTGTTTCATGTAAGGCGAGCTAGCATTTGTTTCCCAGTCCTAAATGGAGTTGAATCACATGCAGTTTCTGGTCCTACGAGCAAGAGTTGTTTTCTGGTAAGAAAAGTCACTATTGCGCTCCCATTGCCATACACAGTGCAAATAGCACTCGCGTGTGTTCCCAGCTAGTACAGGGTATCGTACTGAAGAGGAGCTACTGTTTTTGTCAGTTTCCTCAGCAGAGTTGATCTAGATATGGCCCGTGTGTGTAGGAAGCACAGCTTATTTTTTCTGAGCAAGATCACTGTTCTGGCCCTATAGGAAACACTTTAGAGTATAAGAGGGCTCTTTTCTCAAAAGCAGAGTGTGTTTCTTGTAATGTGAGCTAGTGTTTGTTTCCCAGTCCTAAATGGAGTTGAATCTCATGCAGTTTCTGGTCCTACGAGCAAGAGTTGTTTTCTGGTAAGAAGAGTCACTATTGTGCTCCCATTGCCATACACAGTGCAAATAGCACTCGCGTCTGTTCCCAGCAAGTACAGTGTATCGGACTGAAGAGTACCTACTGTTGTTGTCAGTTTCCTAAACAGAGTTGAACGAGATATGGCCCGTGTGTGTAGGAAGCTCACTTCTTTTATTCTGAGCAAGCTCACTGTTTTGACCACATAGGAAACACAGTAGAGTAGAAGAGTGCTCTTTTCTCAAAAGCAGGGTGTGTTTCTTGTAAGGCGAGCTAGTGTTTGTTTCCCAGTTTTAAATGGAGTTGAATCACATGCAGTTTCTGTTCTTACGAGCAAGAGTTGTTTTCTGGTAAGGAAAGTCACTATTGCGCTCCCATTGCCATACACAGTGCAAATAGCACTTGCGTCTGTTCCCAGCAATTACAGTGTATCGGACTGAAGAGGAGCTACTGTTCTTGTCAGTTTCCTAAGCAGAGTTGAACTAGATATGTTCCGTGTGTAGGAAGCAATGTTTTCTGTTCTGAGCAAGCTCACTGTTTGGACCCCATAGGAAACACAGTAGAGTAGAAGAGTGCTCTTTTCTCAAATGCAAAATGTGTTTCTTGTAAGGCGAGCTTGCATTTCATTCCCAGTCCTAAATGGAGTTGAGACACATGCAGCTTTTGTCCTACGAGCAAGAGTTTTTTTTCTGGTAAGAAGAGTCATTATTGCACTCCCATTGCCATACACAGTGCAAATAGCACTTGCATCTGTTCCCAGCAAGTACAGTGTATTGGACTGAAGAGGAGCTACTGTTCTTGTCAGTTTTTAAGCAGAGTTGAACTAGATATGACCCGTGTGTGTAGGAAGCACAGTTCTTTTGTTCTGAGCAAGCTCACTATTCGGATCCCATAGGAGACTAAGTAGAGTAGAAGAGTACTCTTTTCTCAAAAGCAGAGTGTGTTTCATGTAAGGCGAGCTAGCATTTGTTTCCCAGTCCTAAATGGAGTTGAATCGCATGCAGTTTCTGGTCCTACGAGCAACAGTTGTTTTTTGGTAAGAAGAGTCCCTATTGCGCTCCCATTGTCATACACAGAGCAAATAGTCCTGGCGTCTGTTCCTAGCATGTACAGTGAATTGGAGTGAAGAGGAGATACTGTTCTTGTCAGTTTCCTAAGCAGAGTTGAACTAGATATGGCCCGTGTGTGTAGGAAGCACAGTTCTTTTGTTCTGAGCAAGCTCACTGTTCCCACCCATAGGAAACACAGTAGAGTAGAAGAGTGCTCTTTTCTCAAAAGCAGAGTGTGTTTCATGTAAGGCGAGCTAGCATTTGTTTCCCAGTCCTAAATGGAGTTGAATCACATGCAGTTTCTGGTCCTACGAGCAAGAGTTTTTTTCTGGTAAGAAAAGTCACTATTGCGCTCCCATTACCATACACAGTGCAAATAGCACTCGCGTGTGTTCCCAGCTAGTACAGGGTATCGTACTGAAGAGGAGCTACTGTTTTTGTCAGTTTCCTAAGCAGAGTTGAACTAGATATGGCCCGTGTGTGTAGGAAGCACAGCTTTTTTTTTCTGAGCAAGATCACTGTTCTGTCCCTATAGGAAACACTTTACAGTATAAGAGGGCTCTTTTCTCAAAAGCAGAGTGTGTTTCTTGTAATGCGAGCTAGCGTTTGTTTCCAGTCCTAAATGGAGTTGAATCTCATGCAGTTTCTGGTCCTACGAGCAAGAGTTGTTTTCTGGTAAGAAGAGTCACTATTGTGCTCCCATTGCCATACACAGTGCAAATAGCACTCGCGTCTGTTCCCAGCAAGTACAGTGTATCGGACTGAAGAGTAGCTACTGTTGTTGTCAGTTTCCTAAACAGAGTTGAACGAGATATGGCCCGTGTGTGTAGGAAGCTCACTTCTTTTGTTCTGAGCAAGCTCACTGTTTTGACCACATAGGAAACACAGTAGAGTAGAAGAGTGCTCTTTTCTCAAAAGCAGGGTGTGTTTCTTTTAAGGCGAGCTAGTGTTTGTTTCCCAATCCTAAATGGAGTTGAATCACATGCAGTTTCTGGTCCTACGAGCAAGAGTTGTTTTCTCGTAAGGAAAGTCACTATTGTGCTCCCATTGCGATACACAGTGCAAATAGCACTCACGTCTGTTCCCAGCAATTACAGTGCATCGGACTGAAGAGGAGCTACTGTTCTTGTCGGTTTCCTAAGCAGAGTTGAACTAGATATGGTCCGTGTGTAGGAAGCACAGTTTTCTGTTCTGAGCAAGCTCACTGTTTGGACCCCATAGGAAACACAGTAGAGTAGAAGAGTGCTCTTTTCTCAAAAGCAAAGTGTGTTTCTTGTAAGGCAAGCTAGCATTTGTTTCCCAGTCCTAAATGGAGTTGAATCTCATGCAGTTTCTGGTCCTACGAGCAATAGTTGTTTTATGGTAAGAATAGTCACTATTGCGTTGCCATTGCCATACACAGGACAAATTGCACTGGCATCTGTTCCCAGCAAGTAAAGTATATTGGACTGAAGGGGATCTACTGTTCTTGTCAGGTTCCTAAACAGAATTGAACTAGATATGACCGTGTGTGTAGGAAGCACAGTTCTTTTGTTCTGAGCAAGCTCACTGTTCTGGCCCTACAGGAAACACAGTAGAGTAGAAGAGTGCTCTTTTCTCAAAAGCAGAGTGTATTTCTTGTAAGGCGAGCTAGCGTTTGTTTCCCAGTCCTAAATGGAGTTGAGTCACATGCAGTTTCTGGTCCTAGGAACAAGAGTTGTTTTCTGGTAAGAAGAGTCACTATTGAGCTCCCATTGTCATACACTGGGCAAATAGTACTGGCGTCTGTTCCCAGCATGTACAGTGTATTGGACTGAATAGGATCCACTGTTATTGTCAGTTTCCTAAGCAGAATTGAATAGATATGGCCCCTGTGTGCAGGAAGCACAGTTCTTATATTCTGAGGAAGCTCACTCATCTGGCCCTATAGGAAACACAGTATAGTAGAAGAATGCTCTTTTGTCAAAAGCAAAGAGTTTTTCTTGTAAGGCGAGCTAGCGTTTCTTTCCCAGTCCTAAATGAAGTTGAGACACATGCAGTTTTTGGTCCTATGAGCAAGAGTTTTTTTCTAGTAAGAAGAGACACTATTGCACTCTCATTGCCATACACAGTGCAAATAGCACTTGCATTGTTCCCAGCAAGTACAGTGTATTGGACTGAAGAGGATCTACTGTTCTTGTCAGTTTTTTAAGCAGAGTTGAACTAGATATGGCCCGTGTGTGTAGGAAGCACAGTTCCTTTGTTCTGAGCAAGCTCACTGTTCGGACCCCATAGGAAACTCAGTAGAGTAGAAGAGTGCTCTTTTCTCAAAAGCAGAGTGTGTTTCTTGTAAAACGTGCTATCGTTTGTTTCCTAGTCCTAAATGGAGTTGAATCACATGCAGTTTCTGGTCCTATGAGCAAGAGTTGTTTTCTGGTAAGAAGAGTCACTATTGTGCTCCCATTGTCATACACAGGGCAAATAGCGCTGGCGTCTGTTCCCAGCATGTACAGTGTATTGGACTGAAGTTGATCTACTGTTCTTGTCAGGTTCCTAAGCAGAGTTGAACTAGATATGGCCGTGTGTGTAGGAAGCACAGTTCTTTTGTTCTGAGCAAGCTCACTGTTCTGGCCCTATAGGAAACACAGTAGAGTAGAAGAGTGCTCTTTTCTCTAAAGCAGAGTGTGTTTCTTGTAAGGCGAGCTCGCATTTGTTTCCCAGTCCTAAATGGAGTTGAGTCACATGCAGTTTTTGGTCCTACGAGCAAGAGTTGTTTTCTGGTAAGAAGAGTCACTATTGCGCTCCAATTGCCATACACAGTGCAAATAGCACTCGCGTCTGTTCCCAGCAAGTACAGTGTATTGGACTGAATAGGAGCTACTGTTCTTGTTAGTTTCCAAAGCATAGTTGAACTAGATATGGTCCGTTTGTGTAGGAAGCACAGTTCTTTTGTTCTCAGCAAGCTCACTGTTCTGGCCCTATAGGAAACACAGTAGAGTAGAACAGTGGTCTTTTCTCAAAAGCAGAGTGTGTTTCTTGTAAGGCGAACTAGCGTTTGTGTCCCAGTCGTAAATGGAGTTGAATCACATGCAGTTTCTGGTCCTACGAGCAAGAGTTGTTTTATGGTAAGAATAGTCACTATTGCGCTGCCATTGCCATACACAGGACAAATAGCACTGGCATCTGTTCCCAGCAAGTACAGTGTATTGCACTGAAGAGGATCTATTATTCTTGTCAATTTCCTAAGCAGAATTGAACTAGATATGACCGTATGTGTAGGAAGCACAGTTCTTTTGTTCTGAGCAAGCTCACTGTTCTGGCCCTATAGGAAACACAGTAGAGTAGAAGAGTGCTCTTTTCTCTAAAGCAGAGTGTGTTTCTTGTAAGGCGAGCTCGCATTTGTTTCCCAGTACTAAATGGAGTTGAGTCACATGCAGTTTTTTGTCCTACGAGCAAGAGTTGTTTTCTGGTAAGACGAGTCACTACTGTGCTCCAATTGCCATACACAGTGCAAATAGCACTCGCGTCTGTTCCCAGCAAGTACAGTGTATTGGACTGAAGAGGAGCTACTGTTCTTGTCAGGTTCCTAAGCAGAGTTGAACTAGATATGGTCCGTGTGTGTAGGAAGCACAGTTCTTTTGTTCTGAGCAAGCTCACTGTTTGGACCCCATAGGAAACACAGTAGAGTAGAAGAGTGCTCTCTTCTCAAAAGAAGAGTGTGTTTCTTGTAAGGCGAGCTAGCATTTGTTTCCCAGTCTTAACTGGAGTTGAATCCCATGCAGTTTCTGGTCCTAGGAGCAAGAGTTGTTTTCTGGTAAGAAGAGTCACTATTGTGCTGCCATTGCCATACACAGGACAAATAGCACTGTTGTCTGTTCCCAGCAAGTACAGTGTATTGGACTGAAGAGGAGCTACTGTTCTTGTCAGTTTTTAAGCAGAGTTGAACTAGATATGACCCGTGTGTGTAGGAAGCACAGTTCTTTTGTTCTGAGCAAGCTCACTATTCGGATCCCATAGGAGACTCAGTAGAGTAGAAGAGTACTCTTTTCTCAAAAGCAGAGTGTGTTTCATGTAAGGCGAGCTAGCATTTGTTTCCCAGTCCTAAATGGAGTTGAATCACATGCAGTTTCTGGTCCTACGAGCAAGAGTTGTTTTCTGGTAAGAAGAGTCCCTATTGCTTTCCCATTGTCATACACAGAGCAAATAGTCCTGGCGTCTGTTCCTAGCATGTACAGTGAATTGGAGTGAAGAGGAGATACTGTTCTTGTCAGTTTCCTAAGCAGAGTTGAACTAGATATGGCCCGTGTGTGTAGGAAGCACAGTTCTTTTGTTCTGAGCAAGCTCACTGTTCCCACCCATAGGAAACACAGTAGAGTAGAAGAGTGCTCTTTTCTCAAAAGCAGAGTGTGTTTCATGTAAGGCGAGCTAGCATTTGTTTCCCAGTCCTAAATGGAGTTGAATCACATGCAGTTTCTGGTCCTACGAGCAAGAGTTTTTTTCTGGTAAGAAAAGTCACTATTGCGCTCCCATTACCATACACAGTGCAAATAGCACTCGCGTGTGTTTCCAGCTAGTACAGGGTATCGTACTGAAGAGGAGCTACTGTTTTTGTCAGTTTCCTAAGCAGAGTTGAACTAGATATGGCCCGTGTGTGTAGGAAGCACAGCTTTTTTTTTCTGAGCAAGATCACTGTTCTGTCCCTATAGGAAACACTTTAGAGTATAAGAGGGCTCTTTTCTCAAAAGCAGAGTGTGTTTCTTGTAATGCGAGCTAGCGTTTGTTTCCAGTCCTAAATGGAGTTGAATCTCATGCAGTTTCTGGTCCTACGAGCAAGAGTTGTTTTCTGGTAAGAAGAGTCACTATTGTGCTCCCATTGCCATACACAGTGCAAATAGCACTCGCGTCTGTTCCCAGCAAGTACAGTGTATCGGACTGAAGAGTAGCTACTGTTGTTGTCAGTTTCCTAAACAGAGTTGAACGAGATATGGCCCGTGTGTGTAGGAAGCTCAGTTCTTTTGTTCTGAGCAAGCTCACTGTTTTGACCACATAGGAAACACAGTAGAGTAGAAGAGTGCTCTTTTCTCAAAAGCAGGGTGTGTTTCTTGTAAGGCGAGCTAGTGTTTGTTTCCCAATCCTAAATGGAGTTGAATCACATGCAGTTTCTGGTCCTACGAGCAAGAGTTGTTTTCTCGTAAGGAAAGTCACTATTGTGCTCCCATTGCGATACACAGTGCAAATAGCACTCACGTCTGTTCCCAGCAATTACAGTGCATCGGACTGAAGAGGAGCTACTGTTCTTGTCGGTTTCCTAAGCAGAGTTGAACTAGATATGGTCCGTGTGTAGGAAGCACAGTTTTCTGTTCTGAGCAAGCTCACTGTTTGGACCCCATAGGAAACACAGTAGAGTAGAAGAGTGCTCTTTTCTCAAAAGCAAAGTGTGTTTCTTGTAAGGCAAGCTAGCATTTGTTTCCCAGTCCTAAATGGAGTTGAATCTCATGCAGTTTCTGGTCCTACGAGCAATAGTTGTTTTATGGTAAGAATAGTCACTATTGCGTTGCCATTGCCATACACAGGACAAATTGCACTGGCGTCTGTTCCCAGCAAGTAAAGTATATTGGACTGAAGGGGATCTACTGTTCTTGTCAGGTTCCTAAACAGAATTGAACTAGATATGACCGTGTGTGTAGGAAGCACAGTTCTTTTGTTCTGAGCAAGCTCACTGTTCTGGCCCTACAGGAAACACAGTAGAGTAGAAGAGTGCTCTTTTCTCAAAAGCAGAGTGTATTTCTTGTAAGGCGAGCTAGCGTTTGTTTCCCAGTCCTAAATGGAGTTGAGTCACATGCAGTTTCTGGTCCTAGGAACAAGAGTTGTTTTCTGGTAAGAAGAGTCACTATTGAGCTCCCATTGTCATACACTGGGCAAATAGTACTGGCGTCTGTTCCCAGCATGTACAGTGTATTGGACTGAATAGGATCCACTGTTATTGTCAGTTTCCTAAGCAGAATTGAATAGATATGGCCCCTGTGTGCAGGAAGCACAGTTCTTATATTCTGAGGAAGCTCACTCATCTGGCCCTATAGGAAACACAGTATAGTAGAAGAATGCTCTTTTGTCAAAAGCAAAGAGTTTTTCTTGTAAGGCGAGCTAGCGTTTCTTTCCCAGTCCTAAATGAAGTTGAGACACATGCAGTTTTTGGTCCTATGAGCAAGAGTTTTTTTCTAGTAAGAAGAGACACTATTGCACTCTCATTGCCATACACAGTGCAAATAGCACTTGCATTGTTCCCAGCAAGTACAGTGTATTGGACTGAAGAGGATCTACTGTTCTTGTCAGTTTTTTAAGCAGAGTTGAACTAGATATGGCCCGTGTGTGTAGGAAGCACAGTTCCTTTGTTCTGAGCAAGCTCACTGTTCGGACCCCATAGGAAACTCAGTAGAGTAGAAGAGTGCTCTTTTCTCAAAAGCAGAGTGTGTTTCTTGTAAAACGAGCTATCGTTTGTTTCCTAGTCCTAAATGGAGTTGAATCACATGCAGTTTCTGGTCCTATGAGCAAGAGTTGTTTTCTGGTAAGAAGAGTCACTATTGTGCTCCCATTGTCATACACAGGGCAAATAGCGCTGGCGTCTGTTCCCAGCATGTACAGTGTATTGGACTGAAGTTGATCTACTGTTCTTGTCAGGTTCCTAAGCAGAGTTGAACTAGATATGGCCGTGTGTGTAGGAAGCACAGTTCTTTTGTTCTGAGCAAGCTCACTGTTCTGGCCCTATAGGAAACACAGTAGAGTAGAAGAGTGCTCTTTTCTCTAAAGCAGAGTGTGTTTCTTGTAAGGCGAGCTCGCATTTGTTTCCCAGTCCTAAATGGAGTTGAGTCACATGCAGTTTTTGGTCCTACGAGCAAGAGTTGTTTTCTGGTAAGAAGAGTCACTATTGCACTCCAATTGCCATACACAGTGCAAATAGCACTCGCGTCTGTTCCCAGCAAGTACAGTGTATTGGACTGAATAGGAGCTACTGTTCTTGTTAGTTTCCAAAGCATAGTTGAACTAGATATGGTCCGTTTGTGTAGGAAGCACAGTTCTTTTGTTCTCAGCAAGCTCACTGTTCTGGCCCTATAGGAAACACAGTAGAGTAGAACAGTGGTCTTTTCTCAAAAGCAGAGTGTGTTTCTTGTAAGGCGAGCTAGCGTTTGTGTCCCAGTCGTAAATGGAGTTGAATCACATGCAGTTTCTGCTCCTACGAGCAAGAGTTGTTTTATGGTAAGAATAGTCACTATTGCGCTGCCATTGCCATACACAGGACAAATAGAACTGGCATCTGTTCCCAGCAAGTACAGTGTATTGCACTGAAGAGGATCTATTATTCTTGTCAATTTCCTAAGCAGAATTGAACTAGATATGACCGTATGTGTAGGAAGCACAGTTCTTTTGTTCTGAGCAAGCTCACTGTTCTGGCCCTATAGGAAACACAGTAGAGTAGAAGAGTGCTCTTTTCTCTAAAGCAGAGTGTGTTTCTTGTAAGGCGAGCTCGCATTTGTTTCCCAGTACTAAATGGAGTTGAGTCACATGCAGTTTTTTGTCCTACGAGCAAGAGTTGTTTTCTGGTAAGACGAGTCACTACTGTGCTCCAATTGCCATACACAGTGCAAATAGCACTCGCGTCAGTTCCCAGCAAGTACAGTGTATTGGAATGAAGAGGAGCTACTGTTCTTGTCAGGTTCCTAAGCAGAGTTGAACTAGATATGGTCCGTGTGTGTAGGTAGCACAGTTCTTTTGTTCTGAGCAAGCTCACTGTTTGGACCCCATAGGAAACACAGTAGAGTAGAAGAGTGCTCTCTTCTCAAAAGAAGAGTGTGTTTCTTGTAAGGCGAGCTAGCATTTGTTTCCCAGTCTTAACTGGAGTTGAATCCCATGCAGTTTCTGGTCCTAGGAGCAAGAGTTGTTTTCTGGTAAGAAGAGTCACTATTGCGCTGCCATTGCCATACACAGGACAAATAGCACTGGCGTATGTTCCCAGCAAGTACAGTGTATTGGACTGAAGAGGATCTACTGTTCTTCTCAGGTTCCTAAGCAGAATTGACCTAGGTGTGGTGGTGTGTGTAGGAAGCACGGTTTTTTTGTTCTGAGCAAGCTCACTGTTCGGACCTCATAGGAAACACAGTAGAGTAGAAGAGTGCTCTTTTCTCTAAAGCAGAGTGTGTTTCTTGTAAGGCGAGCTAGCGTTTGTTTCCTAGTCCTAAATGGAGTTCAATCACAGGCACTTTCCAGTCCAATGAGCAAGAGTTGTTTTCTGGTAAGGAAAGTCACTATTGTGCTCATATTGCCATTAACAGTGTAAATAGCAGTCTCGTCTATTCCCAGTACTAAATGGAGTTGAGTCACATGCAGTTTTTTGTCCTACGAGCAAGAGTTGTTTTCTGGTAAGACGAGTCACTACTGTGCTCCAATTGCCATACACAGTGCAAATAGCACTCGCGTCTGTTCCCAGCAAGTACAGTGTATCAGACTGAAGAGGAGCTACTGTTCTTGTCAGTTTCCTAAGCAGACTTGAACTAGATATGGACGTGTGTGTAGGAAGCACAGTTTTTTTGTTCTGAGCAAGCTCACTGTTCGGACCACATAGGAAACACAGTAGAGTAGAAGAGTGCTTTTTTCTCAAAAGCAGAGTGTGTTTCTTTTAAGGCGAGCTAGCGTTTGTTTCCCATTCCTAAATGGAGTGGAATCACATGCAGTTTGTGTTCCTATGAGCAAGAGTTGTTTTCTGGTAAGGAAAGTCACTATTGTGCTCCCATTGCCATACACAGTGCAAATAGCCCTCCCATCTGTTCCCAGCAAGTACAGTGTATTGGAAAGAAGAGGAGCTACTGTTCTCCTCAGTTTCCTAAGCACAGTTGAACTACATATGGCTCGTGTGTGTAGGAAGCACAGTTCTTTTTTTCTGAGCAAGCTCACTGTTCTGGCCCTATAGGAAACACAGTAGAGTAGAAGAGTGCTCTTTTCTCAAAAGCAGAGTGTGTTTCATGTAAGGCGAGCTAGCATTTGTTTCCCAGACCTAAATGGAGTTGAATCACATGCAGTTTCTGGTCCTATGAGCAAGAGTTGTTTTATGGTAAGGAAAGTCACTATTGTCCTCCCATTGCCCTACACAAGGCAAATAGCACTCGCGTCTTTTCCCAGCAAGTACAGTGTATTGGACTGAATAGGAGCTACTGTTCTTGTCATTTTACTAAGCAGAGTTGAACTAGATATGGCCGTGTGTGTAGGAAGCACAGTTCTTTTGTTCTGAACAAGCTCACTGTTTGGACCCCATAGGAAACACCATAGAGTAGAAGAGTGCTCTTTTCTCTAAAGCACAGTGTGTTACTTGAAAGGCTAGCTACCGTTTGTTTCCCAGTCCTAAATGGAGTGGAATCACATGCAGTTTCTGGTCCTACAAGCAAGAGTTGTTTTCTGGTAAAGAAAGTCACTGTTGCGCTCCCATTGCCATACACAGTGCAAATAGCCCTCGCGTCTGTTCCCAGCAAGTACAGTGTATTGGACTGAAGAGGAGCTACTGTTCTTCTCAGTTTCCTAAGCAGAGTTGAACTAGATATGGCCCGTGTGTAGGAAGCACAGTTCTTTTTTTCTGAGCAAGCTCACTGTTCTGGCCCTATAGGAAACACAGTAGAGTAGAAGAGTGCTCTTTTCTCAAAAGCAGAGTGTGTTTCTTGTAAAGCGAGCTAGAGTTTGTTTCCCAGGCCTAAATGGAGTTGAATCACATGCAGTTTCTGGTACTACGAGCAAGAGTTGTTTTCTGGTAAGAAGAGTCAATATTGCGCTGCCATTGCCTTACACAGGACAAATAGCACTGGAGTCTGTTCCCAGCAAGTACAGTGTATTGGACTGAAGAGGATCTACTGTTCTTGTCAAGTTCCTAAGCAGATTTGAACTAGATATGGCCCGTGTGTAGGAAGCACAGTTCTTTTGTTCTGAGCAAGCTCACTGTTCTGGCCCTATAGGAAACACAGTAGACTAGAAGAGTGCTCTTTTCTCTAAAGCAGAGTGTGTTTCTTGTAAAGTGAGCTAGCTTTTGTTTCCCAGTCCTAAATGGAGTTGAAACACTTACAGTTTCTGGTCCTATGAGCAAGAGTTGTTTTATGGTAAGAAGAGTCACTATTGCGCTGCCATTGCCATACACAGGACAAATAGCACTGGCGTCTGTTCCCAGCAAGTACAGTATATTGGACTGAAGAGGATCTACTGTTCTTGTCAGGTTCCTAAAGAGAATTGAACTAGATATGGTCGTGTGTACGAAGCACAGTTCTTTTGTTCTGAGCAAGCTCACTGTTCGGACCCCATAGGGAGCACAGTAGAGTAGAAGAGTGCTCTTTTCTCAAAACCAGAGTGTGTTTCTTATAAGGCGAGCTTGCATTTGTTTCCAGTCCTAAATGGAGTGGAATCACATGCAGTTTCTGGTCCTACGAGCAAGAGTTGTTTTCTGGTAAGGAAAGTCACTATTGTGCTCCCATTGCCATACACAGTGCAAATAGCACATGCGTCTGTTCCCAGCAAGTACAGTGTATTGGAATGAAGAGGAGCTACTGTTCTTGTCAGGTTCCTAAGCAGAGTTGAACTCGATATGGCCCGTGTGTGTAGGAAGCACAGTTCTTATGTTCTGAGCAAGGTCACTGTTCTGGCCCTATAGGAAAAACAGTAGAGAAGAAGAGTGCTCTTTTCTCAAAAGCGGAGTGTGTTTCTTGTAAGGCGAGCTAGCGTTTGTTTCCTAGTCCTAAATGGAGTTGAATCACATGCAGTTTCAGGTCCTACGATCAAGAGTTCTTTTCTGGTAAGGAAAGTCACATTGCGCTCCCATTGCCATACACAGTGCAAATAGCACTCGCCTCTGTTCCCAGCAAGTACAGTGTATTGGACTGGATAGGTACTAATGTTCTTGTCAGTTTCCTAAGCAGAGTTGAACTAGATATGATCCTTGTTTGTAGGAAGCACAGTTCTTTTGTTCTTTGCAAGCTCACTGTTTGGACCCCATAGGAAACACAGTAGAGTAGAAGAGTGCTCTTTTCTCTAAAGCAGAGTGTATTTCTTGTAAGGCGTGCTAGCGTTTGTTTCGCAGTCCTAAATGGAGTTGAATCCCATGCAGTTACTAGTACTACGAGCAAGAGTTGTTTTATGGTAAGAAGAGTCACTATTGCACTGCCATTGCCATACACAGGACAAATAGCACTGGCATCTTTTCGCAGCAAGTACAGTGTATTGGGCTGAAGAGGATCTACTGTTCTTGTCAGTTCCTAAGCAGACTTGAACTAGATATGGTCGTGTGTGTAGGAAGCACAGTTTTATTTTCTGAGCAAGCTCACTGTTCGGACCCCATAGGAAACACCGTAGAGTAGAAGAGTGCTTTTTTCTCAAAAGCAAAGTGTGTTTCTTTTAAGGCGAGCTAGCGTTTGTTTCCCATTCCTAAACGGAGTGGAATCACATGCAGTTTGTGTTCCTATGAGCAAGAGTTGTTTTCTGGTAAGGAAAATCACTATTGTGCTCCCATTGCCATACACAGTGCAAATAGCCCTCCCATCTGTTCCCAGCAAGTACAGTGTTGGACTGAAGAGGCGCTACTGTTCTTCTCAGATTCATAAGCAGAGTTGAACTAGATATGGCCCGTGTGTGTAGGAAGCACAGTTCTTTTTTTCTGAGCAAGCTCACTTTCTGGCCCTATAGGAAACACAGTAGAGTAGAAGAGTGCTCTTTTTTCAAAAGCAGAGTGTGTTTTTGTAAAGCGAGCTAGAGTTTGTTTCCCAGTCCTAAATGGAGTTGAATCACATGCAGTTTCTGGTCCATGAGCAAGAGTTGTTTTCTGGTAAGAAGAGTCACTATTGCGCTGCCATTGCCATACACAGGACAAATAGCACTGGCGTCTGTTCCCAGCAAGTACAGTGTATTGGACTGAAGAGGGTCTACTATTCTTCTCAGTTTCCTAAGCAGAATTGAACTAGATATGGCCGTGTGTGTAGGAAGCGCAGTTCTTTTGTTCTGAGCAAGCTCACTGTTCGGACCCTATAGGAAACACAGTAGAGTAGAAGAGTGCTCTTTTCTCAAAAGCAGAGTGTGTTTCTTGTAAGGCAAGCTAGCATTTGTTTCCAAGTCCTAAATGGAGTTGAATCACATGCAGTTTCTGGTCATATGAGCAAGACTTGTTTTCTTTTAAGGAAAGTCACTATTGTGCTCCCATTGCCATACATAGTGCAAATAGCACTCGCGTCTGTTCCCAGCAAGTACAGTGTATCGGACTGAAGAGGAGCTACTTTTCTTGTCAGTTTCCTAAGCAGAGTTGAAGTAGATATGGCCCGTGTGTGTAGGAAGCACAGTTCTTTTGTTCTGAGCAAGCTCACTGTTCTGGCCCTATAGGAAACACAGTAGAGTTGAAGAGTGCTCTTTTCTCAAAAGCAGAGTGTGTTTCTTGTAAGGCGAGCTAGCGTTTGTTTCCTAGTCCTAAATGGAGTTGAATCACATGCAGTTTCAGGTCCTACGAACAAGAGTTCTTTTCTGGTACGGAAAGTCACATTGCGCTCCCATTGCCATACACAGTGCAAATAGCACTCGCCTCTGTTCCCAGCAAGTACAGTGTATTGGACTGGATAGGTGCTACTGTTCTTGACAGTTTCCTAAGCAGAGTTGAACTAGATATGATCCGTGTTTGTAGGAAGCACAGTTCTTTTGTTCTTTGCAAGCTCACTGATAGGACCCCATAGGAAACACAGTAGAGCAGAAGAGTGCTCTTTTCTCTAAAGCAGAGTGTGTTACTTGTAAGGCGAGCTAGGGTTTGTTTCGCAGTCCTAAATGGAGTTGAATCCCATGCAGTTTCTGGTACTACGAGCAAGAGTTGTTTTCTGGTAAAAAGAGTCACTATTGCGCTGGCATTGCCATACACAGGACAAATAGCACTGGCGTCTGTTCGCAGCAAGTACAGTATATTGGGCTGAAGAGGATCTATTGTTCTTGTCAGGTTCCTAAGCAGACTTGACCTAGATATGGCCGTGTGTGTAGGAAGCACAGTTTTTTTGTTCTGAGCAAGCTCACTGTTCGTACCCCATAGGAAACACAGTAGAGTAGAAGAGTGCTTTTTTCTCAAAAGCAGAGTGTGTTTCTTTTAAGGCGAGCTAGCGTTTGTTTCCATTCCTAAATGGAGTGGAATCACATGCAGTTTGTGTTCCTACGAGCAAGAGTTGTTTTCTGGTAAGGAAAGTCACTATTGTGCTCCCATTGCCATACACAGTGCAAATACCCTCCATCTCTTCCCAGCAAGTACAGTGTATTGGAAAGAAGAGGAGCTACTGTTCTTCTCAGTTTCCTAAGCAGAGTTGAACTACATATGGCCCGTGTGTGTAGGAAGTACAGTTCTTTTTTTCTGAGCAAGCTCACTGTTCTGCCCTATAGGAAACACAGTAGAGTAGAAGAGTGCTCTTTTCTCAAAAGCAGAGTGTGTTTCTTGTAAAGCGAGCTAGAGTTTGTTTCCCAGTCCTAAATGGAGTTGAATCACATGCAGTTTCTGGTCCACGAGCAAGAGTTGTTTTCTGGTAAGAAGAGTCACTATTGCGCTGCCATTGCCATACACAGGACAAATAGCATTGGCGTCTGTTCCCAGCAAGTACAGTGTATTGGACTGAAGAGGATCTACTGTTCTTGTCAGGTTCCTAAGCAGAATTGAACTAGATATGGCCCTGTGTGTAGGAAGCACAGTTCTTTTGTTCTGAGCAAGTTCAGTGTTTGGACTCCATAGGAAACACAGTAGAGTAGATGAGTGCTCTTTTCTCAAAAGCAGAGTGTGTTTCTTGTAAGGTGAGCTAGCGTTTGTTTCCCAGTCCTATATGGAGTTGAGTCACATGCAGTTTTTTGTCCTACTAGCAAGAGTTGTTTTCTGGTAAGACGAGTCACTATTGTGCTCTAATTGCCATACACAATGAGAATAGCTCTCGCGTCTCTTCCATGCAAGTACAGTGTATTGGACTGAAGAGGATCTACTGTTCTTGTCAGTTTCCTAAGCAGAGTTGAACTAGATATGGCCCTTGTGTGTAGGAAGCACAGTTCTTTGTTCTGAGCAAGCTCACTGTTCGGACCCCATAGAAACACAGTAGAGTAGAAGAGTGCACTTTTCTCAAAAGCAGACTGTGTTTCATGTAAGGCGAGCTAGCATTTGTTTCCCAGACCTAAATGGAGTTGAATCACATGCAGTTTCTGGTCCTATGAGCAAGAGTTGTTTTATGGTAAGGAAAGTCACTATTGTGCTCCCATTGCCCTACACAAGGCAAATAGCACTCGCGTCTTTTTCCAGCAAGTACAGTGTATTGGACTGAATAGGAGCTACTGTTCTTGTCAGTTTACTAAGCAGAGTTGAACTAGATATGGCCGTGTGTGTAGGAAGCACAGTTCTTTTGTTCTGAGCAAGCTCACTGTTTGGACCCCATAGGAAACACAGTAGAGTAGAAGAGTGCTCTTTAATCTAAAGCAGAGTGTGTTTCTTGTAAGGGGAGCTAGTCTTTGTTTCCCAGTCCTAAATGGAGTGGAATCACATGCAGTTTCTGTACCTACGAGCAAGAGTTGTTTTCTGGTAAAGAAAGTCACTATTGTGCTCCCATTGCCATACACAGTGCAAATAGCCCTTGCGTCTGTTCCCAGCAAGTACAGTGTATCGGACTGAAGAAGAGCTACTGTTCTTCTCAGTTTCCTAAGCAGAGTTGAAGTAGATATGGCCCGTGTGTGTAGGAAGCACAGTTCTTTTTTTCTGAGCAAGCTCACTGTTCTGGCCCTATAGGAAACCCAGTAGAGTAGGAGAGTGCTCTTTTCTCAAAAGCAGAGTGTGTTTCTTGTAAAGCAAGCTAGAGTTTGTTTCCCAGGCCTAAATGGAGTTGAATCACATGCAGTTTCTGGTACTACGAGCAAGAGTTGTTTTCTGGTAAGAAGAGTCACTATTGCGCTGCCATTGCCATACACAGGACAAATAGCACTGGAGTCTGTTCCCAGCAAGTACAGTGTATTGGACTGAAGAGGATCTACTGTTCTTGTCAGGTTCCTAAGCAGAGTTGAACTAGATATCCCGTGTGTAGGAAGCACAGTTCTTTTGTTCTGAGCAAGCTCACTGTTCTGGCCCTATAGGAAACACAGTAGACTAGAAGAGTGTTCTTTTCTCTAAAGCAGAGTGTGTTTCTTGTAAGGTGAGCTAGCTTTTGTTTCCCAGTCCTAAATGGAGTTGAAGCACTTGCAGTTTCTGGTCCTATGAGCAAGAGTTTTTTTATGGTAAGAAGAGTCACTATTGCGCTGCCATTGCCATACACAGGACAAATAGCACTGGCGTCTGTTCCCTGCAAGTACAGTATATTGGACTGAAGAGGATCTACTGTTCTTGTCAGGTTCCTAAACAGAATTGAACTAGATATGGTCATGTGTACGAAGCACAGTTCTTTTGTTCTGAGCAAGCTCACTGTTCGGACCCCATAGGGAGCACAGTAGAGTAGAAGAGTGCTCTTTTCTCAAAAGCAGAGTGTGTTTCTTGTAAGGCGACCTTGCGTTTGTTTCCAGTCCTAAATGGAGTGGAATCACATGCAGTTTCTGGTCCTACGAGCAAGAGTTGTTTTCTGGTAAGGAAAGTCACTATTGCGCTCCCATTGCCATACACAGTGCAAATAGCACATGCGTCTGTTCCCAGCAAGTACAGTGTATTGGAATGAAGAGGAGCTACTGTTCTTGTCAGGTTCCTAAGCAGAGTTGAACTCGATATGGCCCGTGTGTGTAGGAAGCACAGTTCTTATGTTCTGAGCAAGGTCACTGTTCTGGCCCTATAGGAAACACAGTAGAGAAGAAGAGTGCTCTTTTCTCAAAAGCGGAGTGTGTTTCTTGTAAGGCGAGCTAGCGTTTGTTTCCTAGTCCTAAATGGAGTTGAATCACATGCAGTTTCAGGTCCTACGATCAAGAGTTCTTTTCTGGTAAGGAAAGTCACATTGCGCTCCCATTGCCATACACAGTGCAAATAGCACTCGCCTCTGTTCCCAGCAAGTACAGTGTATTGGACTGGATAGGTACTAATGTTCTTGTCAGTTTCCTAAGCAGAGTTGAACTAGATATGATCCTTGTTTGTAGGAAGCACAGTTCTTTTGTTCTTTGCAAGCTCACTGTTTGGACCCCATAGGAAACACAGTAGAGTAGAAGAGTGCTCTTTTCTCTAAAGCAGAGTGTATTTCTTGTAAGGCGTGCTAGCGTTTGTTTCGCAGTCCTAAATGGAGTTGAATCCCATGCAGTTACTGGTACTACGAGCAAGAGTTGTTTTATGGTAAGAAGAGTCACTATTGCACTGCCATTGCCATACACAGGACAAATAGCACTGGCATCTTTTCGCAGCAAGTACAGTGTATTGGGCTGAAGAGGATCTACTGTTCTTGTCAGTTCCTAAGCAGACTTGAACTAGATATGGTCGTGTGTGTAGGAAGCACAGTTTTATTTTCTGAGCAAGCTCACTGTTCGGACCCCATAGGAAACACCGTAGAGTAGAAGAGTGCTTTTTTCTCAAAAGCAAAGTGTGTTTCTTTTAAGGCGAGCTAGCGTTTGTTTCCCATTCCTAAACGGAGTGGAATCACATGCAGTTTGTGTTCCTATGAGCAAGAGTTGTTTTCTGGTAAGGAAAATCACTATTGTGCTCCCATTGCCATACACAGTGCAAATAGCCCTCCCATCTGTTCCCAGCAAGTACAGTGTTGGACTGAAGAGGCGCTACTGTTCTTCTCAGATTCATAAGCAGAGTTGAACTAGATATGGCCCGTGTGTGTAGGAAGCACAGTTCTTTTTTTCTGAGCAAGCTCACTTTCTGGCCCTATAGGAAACACAGTAGAGTAGAAGAGTGCTCTTTTTTCAAAAGCAGAGTGTGTTTTTGTAAAGCGAGCTAGAGTTTGTTTCCCAGTCCTAAATGGAGTTGAATCACATGCAGTTTCTGGTCCATGAGCAAGAGTTGTTTTCTGGTAAGAAGAGTCACTATTGCGCTGCCATTGCCATACACAGGACAAATAGCACTGGCGTCTGTTCCCAGCAAGTACAGTGTATTGGACTGAAGAGGGTCTGCTATTCTTCTCAGTTTCCTAAGCAGAATTGAACTAGATATGGCCGTGTGTGTAGGAAGCGCAGTTCTTTTGTTCTGAGCAAGCTCACTGTTCGGACCCTATAGGAAACACAGTAGAGTAGAAGAGTGCTCTTTTCTCAAAAGCAGAGTGTGTTTCTTGTAAGGCAAGCTAGCATTTGTTTCCAAGTCCTAAATGGAGTTGAATCACATGCAGTTTCTGGTCATATGAGCAAGACTTGTTTTCTTTTAAGGAAAGTCACTATTGTGCTCCCATTGCCATACATAGTGCAAATAGCACTCGCGTCTGTTCCCAGCAAGTACAGTGTATCGGACTGAAGAGGAGCTACTTTTCTTGTCAGTTTCCTAAGCAGAGTTGAAGTAGATATGGCCCGTGTGTGTAGGAAGCACAGTTCTTTTGTTCTGAGCAAGCTCACTGTTCTGGCCCTATAGGAAACACAGTAGAGTTGAAGAGTGCTCTTTTCTCAAAAGCAGAGTGTGTTTCTTGTAAGGCGAGCTAGCGTTTGTTTCCTAGTCCTAAATGGAGTTGAATCACATGCAGTTTCAGGTCCTACGAACAAGAGTTCTTTTCTGGTACGGAAAGTCACATTGCGCTCCCATTGCCATACACAGTGCAAATAGCACTCGCCTCTGTTCCCAGCAAGTACAGTGTATTGGACTGGATAGGTGCTACTGTTCTTGACAGTTTCCTAAGCAGACTTGAACTAGATATGATCCGTGTTTGTAGGAAGCACAGTTCTTTTGTTCTTTGCAAGCTCACTGTTTGGACCCCATAGGAAACACAGTAGAGCAGAAGAGTGCTCTTTTCTCTAAAGCAGAGTGTGTTACTTGTAAGGCGAGCTAGCGTTTGTTTCGCAGTCCTAAATGGAGTTGAATCCCATGCAGTTTCTGGTACTACGAGCAAGAGTTGTTTTCTGGTAAAAAGAGTCACTATTGCGCTGGCATTGCCATACACAGGACAAATAGCACTGGCGTCTGTTCGCAGCAAGTACAGTATATTGGGCTGAAGAGGATCTATTGTTCTTGTCAGGTTCCTAAGCAGACTTGACCTAGATATGGCCGTGTGTGTAGGAAGCACAGTTTTTTTGTTCTGAGCAAGCTCACTGTTCGTACCCCATAGGAAACACAGTAGAGTAGAAGAGTGCTTTTTTCTCAAAAGCAGAGTGTGTTTTTTTAAGGCGAGCTAGCGTTTGTTTCCATTCCTAAATGGAGTGGAATCACATGCAGTTTGTGTTCCTACGAGCAAGAGTTGTTTTCTGGTAAGGAAAGTCACTATTGTGCTCCCATTACCATACACAGTGCAAATAGCCCTCCATCTCTTCCCAGCAAGTACAGTGTATTGGAAAGAAGAGGAGCTACTGTTCTTCTCAGTTTCCTAAGCAGAGTTGAACTACATATGGCCCGTGTGTGTAGGAAGTACAGTTCTTTTTTTCTGAGCAAGCTCACTGTTCTGCCCTATAGGAAACACAGTAGAGTAGAAGAGTGCTCTTTTCTCAAAAGCAGAGTGTGTTTCTTGTAAAGCGAGCTAGAGTTTGTTTCCCAGTCCTAAATGGAGTTGAATCACATGCAGTTTCTGGTCCACGAGCAAGAGTTGTTTTCTGGTAAGAAGAGTCACTATTGCGCTGCCATTACCATACACAGCACAAATAGCATTGGCGTCTGTTCCCAGCAAGTACAGTGTATTGGACTGAAGAGGATCTACTGTTCTTGTCAGGTTCCTAAGCAGAATTGAACTAGATATGGCCCTGTGTGTAGGAAGCACAGTTCTTTTGTTCTGAGCAAGTTCAGTGTTTGGACTCCATAGGAAACACAGTAGAGTAGATGAGTGCTCTTTTCTCAAAAGCAGAGTGTGTTTCTTGTAAGGTGAGCTAGCGTTTGTTTCCCAGTCCTATATGGAGTTGAGTCACATGCAGTTTTTTGTCCTACTAGCAAGAGTTGTTTTCTGGTAAGACGAGTCACTATTGTGCTCTAATTGCCATACACAATGAGAATAGCTCTCGCGTCTCTTCCATGCAAGTACAGTGTATTGGACTGAAGAGGATCTACTGTTCTTGTCAGTTTCCTAAGCAGAGTTGAACTAGATATGGCCCTTGTGTGTAGGAAGCACAGTTCTTTGTTCTGAGCAAGCTCACTGTTCGGACCCCATAGAAACACAGTAGAGTAGAAGAGTGCACTTTTCTCAAAAGCAGACTGTGTTTCATGTAAGGCGAGCTAGCATTTGTTTCCCAGACCTAAATGGAGTTGAATCACATGCAGTTTCTGGTCCTATGAGCAAGAGTTGTTTTATGGTAAGGAAAGTCACTATTGTGCTCCCATTGCCCTACACAAGGCAAATAGCACTCGCGTCTTTTCCCAGCAAGTACAGTGTATTGGACTGAATAGGAGCTACTGTTCTTGTCAGTTTACTAAGCAGAGTTGAACTAGATATGGCCGTGTGTGTAGGAAGCACAGTTCTTTTGTTCTGAGCAAGCTCACTGTTTGGACCCCATAGGAAACACAGTAGAGTAGAAGAGTGCTCTTTAATCTAAAGCAGAGTGTGTTTCTTGTAAGGGGAGCTAGTCTTTGTTTCCCAGTCCTAAATGGAGTGGAATCACATGCAGTTTCTGTACCTACGAGCAAGAGTTGTTTTCTGGTAAAGAAAGTCACTATTGTGCTCCCATTGCCATACACAGTGCAAATAGCCCTTGCGTCTGTTCCCAGCAAGTACAGTGTATCGGACTGAAGAGGAGCTACTGTTCTTCTCAGTTTCCTAAGCAGAGTTGAAGTAGATATGGCCCGTGTGTGTAGGAAGCACAGTTCTTTTTTTCTGAGCAAGCTCACTGTTCTGGCCCTATAGGAAACCCAGTAGAGTAGAAGAGTGCTCTTTTCTCAAAAGCAGAGTGTGTTTCTTGTAAAGCAAGCTAGAGTTTGTTTCCCAGGCCTAAATGGAGTTGAATCACATGCAGTTTCTGGTACTACGAGCAAGAGTTGTTTTCTGGTAAGAAGAGTCACTATTGCGCTGCCATTGCCATACACAGGACAAATAGCACTGGAGTCTGTTCCCAGCAAGTACAGTGTATTGGACTGAAGAGGATCTACTGTTCTTGTCAGGTTCCTAAGCAGAGTTGAACTAGATATCCCGTGTGTAGGAAGCACAGTTCTTTTGTTCTGAGCAAGCTCACTGTTCTGGCCCTATAGGAAACACAGTAGACTAGAAGAGTGCTCTTTTCTCTAAAGCAGAGTGTGTTTCTTGTAAGGTGAGCTAGCTTTTGTTTCCCAGTCCTAAATGGAGTTGAAGCACTTGCAGTTTCTGGTCCTATGAGCAAGAGTTTTTTTATGGTAAGAAGAGTCACTATTGCGCTGCCATTGCCATACACAGGACAAATAGCACTGGCGTCTGTTCCCTGCAAGTACAGTATATTGGACTGAAGAGGATCTACTGTTCTTGTCAGGTTCCTAAACAGAATTGAACTAGATATGGTCATGTGTACGAAGCACAGTTCTTTTGTTCTGAGCAAGCTCACTGTTCGGACCCCATAGGGAGCACAGTAGAGTAGAAGAGTGCTCTTTTCTCAAAAGCAGAGTGTGTTTCTTGTAAGGCGACCTTGCGTTTGTTTCCAGTCCTAAATGGAGTGGAATCACATGCAGTTTCTGGTCCTATGAGCAAGAGTTGTTTTCTGGTGAGGAAAGTCACTATTGCGCTCCCATTGCCATACACAGTGCAAATAGCACATGCGTCTGTTCCCAGCAAGTACAGTGTATTGGAATGAAGAGGAGCTTCTGTTCTTGTCAGGTGCCTAAGCAGAGTTGAACTTGATATGGCCCGTGTGTGTAGGAAGCACAGTTCTTATGTTCTGAGCAAGCTCACTGTTCTGGCCCTATAGGAAACACAGTAGAGAAGAAGAGTGCTCTTTTCTCAAAAGCGGAATGTGTTTCTTGTAAGGCGAGCTAGCGTTTGTTTCCTAGTCCTAAATGGAGTTGAATCACATGCAGTTTCAGGTCCTACGATCAAGAGTTCTTTTCTGGTAAGGAAAGTCACATTGCGCTCCCATTGCCATACACAGTGCAAATAGCACTCGCGTCTGTTCCCAGCAAGTACAGTGTATTGGACTGGATAGGTGCTAAAGTTCTTGTCAGTTTCCTAAGCAGAGTTGAACTAGATATGATCAGTGTTTGTAGGAAGCACAGTTCTTTTGTTCTTTGCAAGCTCACTGTTTGGACCCCATAGGAAACACAGTAGAGTAGAAGAGTGCTCTTTTCTCTAAAGCAGAGTGTATTTCTTGTAAGGCGTGCTAGCGTTTGTTTCGCAGTCCTAAATGGAGTTGAATCCCATGCAGTTTCTGTTCCTACCAGCAAGAGTTGTTTTATGGTAAGAAGAGTCACTATTGCACTGCCATTGCCATACACAGGACAAATAGCACTGGCATCTTTTCGCAGCAAGTACAGTGTATTGGGCTGAAGAGGATCTACTGTTCTTGTCAGTTCCTAAGCAGACTTGAACTAGATATGGTCGTGTGTGTAGGAAGCACAGTTTTATTTTCTGAGCAAGCTCACTGTTCGGACCCCATAGGAAACACCGTAGAGTAGAAGAGTGCTTTTTTCTCAAAAGCAAAGTGTGTTTCTTTTAAGGCGAGCTAGCGTTTGTTTCCCATTCCTAAACGGAGTGGAATCACATGCAGTTTGTGTTCCTATGAGCAAGAGTTGTTTTCTGGTAAGGAAAATCACTATTGTGCTCCCATTGCCATACACAGTGCAAATAGCCCTCCCATCTGTTCCCAGCAAGTACAGTGTTGGACTGAAGAGGCGCTACTGTTCTTCTCAGATTCATAAGCAGAGTTGAACTAGATATGGCCCGTGTGTGTAGGAAGCACAGTTCTTTTTTTCTGAGCAAGCTCACTTTCTGGCCCTATAGGAAACACAGTAGAGTAGAAGAGTGCTCTTTTTTCAAAAGCAGAGTGTGTTTTTGTAAAGCGAGCTAGAGTTTGTTTCCCAGTCCTAAATGGAGTTGAATCACATGCAGTTTCTGGTCCATGAGCAAGAGTTGTTTTCTGGTAAGAAGAGTCACTATTGCGCTGCCATTGCCATACACAGGACAAATAGCACTGGCGTCTGTTCCCAGCAAGTACAGTGTATTGGACTGAAGAGGGTCTGCTATTCTTCTCAGTTTCCTAAGCAGAATTGAACTAGATATGGCCGTGTGTGTAGGAAGCGCAGTTCTTTTGTTCTGAGCAAGCTCACTGTTCGGACCCTATAGGAAACACAGTAGAGTAGAAGAGTGCTCTTTTCTCAAAAGCAGAGTGTGTTTCTTGTAAGGCAAGCTAGCATTTGTTTCCAAGTCCTAAATGGAGTTGAATCACATGCAGTTTCTGGTCATATGAGCAAGACTTGTTTTCTTTTAAGGAAAGTCACTATTGTGCTCCCATTGCCATACATAGTGCAAATAGCACTCGCGTCTGTTCCCAGCAAGTACAGTGTATTGGAAAGAAGAGGAGCTACTGTTCTTCTCAGTTTCCTAAGCAGAGTTGAACTACATATGGCCCGTGTGTGTAGGAAGTACAGTTCTTTTTTTCTGAGCAAGCTCACTGTTCTGCCCTATAGGAAACACAGTAGAGTAGAAGAGTGCTCTTTTCTCAAAAGCAGAGTGTGTTTCTTGTAAAGCGAGCTAGAGTTTGTTTCCCAGTCCTAAATGGAGTTGAATCACATGCAGTTTCTGGTCCACGAGCAAGAGTTGTTTTCTGGTAAGAAGAGTCACTATTGCGCTGCCATTACCATACACAGCACAAATAGCATTGGCGTCTGTTCCCAGCAAGTACAGTGTATTGGACTGAAGAGGATCTACTGTTCTTGTCAGGTTCCTAAGCAGAATTGAACTAGATATGGCCCTGTGTGTAGGAAGCACAGTTCTTTTGTTCTGAGCAAGTTCAGTGTTTGGACTCCATAGGAAACACAGTAGAGTAGATGAGTGCTCTTTTCTCAAAAGCAGAGTGTGTTTCTTGTAAGGTGAGCTAGCGTTTGTTTCCCAGTCCTATATGGAGTTGAGTCACATGCAGTTTTTTGTCCTACTAGCAAGAGTTGTTTTCTGGTAAGACGAGTCACTATTGTGCTCTAATTGCCATACACAATGAGAATAGCTCTCGCGTCTCTTCCATGCAAGTACAGTGTATTGGACTGAAGAGGATCTACTGTTCTTGTCAGTTTCCTAAGCAGAGTTGAACTAGATATGGCCCTTGTGTGTAGGAAGCACAGTTCTTTGTTCTGAGCAAGCTCACTGTTCGGACCCCATAGAAACACAGTAGAGTAGAAGAGTGCACTTTTCTCAAAAGCAGACTGTGTTTCATGTAAGGCGAGCTAGCATTTGTTTCCCAGACCTAAATGGAGTTGAATCACATGCAGTTTCTGGTCCTATGAGCAAGAGTTGTTTTATGGTAAGGAAAGTCACTATTGTGCTCCCATTGCCCTACACAAGGCAAATAGCACTCGCGTCTTTTCCCAGCAAGTACAGTGTATTGGACTGAATAGGAGCTACTGTTCTTGTCAGTTTACTAAGCAGAGTTGAACTAGATATGGCCGTGTGTGTAGGAAGCACAGTTCTTTTGTTCTGAGCAAGCTCACTGTTTGGACCCCATAGGAAACACAGTAGAGTAGAAGAGTGCTCTTTAATCTAAAGCAGAGTGTGTTTCTTGTAAGGGGAGCTAGTCTTTGTTTCCCAGTCCTAAATGGAGTGGAATCACATGCAGTTTCTGTACCTACGAGCAAGAGTTGTTTTCTGGTAAAGAAAGTCACTATTGTGCTCCCATTGCCATACACAGTGCAAATAGCCCTTGCGTCTGTTCCCAGCAAGTACAGTGTATCGGACTGAAGAGGAGCTACTGTTCTTCTCAGTTTCCTAAGCAGAGTTGAAGTAGATATGGCCCGTGTGTGTAGGAAGCACAGTTCTTTTTTTCTGAGCAAGCTCACTGTTCTGGCCCTATAGGAAACCCAGTAGAGTAGAAGAGTGCTCTTTTCTCAAAAGCAGAGTGTGTTTCTTGTAAAGCAAGCTAGAGTTTGTTTCCCAGGCCTAAATGGAGTTGAATCACATGCAGTTTCTGGTACTACGAGCAAGAGTTGTTTTCTGGTAAGAAGAGTCACTATTGCGCTGCCATTGCCATACACAGGACAAATAGCACTGGAGTCTGTTCCCAGCAAGTACAGTGTATTGGACTGAAGAGGATCTACTGTTCTTGTCAGGTTCCTAAGCAGAGTTGAACTAGATATCCCGTGTGTAGGAAGCACAGTTCTTTTGTTCTGAGCAAGCTCACTGTTCTGGCCCTATAGGAAACACAGTAGACTAGAAGAGTGCTCTTTTCTCTAAAGCAGAGTGTGTTTCTTGTAAGGTGAGCTAGCTTTTGTTTCCCAGTCCTAAATGGAGTTGAAGCACTTGCAGTTTCTGGTCCTATGAGCAAGAGTTTTTTTATGGTAAGAAGAGTCACTATTGCGCTGCCATTGCCATACACAGGACAAATAGCACTGGCGTCTGTTCCCTGCAAGTACAGTATATTGGACTGAAGAGGATCTACTGTTCTTGTCAGGTTCCTAAACAGAATTGAACTAGATATGGTCATGTGTACGAAGCACAGTTCTTTTGTTCTGAGCAAGCTCACTGTTCGGACCCCATAGGGAGCACAGTAGAGTAGAAGAGTGCTCTTTTCTCAAAAGCAGAGTGTGTTTCTTGTAAGGCGACCTTGCGTTTGTTTCCAGTCCTAAATGGAGTGGAATCACATGCAGTTTCTGGTCCTATGAGCAAGAGTTGTTTTCTGGTGAGGAAAGTCACTATTGCGCTCCCATTGCCATACACAGTGCAAATAGCACATGCGTCTGTTCCCAGCAAGTACAGTGTATTGGAATGAAGAGGAGCTTCTGTTCTTGTCAGGTGCCTAAGCAGAGTTGAACTCGATATGGCCCGTGTGTGTAGGAAGCACAGTTCTTATGTTCTGAGCAAGCTCACTGTTCTGGCCCTATAGGAAACACAGTAGAGAAGAAGAGTGCTCTTTTCTCAAAAGCGGAATGTGTTTCTTGTAAGGCGAGCTAGCGTTTGTTTCCTAGTCCTAAATGGAGTTGAATCACATGCAGTTTCAGGTCCTACGATCAAGAGTTCTTTTCTGGTAAGGAAAGTCACATTGCGCTCCCATTGCCATACACAGTGCAAATAGCACTCGCGTCTGTTCCCAGCAAGTACAGTGTATTGGACTGGATAGGTGCTAAAGTTCTTGTCAGTTTCCTAAGCAGAGTTGAACTAGATATGATCAGTGTTTGTAGGAAGCACAGTTCTTTTGTTCTTTGCAAGCTCACTGTTTGGACCCCATAGGAAACACAGTAGAGTAGAAGAGTGCTCTTTTCTCTAAAGCAGAGTGTATTTCTTGTAAGGCGTGCTAGCGTTTGTTTCGCAGTCCTAAATGGAGTTGAATCCCATGCAGTTTCTGTTCCTACCAGCAAGAGTTGTTTTATGGTAAGAAGAGTCACTATTGCACTGCCATTGCCATACACAGGACAAATAGCACTGGCATCTTTTCGCAGCAAGTACAGTGTATTGGGCTGAAGAGGATCTACTGTTCTTGTCAGTTCCTAAGCAGACTTGAACTAGATATGGTCGTGTGTGTAGGAAGCACAGTTTTATTTTCTGAGCAAGCTCACTGTTCGGACCCCATAGGAAACACCGTAGAGTAGAAGAGTGCTTTTTTCTCAAAAGCAAAGTGTGTTTCTTTTAAGGCGAGCTAGCGTTTGTTTCCCATTCCTAAACGGAGTGGAATCACATGCAGTTTGTGTTCCTATGAGCAAGAGTTGTTTTCTGGTAAGGAAAATCACTATTGTGCTCCCATTGCCATACACAGTGCAAATAGCCCTCCCATCTGTTCCCAGCAAGTACAGTGTTGGACTGAAGAGGCGCTACTGTTCTTCTCAGATTCATAAGCAGAGTTGAACTAGATATGGCCCGTGTGTGTAGGAAGCACAGTTCTTTTTTTCTGAGCAAGCTCACTTTCTGGCCCTATAGGAAACACAGTAGAGTAGAAGAGTGCTCTTTTTTCAAAAGCAGAGTGTGTTTTTGTAAAGCGAGCTAGAGTTTGTTTCCCAGTCCTAAATGGAGTTGAATCACATGCAGTTTCTGGTCCATGAGCAAGAGTTGTTTTCTGGTAAGAAGAGTCACTATTGCGCTGCCATTGCCATACACAGGACAAATAGCACTGGCGTCTGTTCCCAGCAAGTACAGTGTATTGGACTGAAGAGGGTCTGCTATTCTTCTCAGTTTCCTAAGCAGAATTGAACTAGATATGGCCGTGTGTGTAGGAAGCACAGTTCTTTTGTTCTGAGCAAGCTCACTGTTCGGACCCTATAGGAAACACAGTAGAGTAGAAGAGTGCTCTTTTCTCAAAAGCAGAGTGTGTTTCTTGTAAGGCAAGCTAGCATTTGTTTCCAAGTCCTAAATGGAGTTGAATCACATGCAGTTTCTGGTCATATGAGCAAGACTTGTTTTCTTTTAAGGAAAGTCACTATTGTGCTCCCATTGCCATACATAGTGCAAATAGCACTCGCGTCTGTTCCCAGCAAGTACAGTGTATCGGACTGAAGAGGAGCTACTTTTCTTGTCAGTTTCCTAAGCAGAGTTGAAGTAGATATGGCCCGTGTGTGTAGGAAGCACAGTTCTTTTGTTCTGAGCAAGCTCACTGTTCTGGCCCTATAGGAAACACAGTAGAGTTGAAGAGTGCTCTTTTCTCAAAAGCAGAGTGTGTTTCTTGTAAGGCGAGCTAGCGTTTGTTTCCTAGTCCTAAATGGAGTTGAATCACATGCAGTTTCAGGTCCTACGAACAAGAGTTCTTTTCTGGTACGGAAAGTCACATTGCGCTCCCATTGCCATACACAGTGCAAATAGCACTCGCCTCTGTTCCCAGCAAGTACAGTGTATTGGACTGGATAGGTGCTACTGTTCTTGACAGTTTCCTAAGCAGACTTGAACTAGATATGATCCGTGTTTGTAGGAAGCACAGTTCTTTTGTTCTTTGCAAGCTCACTGTTTGGACCCCATAGGAAACACAGTAGAGCAGAAGAGTGCTCTTTTCTCTAAAGCAGAGTGTGTTACTTGTAAGGCGAGCTAGGGTTTGTTTCGCAGTCCTAAATGGAGTTGAATCCCATGCAGTTTCTGGTACTACGAGCAAGAGTTGTTTTCTGGTAAAAAGAGTCACTATTGCGCTGGCATTGCCATACACAGGACAAATAGCACTGGCGTCTGTTCGCAGCAAGTACAGTATATTGGGCTGAAGAGGATCTATTGTTCTTGTCAGGTTCCTAAGCAGACTTGACCTAGATATGGCCGTGTGTGTAGGAAGCACAGTTTTTTTGTTCTGAGCAAGCTCACTGTTCGTACCCCATAGGAAACACAGTAGAGTAGAAGAGTGCTTTTTTCTCAAAAGCAGAGTGTGTTTTTTTAAGGCGAGCTAGCGTTTGTTTCCATTCCTAAATGGAGTGGAATCACATGCAGTTTGTGTTCCTACGAGCAAGAGTTGTTTTCTGGTAAGGAAAGTCACTATTGTGCTCCCATTGCCATACACAGTGCAAATAGCCCTCCATCTCTTCCCAGCAAGTACAGTGTATTGGAAAGAAGAGGAGCTACTGTTCTTCTCAGTTTCCTAAGCAGAGTTGAACTACATATGGCCCGTGTGTGTAGGAAGTACAGTTCTTTTTTTCTGAGCAAGCTCACTGTTCTGCCCTATAGGAAACACAGTAGAGTAGAAGAGTGCTCTTTTCTCAAAAGCAGAGTGTGTTTCTTGTAAAGCGAGCTAGAGTTTGTTTCCCAGTCCTAAATGGAGTTGAATCACATGCAGTTTCTGGTCCACGAGCAAGAGTTGTTTTCTGGTAAGAAGAGTCACTATTGCGCTGCCATTACCATACACAGCACAAATAGCATTGGCATCTGTTCCCAGCAAGTACAGTGTATTGGACTGAAGAGGATCTACTGTTCTTGTCAGGTTCCTAAGCAGAATTGAACTAGATATGGCCCTGTGTGTAGGAAGCACAGTTCTTTTGTTCTGAGCAAGTTCAGTGTTTGGACTCCATAGGAAACACAGTAGAGTAGATGAGTGCTCTTTTCTCAAAAGCAGAGTGTGTTTCTTGTAAGGTGAGCTAGCGTTTGTTTCCCAGTCCTATATGGAGTTGAGTCACATGCAGTTTTTTGTCCTACTAGCAAGAGTTGTTTTCTGGTAAGACGAGTCACTATTGTGCTCTAATTGCCATACACAATGAAAATAGCTCTCGCGTCTCTTCCATGCAAGTACAGTGTATTGGACTGAAGAGGATCTACTGTTCTTGTCAGTTTCCTAAGCAGAGTTGAACTAGATATGGCCCTTGTGTGTAGGAAGCACAGTTCTTTGTTCTGAGCAAGCTCACTGTTCGGACCCCATAGAAACACAGTAGAGTAGAAGAGTGCACTTTTCTCAAAAGCAGACTGTGTTTCATGTAAGGCGAGCTAGCATTTGTTTCCCAGACCTAAATGGAGTTGAATCACATGCAGTTTCTGGTCCTATGAGCAAGAGTTGTTTTATGGTAAGGAAAGTCACTATTGTGCTCCCATTGCCCTACACAAGGCAAATAGCACTCGCGTCTTTTCCCAGCAAGTACAGTGTATTGGACTGAATAGGAGCTACTGTTCTTGTCAGTTTACTAAGCAGAGTTGAACTAGATATGGCCGTGTGTGTAGGAAGCACAGTTCTTTTGTTCTGAGCAAGCTCACTGTTTGGACCCCATAGGAAACACAGTAGAGTAGAAGAGTGCTCTTTAATCTAAAGCAGAGTGTGTTTCTTGTAAGGGGAGCTAGTCTTTGTTTCCCAGTCCTAAATGGAGTGGAATCACATGCAGTTTCTGTACCTACGAGCAAGAGTTGTTTTCTGGTAAAGAAAGTCACTATTGTGCTCCCATTGCCATACACAGTGCAAATAGCCCTTGCGTCTGTTCCCAGCAAGTACAGTGTATCGGACTGAAGAGGAGCTACTGTTCTTCTCAGTTTCCTAAGCAGAGTTGAAGTAGATATGGCCCGTGTGTGTAGGAAGCACAGTTCTTTTTTTCTGAGCAAGCTCACTGTTCTGGCCCTATAGGAAACCCAGTAGAGTAGAAGAGTGCTCTTTTCTCAAAAGCAGAGTGTGTTTCTTGTAAAGCAAGCTAGAGTTTGTTTCCCAGGCCTAAATGGAGTTGAATCACATGCAGTTTCTGGTACTACGAGCAAGAGTTGTTTTCTGGTAAGAAGAGTCACTATTGCGCTGCCATTGCCATACACAGGACAAATAGCACTGGAGTCTGTTCCCAGCAAGTACAGTGTATTGGACTGAAGAGGATCTACTGTTCTTGTCAGGTTCCTAAGCAGAGTTGAACTAGATATCCCGTGTGTAGGAAGCACAGTTCTTTTGTTCTGAGCAAGCTCACTGTTCTGGCCCTATAGGAAACACAGTAGACTAGAAGAGTGCTCTTTTCTCTAAAGCAGAGTGTGTTTCTTGTAAGGTGAGCTAGCTTTTGTTTCCCAGTCCTAAATGGAGTTGAAGCACTTGCAGTTTCTGGTCCTATGAGCAAGAGTTTTTTTATGGTAAGAAGAGTCACTATTGCGCTGCCATTGCCATACACAGGACAAATAGCACTGGCGTCTGTTCCCTGCAAGTACAGTATATTGGACTGAAGAGGATCTACTGTTCTTGTCAGGTTCCTAAACAGAATTGAACTAGATATGGTCATGTGTACGAAGCACAGTTCTTTTGTTCTGAGCAAGCTCACTGTTCGGACCCCATAGGGAGCACAGTAGAGTAGAAGAGTGCTCTTTTCTCAAAAGCAGAGTGTGTTTCTTGTAAGGCGACCTTGCGTTTGTTTCCAGTCCTAAATGGAGTGGAATCACATGCAGTTTCTGGTCCTATGAGCAAGAGTTGTTTTCTGGTGAGGAAAGTCACTATTGCGCTCCCATTGCCATACACAGTGCAAATAGCACATGCGTCTGTTCCCAGCAAGTACAGTGTATTGGAATGAAGAGGAGCTTCTGTTCTTGTCAGGTGCCTAAGCAGAGTTGAACTTGATATGGCCCGTGTGTGTAGGAAGCACAGTTCTTATGTTCTGAGCAAGCTCACTGTTCTGGCCCTATAGGAAACACAGTAGAGAAGAAGAGTGCTCTTTTCTCAAAAGCGGAATGTGTTTCTTGTAAGGCGAGCTAGCGTTTGTTTCCTAGTCCTAAATGGAGTTGAATCACATGCAGTTTCAGGTCCTACGATCAAGAGTTCTTTTCTGGTAAGGAAAGTCACATTGCGCTCCCATTGCCATACACAGTGCAAATAGCACTCGCGTCTGTTCCCAGCAAGTACAGTGTATTGGACTGGATAGGTGCTAAAGTTCTTGTCAGTTTCCTAAGCAGAGTTGAACTAGATATGATCAGTGTTTGTAGGAAGCACAGTTCTTTTGTTCTTTGCAAGCTCACTGTTTGGACCCCATAGGAAACACAGTAGAGTAGAAGAGTGCTCTTTTCTCTAAAGCAGAGTGTATTTCTTGTAAGGCGTGCTAGCGTTTGTTTCGCAGTCCTAAATGGAGTTGAATCCCATGCAGTTTCTGTTCCTACCAGCAAGAGTTGTTTTATGGTAAGAAGAGTCACTATTGCACTGCCATTGCCATACACAGGACAAATAGCACTGGCATCTGTTCGCAGCAAGTACAGTGTATTGGGCTGAAGAGGATCTACTGTACTTGTCAGGTTCCTAAGCAGACTTGAACTAGATATGGCCATGTGTGTAGGAAGCACAGTTTTTTTTTCTGAGCAAGCTCACTGTTCGGACCCCATAGGAAACACAGTAGAGTAGAAGAGTGCTTTTTTCTCAAAAGCAGAGTGTGTTTCTTTTAAGGCGAGCTAGCATTTGTTTCCCATTCCTAAATGGAGTGGAATCACATGCAGATTCTGGTCCTATGAGCAAGAGTTGTTTTCTGGTAAGGAAAATCACTATTGTGCTCCCATTGCCATACACAGTGCAAATAGCACTCGCGTGTGTTCCGAGCAATTACAGTGTATTGGACTAAAGAGGAGCTACTTTTCTTGTCAGTTTCCTAAGCAGAGTTGAAGTAGATATGGCCCGTGTGTAGGAAGCACAGTTCTTATGTTCTGAGCAAGCTCACTGTTCTGGCACTATAGGAAACACAGTAGAGTTGAAGAGTGCTCTTTTCTCTAAAGCAGAGTGTGTTTCTTGTAAGGCGAGCTAGCGTTTGTTTCCTAGTCCTAAATGGAGTTGAATCACATGCAGTTTCAGGTCCTACGAACAAGTGTTCTTTTCTGGTAAGGAAAGTCACATTGCGCTCCCATTTGCTTACACAGTGCAAATAGCACCCGCGTCTGTTCCCAGCAAGTACAGTGTATTGGACTGGATAGATGCTACTGTTCTTGTCAGTTTCCTAAGCAGAGTTGAACTAGATATGATCCATGTTTGTAGGAAGCATAGTTCTTTTGTTCTTTGCAAGCTCACTGTTTGGACCCCATAGGAAACACAGTAGAGCAGAAGAGTGCTCTTTTCTCTAAAGCAGAGTGTGTTACTTGTAAGGCGAGCTAGCATTTGTTTCGCAGTCCTAAATGGAGTTGAATCCCATGCAGTTTCTGGTACTACGAGCAAGAGTTGTTTTCTGGTAAAAAGAGTCACTATTGCGCTGCCATTGCCATACACAGGACAAATAGCACTGGCGTCTGTTCGCAGCAAGTACAGTGTATTGGGCTGAAGAGGATCTATTGTTCTTGTCAGGTTCATAAGCAGACTTGAACTAGATATGGCCGTGTGTATAGGAAGCACAGTTTTTTTGTTCTGAGCAAGCTCACTGTTCGGACCCCATAGGAAACACAGTAGAGTAGAAGAGTGCTCTTTTCTCTAAAGCAGAGTTTGTTTCTTTTAAGGCAAGCTAGCGTTTGTTTCCCATTCCTAAATGGAGTGGAATCACATGCAGTTTGTGTTCCTATGAGCAAGAGTTGTTTTCTGGTAAGGAAAGTCACTATTGCGCTCCCATTGCCATACACAGTGCAAATAGCCCTCCCATCTGTTCCCAGCAAGTACAGTGTATTGGACTGAAAAGGAGCTACTGTTCTTCTCAGTTTCCTAAGCAGAATTGAACTAAATATGGCCGTGTGTGAAGGAAGCACAGTTCTTTTGTTCTGAGCAAGCTCACTGTTCTGGCCATATAGGAAACACAGTAGAGTAGAAGAGTGCTCTTTTCTCTAAAGCAGAGTGTGTTTCTTGTAAGGCCAGCTAGCGTTTGTTTCCCAGTCCTAAATGGAGTTGAATCACATGCAGTTTCTAGTCCTACGAGCAAGGGTTGTTTGATGGTAAGAAGAGTCACTTTTGCGCTGCCATTGCCATACACAGGACAAATAGCACTGGCGTCTGTTCCCAGCAAGTACAGTGTATTGGACTGAAGAGGATCTACTGTTCTTGTCAGGTTCCTAAGCAGAACTGAACTAGATATGGCCATGTGTGTAGGAAGCACAGTTCTTTTGTTCTGAGCAAGTTCAGTGTTCAGACTCAATAGGAAACACAGTAGAGTAGAAGAGTGCTCTTTTCTCAAAAGCAGAGTGTGTTTCTTGTAAGGCGAGCTAGCGTTTGTTTCCCAGAACTAAATGGAGTTGAATCACATGGAGTTTCTGGTCCTACGAGCAAGAGTTGTTTTATGGTAAGGAAAGTCACTATTGTGCTCCCATTGCCCTACACAAGGCAAATAGCACTCGCGTCTTTTGCCAGCAAGTACAGTGTATTGGACTGAATAGGAGCTACTGTTCTTGTCAGTTTACTAAGCAGAGTTGAACTAGATATGGTCCGTGTGTGTAGAAGCACAGTTCTTTTGTTTTGAGTAAGCTCACTGTTTGGACCCCATTGGAAACACATTAGAGTAGAAGAGTGCTCTTTTCTCTAAAGCAGAGTGTGTTTCTTGTAAGGCGAGCTACCGTTTGTTTCCCAGTCCTAAATGGAGTGGAATCACATGCAGTTTCTGGTCCTACGAGCAAGAGTTGTTTTCTGGTAAAGAAAGTCACTATTGCGCTCCCATTGCCATACACAGTGCAAATAGCCCTCCCGTCTGTTCCCAGCAAGTACAGTGTATTGGACTGAAGAGGAGCTACTGTTCTTCTCAGTTTCCTAAGAAGAGTTGTACTAGGTATGGCCCGTGTGTGTAGGATCCACAGTTCTTTTTTTCTGAGCAAGCTCACTGTTCTGGCCCTATAGGAAGCACAGTAGAGTAGAAGAGTGCTCTTTTCTCAAAAGCAGAGTGTGTTTCTTGGAAGTCGAGCTAGCGTTTGTTTCCCAGTCCTAAATGGAGTTGAATCACATGCAGTTTCTGGTCATATGAGCAAGAGTTGTTTTCTGGTAAGGAAAGTCACTGTTGTACTCCCATTGCCATACATAGTGCAAATAGCACTCGCGTCTGTTCCCAGCAAGTACAGTGTATTGGACTGAAGAGGAGCTACTGTTCTTGTCATTTTCTTAAGAGGAGTTGAACCAGATATGACCCATGTGTGTAGGAAGCACACTTCTTTTGTTCTGAGAAAGCTCACTGTGCGGACATCATAGGAAACACAGTAGAGTAGATGAGTGCTCTCTTCTCAAAATTTGATTGTGTTTCTGGAAAGGCGAGCTAGTGTTTGTTTTCCAGTCAGAAATGTAGTTGAATCCCATGCAGTTTGTGGTCCTACGAGCAAGAGTTGCTTTCTGGTAAGAAGAGTCACTATTGTGCTCCCATTGACATACACAGTGCAAATAGCACTCGCGTCTGTTCCCAGCAAGTACAGTGTATTGGACTGAAGAGCAGCTACTGTTCTTGTCAGTTTCCTAAGCAGAGTTGAACTAGATATGGCCCGAGTGTGTAGGAAGCACAGTTCTTTTGTTCTGAGCAAGCTCACTGTTCGGACCCCATAGGAAACACAGTAGAGCAGAAGCGTGCTCTTTTCTCAAAAGCAGAGTGTGTTTCTTGTAAGGCGAGATAGCGTTTGTTACCCAGTACTAAATGGAGTTGAATCGCATGCAGTTTGTGGTCCTACGAGCAAGAGTTGTTTTTTGGTAAGAAGAGTCACTATTGTGCTCCCATTGTCATACACAGGGCAAATAGCACTGGCATCTGTTCCCAGCATGTACAGTGTATTGGACTGAAGAGAATCTACTGTTCTTCTCAGGTTCCTAAGCAGAAATGAACTAGATATGGCCGTGTATGTAGGAAGCACTGTTCTTTTGTTCTGAGCATGCTGACTGTTCGGACCCCATAGGAAACACAGTAGAGTAGAAGATTGATCTTTTCTCTAAAGCAGAGTGTGTTTCTTGTAAGGCGAGCTAGCGTTTGTTTCCCAGACCTAAATGGAGTTGAATCACATGCAGTTTCTGGTCCTAGAAGCAAGAGATGTTTTCTGGTAGGGAAAGTCACTATTGCGATCTCATTGACATACACAGTTCAAATAGCACTTGCTTCTGTTCCCAGCAATTACAGTGTATTGGACTGAAGAGGAGCTACTGTTCTTGTCAGTTTCCTAAGCAGAGTTGAACTAGATATGGCCCGTGTGTAGGAAGCACAGTTCTTTTGTTCTGAGCAAGTTCACTGGTCTGGCCCTATAGGAAACACAGTAGAGTAGAAGAGTGCTCTTTTCTCAAAAGCAGAGTGTGTTTCTTGTAAGGCGAGCTAGCGTTTCTTTCCCAGTCCTAAATCGAGTTGAATCACATGCAGTTTCTTGTCCTACGAACAAGAGTTGTTTTCTGGTAAGAAGAGTCACTATTGCGCTCCCATTGTCATACACAGGGCAAATAGCACTGGCGTCTGTTCCCAACATGTACAGTGTATTGGACTAAAGAGGTTCTACTGTTCTTGTCAGTTTCCTAAGTAGAATTGAACTAGATATGGCCCATGTGTGCAGGAAGCACAGTTTTTTTGTTCTGAGCAAGCTCACTGTTCGGAACACATAGGAAACACAGTAGAGTAGAAGAGTGCTCTTTTCTCAAAAGCAGAGTGTGCTTCTTGGAAGTCGAGCTAGTGTTTGTTTCCCAGTCCTAAATTGAGTTGAGTCACATGCAGTTTTTTGTCCTACGAGCAAGGATGTTTTCTGGTAAGACAAGTCACTATTGTGCTCCAATTGCCATACACAGTGCAAATAGCACTGGCGTCTGTTCCCCGCAAGTACAGTGTATTGGACTGAAGAGGAGCTACTGTTCTTGTCAGTTTCCTATGCAGAGTTGAACTAGATATGGCCCGTGTGTGTAGGAAGCACAGTTCTTTTGTTCTGAGCAAGCTCACTGTTCTGACCCCATAGGAAACACTGGAGAGTAGAAGAGTGATCTTTTCTCTAAAGCAGAGTGTGTTTCTTGTAAGGCGAGCTAGCGTTTGTTTCCCAGACCTAAATGGAGTTGAATCACATGCAGTTTCTGGTACTACAAGCAAGAGATGTTTTCTGGTAGGGAAAGTCACTATTGCGATCTCATTGACATACACAGTTCAAATAGCACTTGCTTCTGTTCCCAGCAAGTACAGTGCATTGGACTGAAGAGGAGCTACTGTTCTTGTCAGTTTCCTAAGCAGAGTTGAACTAGGTATGGCCCGTGTGTGTAGGAAGCACAGGTCTTTTGTTCTGAGCAAGCTCACTGTTCGGACCCCATAGGAAACCCAGTAGAGTAGATGAGTGCTCTTTTCTCAAAAGCAGAGTGTGTTTCTTGTAGGCGAGCTAGCATTTCTTTCCCAGTCCTAAATCGAGTTGAATCACATGCAGTTTCTTGTCCTACGAACAAGAGTTGTTTTCTGGTAAGAAGAGTCACTATTGCGCTCCCATTGTCATACACAGGGCAAATAGCACTGGCGTCTGTTCCCAACATGTACAGTGTATTGGACTAAAGAGGTTCTACTGTTCTTGTCAGTTTCCTAAGTAGAATTGAACTAGATATGGCCCGTGTGTGTAGGAAGCACAGTTTTTTTGTTCTGAGCAAGCTCACTGTTCGGAACACATAGGAAACACAGTAGAGTAGAAGAGTGCTCTTTTCTCAAAAGCAGAGTGTGCTTCTTGGAAGTCGAGCTAGTGTTTGTTTCCCAGTCCTAAATTGAGTTGAGTCACATGCAGTTTTTTGTCCTACGAGCAAGGATGTTTTCTGGTAAGACAAGTCACTATTGTGCTCCAATTGCCATACACAGTGCAAATAGCACTGGCGTCTGTTCCCCGCAAGTACAGTGTATTTGACTGAAGAGGAGCTACTGTTCTTGTCAGTTTCCTATGCAGAGTTGAACTAGATATGGCCCGTGTGTGTAGGAAGCACAGTTCTTTTGTTCTGAGCAAGCTCACTGTTCTGACCCCATAGGAAACACTGGAGAGTAGAAGAGTGATCTTTTCTCTAAAGCAGAGTGTGTTTCTTGTAAGGCGAGCTAGCGTTTGTTTCCCAGAACTAAATGGAGTTGAATCACATGCAGTTTCTGGTACTACAAGCAAGAGATGTTTTCTGGTAGGGAAAGTCACTATTGCGATCTCATTGACATACACAGTTCAAATAGCACTTGCTTCTGTTCCCAGCAAGTACAGTGCATTGGACTGAAGAGGAGCTACTGTTCTTGTCAGTTTCCTAAGCAGAGTTGAACTAGGTATGGCCCGTGTGTGTAGGAAGCACAGGTCTTTTGTTCTGAGCAAGCTCACTGTTCAGACCCCATAAGAAACCCAGTAGAGTAGAAGAGTGCTCTTTTCTCAAAAGCAGAGTGTGTTTCTTGTTAGGCGAGCTAGCGTTTGTTTCCCAGTCCTAAATGGAGTTGAATCCCATGCAGTTTCTGGTCCTACGAGCAAGAGTTGTTTTCTGGTAAGAAGAATCACTATTGCGCTCACAATGTCATACACAGGGCAAATAGCACTGGCGTCGGTTCCCAGCATGTACGGTGTATTGGACTGAAGAGAACCTACTTTTCTTGTCAGGTTCCTAAGCAGAATTGAACTAGTTATGGCCGTGTAGGAAGCACAGTTCTTTTGTTCTGAGCACGCTCTCTGTTCAGGCCCTATAGGAAACACAGTAGAGTAGAAGAGTCCTCTTTTCTCAAAAGCAGAGTGTGTTTCTTGAAAGGCGAGCTAGCGTTTGTTTCCAGTCCTAAATGGAGTTGAATCACATGCTGTTTTTGGTCCTACCAGCAAGAGTTGTTTTCTCTTAAGGAAAGTCACTATTGCGCTCCCTTTGCCATACACAGTGCAAATAGCAGTCGCATCAGTTTCCAGCAAGTACAGTGTATTGGACTGAAGAGGAGCTACTGTTCTTGTCAGTTTCCTAAGCAGAGTTGAACTAGATATGGCCGTGTGTGTAGGAAGCACAGTTCTTTTGTTCTGAGCAAGCTCACTGTTCAGACCCCATTGGAAACACAATAGAGTAGAAGCGTGCTCTTTTCTCAAAAGCAGAGTGTGTTTCTTGTAAGGCGAGATAGCGTTTGTTACCCAGTACTAAATGGAGTTGAATCGCATGCAGTTTGTGGTCCTACGAGCAAGAGTTGTTTTTTGGTAAGAAGAGTCACTTTTGTGCTCCCATTGTCATACACAGGGCAAATAGCACTGACATCTGTTCCCAGCATGTACAGTGTATTGGACTGAAGAGAATCTACTGTTCTTCTCAGGTGCCTAAGCAGAAATGAACTAGATATGGCCGTGTATGTAGGAAGCACTGTTCTTTTGTTCTGAGCATGCTGACTGTTCGGACCCCTTAGGAAACACAGTAGAGTAGAAGAGTGATCTTTTCTCTAAAGCAGAGTGTGTTTCTTGTAAGGCGAGCTAGCGTTTGTTTCCCAGACCTAAATGGAGTTGAATCACATGCAGTTTCTGGTCCTATAAGCAAGAAATGTTTTCTGGTAGGGAAAGTCACTATTGCGATCTCATTGACATACACAGTTCAAATAGCACTTGCTTCTGTTCCCAGCAAGTACAGTGTATTGGACTGAAGAGGAGCTACTGTTCTTGTCAGTTTCCTAAGCAGAGTTGAACTAGATATGGCCCGTGTGTGTAGGAAGCACAGTTCTTTTGTTCTGAGCAAGTTCACTGTTCTGGCCCTATAGGAAACACAGTAGAGTAGAAGAGTGCTCTTTTCTCAAAAGCAGAGTGTGTTTCTTGTAAGGCGAGCTAGCGTTTCTTTCCCAGTCCTAAATCGAGTTGAATCACATGCAGTTTCTTGTCCTACGAACAAGAGTTGTTTTCTGGTAAGAAGAGTCACTATTGCGCTCCCATTGTCATACACAGGGCAAATAGCACTGGCGTCTGTTCCCAACATGTACAGTGTATTGGACTAAAGAGGTTCTACTGTTCTTGTCAGTTTTCTAAGTAGAATTGAACTAGATATGGCCCGTGTGTGTAGGAAGCACAGTTTTTTTGTTCTGAGCAAGCTCACTGTTCGGAACACATAGGAAACACAGTAGAGTAGAAGAGTGCTCTTTTCTCAAAAGCAGAGTGTGCTTCTTGGAAGTCGAGCTAGTGTTTGTTTAATAGTCCTAAATTGAGTTGAGTCACATGCAGTTTTTTGTCCTACGAGCAAGGATGTTTTCTGGTAAGACAAGTCACTATTGTGCTCCAATTGCCATACACAGTGCAAATAGCACACGCGTCTGTTCCCCGCAAGTACAGTGTATTGGACTGAAGAGGAGCTACTGTTCTTGTCAGTTTCCTATGCAGAGTTGAACTAGATATGGCCCGTGTGTGTAGGAAGCACAGTTCTTTTGTTCTGAGCAAGCTCACTGTTCTGACCCTATAGGAAACACTGGAGAGTAGAAGAGTGATCTTTTCTCTAAAGCAGAGTGTGTTTCTTGTAAGGCGAGCTAGCGTTTGTTTCCCAGACCTAAATGGAGTTGAATCACATGCAGTTTCTGGTCCTAGAAGCAAGAGATGTTTTCTGGTAGGGAAAGTCACTATTGCGATCTCATTGACATACACAGTTCAAATAGCACTTGCTTCTGTTCCCAGCAAGTACAGTGTATTGGACTGAAGAGGAGCTACTGTTCTTGTCAGTTTCCTAAGCAGAGTTGAACTAGATATGGCCCGTGTGTGTAGGAAGCACAGGTCTTTTTTTCTGAGCAAGCTCACTGTTCGGACCACATAGGAAACCCAGTAGAGTAGATGAGTGCTCTTTTCTCAAAAGCAGAGTGTGTTTCTTGTAGGCGAGCTAGCGTTTGTTTCCCAGTCCTAAATGGAGTTGAATCCCATGCAGTTTCTGGTCCTATGAGCAAGAGTTGTTTTCTGGTAAGAAGAATCACTATTGCGCTCACAATGTCATACACAGGGCAAATAGCACTGGCGTCGGTTCCCAGAATGTACGGTGTATTGGACTGAACAGAACCTACTTTTCTTGTCAGGTGCCTAAGCAGAATTGAACTAGTTATGGCCGTGTATGTAGGAAGCACAGTTCTTTTGTTCTGAACACGCTCTCTGTTCTGGCCCTATAGGAAACACAGTAGAGTAGAAGAGTACTCTTTTCTCAAAAGCAGAGTGTGTTTCTTGAAACGCGAGCTAGCGTTTGTTTCCAGTCCTAAAAGGAGTTGAATCACATGCAGTTTTTGGTCCTACCAGCAAGAGTTGTTTTCTCTTAAGGAAAGTCACTATTGCGCTCCCTTTGCCATACACAGTGCAAATAGCAGTCGCATCAGTTTCCAGCAAGTACAGTGTATTGGACTGAAGAGGAGCTACTGTTCTTGTCAGGTTCCTAAGCAGAATTGAACTAGATATGGCCGTGTGTGTAGGAAGCACAGTTCTTTTGTTCTGAGCAAGCTCACTGTTCAGACCCCATTGGAAACACAATAGAGTAGAAGCGTGCTCTTTTCTCAAAATCAGAGTGTGTTTCTTGTAAGGCAAGATAGCGTTTGTTTCCCAGTACTAAATGGAGTTGAATTCCATGCAGTTTGTGGTCCTATGAGCAAGAGTTGTTTTCTGGTAAGAAGAGTCACTATTGCGCTCCCATTGTCATACACAGGGCAAATAACACTGGCGTCTGTTCCCAGCATGTACAGTGTATTGGACTGAAGAGGATCTACTGTTCTTGTCAGTTTCCTAAGCAGAATTGAACTAGATATGGCCGTGTGTGTAGGAAGCACAGTTCTCTTGTTCTGATCAAGCTCACTGTTCTGGCCCTATAGGATACACAGAAGAGTAGAAGAGTGCTCTTTTCTCAAAAGCAGATTGTGTTTCTTGTAAGGCGAGCTAGCGTTTGTTTCCCAGTCCTAAATGGAGTTGAATCACATGCAGTTTCTGGTCATATGAGCAAGAGTTGTTTTCTGGTAAGGAAAGTCACTGTTGTACTCCCATTGCCATACATAGTGCAAATAGCACTCGCGTCTGTTCCCAGCAAGTACAGTGTATTGGACTGAGGAGGAGCTACTGTTCTTGTCATTTTCCTAAGAGGAGTTGAACCAGATATGGCCCATGTGTGTAGGAAGCACACTTCTTTTGTTCTGAGAAAGCTCACTGTGCGGACATCATAGGAAACACAGTATAGTAGATGAGTGCTCTCTTCTCAAAATTTGATTGTGTTTCTGGAGAGGCGAGCTAGTGTTTGTTTCCCAGTCAGAAATGGAGTTGAATCCCATGCAGTTTGTGGTCCTACGAGCAAGAGTTGCTTTCTGGTAAGAAGAGTCACTATTGTGCTCCCATTGCCATACACAGTGCAAATAGCACTCGCGTCTGTTCCCAGCAAGTACAGTGTATTGGACTGAAGAGCAGCTACTGTTCTTGTCAGGTTCCTAAGCAGAGTTGAACTAGATATGGCCCGAGTGTGTAGGAAGCACAGTTCTTTTGTTCTGAGCAAGCTCACTGTTCGGACCCCATAGGAAACACATTAGAGTAGAAGAGTGCTCTTTTCTCAAAAGCAGAGTGTGTTTCTTGTAAGGCGAGATAGCGTTTGTTACCCAGTACTAAATGGAGTTGAATCGCATGCAGTTTGTGGTCCTACGAGCAAGAGTTGTTTTTTGGTAAGAAGAGTCACTATTGTGCTCCCATTGTCATACACAGGGCAAATAGCACTGGCATCTGTTCCCAGCATGTACAGTGTATTGGACTAAAGAGAATCTACTGTTCTTCTCAGGTTCCTAAGCAGAAATGAACTAGATATGGCCGTGTATGTAGGAAGCACTGTTCTTTTGTTCTGAGCATGCTGACTGTTCGGACCCCATAGGAAACACAGTAGAGTAGAAGAGTGATCTTTTCTCTAAAGCAGAGTGTGTTTCTTGTAAGGCGAGCTAGCGTTTGTTTCCCAGACCTAAATGGAGTTGAATCACATGGAGTTTCTGGTCCTACAAGCAAGAGATGTTTTCTGGTAGGGAAAGTCACTATTGCGATCTCATTGACATACACAGTTCAAATAGCACTTGCTTCTGTTCCTAGCAAGTACAGTGTATTGGACTGAAGAGGAGCTACTGTTCTTGGCAGGTTACTAAGCAGAGTTGAACTAGATATGGCCCGTAAGTGTAGGAAGCACAATTCTTTTGTTCTGAGCAAGCTCACTGTTCTGGCCCTCTAGGAAACAAAGTAGAGTAGAAAAGTGCTCTTTTCTCAAGAGCACAGTGTGTTTTTTGTAAGGTAAGCTAGCGTTTGTTTCTCAGTCCTAAATGGAGTTGAATCAAATGCAGTTTTTGGTCCTATTAGCAAGAGTTGTTTTCTGGTAAGAAGAGTCACCATTGTGCTCCCTTTGCCATACACAGTGCAAATAGCCCTCGCGTCTGTTCCAGCAAGTACAGTGTATTGGACTGAAGAGGAGCTACTGTTCTTGTCAGTTTCCTAAGCAGAGTTGAACTAGATATGGCCTGTGTGTGTAGGAAGCACAGTTCTTTTGTTCTGAGCAAGCTCACTGTTCGGACCCCATGGAAAAAACAATAGAGTAGAAGAGTGCTCTTTTCTCAAAAGCAAAGTGTGTTTCTTATAAGGCGAGCTAGCATTTGTTTCCCAGTCCTAAATGGAGTTTAATCACATGCAGTTTCTGGTCCTACGAGCAAGAGTTGTTTTCTGGTAAGAAGAGTCACTATTGTGCTCCCATTGTCATACACAGGGCAAATAGCACTGGCGTATGTTCCCAGCATGTACAGTGTATTAGACTGAAGAGGTTCTACTGCTCTTGTCAGTTTCCTAAGCAGAATTGAACTAGATATGGCCCGTGTGTGTAGGAAGCACAGTTCTTTTGTTCTGAGCATGCTCACTATTCTGGCCCTATAGGAAACACAGTAGAGTAGAAGAGTGCTCTTTTCTCAAAAGCAGAGTGTGTTTCTTGTAAGGCGAGCTAGCGTTTGTTTCCCAGTCCTAAATGGAGTTGAATCACATGCAGTTTCTGTTCCTACAAGCAAGAATTGTTTTGTGGTAAGAAGAGTCACTATTGTGCTCCCATTGTCATACACAGTGCAAATAGCACTGGCGTCTGTTACCAGCAAGTACAGTGTATTGGACTGAAGAGGAGCTACTGTTCTTGTCAGTTTCCTAAGCAGAGTTGAACTAGATATGGCACTTGTGTGTAGGAAGCACAGTTCTTTTGTTCTGAGCAAGCACACTGTTCGTACCCCATAGGAAACACAGTAGAGTAGAAGTGTGCACTTTTCTCAAAAGCAAAGCGTGTTTTTTGTAAGGCGAGCTAGCGTTTGTTTCCCAGTCCTAAATGGAGTTGAATAACATGCAGTTTCTGGTCCTTAGAGCAAGAGTTGTTTTCTGGTAAGAAGAATCACTATTGTGCTCCCATTGCTGTTCACAGTGCAAATAGCACTCGCGTCTGTTCCCAGCAAGTACAGTGTATTGGACTGAAGAGGAGCTACTGTTCCTGTCAGTTTCCTAAGCAGAATTGAACTAGATTTTGCCCGTGTGTGTTGGAAGGACAGTTCTTTTGTTCTAGCAAGCTCACTGTTCTGGCCCTATAGGAAAAACAGTAGAGTAGAAGAGTGCTCTTTTTTCAAAAGCAGAACGTGTTTCTCGTAAGGCGAGCTAGTGTTTGTTTACCAGTCCTAAATGGAGTTGAATCCCATGGAGTTTCTGGTCCTACGAGCAAGAGTTGTTTTCTACTAAGAAGAGTCACTATTGCGCTCCCATTGTCATACACAGGGCAAACAGCACTGGCGTCTGTTCCAAGCAAGTACACTGTATTAGACTGAGGAGGATCTACTGTTCTTGTCAGTTTCATAAGCAGAGTTGAACTAGACATGGCCGTGTGTGTAGGAAGCACAGTTCTTTTGTTCTGAGCAAGCTCATTATTCTGGCCCTAAAGGAAACACAGTAGAGTAGAAGAGTGCTCTTTTCTCAAAAGCAGAGTGTGTTTCCTGTAAGGCAAGCTATCATTTGTTTCCCTGTCCTAAATGGAGTTGAATCACATGCAGTTTGCGGTCCTACGAACAAGAGTTGTTTTCTGGTAAGAAGAGTCACTATTGCGCTCCCATTTTCATACACAGGGCAAATAGCACTGGCATCTGTTCCCAGCATGTACAGTGTATTGGACTGAAGAGGATCTACTGTTCTTGTCATTTTCCTAAGCAGAATTGAAGTAGATATGGCCGTGTGTGTAGGAAGCACAGTTCTTTTGTTCTGAGCAAGCTCAATGTTCAGAACCCTAAGGACACACAGTAGAGTAGAAGAGTGCCCTTTTCTCAGAAGCAGAGTGTGTTTCTTGTGAGGGAAGCTAGCGTTTGTTTCCCAGTCCTAAATGGAGTTGAATCACATGCAGTTTCTGGTCCTACGAGCAAGAGTTGTTTTCTGGTAAGAAGAGTCACACTTGCGCTCCCATTGTCATACACAGGGCAAATAGCACTGGAGTCTGTTCCCAGCAAGTACAGTGTATTGGACCGAAGAGGATCTACTGTTCTTGTCAGTTTCATAAGCAGAGTTGAACTAGATATAGCCATGTGAGTAGGAAGCACAGTTCTTTTGTTCTGAGCAAGCTCACTGTTCTGGCCATAAAGGAAACACAGTAGAGTAGAAGAGTGCTCTTTTCTCAAAAGCAGAGTACGTTTCTTGTAAGGAGAGCTAGCTTTTGTTTCCCAGTCCTAAATGGAGTTTAAATAAACATGCAGTTTCTGGTCCTACGAGCAAGAGTTGTTTTCTGGTTAGAAGAGTCACTATTGCGCTCCCTTTGCCATACACAGGGCAAATAGCACTGGCGTCTGTTCCCAGCATGTACACTGTATTGGACTGAAGAGGATCTACTGTTCTTGTCAGGTTCCTAAGCAGAGTTGAACTAGATATGGCCTATGTGTGTAGGAAGCACAGTATTTTTGTTCTCAGCCAGCTCACTGTTCTGGCCCTATAGGAAACACAGTAGAGTAGAAGAGTGCTCTTTCCTCAAAAGCAGAGTGTGTTTCTTGTAAGGCGAGCTAGCATTTGTTTCCCAGTCCAAAATGGAGTTGAAATACACATGCAGTTTCTGTTCATACAAGCAAGAGTTTTTTCTGGTAAGGAAAGTCACTATTGTGCTCCCATTGCCATACACAGTGCAAATAGCACTCACGTCTGTTCCCAGCAATAACAGTGTATTGGGCTGAAGTAGAGCTACTGTTCTTGTCAGTTTCCTAAGCAGAGTAGAACTAGATATGACCCGTGTGTAGGAAGCACAGTTCTTTTGTTCTGAGCAAGCTCACTGTTTGGACCCCATAGGAAACACAGTAGAGTAGTTGTGTGCCCTAATCTCAAAAGCAGAGCGTGTTTCTTGTAAGGCGAGCTAGCGTTTGTTTCCCAGTCCTAAGTGGATTGAATCAAATGCAGTTTCAGGTCCTAAGAGCAAGAGTTGTTTTCTGGTAAGAAGTCACTATTGTGCATCCATTGCCGTACACAGTGCAAATAGCACTCCCGTCTGTTCCCAGCATGTACAGTGTATTGGACTGAAGAGGAGCTACTGTTCTCTTAAGTTTCCTAATCAGAGTTGAACTAGATATGGCCCGTGTGTGTAGGAAGCACAGTTCTTTTGTTCTGAGCAAGCTCACTGTTCGAACCCCATAGGAAACACAGTAGAGTAGAAGAGAGCTCTTTTCTCAAATGCAGAGTGTGTTTCTTGTAAGGCGAGCTAGCGTTTGTTTCCCAGTCCTAAATGGAGTTGAAATACACATGCAGTTTCTGGTCCTAAGAGCAAGAGTTGTTTTCTGGTTAGAATAGTCACTATTGCGCTCCTTTTGCCATACACAGTACAAATAGCCCTCGCGTCTGTTCCCAGCAAGTACAGTGTATTGGACTGAAGAGGAGCTACTGTTCTTGTCAGGTTCCTAAGCAGAGTTGAAATAATTATGGCCCGTGTAGGATGCACAGTTCTTTTGTTCTGAGCAAGCTCACTGTTCGGACCCCATAGAAAACACAGTAGAGTAGAAGAGTGCTCTTTTCTCAAAAGCAGAGTGTGTTTCTAGTAAGGCGAGCTAGCGTTTGTTTCCCAGTCCTAAATGGAGTTGGATCACATGCAGTTTCTGGTCCTACGAGCAAGAGTTGTTTTCGGGTAAGAAGAGTCACTATTGCGCTTCCATTGTCATACACAGTGCAAATAGCACTCGCATCTGTTCCCAGCAAGTACAGTGTATTGGACTGAAGAGGAGCTACTGTTCTTGTCAGTTTCCTAAGCAGAGTTGAACTTGATATGGCTCGTGTGTGTAGGAAGCACAGTTGTTTTGTTCTGAGCAAGCTCACTGTTCGGACCCCATAGGAAACACATTAGAGTAGAAGAGTGCTCTTTTCTCAAAAGCAGAGTGTGTTTCTTGTAAGGCGAGCTAGCGTTTGTTTCCCAGTCCTAAATAGAGTTGAATCACATGCAGTTTCTGGTCCTACGAGCAAGACTTGTTTTCTGGTAAGAAGAGTCACTATTGCATTCCCATTGTCATACACAGGGCAAATAGCACTCGCGTCTCTTCCCAGCAAGTACAGTGTATTGGACTTAAGAGGATCTGCTGTTCTTGTCAGTTTCCTAAGCAGAATTGAACTAGATATGGCCATGTGTGTAGGAAGCACAGTTTTTTTTTTCTGAGCAAGCTCACTGTTCTCGCGCTAAAGGAAAAACAGTAGAGTAGATGAGTGCTCCTTCCTCAAAAGCAGAGTGTGCTACTTGTAAGGCGAGCTAGCGTTTGTTTCCCAGTCCTAAATGGAGTTGAATCACATGCAGTTTTTGGTCCTATGAGCAAGAGTTGCTTTCTGGTAAGGAAAGTCACTATTGCGCTCCTATTGCCATACACATTGCAAATAACACGCGCATCTGTTCCCAGCAAGTACAGTGTATTGGACTGAAGAGGAGCTACTTCTCTTGTCAGTTTCCTAAGCAGAGTTGAACCAGATATGGCCCGTGTGTGTAGGAAGCACAGTTCTTTTGTTCTGAGCAAGCTCACTGTTCGGACTCATAGGAAACACAGTAGAGTAGAAGAGTGCCCTTTTATCAAAAGCAGAGTGTGTTTCTTGAAAGGCGAGCTAGTGTTTGTTTCCCAGTCAGAAATGGAGTTGAATCCCATGCAGTTTCTGGTCCTATGAGCAAGAGCTTTTTCTGGTAAGAAGAGTCACTATTGCGCTCCCATTGCCATACACACTGCAAATAGCACTGGCGTCTGTTCCTAGCAAGTACAGTGTATTGGACTGAAGAGGATCTACTGTTCTTTTCAGTTTCCTAAGGAGAGTTGAACTAGATATGGCCCGTGTGTGTAGGAAGCACAGTTCTTTTGTTCTGAGCAATATCACTGTTCTGGCCCTATAGGAAACACAGTAGATTAGGAGACTGCTCTTTTCTCAAAAGCAGAGTGTGTTTCTTGTAAGGCGAGCTAGCATTTATTTCCCAGTTCTAAATGGAGTTGAATCACATGCAGTTTTTGGTCTATGAGCAAGAGTTGTTTTCTGGGGTGGAATGTCACTATTGTGCTCTCATTGCCGTATACAGTGCAAAATGCACTCGCGTCTGTTCCCAGCATGTACAGTGTATTGGACTGAAGAAGAGCTACTTTTGTTCTAAGTTTCCTAAGCAGAGTTGAACTAGATATGGCCCGTGTGTGTAGGAAGTACAGTTCTTTTGTTCTGAGCAAGCTCACTTTTCTGGCCCTATAGGAAACACAGTAAAGTAGAAGAGTGCTCTTTTCTCAAAAGCAGAGTGTGTTAATTGTAAGGCGAGCTAGCGTTTGTTTCCCATTCCTAAATGGAGTTGAATCCCATGCAGTTTCTGGTCCTACGAGCAAGAGTTTTTTTCTGGTAAGAAGAGTCACTATTGAGCTCCCATTGCCATACACAGTGCAATTAGCAATGGCGTCTGTTCCCAGCATGTACAGACTATTGGACTGAAGAGGAGCTACTGTTCTTGTCAGTTTCCTAAGCAGAGTTGAAGTAGATATGGCCCCTGTGATAGGAATCACAGTTCTTTTGTTCTGAGCAAGTTCACTGTTCTGGCCCTATAGGAAACACAGAAGAGTAGAAGAGTGCTCTTTTCTCAAAAGCAGAGTATGTTTCTTGTAAAGAGAGCTAGCGTTTGTTTCCCAGTCCTAAATGGAGTTGAATCACATGCAGTTTCTGGTCCTACAAGCAAGAGTTGTTTTCTGCTAAGAAGAGTCACTATTGCGCTCCCATTGCCATATACAGTGCAAATAGCACTCGCGTCTGTTCCCAGCAAGTACAGTGTATTGGACTGAAGAGGAGCTACTGTTCTTGTCAGTTTCCTAAGCAGAGTTGAACTAGATATGACCCGTGTGTGTAGGAAGCACAGTTCTTTTGTTATGAGCAAGCTCACTGTTTAGACCCCATAGGAAACACACTAGAGTAGATGTGTGCCCTATTCTCAAAAGCAGAGTGTGTTTCTTGTAAGGTGAACTAGCGTTTGTTTCTCAGTCCTAAATGGAGTTGAATCAAATGCAGTTTCTGGTCCTATGAGCAAGAGTTGTTTTCTGGTAAGAAGAGTCACTATTGCGCTCCCATTGCCATACACAGTACAAATAGCACTCGCGTTTGTTTAACGCAAGTACAGTGTATTGGTCTGAAGAGGAGCTACTGTTCTTGTCAGTTTTTTAAGCAGAGTTGAACTAGATATGGCCCGTGTGTGTAGGAAGCAGAGTTCTTTTGTTCTGAGCAAGCTCACTGTTCGAACCCCATAGGAAACACAGTAGAGTAGAAGAGTGCTCTTTTCTCAAAAGCAGAGTGTGTTTCTTGTAACGTGAGCTAGCATTTGTTTCCCTGTCCTAAATGGAGTTGAATCACATGCAGTTTCTGGTCCTATGAGCAAGAGTTTTTTCTGGTAATAAGAGTCACTTTTGCGCTCCAATTGTCATACACTGGGCAAATATCACTGGCGTCTGTTCCTAGCATGTACAGTGTATTGGACTGAAGAGGATCTACTGTTCTTGTCAGGTTCCTTAGCAGAGTTGAACTAGATATGGCCCATGTGTGTAGGAAGCACAGTTCTTTTCTACTCAGCAAGCTCACTGTTCTGGCCCTATAGGAAACACAGTAGAGTAGAAGAGTGCTCTTTCCTCAAAAGCAGAGTGTGTTTCTTGTAAGGCGAGCTAGCGTTTGTTTCCCAGTTTTAAATGCACTTGAATCACATGCAGTTTCAGGTCCTACGAGCAAGAGTTGTTTTCTGGTATGGAAAGTCACTATTGCGCTCCCATTGCCATACACAGTGCAAATAGCACTCGCGTCTGTTCCCAGCAAGTACAGTGTATTGGACTGAAGAGGAGCTACTGTTCTTGTCAGTTTCCTAAGCAGAGTTGAACTAGATATGACCCGTGTGTGTAGGAAGCACAGTTCTTTTGTTCTGAGCAAGCTCACTGTTTGTAACGCATATGAAAACCAGTAGAGTAGAATAGTGCTCTGTTCTCAAAAGCAGAGCATGTTTCATGTAAGGTGAGCTAGCGTTTATTTCCCAGTCTTAAATGGAGTTGAGTCACATGCATTTCTAGTCCTAAAAGCAAGAGTTGTTTTCTGGTAAGGAAAGTCACTTTGGCGCTCCCATTGCCATACACAGTGCAAATAGCACTCGCGTCTGTTCCCAGCAAGTAAAGTGTATTTGACTAAAGAGGATCTACTGTTCTTGGCAGGTTACTAAGCAGAGTTGAACTAGATATGGCCCGTAAGTGTAGGAAGCACAGTTCTTTTGTTCTGAGCAAGCTCACTGTTCTGGCCCTCTAGGAAACAAAGTAGAGTAGAAAAGTGCTCTTTTCTCAAGAGCAGAGTGTGTTTTTTGTAAGGTGAGCTAGCGTTTGTTTCTCAGTCCTAAATGGAGATGAATCAAATGCAGTTTTTGGTCCTATGAGCAAGAGTTGTTTTCTGGTAAGAAGAGTCACCATTGTGCTCCCTTTGCCATACACAGTGCAAATAGCCCTCGCGTCTGTTCCAGCAAGTACAGTGTATTGGACTGAAGAGGAGCTACTGTTCTTGTCAGTTTCCTAAGCAGAGTTGAACTAGATATGGCCTGTGTGTGTAGGAAGCACAGTTCTTTTGTTCTGAGCAAGCTCACTGTTCGGACCCCATAGAAAAAACAATAGAGTAGAAGAGTGCTCTTTTCTCAAAAGCAAAGTGTGTTTCTTGTAAGGCGAGCTAGCATTTGTTTCCCAGTCCTAAATGGAGTTTAATCACATGCAGTTTCTGGTCCTACGAGCAAGAGTTGTTTTCTGGTAAGAAGAGTCACTATTGTGCTCCCATTGTCATACACAGGGCAAATAGCACTGGCGTATGTTCCCAGCATGTACAGTGTATTAGACTGAAGAGGTTCTACTGCTCTTGTCAGTTTCCTAAGCAGAATTGAACTAGATATGGCCCGTGTGTGTAGGAAGCACAGTTCTTTTGTTCTGAGCATGCTCACTATTCTGGCCCTATAGGAAACACAATAGAGTAGAAGAGTGCTCTTTTCTCAAAAGCAGAGTGTGTTTCTTGTAAGGCGAGCTAGCGTTTGTTTCCCAGTCCTAAATGGAGTTGAATCACATGCAGTTTCTGTTCCTACAAGCAAGAATTGTTTTGTGGTAAGAAGAGTCACTATTGTGCTCCCATTGTCATACACAGTGCAAATAGCACTGGCGTCTGTTACCAGCAATTACAGTGTATTGGACTGAAGAGGAGCTACTGTTCTTGTCAGTTTCCTAAGCAGAGTTGAACTAGATATGGCACTTGTGTGTAGGAAGCACAGTTCTTTTGTTCTGAGCAAGCACACTGTTCGTACCCCATAGGAAACACAGTAGAGTAGAAGTGTGCACTTTTCTCAAAAGCAGAGCGTGTTTTTTGTAAGGCGAGCTAGCGTTAGTTTCCCAGTCCTAAATGGAGTTGAATAACATGCAGTTTCTGGTCCTTAGAGCAAGAGTTGTTTTCTGGTAAGAAGAATCACTATTGTGCTCCCATTGCTGTTCACAGTGCAAATAGCACTCGCGTCTGTTCCCAGCAAGTACAGTGTATTGGACTGAAGAGGAGCTACTGTTCCTGTCAGTTTCCTAAGCAGAATTGAACTAGATTTTGCCCGTGTGTGTTGGAAGCACAGTTCTTTTGTTCTAGCAAGCTCACTGTTCTGGCCCTATAGGTAAAACAGTAGAGTAGAAGAGTGCTCTTTTTTCAAAAGCAAAACGTGTTTCTCGTAAGGCGAGCTAGTGTTTGTTTACCAGTCCTAAATGGAGTTGAATCCCATGGAGTTTCTGGTCCTACGAGCAAGAGTTGTTTTCTACTAAGAAGAGTCACTATTGCGCTCCCATTGTCATACACAGGGCAAACAGCACTGGCGTCTGTTCCCAGCAAGTACACTGTATTAGACTGAGGAGGATCTACTGTTCTTGTCAGTTTCATAAGCAGAGTTGAACAAGACATGGCCGTGTGTAGGAAGCACAGTTCTTTTGTTCTGAGCAAGCTCACTATTCTGGCCCTAAAGGAAACACAGTAGAGTAGAAGAGTGCTCTTTTCTCAAAAGCAGAGTGTGTTTCTTGTAAGGCAAGCTAGCATTTGTTTCCCTGTCCTAAATGGAGTTGAATCACATGCAGTTTGTGGTCCTACGAACAAGAGTTGTTTTCTGGTAAGAAGAGTCACTATTGCGCTCCCATTTTCATACACAGGGCAAATAGCACTGGCATCTGTTCCCAGCATGTACAGTGTATTGGACTGAAGAGGATCTACTGTTCTTGTCAGTTTCCTAAGCAGAATTTAAGTAGATATGGCCGTGTGTGTAGGAAGCACAGTTCTTTTGTTCTGAGCAAGCTCAATGTTCAGAACCCTTAGGAAACACAGTAGAGTAGAAGAGTGCCCTTTTCTCAGAAGCAGAGTGTGTTTTTTGTGAGGGAAGCTAGCGTTTGTTTCCCAGTCCTAAATGGAGTTGAATCACATGCAGTTTCTGGTCCTACGAGTAAGAGTTGTTTTCTGGTAAGAAGAGTCACACTTGCGCTCCCATTGTCATACACAGGGCAAATAGCACTGGAGTCTGTTCCCAGCAAGTACAGTGTATTGGACCGAAGAGGATCTACTGTTCTTGTCAGTTTCATAAGCAGAGTTGAACTAGATATGGCCATGTGTGTAGGAAGCACAGTTCTTTTGTTCTGAGCAAGCTCACTGTTCTGGCCATAAAGGAAACACAGTAGAGTAGAAGAGTGCTCTTTTCTCAAAAGCAGAGTACGTTTCTTGTAAGGAGAGCTAGCTTTTGTGTCCCAGTCCTAAATGGAGTTGAAATAAACATGCAGTTTCTGGTCCTACGAGCAAGAGTTGTTTTCTGGTTAGAAGAGTCACTATTGCGCTCCCTTTGCCATACACAGGGCAAATAGCACTGGCGTCTGTTCCCAGCATGTACACTGTATTGGACTGAAGAGGATCTACTGTTCTTGTCAGGTTCCTAAGCAGAGTTGAACTAGATATGGCCCGTGTGTGTAGGAAGCACAGTTTTTTTGTTCTCAGCCAGCTCACTGTTCTGGCCCTATAGGAAACACAGTAGAGTAGAAGAGTGCTCTTTCCTCAAAAGCAGAGTGTGTTTCTTGTAAGGCGAGCTAGCATTTGTTTCCCAGTCCAAAATGGAGTTGAAATACACATGCAGTTTCTGGTCATACAAGCAAGAGTTTTTTCTGGTAAGGAAAGTCACTATTGTGCTCCCATTGCCATACACAGTGCAAATAGCACTCACGTCTGTTCCCAGCAATAACAGTGTATTGGGCTGAAGTAGAGCTACTGTTCTTGTCAGTTTCCTATGCAGAGTTGAACTAGATATGACCCGTGTGTAGGAAGCACAGTTCTTTTGTTCTGAGCAAGCTCACTGTTTGGACCCCATAGGAAACACATTAGAGTAGTTGTGTGCCCTATTCTCAAAAGCAGAGCGTGTTTCTTGTAAGGCGAGCTAGCGTTTGTTTCCCAGTCCTAAGTGGATTGAATCAAATGCAGTTTCAGGTCCTAAGAGCAAGAGTTGTTTTCTGGTAAGAAGTCACTATTGTGCATCCATTGCCGTACACAGTGCAAATAGCACTCGCGTCTGTTCCCAGCATGTACAGTGTATTGGACTGAAGAGGAGCTACTGTTCTCGTAAGTTTCCTAATCAGAGTTGACTAGATATGGCCCGTGTGTGTAGGAAGCACAGTTCTTTTGTTCTGAGCAAGCTCACTGTTCGAACCCCATAGGAAACCCAGTAGAGTAGAAGAGTGCTCTTTTCTCAAAAGCAGAGTGTGTTTCTTGTAAGGCGAGCTAGTGTTTGTTTCCCAGTCTTAAATGGAGTTGAATCTAATGCAGTTTCTGGTCCTACGTTCAAGAGTTGTTTTCTGGTAAGAAGAGTCACTTGCGCTCCCATTGTAATACACAGTGCAAATAGCACTCGCATCTGTTCCCAGCAAGTACAGTGTATTGGACTGAAGAGGAGCTACTGTTCTTGTCAGTTTCCTAAGCAGAGTTGAACTAGATATGGCTCGTGTGTGTAGGAAGCACAGTTGTTTTGTTCTGAGAAAGCTCACTGTTCGGACCCCATAGGAAAACCAGTAGAGTAGAAGAGTGCTGTTTTCTCAAAAGCAGAGTGTGTTTCTTGTAAGGCGAGCTAGCGTTTGTTTCCCAGTCCTAAATGGAATTGAATCACATGCAGTTTCTGGTCCTACGAGCAAGAGTTGTTTTCTGGTAAGAAGAGTCACTATTGCACTCCCATTGTCATACACAAGGCAAATAGCACTCGCGTCTGTTCCCAGCAAATACAGTGTATTGGACTCTAGAGGATCTACTGTTCTTGTCAGTTTCCTAAGCAGAATTGAACTAGATATGGCCATGTGTGTAGGAAGCACAGTTCTTTTGTTATGAGCAAGCTCACTGTTCTCGCGCTAAAGGAAAAACAGTAGAGTAGATGAGTGCTCCTTCCTCAAAAGCAGAGTGTGCTACTTGTAAGGCGAGCTAGCGTTTGTTTCCCAGTCCTAAATGGAGTTGAATCACATGCAGTTTTTGGTTCTATGAGCAAGAGTTGCTTTCTGGTAAGGAAAGTCACTATTGAGCTCCCATTGCCATACACATTGCAAATAGCACGCGCATCTGTTCCCAGCAAGTACAGTGTATTGGACTGAAGAGGAGCTACTTCTCTTGTCAGTTTCCTAAGCAGAGTTGAACTAGATACGGCCTGGGTGTAGGAAGGACAGTTCTTTTGTTCTGAGCAAGCTCACTGTTCGGACCCCATAGAAAAAACAATAGAGTAGAAGAGTGCTCTTTTCTCAAAAGCAAAGTGTGTTTCTTGTAAGGCGAGCTAGCATTTGTTTCCCAGTCCTAAATGGAGTTTAATCACATGCAGTTTCTGGTCCTACGAGCAAGAGTTGTTTTCTGGTAAGAAGAGTCACTATTGTGCTCCCATTGTCATACACAGGGCAAATAGCACTGGCGTATGTTCCCAGCATGTACAGTGTATTAGACTGAAGAGGTTCTACTGCTCTTGTCAGTTTCCTAAGCAGAATTGAACTAGATATGGCCCGTGTGTGTAGGAAGCACAGTTCTTTTGTTCTGAGCATGCTCACTATTCTGGCCCTATAGGAAACACAGTAGAGTAGAAGAGTGCTCTTTTCTCAAAAGCAGAGTGTGTTTCTTGTAAGGCGAGCTAGCGTTTGTTTCCCAGTCCTAAATGGAGTTGAATCACATGCAGTTTCTGTTCCTACAAGCAAGAATTGTTTTGTGGTAAGAAGAGTCACTATTGTGCTCCCATTGTCATACACAGTGCAAATAGCATTGGCGTCTGTTACCAGCAATTACAGTGTATTGGACTGAAGAGGAGCTACTGTTCTTGTCAGTTTCCTAAGCAGAGTTGAACTAGATATGGCACTTGTGTGTAGGAAGCACAGTTCTTTTGTTCTGAGCAAGCACACTGTTCGTACCCCATAGGAAACACAGTAGAGTAGAAGTGTGCACTTTTCTCAAAAGCAGAGCGTGTTTTTTGTAAGGCGAGCTAGCGTTAGTTTCCCAGTCCTAAATGGAGTTGAATAACATGCAGTTTCTGGTCCTTAGAGCAAGAGTTGTTTTCTGGTAAGAAGAATCACTATTGTGCTCCCATTGCTGTTCACAGTGCAAATAGCACTCGCGTCTGTTCCCAGCAAGTACAGTGTATTGGACTGAAGAGGAGCTACTGTTCCTGTCAGTTTCCTAAGCAGAATTGAACTAGATTTTGCCCGTGTGTGTTGGAAGCACAGTTCTTTTGTTCTAGCAAGCTCACTGTTCTGGCCCTATAGGAAAAACAGTAGAGTAGAAGAGTGCTCTTTTTTCAAAAGCAAAACGTGTTTCTCGTAAGGCGAGCTAGTGTTTGTTTACCAGTCCTAAATGGAGTTGAATCCCATGGAGTTTCTGGTCCTACGAGCAAGAGTTGTTTTCTACTAAGAAGAGTCACTATTGCGCTCCCATTGTCATACACAGGGCAAACAGCACTGGCGTCTGTTCCCAGCAAGTACACTGTATTAGACTGAGGAGGATCTACTGTTCTTGTCAGTTTCATAAGGAGAGTTGAACAAGACATGGCCGTGTGTAGGAAGCACAGTTCTTTTGTTCTGAGCAAGCTCACTATTCTGGCCCTAAAGGAAACACAGTAGAGTAGAAGAGTGCTCTTTTCTCAAAAGCAGAGTGTGTTTCTTGTAAGGCAAGCTAGCATTTGTTTCCCTGTCCTAAATGGAGTTGAATCACATGCAGTTTCTGGTCCTAAGAGCAAGAGTTGTTTTCTGGTAAGGAAAGTCACTATTGCGCTCCCCTTGATACATAGTGCAAATAGCTCTCGCGTCTGTTCCCAGCAAGTACAGTGTATCGGATTGAAGAGGAGCTACTGTTCTTGTCAGTTTCCTAAGCAGAGTTGAACTAGATATGTCCCGTGTGTGTAGGAAGCACCGTTCCTATGTTCTGAGACACTCACTGTTTTGACCACATAGGAAACACAGTAGAGTAGAAGAGTGCTCTTTTTTCAAAAGCAGAGTGTGTTTTTGTAAGGCGAGCTATCGTTTGTTTCTTAGTCCTAAATGGAGTTGAATCACATGCAGTTTCTGGTCCTACGAACAAGAGTTTTTTTCTGGTAAGAAAAGTCACTATTGCGCTCCCATTGCCCTACACAAAGCAAATAGCACTTGCGTCTTTTCCCAGCAAGTACAGTGTATTGGACTGAAGAGGAGGTACTGTTCTTCTCAGTTTCCTAAGCAGAGTTGAACTAGATATGGCCCGTGTGTTTAGGAAGTACAGTTCCTTTTTTCTGAGCCAGCTCACTGTTCTGGCCCTATAGGAAACACAGTAGAGTAGAAGAGTGCTCTTTTCTCAAAAGCAGAGTGTGTTTCTTGTAAAGCGAGCTAGAGTTTGTTTCCCAGTCCTAAATGGAGTTGAATCATATGCAGTTTCTGGTCCTACGAGCAAGAGTTGTTTTCTGGTAAGAAGAGTCACTATTGCGCTGCAATTGCCCTACACAGGACAAATAGCACTGGCGTCTGTTCCCAGCAAGTACAGTTTATTGGACTGAAGAGGATCTACTGTTCTTGTCAGGTTCCTAAGCAGACTTGAACGAGATATGGCCGTGTGTGTAGGAAGCACAATTTTTTTGTTCTGAGCAAGCTCACTTTTCGGAACACATGGGAAACACAGTAGAGTAGAAGAGTGCTCTTTTCTCAAAAGCAGAGTGTGTTTCTTGGAAGTCGAGCTAGCGTTTGTTTCCCAGTCCTAAATGGAGTTGAGTCACATGCAGTTTTTTGTCCTACGAGCAAGAGTTGTTTTCTGGTAAGACAAGTCACTATTGTGCTCCAATTGCCATACACAGTGCAAATAGCACTCGCGTCTGTTACCCGCAAGTACAGTGTATTGGACTGAATAGGAGCTACTGTTCTTGAAAGTTTCCTAAGCAGAGTTGAACAATATATGGTCCATGTGTGTAGGAAGCACAGTTCTTTTGTTCTGACCAAGCTCACTGTTTGGACCCCTAGGAAACACAGTAGATTAGATTTGTAAGGCGAGCTAGCGTTTGTATCCCAGTCCTAAATGGAGTGGAATCACATGCAGTTTGTGGTCCTATGAGCAAGAGTTGTTTTATGGTAAGAATAGTCACTATTGCACTGCCATTGCCATATACAGGACAAATAGCACTGGCATCTGTTCGCAGCAAGTACAGTGTATTGGGCTGAAGAGGATCTACTGTTCTTGTCAGGTTCTTAAGCAGACTTGAACTAGATATGGCCGTGTGTGTAGGAAGCACAGTTTTTTTGTTCTGAGCAAGCTCACTGTTCGGACCCCATAGGAAACACAGTAGAGTAGAAGAGTGCTTTTTTCTCAAAAGCAGAGTGTGTTTCTTTTAAGGCGAGCTAGCGTTTTTTTCCCATTCCTAAATGGAGTGGAATCACATGCAGTTTCTGGTCCTACGAGCAAGAGGTGTTTTCTGGTAAGGAAAGTCAATATTGCACTCCCATTGCCATAAACAGTGCAAATAGCCCTCCCGTCTTTTCCCAGCAAGTACAGTGTATTGGACGGAAGAGGAGCTACTGTTCTTGTCAGTTTCATAAGCAGAGTTGAACTAGATATGGTCAGTGTGTGTAGGAAGCACAGTTCTTTTGTTCTGAGCAAGCTCACTGTTCGGACCCCATAGGAAACACAGTAGAATAGAAGAGTGCTCTTTTCTCAAAAGCAGAGTGTGTTTCTTGTAAGGCGAGCTAGCGTTTGTTTCCCAGTCCTAAATGGAGTTGAATCTCATGCAGTTTCTGGTCTTACGAGCAAGAGTTGTTTTCTGGGAAAGAAAATCACTATTGCGCTCCCATTGACATACACAGTGCAAATAGCACTCGCGTCTGTTCCCAGCAAGTACAGTGTATCGGACTGAAGAGGTGCTACTGTTCTTGTCAGTTTCCCAAGCAGAGTTGAACTAGATATGGCCCGTGTGTAGGAAGCTCAGTTCTTTTATTCTGAGCAAGCTCACTGTTCTGGCCCTATAGGAAACACAGTAGAGTAGAAGAGTGCTCTTTTCTCAAAAGCAGAGTGTGTTTCTTGGAAGTCGAGCTAGCGTTTGTTTCCCAGTCCTAAATGGAGTTGAATCACATGCAGTTTCTGGTCCTACAAGCAAGAGTTGTTTTCTGGTAAGAAGAGTCACTATTGCGCTGCCATTGCCATACACAGGAAAAATAGCACTGGCGTCTGTTCCCAGCAAGTACAGTGTATTGGACTGAAGAGGAGCTACTGTTCTTGTCAGGTTCCTAAGCAGAATTGAACTAGATATGGCCGTGTGTGTAGGAAGCACAGTTCTTTTTTTCTGAGCAAGCTCACTGTTCGGACCCCATAGGAAACACAGTAGAGTAGAAGAGTGCTCTTTTTTCAAAAGCAGAGTGTGTTTCTGGTAAGTCGAGCTAGCATTTGTTTCCCAGTCCTAAATGGAGTTGAGTCACATGCAGTTTTTTTCCTACGAGCAAGAGTTGTTTTCTGGTAAGACGAGTCACTATTGTGCTCCAATGCCATACACAGTGCAAATAGCACTCGCGTCTGTTCCCCACAAATACAGTGTATCAGACTGAAGAGGAGCTACTGTTCTTGTCAGGTTCCTAAGCAGAATTGAACTCTATATGGCCATGTGTGTAGGAAGCAGAGTTCTAATGTTCTGAGCAAGTTCACTCTTCTGGCTCTATAGGAAACACAGTAGAGAAGAAGAGTGCTGTTTTCTCAAAAGCAGAGTATGTTTCTTGGAAGTCGCGCTAGCGTTTGTTTTCTAGTCCTAAATGGAGTTGAGTCACATGCAGTTTTTTGTCCTATGAGCAAGAGTTGTTTTCTCGTAAGACAAGTCACTATTGTGCTCCAATTGCCATACACAGTGCAAATAGCACTCGCGTCTGTTCCCTGCAAGTACAGTGTATTGGAAGGAAGAGGAGCTATTGTTCTTGTCAGTTTCCTAAGCAGAGTTGAACTAGATATGGCCCATGTGTGTAGGAAGCACAGATCTTTTGTTCTGAACAAGCTCACTCTTCGGACCCCATAGGAAACACAGTAGAGTAGATGAGTGCTCTTTTCTCAAAAGCAGAGTGTGTTTCATGTAAGGCGAGCTAGCATTTGTTTCCCAGTCCTAAATGGTGTTGAATCTCATGCAGTTTCTGGTCTTACGAGCAAGAGTTGTTTTCTGGTAAGGAAAGTCACTATTGCGCTCCCATTAACATACACAGTGCAAATAGCACTCGCGTGTGTTCCCAGCAAGTACAGTGTATCAGACTGAAGAGGAGCTACTGTTCTTGTCAGGTTCCAAAGCAGAGTTGAACTAGATATGGCGCGTGTGTAGGAAGCACAGTTCTTTTGTTCTGAGCAAGCTCACTGTTCTGGCCCTATAGGAAACACAGTAGAGTAGAAGTGTGCTCTTTTCTCTAAAGCAGAGTGTGTTTCTTGTAAGGTGAGCTAGCTTTTGTTTCCCAGTCCTAAATGGAGTTGAATCACATGCAGTTCCTGGTCCTACAAGCAAGAGTTGTTTTCTGTTAAGAAGAGTCACTATTGCGCTGCCATTGCCATATACAGGACAAATAGTAGTGGCGACTGTTCCCAGCAAGTACAGTGTATTGGACTGAAGAGGATCTACTGTTCTTGTCACGTTCCTAAGCAGAATTGAACTAGATATGGCCGTGTGTGTAGGAAGCACAGTTCTTTAGTACTGAGCAAGTTCACTGTTCTGGCCCCATAGGAAACAGTAGAGTAGAAGAGTGCTCTTTTCTCAAAAGCGGAGTGTGTTTCTTGTAAGTCGAGCTAGCGTTTGTTTCCCAGTCCTAAATGGAGTTGAGTCACATGCAGTTTTTGGTCCTACGAGCAAGAGTTGTTTTCTGGTAAGAGGAGTCACTATTGTGCTCCAATGCCATACACAGTGCAAATAGCACTCGCGTCTGTTCCCCACAAGCACAGTGTTTCGGACTGAAGAGGAGCTACTGTTCTTGTTTGTTTCCTAAGCAGAGTTGAACTAGATATGGCCAGTGTGTGTAGAAAGCACAGTTCATTTGTTCTGAGCAAGCTCCCTTTTCGGACCCCATAGGAATCACAGTAGTGTAGAAGAGTGCTCTTTTCTCAAAAGCAGAGTGTGTTTCTTGTAAGGCGAGCTAGCATTTGTTTCCCAGTCCTAAATGGAGTTGAATCACATGCAGTTTCTGGTCCTACGAGCAAGAGTTGTTTTCAGGTAAGGAAAGTCACTATAGCACTCCCATTGCCATACACAGTGCAAATAGCACTCGCGTCTGTTCACCACAAGTACAGTGTATCGGACTGATGAGGAGCTACTGTTCTTGTCAGTTTCCTAAGCAGAGTTGAACTAGATATGGCCCGTGTGTGTAGGAAGCACCGTTCTTATGTTCTGAGCAAGCTCACTCTTCTGGCCCTATAGGAATCACAGTAGAGTAGAAGAGTGCTCTTAACTCAAAAGCAGAGTATGTTTTTGTAAGGCGAGCTAGCGTTTGTTTCCTAGTCCTAAATGGAGTTGAATCACATGCAGTTTCTGGTCCTACGAAGAAGAGTTTTTTTCTGGTAAGGAAAGTCACTATTGTGCTCCCATTGCCCTACACAAGGCAAATAGCACTCGCGTTTTTTCCCAGCAAGTACAGAGTATTGGACTGAATATGAGCTACTATTCTTGTCAGTTTCCTAAGCAGAGTTGAACTAGATATGGTCGGTGTGTGTAGGAAGCACAGTTCTCTTGTTCTGAGCAAGCTCACTGTTTGGACACCATAGGAAGCACAGTAGAGTAGAAGAGTGCTCTTTTCTCTAAAGCAGAGTGTGTTTCTTGTAATGCGAGCTAGCGTTTGTTTCCCAGTCCTAAATGGAGTTGAGTCACATGCAGTTTTTTGTCCTACGAGCAAGAGTTGTTTTCTGGTAAGACGAGTCACTATTGTGCTCCAATTGCCATACACAGTACAAATAGCACTCGCGTCTGTTCCCTGCAAGTAAAGTGTATTGGACTGAAGAGGAGCTACTGTTCTTGTCAGTTTCCTAAGCAGAGTTGAACTAGATATCCCGTGTGTGTAGGAAGCACAGTTCTTTCGTTCTGAGCAAGCTCACTCTTCGGACCCCATGGGAAACACAGTAGAGTAGAAGAGTGCTCTTTTCTCAAAAGCAGAGTGTGTTTCATGTAAGGCAAGCTAGCATTTGTTTCCCAGTCCTAAATGGAGTTGAATCACATGCAGTTTCTGGTCCTACGAGCAAGAGTTGTTTTCTGGTAAGAAGAGTCACTATTGCGCTGCCATTGCCATACACAGTACAAATAGCACTGGCGTCTGTTCCCAGCAAGTACAGTGTATTGGACTGAAGAGGATCTACTGTTCTTGTCAGGTTCCTGAGCAGACTTGAACTAGATATGGCCTTGTGTGTAGGAAGCACAGTTTTTTTGTTCTGAGCAAGCTCACTTTCCGGAACACATAGGAAACACAGTAGAGTAGAAGAGTGCTCTTTTCTCAAAAGCAGAGTGTGTTTCATGTAAGGCGAGCTAGCACTTGTTTCCCAGTCCTAAATGGAGTTGAATCACATGCAGTTTCTGGTCCTATGAACAAGAGTTGTTTTCTGGTAAGGAAAGTCACTATTGCGCTCCCATTGCCATACACAGTGCAAATAGCACTCGTGTCTGTATCAGACTGAAGAGGAGCTACTGTTCCTGTCAGTTTCCTAAGCAGAGTTGAACTAGTTATGGCCCGTGTGTAGGAAGCACAGTTATTTTGTTTTGAGCAAGCTCACTGTTCTGGCCCTATATGAAACACAGTAGAGTAGAAGAGTGCTCTTTTCTCTAAAGCAGTGTGTGTTTCTTGTAAGGCGAGCTAGCGTTTGTTTTCCAGTCCTAAATGGAGTTGAATCACATGCAGTTTCTAGTCCTAAGAGCATGAGTTGTTTTCTGGTAAGGAAAGTCACTATTGCGCTCCCATTGCCCTACACAAGACAAATAGCACTCGCGTCTTTTCCCAGCAAGTACAGTGTATTGGACTGAATAGGAGCTACTGTTCTTGTCAGTTTACTAAACAGAGTTGAACTAGATATGGTCCGTGTGTGTAGGAAGCATAGTTCTTTTGTTCTGAACAAGCTAACTGTTTGGACCCCATAGGAAACACAGTAGAGTAGAAGAGTGCTCTTTTCTCAAAAGCACAGTGTGTTTCTTGTAAGGCGAGCTAGCATTTGTTTCCCAGTCCTAAATGGCGTTGAATCACATGCAGTTTGTGGTCCTAGGAGCAAGAGTTGTTTTCTGGTAAGGAAAGTCACTATTGCGCTCTCATTGCCATACACAGTGTAAATAGCACTCGCGTCTGTTCCCTGCAAGTACAGTGTATTGGACTGAAGAGGAGCTACTGTTCTTGTCAGTTTCCTAAGCAGAGTTGAACTACATATGGTCCAGGTGTGTAGGAAGCACAGTTCTTTTGTTCTGATCAAGCTCACTGTATGGACCCCATAGGAAACACAGTAGAGTAGAAAAGTGCTCTTTTCTAAAGCAGTGTGTTTCTTGTAAGGCGAGCTAGCGTTTGTTTCCCAGTCCTAAATGGAGTTGAATCACATGCAGTTTCTGGTCCTACGAGCAAGAGTTGTTTTCTGGTAGGAAAGTCACTATTGTGCTCCCAATGCCATACACAATGCAAATAGCACATGCGTCTGTTCCCAGCAAGTACAGTGTATTGGACTGAAGAGGAGCTACTGTTCTTGTCAGTTTCCTAAGCAGAGTTGAACTAGATATGGCCCGTGTGTCTAGGAAGCACAGTTCATTTGTTCTGAGCAAGCTCACTGTTCTGGCCCTATAGGAAACACAGTAGAGTAGAAGAGTGCTCTTTTCTCAAAAGCAGAGTGTGTTTCTTGTAAGGCGAGCTAGAGTTTGTTTCCCAGTCCTAAATGGAGTTGAGTGACATGCAGTTTTTTGTCCTGTGAGCAAGAGTTGTTTTCTGGTAAGACGAGTCACTATTGTGCTCCAATTGCCATACACAGTGCAAATAGCACACGAGTCTGTTCTGAGCAATACAGTGTATCGAACTGAAGAGGATCTACTGTTCTTGTCAGTTTCCTAAGCAGAGTTGAACTAGATATGGCCCGTGTGTGGGAAGCACAGTTCTTTTGTTCTGACCAAGCTCACTGTTCTGGCCCTGTAGGAAACACAGTAGAGTAGAAGAGTGCTCTTTTTCTAAAGCAGAGTGTGTTTCTTGTAAGGAGAGCTAGCGTTTGTTTCCCAGTCCTAAATGGACTTGAATCACATGCAGTTTCTGGTCCTAGGAGCAAGAGTTTTTTTATGGTATGAATAGTCACTATTGCGCTGCCATTGCCATACACAGAACAAATAGCACTGGTGTCTGTTCCCAGCAAGTACAGTGTATTGGACTGAAGAGGATCTACTGTTCTTGTCAGATTTATAAGCAGAATTGAACTAAATATGGCCGTGTGTGTAGGAAGCACAGTTCTTTTGTTCTGAGCAAGCTCACTGTTTTGGCCCTATAGGAAACACAGTAGTGTAGAAGAGTGCTCTTTTCTCAAAAGCAGATTGTGTTTCTTGTAAGGCGAGCTAGCCATTATTTCCCAGTCCTAAATGGAGTTGAATCACATGCAGTTTCTGGTCCTACGAGCAAGAGTTGTTTTCTGGTAAGGAATGTCACTATTGCGCTCCCTTTGCCATACACAGTGCAAATAGCACTCGCGTCTGTTCCCAGCAAGTACAGTGTATTGGAATGAAGAGGAGCTACTGTTCTTGTCATTTTCCTAAGAAGAGTTGAATTAGATATGGCACGTGTGTTTAGGAAGCACTGTTATTATTTTCTGAGCAAGCTCACTGTTCTGAACCTATAGGAAACACAGTAGAGTAGAAGAGTGCTTTTTTCTCTAAAGCAGAGTATGATTCTTGTAAGGCGAGCTCGCGGTTGTTTCCCAGTTATAAATGGAGTTGAGTCACATGCAGTTTTTGGTCCTACGAGCAAGAGTTGTTTTCTGGTAAGAAGAGTCACTATTGTGCTCCAAATGCCATACAGAGTGCAAATAGCTCTCGGGTCTGTTTCCAGCAAGTACAGTGTATTGGACTGAATAGGAGCTACTGTTCTTGTAAGTTTCATAAGCAGAGCTGAACTAGATATGGTCCATGTGTGTAGGAAGCACAGTTCTTTTGTTCTGAGCAAGCTCACTGTTTGGACCCCATAGGAAACACAGTAGAGTAGAAGAGTGCTCTTTTCTCAAAAGCACAGTGAGTTTCTTGTAAGGCGAGCTAGCATTTGTTTCCCAGTCCTAAATGGCGTTGAATCACATGCAGTTTGTGGTCCTACGAGCAAGAGTTGTTTTCTGGTAAGGAAAGTCACTATTGCGCTCTCATTGCCATACACAGTGTAAATAGCACTCGCGTCTGTTCCCTGCAAGTACAGTGTATTGGACTGAAGAGGAGCTACTGTTCTTGTCAGTTTCCTAAGCAGAGTTGAACTACATATGATCCAGGTGTGTAGGAAGCACAGTTCTTTTGTTCTGATCAAGCTCACTGTATGGACCCCATAGGAAACACAGTAGAGTAGAAAAGTGCTCTTTTCTAAAGCAGTGTGTTTCTTGTAAGGCGAGCTAGCGTTTGTTTCCCAGTCCTAAATGGAGTTGAATCACATGCAGTTTCTGGTCCTAGGAGCAAGAGTTGTTTTATGGTAGGAAAGTCACTATTGTGCTCCCAATGCCATACACAATGCAAATAGCACATGCGTCTGTTCCCAGCAATTACAGTGTATTGGACTGAAGAGGAGCTACTGTTCTTGTCAGTTTCCTAAGCAGAGTTGAACTAGATATGGCCCGTGTGTCTAGGAAGCACAGTTCATTTGTTCTGAGCAAGCTCACTGTTCTGGCCCTATAGGAAACACAGTAGAGTAGAAGAGTGCTCTTTTCTCAAAAGCAGAGTATGTTTCTTGTAAGGCGAGCTAGAGTTTGTTTCCCAGTCCTAAATGGAGTTGAGTCACATGCAGTTTTTTGTCCTACGAGCAAGAGTTTTTTTCTGGTAAGACGAGTCACTATTGTGCTCCAATTGCCATACACAGTGCAAATAGCACACGCGTCTGTTCTGAGCAAGTACAGTGTATCGAACTGAAGAGGATCTACTGTTCTTGTCAGTTTCCCAAGCAGAGTTGAACTAGATATGGCCCGTGTGTGGGAAGCACAGTTCTTTTGTTCTGACCAAGCTCACTGTTCTGGCCCTGTAGGAAAAACAGTAGAGTAGAAGAGTGCTCTTTTTCTAAAGCAGAGTGTGTTTCTTGTAAGGAGAGCTAGCAATTGTTTCCCAGTCCTAAATGGACTTGAATCACATGCAGTTTCTGGTCCTAGGAGCAAGAGTTTTTTTATGGTATGAATAGTCACTATTGCGCTGCCATTGCCATACACAGAACAAATAGCACTGGCGTCTGTTCCCAGCAAGTACAGTGTATTGGACTGAAGAGGATCTACTGTTCTTGTCAGATTTATAAGCAGAATTGAACTAAATATGGCCGTGTGTGTAGGAAGCACAGTTCTTTTGTTCTGAGCAAGCTCACTGTTTTGGCCCTATAGGAAACACAGTAGTGTAGAAGAGTGCTCTTTTCTCAAAAGCAGATTGTGTTTCTTGTAAGGCGAGCAAGCCATTATTTCCCAGTCCTAAATGGAGTTGAATCACATGCAGTTTCTGGTCCTACGAGCAAGAGTTGTTTTCTGGTAAGGAAAGTCACTATTGTGCTCCCTTTGCCATACACAGTGCAAATAGCACTCGCGTCTGTTCCCAGCAAGTACAGTATATCGGAATGAAGAGGAGCTACTGTTCTTGTCATTTTCCTAAGAAGAGTTGAATTAGATATGGCACGTGTGTTTAGGAAGCACTGTTATTATTTTCTGAGCAAGCTCACTGTTCTGAACCTATAGGAAACACAGTGGAGTAGAAGAGTGCTTTTTTCTCTAAAGCAGAGTATGATTCTTGTAAGGCGAGCTCGCGGTTGTTTCCCAGTTATAAATGGAGTTGAGTCACATGCAGTTTTTGGTCCTACGAGCAAGAGTTGTTTTCTGGTAAGAAGAGTCACTATTGTGCTCCAAATGCCATACACAGTGCAAATAGCACTCAGGTCTGTTTCCAGCAAGTACAGTGTATTGGACTGAATAGGAGCTACTGTTCTTGTAAGTTTCATAAGCAGAGTTGAACTAGATATGGTCCATGTGTGTAGGAAGCACAGTTCTTTTGTTCTGAGCAAGCTCACTGTTTGGACCCCATAGTAAACACAGTAGAGTAGAAGAGTGCTCTTTTCTCAAAAGCACAGTGTGTTTCTTGTAAGGCAAGCTAGCATTTGTTTCCCAGTCCTAAATGGCGTTGAATCACATGCAGTTTGTGGTCCTACGAGCAAGAGTTGTTTTCTGGTAAGGAAAGTCACTATTGCGTTCCCATTGCCATACACAGGGCAAATAGCCCTCCCGTCTGTTCCCAGCAAATACAGTGTATTGGACTGAAGAGGAGCTACTGTTCTTCTCAGTTTACTAAGCAGAGTTGAACTAGATATGGCCCGTGTGGGTAGGAAGAACAATTCTTTTTTTCTGAGCAAGCTCACTGTTCTGGCCCTATAGGAAACACAGTATGAAGAAGAGTGCTCTTTTCTCAAGAGCAGAGTGTGTTTCTTGTAAAGTGAGCTAGAGTTTGTTTTCCAGTCCGAAATGGAGTTGAGTCACATGCAGTTTTTTGTCCTATGAGCAAGAGTTGTTTTCTGGTAAGACGAGACACTATTGTGCTCCAATTGCCATACACAGTGCAAATAGCACTGGCGTCTGTTCCCAGCAAGTACTGTGTATTGTACTGAAGAGGATCTACTGTTCTTGTCAGTTTCCGAAGCAGAGATGAACTAGATATGGCCCGTGTGTGGGAAGCACAGTTCTTTTGTTCTGACCAAGCTCACTGTTCTGGCCCTGTAGGAAACACAGTAGAGTAGAAGAGTGCTCTTTTTCTAAAGCAGAGTGTGTTTCTTATAAGGAGAGCTAGGGTTTGTTTCCCAGTCCTAAATGGACTTGAATCACATGCATTTTCTGGTCCTAGGAGCAAGAGTTGTTTTATGGTAAGAATAGTCACTATTGCGCTGCCATTGCCATACACAGGACAAATAGCACTGGCGTCTGTTCCCAGCAAGTACAGTGTATTGGACTGAAGAGGATCTACTGTTCTTGTCAGATTTATAAGCAGAATTGAACTAAATATGGCCGTGTGTGTAGGAAGCACAGTTCTTTTGTTCTGAGCAAGCTCACTGTTCGGACACAATAGGAAACACAGTAGAGTAGAAGAGTGCTCTTTTCTCTAAAGCAGAGTGTGTTTCTTGTAAGGCGATCTAGCGTTTGTTTCCTAGTCCTAAATGGAGTTGAATCCCATGCAGTTTCTGGTTCTACGAGCAAGTGTTGTTTCCTGGTAAGAAGAGTCACTATTGTGCTCCAAATGCCATACACAGTGCAAATAGCACTCGCGTCTGTTCCCAGCATGTACAGTGTATTGGACTGAATAGGAGCTACTGTTCATGTCAGTTTCCTAAGCAGAGTTGAACTAGATATGGCCCGTGTGTGTAGGAAGCACAGTTCTTATGTTCTGAGCAAGCTCACTGTTTGGACCCCATAGGAAAGACAGTAGAGTAGAAGAGTGCTCTTTTCTAAAAAGCAGAGAGTGTTTCTTGTAAGGCGACCTAGCATTTGTTTCCCAGTCCTAAGTGGCGTTGAATCACATGCAGTTTGTGTTCCTACGAGCAAGAGTTGTTTTCTGGTAAGGAAAGTCACTATTGCGCTCTCATTGCCATACACAGTGCAAATAGCACTGGCGTCTCTTCCCAGCAAGTACAGTGTATTGGACTGAAGAGGAGCTACTGTTCTTGTCAGTTTACTAAGCAGAGTTGAACTAGATATGGTCCATGTGTGTAGGAAGCACAGTTCTTTTGTTCTGAGCAAGCTCACTGTTCTGCCCTATAGGAAACACATTAGAGTAGAAGAGTGCTCTTTTCTCAAAAGCAGAGTGTGTTTCTTGTAAAGCGAGCTAGCGTTTGTTTCCCAGTCCTAAATGGACTTGAATCACATGCATTTTCTGGTCCTAGGAGCAAGAGTTGTTTTATGGTAAGAATAGTCACTATTGCGCTGCCATTGCCATACACAGGACAAATAGCACTGGCGTCTGTTCCCAGCAAGTACAGTGTATTGGACTGAAGAGGATCTACTGTTCTTGTCAGATTTATAAGCAGAATTGAACTAAATATGGCCGTGTGTGTAGGAAGCACAGTTCTTTTGTTCTGAGCAAGCTCACTGTTCGGACACAATAGGAAACACAGTAGAGTAGAAGAGTGCTCTTTTCTCTAAAGCAGAGTGTGTTTCTTGTAAGGCGATCTAGCGTTTGTTTCCTAGTCCTAAATGGAGTTGAATCCCATGCAGTTTCTGGTTCTACGAGCAAGTGTTGTTTCCTGGTAAGAAGAGTCACTATTGTGCTCCAAATGCCATACACAGTGCAAATAGCACTCGCGTCTGTTCCCAGCATGTACAGTGTATTGGACTGAATAGGAGCTACTGTTCATGTCAGTTTCCTAAGCAGAGTTGAACTAGATATGGCCCGTGTGTGTAGGAAGCACAGTTCTTATGTTCTGAGCAAGCTCACTGTTTGGACCCCATAGGAAAGACAGTAGAGTAGAAGAGTGCTCTTTTCTAAAAAGCAGAGAGTGTTTCTTGTAAGGCGACCTAGCATTTGTTTCCCAGTCCTAAGTGGCGTTGAATCACATGCAGTTTGTGTTCCTACGAGCAAGAGTTGTTTTCTGGTAAGGAAAGTCACTATTGCGCTCTCATTGCCATACACAGTGCAAATAGCACTGGCGTCTCTTCCCAGCAAGTACAGTGTATTGGACTGAAGAGGAGCTACTGTTCTTGTCAGTTTACTAAGCAGAGTTGAACTAGATATGGTCCATGTGTGTAGGAAGCACAGTTCTTTTGTTCTGAGCAAGCTCACTGTTCTGCCCTATAGGAAACACATTAGAGTAGAAGAGTGCTCTTTTCTCTAAAGCAGAGTGTGTTTCTTGTAAGGCAAGCTCGCATTTGTTTCCCAGTCCTAAATGGAGTTGAGTCACAGACAGTTTTTGGTCCTACGAGCAAGAGTTGTTTTCTGGTAAGAAGAATCACTATTGTGCTCCAAATGCCATACACAGTGCAAATAGCACTCGCGTCTGCTCCCACCATGTACAGTGTATTGGACTGAAGAGAAGCTACTGTTCTTGTCAGTTTCCTAAGCAGAGTTGAATTAAATCTGGTCCATGTGTGTAGGAAGCACAGTTCTTTTGTTCTGAGCAAGCTCACTGTTTGGACCCCATAGGAAACACAGTAGAGTAGAAGAGTGCTCTTTTCTAAAAAGCAGAGAGCGTTTCTCGTAAGGCGAGCTAGCATTTGTTTCCCAGTCCTAAGTGGCGTTGAATCACATGCAGTTTGTGTTCCTACGAGCAAGAGTTGCTTTCTGGTAAGGAAAGTCACTATTACGCTCTCATTGCCATACACAGTGCAAATAGCACTGGCGTCTCTTCCCAGAAGTACAGTGTATTGGACTGAAGAGGAGCTACTGTTCTTGTCAGTTTACTAAGCAGAGTTGAACTAGATATGGTCCATGTGTGTAGGAAGCACAGTTCTTTTGTTCTGAGCAAGCTCACTGTTCTGGCCCTATAGGAAACACAGTAGAGTACATGAGTGCTCTTTTCTCTAAAGCAGAGTGTGTTTCTTGAATGGCGAGCTAGCATTTGTTTCGCAGTCCTAAATGGAGTTGAATACCATGCAGTTTCTGGTACTATGAGCAAGAGTTGTTTTCTGGTAAGAAGAGTCACTATTGTGCTCCAAATGCCATACACAGTGCAAATAGCACTCGCGTCTGTTCCAGGCATGTACAGTGTATTGGACTGAATAGGAGCTACTGTTCTTGTCAGTTTCCTAAGCAGAGTTGAACTACATATGGTCCATGTGTGTAGGAAGCACAGTTCTTTTGTTCTGAGCAAGCTCACTGTTTGGACCCCATGGGAAACACAGTAGTGTAGAAGAGTGCTCTTTTCTAAAAAGCAGAGAGTGTTTCTTGTAAGGCGAGCTAGCATTTGTTTCCCAGTCCTAAGTGGCGTTGAATCACATGCAGTTTTTGTTCCTACGAGCAAGAGTTGCTTTCTGGTAAGGAAAGTCACTATTGCGCTCTCATTGCCATACACAGTGCAAATAGCACTGGCGTCTCTTCCCAGAAGTACAGTGTATTGGATTGAAGAGGAGCTACTGTTCTTGTCAGTTTCCTAAGCAGAGTTGAACTAGATATGGTCCATGTGTGTAGGAAGCACAGTTCTTTTGTTCTGAGCAAGCTCACTGTTTGGAACCCATAGGAAACACAGTAGAGTAGAAGAGTGCTCTTTTCTAAAAAGCAGAGAGTGTTTCTTGTAAGGCAAGCTAGCATTTGTATCCCAGTCCTAAATGACATTGAATCACATGCAGTTTGTGTTCCTACGAGCAAGTGTTGTTTTCTGGTAAGGAGAGTCACTATTGCGCTGTCATTGCCATACACAGTGCAAATAGCATTCGCGTCTGTTCCCAGCAAGTACAGTGTATCGGACTGAAGAGGAGCTAATGTTCTTGTCAGTTTCCTAAGCAGAGTTGAACTACATATGGTCCGTGTGTGTAGGAAGCACAGTTCTTTTGTTCTGAGCAAGCTCACTGTTTGGACCCCATAGGAAACACAGTAGAGTAGAAGAGTGCTCTTTTCTCTAAAGCAGAGTGTCTTTCTTGTAAGGCGAGCTACCGTTTGTTCCGCAGTCCTAAATGGAGTTGAATCCCATGCAGTTTCTGGTACTACGAGCAAGAGTTGTTTTCTGGTAAGAAGATTCACTATTGCGCTGCCATTGCCATACACAGGACAAATAGCACTGGCATCTGTTCGCAGCAACTACAGTGTATTGGACTGAAGAGGATCTACTGTTCTTGTCAGGTTCCTAAGCAGAATTGAACTAGATATGGCCGTGTGTAGGAAGCACAGTTCTTTTGTTCTGAGCAAGCTCACTGTTCGGACCCAAAAGGAAACACAGTAGAGTAGAAGAGTGCTCTTTTCTCAAAAGCAGAGTGTGTTTTTTGTAAGGCAAGCTATCGTTTGTTTCCCAGTCCTAAATGGAGTTGAATCACATGCAGTTTCTGGTCCTACGAGCAAGAGTTGTTTTCTGGTAAGGAAAGTCACTATTGCGCTCCCTTTGCCATACACAGTGCAAATAGCACTCGTGTCTGTTCCCAGCAAGTACAGTGTATTGGAATGAAGAGGAGCTACTGTTCTTGTCAGTTTCCTAAGCAGAGTTGAACTAGATATGGCCCGTGTGTGTAGGAAGCACAGTTCTTTTTTTGTGAGCAAGCTCACTGTTTGGACCCCATAGGAAACACAGTAGAGTAGAAGAGTGCGCTTTTTTCAAAAGCAGAGTGTGTTTCTTGTAAGGCGAGCTAGAGTTTGTTTCATAGTCATAAATGTAGTTGAGTCACATGCAGTTTTTTGTCCTAGGAGCAAGAGTTGTTTTCTGGTAAGACGAGTCACTATTGTGCTCCAATTGCGATTCACAGTTCAAATAGCACTCGCGTCTGTTCTCAGCAAGAACAGTGTATCGGACTGAAGAGGAGTTACTGTTCTTGTCAGTTTCCTAAGCACAGTTGAACTAGATATGGCCCGTGTGTGTAGGAAGCACAGTTCTTTGGTTCTGAGCAAGCTCACTGTCCTGGCCCTATAGGAAACACAGTAGAGTAGAAGAGTGCTCTTTTCTCTAAAGCAGAGTGTGTTTCTTGGAAGGCAAGCTCACGTTTGTTTCCCAGTCCTAAATGGAGTTGAGTAACATACAGTTTTTGGTCCTACGAGCAAGAGTTGTTTTCTGGTAAGAAGAGTCACTATTGCGCTCCAAATGCCATACACAGTGCAAATAGCACTCGCGTCTGTTCCCAGCAAGTACAGTGTATCGGACTGAAGAGGAGCTACTGTTCTTGTCAGTTTCCTAAGCAGAGTTGAACTAGATAAGGACCGTGTGTGTAGAAAGCACAGTTCTTATGTTCTGAGCAAGCTCACTGTTCTAGCCCAATAGGAAACACAGTAGAGTAGAAGAGTGCTCTTTTCTCAAAAGCAGAGTGTGTTTCTTCTAAGGCGAGCTAGCGTTTGTTTCCTAGTCCTAAATGGAGTTGAATCACATGCAGTTTCTGGTCCTACGAACAAGAGTTGTTTTCTGGTAAGGAAAGTCACTATTGCGCTCCCATTGCCATACACAGGGCAAATAGCACTCGCGTCTTTGCCCAGCAAGTACAGTGTATTGGACTGAATAGGAGCTACTGTTCTTGGCAGTTTCCTAAGCAAAATTGAACTACATATGGTGCTTGTGTGTAGGAAGCACAGTTCTTTTGTTCTGAGCAAGCTCACTCTTTGGACCCCATAGGAAACACAGTAGAGTAGAAGGGTGCTCTTTTCTCTAAATCAGAGTGTGTTTCTTGTAAGGCGAGCTAGCGTTTGTTTCCCAGTCCTAAATGGAGTGGAATCACATGCAGTTTCTGTCCTACGAGCAAGAGTTGTTTTATGGTAAAAATAGTCACTATTGTGCTGCCATTGCCACACACAGGACAAATACCACTGGCGTCTGTTCGCAGCAAGTACAGTGTATTGGACTGAAGAGGATCTACTGTTCTTGTCAGGTTCCTAAGCAGAATTGAACTAGATATGGCCGTGTGTGTAGGAAGCACAGTTCTTTTGTTCTGAGCAAGCTCACTGTTCGGACCCCATAGGAAACACAGTAGAGTAGAAGAGTGCTCTTTTCTCAAAAGCAGAGTGTGTTTTTTGTAAGGCAAGCTATCATTTGTTTCCCAGTCCTAAATGGTGTTGAATCACATGCAGTTTCTGGTCCTACGAGCAAGAGTTGTTTTCTGGTAAGGAAAGTCACTATTGCTCTCCCTTTGCCATACACAGTGCAAATAGCACTCGCGTCTGTTCCCAGCAAGTACAGTGTATCGGACTGACGAGGAGCTACTGTTCTTGTCAGTCTCCTAAGCAGAGTTGAACTAGATATGGTCCATGTGTGTAGGAAGCACAGTTCTTTGTTCTGAGCAAGTTAACTGTTTGGACCCCATAGGAAACACAGTAGAGTAGAAGAGTGCTCTTTTCTCAAAAGCAGAGAGTGTTTCATGTAAGGCAAGCTAGCATTTGTTTCCCAGTCCTAAACGGAGTTGAATCACATGCAGTTTCTGGTCCTACGAGCAAGAGTTGTTTTATGATAAGAATAGTCACTATTGCGCTGCCATTGTCATACACAGGACAAATAGCACTGGCGTCTGTTCCCAGCAGTACAGTGTATTGGACTGAAGAGGAGCTACTGTTCTTGTCAGGTTCCTAAGCAGAATTGAACTAGATATGGCTGTGTGTGTAGGAAGCACAGTTTTTTTGTTTGAGAAAGCTCACTGTTCGGACAACATAGGAAACACAGTAGAGTAGAAGAGTGCTCTTTTCTCTTAAGCAGAGTGTGTTTCTTGTAAGGCGAGCTAGCGTTTGTTTCCCAGACCTAAATGGAGTTGAGTCACATGCAGTTTTTTGTCCTACGAGCAAGAGTTGTTTTCTGGTAAGACGAGTCACTATTGTGCTCCAATTGCCATACACAGTGCAAATAGCACTCGCATATCTTGCCCGCAAGTACAGTGTATTGGACTGAAGAGGAGCTACTGTTCTTGTCAGTTTCCTAAGCAGAGTTGAACTAGATATGGTCCATGTGTGTAGGAAGCACAGTTCTTTGTTCTGAGCAAGCTCACTGTTTGGACACCAGAGGAAACACAGTAGAGAAGAAGAGTGCTCTTTTCTCAAAAGCAGAGAGTGTTTCATGTAAGGCGAGCTAGCATTTGTTTCCCATTCCTAAACGGAGTTGAATCACATGCAGTTTCTGGTCCTACGAGCAAGAGTTGTTTTCTGGTAAGGAAAGTCACTATTGCGCTCCCATTGCCATACACAGTGCAAATAGCACTGGCGTCTGTTCCCAGCAAGTACAGTGTATTGGACTGAAGAGGTGCTACTGTTCTTGTCAGTTTCCTAAGCAGAGTTGAACTAGATAAGGACCGTGTGTGTAGAAAGCACAGTTCTTATGTTCTGAGCAAGCTCACTATTCTGGCCCTATAGGAAACACAGTAGAGTAGAAGAGTGCTCTTTTCTCAAAAGCAGAGTGTGTTTCTTGTAAGGCGAGCTAGCGTTTGTTTCCTAGTCCTAAATGGAGTTGAATCACATGCAGTTTCTGGTCCTACGAACAAGAGTTGTTTTCTGGTAAGGAAAGTCACTATTGCGCTCCCATTGTTATACTCAGGGCAAATAGCACTCGCGTCTTTTCCCAGCAAGTACAGTGTATTGGACTGAATAGGAGCTACTGTCCTTGTCAGTTTCCTAAGCAGAGTTGAACTACATATGGTCCTTGTGTGTAGGAAGCATAGTTCTTTTGTTCTGAGCAAGCTCACTGTTTGGACCCCATAGGAAACACAGTAGAGTAGAAGAGTGCTCTTTTCTCTAAAGCAGAGTGCGTTTCTTGTAAGGCGAGCTAGCATTTGTTTCCCAGTCCTAAACGGAGTTGAATCACATGCAGTTTCTGGTCCTACGAGCAAGAGTTGTTTTCTGGTAAGGAAAGTCACTATTGCGCTCCCATTGCCATACACAGTGCAAATAGCACTCGCGTCTGTTCCCAGCAAGTACAGTGTATCGGACTGAAGAGGAGCTACTGTTCTTGTCAGTTTCCTAAGCAGAGTTGAACTAGATATGGCCGTGTGTAGGAAGCACAGTTCTTTTGTTCTGAGCAAGTTCACTGTTCTGGCCCTATAGGAAACACAGTAGAGTAGAAGAGTGCTCTATTCTCTAAAGCAGATTGTGTTTCTTGTAAGGTGAGCTAGCATTTGTTTCCCAGTCCTAAATGGAGTTGAATCACATGCAGTTTCTGGTCCAACGAGCAAGAGTTGTTTTATGATAAGAATAGTCACTATTGCGCTGCCAAGGCCATACACAGGACAAAGAGCACTGGCTTCTGTTCCCAGCAGTACAGTGTATTGGACTGAAGAGGAGCTACTGTTCTTGTCAGGTTCCTAAGCAGAATTGAACTAGATATGGCTGTGTGTGTAGGCAGCACAGTTCTTTTGTTCTGAGAAAGCTCACTGTTCGGACCCCATAGGAAACACAGTAGAGTAGAAGAGTGCTCTTTTCTCAAAAGCAGAGTGTGTTTCTTGTAAGGTGAGCTAGCGTTTGTTTTCCAGACCTAAATGGAGTTGAGTCACATGCAGTTTTTTGTCCTATGAGCAAGAGTTGCTTTCTGGTAAGACGAGTCACTATTGTGCTCCAATTGCCATTCACAGTGCAAATAGCACTCGCATCTCTTCTCAGCAAGTATGTGTATCGGACTGAAGAGGAGCTACTGTTCTTGTCAGTTTCCTAAGCAGAGTTGAACTGGATATGGCCCGTGTGTGTAGGAAGCACAGTTGTTTTGTTCTGAGCAAGCTCACTTTTCTGGCCCTATAGGAAACACAGTAGAGTAGAAGAGTGCTCTTTTCTCTAAAGCAGAGTGTGTTTCTTGAATAGCGAGCTAGCGTTTGTTTCGCAGTCCTAAATGGAGTTGAATACCATGCAGTTTCTGGTACTATGAGCAAGAGTTGTTTTCTGGTAAGAAGAGTCACTATTGCGCTCCAAATGCCATACACGGTGCAAATAGCACTCGCGTCTGTTTTCAGCAAGTACAGTGTATTGTACTGAAGAGGAGCTACTGCTCTTGTCAGTTTCCTAAGCATATTGAACTAGATATGGTCCATGTGTGTAGGAAGCACAGTTCTTTTGTTCTGAGCAAGCTCACTGTTTGGACCCCATAGGAAACACCATAGAGTAGAAGAGTGCTCTTTTCTCAAAAGCAGAGTGTGTTTCTTGTAAGGCGAGCTAGCGTTTGTACCCAGTCCTAAATGGAGTGGAATCACATGCAGTTTCTGGTTCTAAGAGCAAGAGTTGTTTTTTTTTTTTTTTTTTTTCAATTTTTTTTTTTTTTTGGTTTTTTGAGACAGGGTTTCCCTGTGTAGCTTTGCGCCTTTCCTGGAACTCACTTGGTAGCCCCGGCTGGCCTCGAACTCACAGAGATCCACCTGCCTCTGCCTCCCGAGTGCTGGGATTAAAGGCGTGCGCCACCACCGCCCGGCTAAGAGTTGTTTTATGGTAAGAATAGTCACTATTGCGCTGCCATTGCCATACACAGGACAAATAGCACTGGCGTCTGTTCCCAGCAAGTACAGTGTATTGGACTGAAGAGGATCTACTGTTCTCGTCAGGTTCCTAACCAGAATTGAACTAGATATGGCCGTGTGTGTAGGAAGCACAGTGCTTTTGTTCTGAGCAAGATTACTTTTCGGACCCCTAGGAAACACAGTAGAGTAGAAGAGTGCTCTTTTCTCAAAAGCAGAGTGTGTTTCTTGTAAGGCGAGCTAGCGTTTGTTTCCCAGTCCTAAATGGATTTGAATCTCATGCAATTTCTGGTCCTACGAGCAAGAGTTGTTTTCTGGTAAGGAAAGTAACTATTGCGCTTCCATTGCCATACACAGTGCAAATAGCACTCGCGTCTGTTACCAGCAAGTACAGTGTATCGGACTGAAGAGGAGCTATTGTTCTTGTCAGTTTCCTAAGCAGAGTTGAACTAGATAAGGACCGTGTGTGTAGAAAGCACAGTACTTTTGTTCTGAGCAAGCTCACTGTTTGGAAGCCATAGGAAACACAGTAGAGTAGAAGAGTGCTCTTTTCTCTAAAGCAGAGTGTGTTTCTGGTAAGGCGAGGTAGCGTTTGTTTCCCAGTCCTAAATGGAGTGGAATCACATGCAGTTTCTGTCCTACGAGCAAGAGTTGTTTTATGGTAAGAATAGTCACTATTGTGCTGCCATTGCCATACACAGGACAAATAGCACTGGCGTCTGTTCGCAGCAAGTACAGTGTATTGGACTGAATAGGATCTACTGTTCTTGTCTGGTTCCTAAGCAGAATTGAACTAGATATGGACGTGTGTGTAGGAAGCACAGTTCTTTTGTTCTGAGCAAGCTCACTGTTCGCACCCCATAGGAAACACAGTACAGTAGAAGAGTGCTCTTTTTTCAAAAGCAGAGTGTGTTTCTTGTAAGGCAAGCTAGCGTTTGTTTCCTAGTCCTAAATGGAGTTGAATCACATGCAGTTTCTGGTCCTACGAAGAAGAGTTGTTTTCTGGTAAGGAAAGTCACTATTGCGCTCCCATTGCCATACACAGGGCAAATAGCACTCGCGTCTTTTCCCAGCAAGTACAGTGTATTGCACTGAATGGGAGCTACTGTTCTTGTCAGTTTCCTAAGGAGAGTTGAACTACATATGGTCCTTGTGTGTAGGAAGCACATTTCTTTTGTTCTGAGCATGCTCACTGTTTGGACCCCATAGGAAACACAGTAGAGTAGAAGAGTGCTCTTTTCTCTAAAGCAGAGTGTGTTTCTTGTAAGGCGAGCTAGCATTTGTTTCCCAGTCCGAAACGGAGTTGAATCACATGCAGTTTCTGGTCCTACGAGCAAGAGTTGTTTTCTGGTAAGGAAAGTCACTATTGCGCTCCCATTGCCATACACAGTGCAAATAGCACTCGCGTCTGTTCCCAGCACGTACAGTGTATCGGACTGAAGAGGAGCTACTGTTCTTGTCAGTTTCCTAAGCAGAGTTGAACTAGATATGGCCCTTGAGTAGGAAGCACAGTTCTTTTGTTCTGAGCAAGCTCACTGTTCTGGCCCTATAGGAAACACAGTAGAGTAGAAGAGTGCTCTTTTCTCAAAAGCAGATTGTGTTTCTTGTAAGGTGAGCTAGCGTTTGTTTCCCAGTCCTAAATGGAGTTGAATCACATGCAGTTTCTGGTCCTACGAGCAAGAGTTGTTTTATGATAAGAATAGTCACTATTGCGCTGCCATTGCCATACACAGGACAAAGAGCATTGGCTTCTGTTCCCAGCAGTACAGTGTATTGGACTGAAGAGAAGCTACTGTTCTTGTCAGTTTCCTAAGCAGAGTTGAATTAAATCTGGTCCATGTGTGTAGGAAGCACAGTTCTTTTGTTCTGAGCAAGCTCACTGTTTGGACCCCATAGGAAACACAGTAGAGTAGAAGAGTGCTCTTATCTAAAAAGCAGAGAGCGTTTCTCGTAAGGCGAGCTAGCATTTGTTTCCCAGTCCTAAGTGGCGTTGAATCACATGCAGTTTGTGTTCCTACGAGCAAGAGTTGCTTTCTGGTAAGGAAAGTCACTATTGCGCTCTCATTGCCATACACAGTGCAAATAGCACTGGCGTCTCTTCCCAGAAGTACAGTGTGTTGGACTGAAGAGGAGCTACTGTTCTTGTCAGTTTACTAAGCAGAGTTGAACTAGATATGGTCCATGTGTGTAGGAAGCACAGTTCTTTTGTTCTGAGCAAGCTCACTGTTCTGGCCCTATAGGAAACACAGTAGAGTACATGAGTGCTCTTTTCTCTAAAGCAGAGTGTGTTTCTTGAATGGCGAGCTAGCATTTGTTTCGCAGTCCTAAATGGAGTTGAATACCATGCAGTTTCTGGTACTATGAGCAAGAGTTGTTTTCTGGTAAGAAGAGTCACTATTGTGCTCCAAATGCCATACACAGCACAAATAGCACTCGCGTCTGTTCCAGGCATGTAAAGTGTATTGGACTGAATAGGAGCTACTGTTCTTGTCAGTTTCCTAAGCAGAGTTGAACTAGATATGGTCCATGTGTGTAGGAAGCACAGTTCTTTTGTTCTGAGCAAGCTCACTGTTTGGACCCCATAGGAAACACAGTAGTGTAGAAGAGTGCTCTTTTCTAAAAAGCAGAGAGTGTTTCTTGTAAGGCGAGCTAGCATTTGTTTCCCAGTCCTAAGTGGCGTTGAATCACATGCAGTTTTTGTTCCTACGAGCAAGAGTTGCTTTCTGGTAAGGAAAGTCACTATTGCGCTCTCATTGCCATACACAGTGCAAATAGCACTGGCGTCTCTTCCCAGAAGTACAGTGTATTGGATTGAAGAGGAGCTACTGTTCTTGTCAGTTTCCTAAGCAGAGTTGAACTAGATATGGTCCATGTGTGTAGGAAGCACAGTTCTTTTGTTCTGAGCAAGCTCACTGTTTGGAACCCATAGGAAACACAGTAGAGTAGAAGAGTGCTCTTTTCTAAAAAGCAGAGAGTGTTTCTTGTAAGGCAAGCTAGCATTTGTATCCCAGTCCTAAATGACATTGAATCACATGCAGTTTGTGTTCCTACGAGCAAGTGTTGTTTTCTGGTAAGGAGAGTCACTATTGCGCTGTCATTGCCATACACAGTGCAAATAGCATTCGCGTCTGTTCCCAGCAAGTACAGTGTATCGGACTGAAGAGGAGCTAATGTTCTTGTCAGTTTCCTAAGCAGAGTTGAACTACATATGGTCCGTGTGTGTAGGAAGCACAGTTCTTTTCTTCTGAGCAAGCTCACTGTTTGGACCCCATAGGAAACACAGTAGAGTAGAAGAGTGCTCTTTTCTCTACAGCAGAGTGTCTTTCTTGTAAGGCGAGCTATCGTTTGTTCCGCAGTCCTAAATGGAGTTGAATCCCATGCAGTTTCTGGTACTACGAGCAAGAGTTGTTTTCTGGTAAGAAGATTCACTATTGCGCTGCCATTGCCATACACAGGACAAATAGCACTGGCATCTGTTCGCAGCAACTACAGTGTATTGGACTGAAGAGGATCTACTGTTCTTGTCAGGTTCCTAAGCAGAATTGAACTAGATATGGCCGTGTGTAGGAAGCACAGTTCTTTTGTTCTGAGCAAGCTCACTGTTCGGACCCAAAAGGAAACACAGTAGAGTAGAAGAGTGCTCTTTTCTCAAAAGCAGAGTGTGTTTTTTGTAAGGCAAGCTATCGTTTGTTTCCCAGTCCTAAATGGAGTTGAATCACATGCAGTTTCTGGTCCTACGAGCAAGAGTTGTTTTCTGGTAAGGAAAGTCACTATTGCGCTCCCTTTGCCATACACAGTGCAAATAGCACTCGTGTCTGTTCCCAGCAAGTACAGTGTATTGGAATGAAGAGGAGCTACTGTTCTTGTCAGTTTCCTAAGCAGAGTTGAACTAGATATGGCCCGTGTGTGTAGGAAGCACAGTTCTTTTTTTGTGAGCAAGCTCACTGTTTGGACCCCATAGGAAACACAGTAGAGTAGAAGAGTGCGCTTTTTTCAAAAGCAGAGTGTGTTTCTTGTAAGGCGAGCTAGAGTTTGTTTCATAGTCGTAAATGTAGTTGAGTCACATGCAGTTTATTGTCCTAGGAGCAAGAGTTGTTTTCTGGTAAGACGAGTCACTATTGTGCTCCAATTGCGATTCACAGTTCAAATAGCACTCGCGTCTGTTCTCAGCAAGAACAGTGTATCGGACTGAAGAGGAGCTACTGTTCTTGTCACTTTCCTAAGCACAGTTGAACTAGATATGGCCCGTGTGTGTAGGAAGCACAGTTCTTTGGTTCTGAGCAAGCTCACTGTCCTGGCCCTATAGGAAACACAGTAGAGTAGAAGAGTGCTCTTTTCTCTAAAGCAGAGTGTGTTTCTTGGAAGGCGAGCTCACGTTTGATTCCCAGTCCTAAATGGAGTTGAGTAACATACAGTTTTTGGTCCTACGAGCAAGAGTTGTTTTCTGGTAAGAAGAGTCACTATTGCGCTCCAAATGCCATACACAGTGCAAATAGCACTCGCGTCTGTTCCCAGCAAGTACAGTGTATCGGACTGAAGAGGAGCTACTGTTCTTGTCAGTTTTCTAAGCAGAGTTGAACTAGATAAGGACCGTGTGTGTAGAAAGCACAGTTCTTATGTTCTGAGCAAGCTCACTGTTCTAGCCCAATAGGAAACACAGTAGAGTAGAAGAGTGCTCTTTTCTCAAAAGCAGAGTGTGTTTCTTCTAAGGCGAGCTAGCGTTTGTTTCCTAGTCCTAAATGGAGTTGAATCACATGCAGTTTCTGGTCCTACGAACAAGAGTTGTTTTCTGGTAAGGAAAGTCACTATTGCGCTCCCATTGCCATACACAGGGCAAATAGCACTCGCGTCTTTGCCCAGCAAGTACAGTGTATTGGACTGAATAGGAGCTACTGTTCTTGGCAGTTTCCTAAGCAAAATTGAACTACATATGTTGCTTGTGTGTAGGAAGCACAGTTCTTTTGTTCTGAGCAAGCTCACTCTTTGGACCCCATAGGAAACACAGTAGAGTAGAAGGGTGCTCTTTTCTCTAAATCAGAGTGTGTTTCTTGTAAGGCGAGCTAGCGTTTGTTTCCCAGTCCTAAATGGAGTGGAATCACATGCAGTTTCTGTCCTACGAGCAAGAGTTGTTTTATGGTAAAAATAGTCACTATTGTGCTGCCATTGCCACACACAGGACAAATACCACTGGCGTCTGTTCGCAGCAAGTACAGTGTATTGGACTGAAGAGGATCTACTGTTCTTGTCAGGTTCCTAAGCAGAATTGAACTAGATATGGCCGTTTGTGTAGGAAGCACAGTTCTTTTGTTCTGAGCAAGCTCACTGTTCGGACCCCATAGGAAACACAGTAGAGTAGAAGAGTGCTCTTTTCTCAAAAGCAGAGTGTGTTTTTTGTAAGGCAAGCTATCATTTGTTTCCCAGTCCTAAATGGTGTTGAATCACATGCAGTTTCTGGTCCTACGAGCAAGAGTTGTTTTCTGGTAAGGAAAGTCACTAATGCTCTCCCTTTGCCATACACAGTGCAAATAGCACTCGCGTCTGTTCCCAGCAAGTACAGTGTATCGGACTGAAGAGGAGCTACTGTTCTTGTCAGTTTCCTAAGCAGAGTTGAACTAGATATGGTCCATGTGTGTAGGAAGCACAGTTCTTTGTTCTGAGCAAGTTAACTGTTTGGACCCCATAGGAAACACAGTAGAGTAGAAGAGTGCTCTTTTCTCAAAAGCAGAGAGTGTTTCATGTAAGGCAAGCTAGCATTTGTTTCCCAGTCCTAAACGGAGTTGAATCACATGCAGTTTCTGGTCCTACGAGCAAGAGTTGTTTTATGATAAGAATAGTCACTATTGCGCTGCCATTGTCATACACAGGACAAATAGCACTGGCGTCTGTTCCCAGCAGTACAGTGTATTGCCTGAAGAGGAGCTACTGTTCTTGTCAGGTTCCTAAGCAGAATTGAACTAGATATGGCTGTGTGTGTAGGAAGCACAGTTTTTTTGTTTGAGAAAGCTCACTGTTCGGACAACATAGGAAACACAGTAGAGTAGAAGAGTGCTCTTTTCTCTTAAGCAGAGTGTGTTTCTTGTAAGGCGAGCTAGCGTTTGTTTCCCAGACCTAAATGGAGTTGAGTCACATGCAGTTTTTTGTCCTACGAGCAAGAGTTGTTTTCTGGTAAGACGAGTCACTATTGTGCTCCAATTGCCATACACAGTGCAAATAGCACTCGCATATCTTGCCCGCAAGTACAGTGTATTGGACTGAAGAGGAGCTACTGTTCTTGTCATTTTCCTAAGCAGAGTTGAACTAGATATGGTCCATGTGTGTAGGAAGCACAGTTCTTTGTTCTGAGCAAGCTCACTGTTTGGACACCAGAGGAAACACAGTAGAGAAGAAGAGTGCTCTTTTCTCAAAAGCAGAGAGTGTTTCATGTAAGGCGAGCTAGCATTTGTTTCCCATTCCTAAACGGAGTTGAATCACATGCAGTTTCTGGTCCTACGAGCAAGAGTTGTTTTCTGGTAAGGAAAGTCACTATTGCGCTCCCATTGCCATACACAGTGCAAATAGCACTCGCGTCTGTTCCCAGCAAGTACAGTGTATTGGACTGAAGAGGTGCTACTGTTCTTGTCAGTTTCCTAAGCAGAGTTGAACTAGATAAGGACCGTGTGTGTAGAAAGCACAGTTCTTATGTTCTGAGCAAGCTCACTATTCTGGCCCTATAGGAAACACAGTAGAGTAGAAGAGTGCTCTTTTCTCAAAAGCAGAGTGTGTTTCTTGTAAGGCGAGCTAGCGTTTGTTTCCTAGTCCTAAATGGAGTTGAATCACATGCAGTTTCTGGTCCTACGAACAAGAGTTGTTTTCTGGTAAGGAAAGTCACTATTGCGCTCCCATTGTTATACTCAGGGCAAATAGCACTCGCGTCTTTTCCCAGCAAGTACAGTGTATTGGACTGAATAGGAGCTACTGTTCTTGTCAGTTTCCTAAGCAGAGTTGAACTACATATGGTCCTTGTGTGTAGGAAGCATAGTTCTTTTGTTCTGAGCAAGCTCACTGTTTGGACCCCATAGGAAACACAGTAGAGTAGAAGAGTGCTCTTTTCTCTAAAGCAGAGTGCGTTTCTTGTAAGGCGAGCTAGCATTTGTTTCCCAGTCCTAAACGGAGTTGAATCACATGCAGTTTCTGGTCCTACGAGCAAGAGTTGTTTTCTGGTAAGGAAAGTCACTATTGCGCTCCCATTGCCATACACAGTGCAAATAGCACTCGCGTCTGTTCCCAGCAAGTACAGTGTATCGGACTGAAGAGGAGCTACTGTTCTTGTCAGTTTCCTAAGCAGAGTTGAACTAGATATGGCCGTGTGTAGGAAGCACAGTTCTTTTGTTCTGAGCAAGTTCACTGTTCTGGCCCTATAGGAAACACAGTAGAGTAGAAGAGTGCTCTATTCTCTAAAGCAGATTGTGTTTCTTGTAAGGTGAGCTAGCGTTTGTTTCCCAGTCCTAAATGGAGTTGAATCACATGCAGTTTCTGGTCCTACGAGCAAGAGTTGTTTTATGATAAGAATAGTCACTATTGCGCTGCCAAGGCCATACACAGGACAAAGAGCACTGGCTTCTGTTCCCAGCAGTACAGTGTATTGGACTGAAGAGGAGCTACTGTTCTTGTCAGGTTCCTAAGCAGAATTGAACTAGATATGGCTGTGTGTGTAGGCAGCACAGTTCTTTTGTTCTGATAAAGCTCACTGTTCGGACCCCATAGGAAACACAGTAGAGTAGAAGAGTGCTCTTTTCTCAAAAGCAGAGTGTGTTTCTTGTAAGGTGAGCTAGCGTTTGTTTTCCAGACCTAAATGGAGTTGAGTCACATGCAGTTTTTTGTCCTACGAGCAAGAGTTGCTTTCTGGTAAGACGAGTCACTATTGTGCTCCAATTGCCATTCACAGTGCAAATAGCACTCGCATCTGTTCTCAGCAAGTATGTGTATCGGACTGAAGAGGAGCTACTGTTCTTGTCAGTTTCCTAAGCAGAGTTGAACTGGATATGGCCCGTGTGTGTAGGAAGCACAGTTGTTTTGTTCTGAGCAAGCTCACTTTTCTGGCCCTATAGGAAACACAGTAGAGTAGATGAGTGCTCTTTTCTCTAAAGCAGAGTGTGTTTCTTGAATGGCGAGCTAGCGTTTGTTTCGCAGTTCTAAATGGAGTTGAATACCATGCAGTTTCTGGTACTATGAGCAAGAGTTGTTTTCTGGTAAGAAGAGTCACTATTGCGCTCCAAATGCCATACACGGTGCAAATAGCACTCGCGTCTGTTCCCAGCAAGTACAGTGTATTGTACTGAAGAGGAGCTACTGCTCTTGTCAGTTTCCTAAGCATATTGAACTAGATATGGTCCATGTGTGTAGGAAGCACAGTTCTTTTGTTCTGAGCAAGCTCACTGTTTGGACCCCATAGGAAACACCATAGAGTAGAAGAGTGCTCTTTTCTCAAAAGCAGAGTGTGTTTCTTGTAAGGCGAGCTAGCGTTTGTACCCAGTCCTAAATGGAGTGGAATCACATGCAGTTTCTGGTTCTAAGAGCAAGAGTTGTTTTTTTTTTTTTTTTTTTTTTTTTAATTTTTTTTTTTTTTTGGTTTTTTGAGACAGGGTTTCCCTGTGTAGCTTTGCGCCTTTCCTGGAACTCACTTGGTAGCCCCGGCTGGCCTCGAACTCACAGAGATCCACCTGCCTCTGCCTCCCGAGTGCTGGGATTAAAGGCGTGCGCCACCACCGCCCGGCTAAGAGTTGTTTTATGGTAAGAATAGTCACTATTGCGCTGCCATTGCCATACACAGGACAAATAGCACTGGCGTCTGTTCCCAGCAAGTACAGTGTATTGGACTGAAGAGGATCTACTGTTCTCGTCAGGTTCCTAACCAGAATTGAACTAGATATGGCCGAGTGTGTAGGAAGCACAGTGCTTTTGTTCTGAGCAAGATTACTTTTCGGACCCCTAGGAAACACAGTAGAGTAGAAGAGTGCTCTTTTCTCAAAAGCAGAGTGTGTTTCTTGTAAGGCGAGCTAGCGTTTGTTTCCCAGTCCTAAATGGATTTGAATCTCATGCAATTTCTGGTCCTACGAGCAAGAGTTGTTTTCTGGTAAGGAAAGTAACTATTGCGCTTCCATTGCCATACACAGTGCAAATAGCACTCGCGTCTGTTCCCAGCAAGTACAGTGTATCGGACTGAAGAGGAGCTATTGCTCTTGTCAGTTTCCTAAGCAGAGTTGAACTAGATAAGGACGGTGTGTAGAAAGCACAGTACTTTTGTTCTGAGCAAGCTCACTGTTTGGAAGCCATAGGAAACACAGTAGAGTAGAAGAGTGCTCTTTTCTCTAAAGCAGAGTGTGTTTCTGGTAAGGCGAGGTAGCGTTTGTTTCCCAGTCCTAAATGGAGTGGAATCACATGCAGTTTCTGTCCTACGAGCAAGAGTTGTTTTATGGTAAGAATAGTCACTATTGTGCTGCCATTGCCATACACAGGACAAATAGCACTGGCGTCTGTTCGCAGCAAGTACAGTGTATTGGACTGAATAGGATCTACTGTTCTTGTCTGGTTCCTAAGCAGAATTGAACTAGATATGGACGTGTGTGTAGGAAGCACAGTTCTTTTGTTCTGAGCAAGCTCACTGTTCGCACCCCATAGGAAACACAGTACAGTAGAAGAGTGCTCTTTTTTCAAAAGCAGAGTGTGTTTCTTGTAAGGCAAGCTAGCGTTTGTTTCCTAGTCCTAAATGGAGTTGAATCACATGCAGTTTCTGGTCCTACGAAGAAGAGTTGTTTTCTGGTAAGGAAAGTCACTATTGCGCTCCCATTGCCATACACAGGGCAAATAGCACTCGCGTCTTTTCCCAGCAAGTACAGTGTATTGCACTGAATGGGAGCTACTGTTCTTGTCAGTTTCCTAAGGAGAGTTGAATTACATATGGTCCTTGTGTGTAGGAAGCACATTTCTTTTGTTCTGAGCATGCTCACTGTTTGGACCCCATAGGAAACACAGTAGAGTAGAAGAGTGCTCTTTTCTCTAAAGCAGAGTGTGTTTCTTGTAAGGCGAGCTAGCATTTGTTTCCCAGTCCGAAACGGAGTTGAATCACATGCAGTTTCTGGTCCTACGAGCAAGAGTTGTTTTCTGGTAAGGAAAGTCACTATTGCGCTCCCATTGCCATACACAGTGCAAATAGCACTCGCGTCTCTTCCCAGCAAGTACAGTGTATCGGACTGAAGAGGAGCTACTGTTCTTGTCAGTTTCCTAAGCAGAGTTGAACTAGATATGGCCCGTGAGTAGGAAGCACACTTCTTTTGTTCTGAGCAAGCTCACTGTTCTGGCCCTATAGGAAACACAGTAGAGTAGAAGAGTGCTCTTTTCTCAAAAGCAGATTGTGTTTCTTGTAAGGTGAGCTAGCGTTTGTTTCCCAGTCCTAAATGGAGTTGAATCACATGCAGTTTCTGGTCCTACGAGCAAGAGTTGTTTTATGATAAGAATAGTCACTATTGCGCTGCCATTGCCATACACAGGACAAAGAGCATTGGCTTCTGTTCCCAGCAGTACAGTGTATTGGACTGAAGAGGAGCTACTGTTCTTGTCAGGTTCCTAAGCAGAATTGAACTAGATATGGCTGTGTGTGTAGGAAGCACAGTTCTTTTGTTCTGAGAAAGCTCACTGTTCGGACCCCATAGGAAACACAGTAGATTAGAAGAGTGCTCTTTTCTCAAAAGCAGAGTGTGTTTCTTGTAAGGTGAGCTAGCGTTTGTTTCCCAGACCTAAATGGAGTTGAGTCACATGCAGTTTTTTGTCCTACGAGCAAGAGTTGTTTTCTGGTAAGACGAGTCACTATTGTGCTCCAATTGCCATACACAGTGCAAATAGCACTCGTGTCTCTTCCCCGCAAGTACAGTGTATTGGACTGAAGAGGAGCTACTGTTCTTGTCAGTTTCCTAAGCAGAGTTGAACTAGATATGGTCGATTTGTGTAGGAAGCACAGTTCTTTTGTTCTGAGCAATCTCACTTTTGGACCCCATAGGAAACACAGTAGAGTAGAAGAGTGCTCTTTTCTCAGAAGCAGAGTGTGTTTCTTGTAAGGCGAGTGAGCATTTGTTTCCCAGTCCTAAATGGCGTTGAATCACATGGAGTGTGTGGTCCTACGAGCAAGAGTTGTTTTCTGGTAAGGAAAGTCACTATTGCGCTCCCTTTGCCATACACAGTGCAAATAGCACTCGCGTCTGTTTCCAGCAAGTACAGTGTATCGGACTGAAGAGGAGCTACTGTTCTTATCAGTTTCCTAAGCAGAGTTGAACTAGATATGGTCCATGTGTGTAGGAAGCACAGTTCTTTGTTCTGAGCAAGCTCACTGTTTGGACCCCATAGGAAACACAGTAGAATAGAAGAGTGCTCTTTTCTCTAAAGCAGAGTGTGTTTCTTGTAATGCGAGCTAGCATTTGTTCCGCTGTCCTAAATGGAGTTGAATCCCATGCACTTTCTGGTACTACGAGCAAGAGTTGTTTTCTGGTAAGAAGATTCACTATTGCGCTGCCATTGCCATACACAGGACAAATAGCACTGGCATCTGTTTGCAGCAAGTACAGTGTATTGGACTGAAGAGGATGTACTGTTCTTGTCAGGTTCCTAAGCAGAATTGAACTAGATATGGTCCATGTGTGTAGGAAGCACAGTTCTTTTGTTCTGAGCAAGCTCACTGTTCGGACCCAACAGGAAACACAGTAGAGTAGAAGAGTGCTCTTTTCTCAAAAGCAGAGTGTGTTTTTTGTAAGGCAAGCTATCGTTTGTTTCCCAGTCCTAAATGGAGTTGAATCACATGCAGTTTCTGGTCCTACGAGCTAGAGTTGTTTTCCGGTAAGGAAAGGCACTATTGCGCTCCCTTTGCCATACACAGTGCAAATAGCACTCGCGTCTGTTCCCAGCAAGTACAGTGTATCGGACTGAAGAGGAGCTACTGTTCTTCTCAGTTTCCTAAGCAGTGTTAAACTAGATATTGCCCGTGTGTGTAGGAAGCACAGTTCTTTTTTTCTGAGCAAGCTCAATGTTCTGGCCCTATAGGAAACACATTAGAGTAGAATACTGCTCTTTTCTCAAAAGCAGAGTGTGTTTCTTGTAAGGCGAGCAAGAGTTTGTTTCCCAGTCCTAAATGGAATGGAATCACATGCAGTTTCTGGTTCTACGAGCAAGAGTAGTTTTTTGGTAAGAATAGTCACTATTGCGCTGCCATTGCCATACACAGGACAAATAGCACTGGCGTCTGTTCCCAGCAAGTACAGTGTATTGGACTGAAGAGGATCTACTGTTCTTGTCAGGTTCCTAAGCAGAATTGAACTGCATATGGCCGTGTGTGTAGGAAGCACAGTGCTTTTGTTCTGAGCAAGATTACTTTTCGGACCCCTAGGAAACACAGTAGAGTAGAAGAGTGCTCTTTTCTCAAAAGCAGAGTGTGTTTCTTGTAAGGCGAGCTAGCGTTTGTTTCCCAGTCCTAAAGGGAGTTGAATCACATGCAATTTCTGGTCCTACTAGCAAGAGTTGTTTTCTGGTAAGGAAAGTAACTATTGCGCTTCCATTGCCATACACAGTGCAAATAGCACTCGCGTCTGTTCCCAGCAAGTACAGTGTATCGGACTGAAGAGGAGCTACTGTTCTTGTCAGTTTCCTAAGCAGAGTTGAACTAGATAAGGACCGTGTGTGTAGAAAGCACAGTTCTTATGTTCTGAGCAAGCTCACTGTTCTGGCCCTACAGGAAACACAGTAGAGTAGAAGAGTGCTCTTTTCTCAAAAGCAGAGTGTGTTTCTTGTAAGGCGAGCTAGCGTTTGTTTTTTAGTCCTAAATGGAGTTGAATCACATGCAGTTTCTGGTCCTACGAACAAGAGTTGTTTTCTGGTAAGGAAAGTCACTATTGCGCTCCCATTGCCATACACAGTGCAAATAGCACTCGCGTCTGTTCCCAGCAAGTACAGTGTATTGGACTGAATAGGAGCTACTGTTCTTGTCAGTTTCCTAAGCAGAGTTGAACTACATATGGTCCTTGTGTGTAGGAAGCACAATACTTTTGTTCTGAGCAAGCTCACTGTTTGGAAGCAATAGGAAACACAGTAGAGTAGTAGAGTGCTCTTTTCTCAAAAGCAGAGTGTGTTTCTGGTAAGGCGAGCTAGCGTTTGTTTCCCAGTCCTAAATGGAGTGGAATCACATGCAGTTTCTGTCCTACGAGCAAGAGTTGTTTTATGGTAAGAATAGTCACTATTGTGCTGCCATTGCCATACACAGGGCAAATAGCACTGGCGTCTGTTCGCAGCAAGTACAGTGTATTGGACTGAAGAGGATCTACTGTTTTGTCAGGTTCCTAAGCAGAGTTGAACTAGATATGGACGTGTGTGTAGGAAGCACAGTTCTTTTATTCTGAGCAAGCTCACTGTTCGGAACCCATAGGAAACACAGTACAGTAGAAGAGTGCTCTTTTCTCAAAAGCAGAGTGTGTTTCTTGTAAGGCGAGCTAGCGTTTGTTTCCTAGTCCTAAATGGAGTTGAATCACATGCAGTTTCTGGTCCTACGAACAAGAGTTGTTTTCTGGTAAGGAAAGTCACTATTGCGCTCCCATTGCCATACACAGGGCAAATAGCACTCGCGTCTTTTCCCAGCAAGTACAGTGTATTGGACTGAATAGGAGCTACTGTTCTTGTCAGTTTCCTAAGCAGAGTTGAACTACATATGGTCCTTGTGTGTAGGAAGCACAGTTCTTTTGTTCTGAGCAAGCTCACTGTTTGGACCCCATAGGAAACACAGTAGAGTAGAAGAGTGCTCTTTTCTCTAAAGCAGAGTGTGTTTCTTGTAAGGCGAGCTAGCATTTGTTTCCCAGTCCTAAACGGAGTTGAATCACATGCAGTTTCTGGTCCTACGAGCAAGAGTTGTTTTCTGGTAAGGAAAGTCACTATTGCGCTCCCATTGCCATACACAGTGCAAATAGCTCTCGCGTCTGTTCCCAGCAAGTACAGTGTATCGGACTGAAGAGGAGCTACTGTTCTTCTCAGTTTCCTAAGCAGAGTTGAACTAGATATGGCCCGTGTGTAGGAAGCACAGTTCTTTTGTTCTGAGCAAGCTCACTGTTCTGGCCCTATAGGAAACACAGTAGAGTAGAAGAGTGCTCTTTTCTCAAAAGCAGATTGAGTTTTTTTTAAGGTGAGCTAGCGTTTGTTTCCCAGTCCTAAATGGAGTTGAATCACATGCAGTTTCTGGTCCTATGAGCTAGAGTTGTTTTCCGGTAAGGAAAGGCACTATTGCGCTCCCTTTGCCATACACAGTGCAAATAGCACTCGCGTCTGTTCCCAGCAAGTACAGTGTATCGGACTGAAGAGGAGCTACTGTTCTTCTCAGTTTCCTAAGCAGTGTTAAACTAGATATTGCCCGTGTGTGTAGGAAGCACAGTTCTTTTTTTCTGAGCAAGCTCAATGTTCTGGCCCTATAGGAAACACATTAGAGTAGAATACTGCTCTTTTCTCAAAAGCAGAGTGTGTTTCTTGTAAGGCGAGCAAGAGTTTGTTTCCCAGTCCTAAATGGAGTGGAATCACATGCAGTTTCTGGTTCTACGAGCAAGAGTAGTTTTTTGGTAAGAATAGTCACTATTGCGCTGCCATTGCCATACACAGGACAAATAGCACTGGCGTCTGTTCCCAGCAAGTACAGTGTATTGGACTGAAGAGGATCTACTGTTCTTGTCAGGTTCCTAAGCAGAATTGAACTGCATATGGCCGTGTGTGTAGGAAGCACAGTGCTTTTGTTCTGAGCAAGATTACTTTTCGGACCCCTAGGAAACACAGTAGAGTAGAAGAGTGCTCTTTTCTCAAAAGCAGAGTGTGTTTCTTGTAAGGCGAGCTAGCGTTTGTTTCCCAGTCCTAAAGGGAGTTGAATCACATGCAATTTCTGGTCCTACTAGCAAGAGTTGTTTTCTGGTAAGGAAAGTAACTATTGCGCTTCCATTGCCATACACAGTGCAAATAGCACTCGCGTCTGTTCCCAGCAAGTACAGTGTATCGGACTGAAGAGGAGCTACTGTTCTTGTCAGTTTCCTAAGCAGAGTTGAACTAGATAAGGACCGTGTGTGTAGAAAGCACAGTTCTTATGTTCTGAGCAAGCTCACTGTTCTGGCCCTACAGGAAACACAGTAGAGTAGAAGAGTGCTCTTTTCTCAAAAGCAGAGTGTGTTTCTTGTAAGGCGAGCTAGCGTTTGTTTTTTAGTCCTAAATGGAGTTGAATCACATGCAGTTTCTGGTCCTACGAACAAGAGTTGTTTTCTGGTAAGGAAAGTCACTATTGCGCTCCCATTGCCATACACAGTGCAAATAGCACTCGCGTCTGTTCCCAGCAAGTACAGTGTATTGGACTGAATAGGAGCTACTGTTCTTGTCAGTTTCCTAAGCAGAGTTGAACTACATATGGTCCTTGTGTGTAGGAAGCACAATACTTTTGTTCTGAGCAAGCTCACTGTTTGGAAGCAATAGGAAACACAGTAGAGTAGTAGAGTGCTCTTTTCTCAAAAGCAGAGTGTGTTTCTGGTAAGGCGAGCTAGCGTTTGTTTCCCAGTCCTAAATGGAGTGGAATCACATGCAGTTTCTGTCCTACGAGCAAGAGTTGTTTTATGGTAAGAATAGTCACTATTGTGCTGCCATTGCCATACACAGGGCAAATAGCACTGGCGTCTGTTCGCAGCAAGTACAGTGTATTGGACTGAAGAGGATCTACTGTTTTGTCAGGTTCCTAAGCAGAGTTGAACTAGATATGGACGTGTGTGTAGGAAGCACAGTTCTTTTATTCTGAGCAAGCTCACTGTTCGGAACCCATAGGAAACACAGTACAGTAGAAGAGTGCTCTTTTCTCAAAAGCAGAGTGTGTTTCTTGTAAGGCGAGCTAGCGTTTGTTTCCTAGTCCTAAATGGAGTTGAATCACATGCAGTTTCTGGTCCTACGAACAAGAGTTGTTTTCTGGTAAGGAAAGTCACTATTGCGCTCCCATTGCCATTCACAGGGCAAATAGCACTCGCGTCTTTTCCCAGCAAGTACAGTGTATTGGACTGAATAGGAGCTACTGTTCTTGTCAGTTTCCTAAGCAGAGTTGAACTACATATGGTCCTTGTGTGTAGGAAGCACAGTTCTTTTGTTCTGAGCAAGCTCACTGTTTGGACCCCATAGGAAACACAGTAGAGTAGAAGAGTGCTCTTTTCTCTAAAGCAGAGTGTGTTTCTTGTAAGGCGAGCTAGCATTTGTTTCCCAGTCCTAAACGGAGTTGAATCACATGCAGTTTCTGGTCCTACGAGCAAGAGTTGTTTTCTGGTAAGGAAAGTCACTATTGCGCTCCCATTGCCATACACAGTGCAAATAGCTCTCGCGTCTGTTCCCAGCAAGTACAGTGTATCGGACTGAAGAGGAGCTACTGTTCTTCTCAGTTTCCTAAGCAGAGTTGAACTAGATATGGCCCGTGTGTAGGAAGCACAGTTCTTTTGTTCTGAGCAAGCTCACTGTTCTGGCCCTATAGGAAACACAGTAGAGTAGAAGAGTGCTCTTTTCTCAAAAGCAGATTGAGTTTTTTTTAAGGTGAGCTAGCGTTTGTTTCCCAGTCCTAAATGGAGTTGAATCACATGCAGTTTCTGGTCCTATGAGCTAGAGTTGTTTTCCGGTAAGGAAAGGCACTATTGCGCTCCCTTTGCCATACACAGTGCAAATAGCACTCGCGTCTGTTCCCAGCAAGTACAGTGTATCGGACTGAAGAGGAGCTACTGTTCTTCTCAGTTTCCTAAGCAGTGTTAAACTAGATATTGCCCGTGTGTGTAGGAAGCACAGTTCTTTTTTTCTGAGCAAGCTCAATGTTCTGGCCCTATAGGAAACACATTAGAGTAGAATACTGCTCTTTTCTCAAAAGCAGAGTGTGTTTCTTGTAAGGCGAGCAAGAGTTTGTTTCCCAGTCCTAAATGGAGTGGAATCACATGCAGTTTCTGGTTCTACGAGCAAGAGTAGTTTTTTGGTAAGAATAGTCACTATTGCGCTGCCATTGCCATACACAGGACAAATAGCACTGGCGTCTGTTCCCAGCAAGTACAGTGTATTGGACTGAAGAGGATCTACTGTTCTTGTCAGGTTCCTAAGCAGAATTGAACTGCATATGGCCGTGTGTGTAGGAAGCACAGTGCTTTTGTTCTGAGCAAGATTACTTTTCGGACCCCTAGGAAACACAGTAGAGTAGAAGAGTGCTCTTTTCTCAAAAGCAGAGTGTGTTTCTTGTAAGGCGAGCTAGCGTTTGTTTCCCAGTCCTAAAGGGAGTTGAATCACATGCAATTTCTGGTCCTACTAGCAAGAGTTGTTTTCTGGTAAGGAAAGTAACTATTGCGCTTCCATTGCCATACACAGTGCAAATAGCACTCGCGTCTGTTCCCAGCAAGTACAGTGTATCGGACTGAAGAGGAGCTACTGTTCTTGTCAGTTTCCTAAGCAGAGTTGAACTAGATAAGGACCGTGTGTGTAGAAAGCACAGTTCTTATGTTCTGAGCAAGCTCACTGTTCTGGCCCTACAGGAAACACAGTAGAGTAGAAGAGTGCTCTTTTCTCAAAAGCAGAGTGTGTTTCTTGTAAGGCGAGCTAGCGTTTGTTTTTTAGTCCTAAATGGAGTTGAATCACATGCAGTTTCTGGTCCTACGAACAAGAGTTGTTTTCTGGTAAGGAAAGTCACTATTGCGCTCCCATTGCCATACACAGTGCAAATAGCACTCGCGTCTGTTCCCAGCAAGTACAGTGTATTGGACTGAATAGGAGCTACTGTTCTTGTCAGTTTCCTAAGTAGAGTTGAACTACATATGGTCCTTGTGTGTAGGAAGCACAGTACTTTTGTTCTGAGCAAGCTCACTGTTTGGAAGCAATAGGAAACACAGTAGAGTAGTAGAGTGCTCTTTTCTCAAAAGCAGAGTGTGTTTCTGGTAAGGCGAGCTAGCGTTTGTTTCCCAGTCCTAAATGGAGTGGAATCACATGCAGTTTCTGTCCTACGAGCAAGAGTTGTTTTATGGTAAGAATAGTCACTATTGTGCTGCCATTGCCATACACAGGGCAAATAGCACTGGCGTCTGTTCGCAGCAAGTACAGTGTATTGGACTGAAGAGGATCTACTGTTTTGTCAGGTTCTTAATCAGAGTTGAACTAGATATGGACGTGTGTGTAGGAAGCACAGTTCTTTTATTCTGAGCAAGCTAACTGTTCAGAACCCATAGGAAACACAGTACAGTAGAAGAGTGCTCTTTTCTCAAAAGCAGAGTGTGTTTCTTGTAAGGCGAGCTAGCGTTTGTTTCCTAGTCCTAAATGGAGATGAATCACATGCAGTTTCTGGTCCTACGAACAAGAGTTGTTTTCTGGTAAGGAAAGTCACTATAGCGCTCCCATTGCCATACACAGGGCAAATAGCACTCGCGTCTTTTCCCAGCAAGTACAGTGTATTGGACTGAATAGGAGCTACTGTTCTTGTCAGTTTCCTAAGCAGAGTTGAACTACATATGGTCCTTGTGTGTAGGAAGCACAGTTCTTTTGTTCTGAGCAAGCTCACTGTTTGGACCCCATAGGAAACACAGTAGAGTAGAAGAGTGCTCTTTTCTCAGAAGCAGAGTGTGTTTCTTGTAAGGCGAGCTAGCATTTGTTTCCCAGTCCTAAACGGAGTTGAATCACATGCAGTTTCTGGTCCTACGAGCAAGAGTTGTTTTCTGGTAAGGAAAGTCACTATTGCGCTCCCATTGCCATACACAGTGCAAATAGCTCTCGCGTCTGTTCCCAGCAAGTACAGTGTATCGGACTGAAGAGGAGCTACTGTTCTTCTCAGTTTCCTAAGCAGAGTTGAACTAGATATGGTCCGTGTGTGTAGGAATCACAGTTCTTTTGTTCTGAGCAAGCTCACTGTTCTGGCCCAATAGGAAACACAGTAGAGTAGAAGAGTGCTCTTTTCTCAAAAGCAGATTGAGTTTCTTTTAAGGTGAGCTAGCGTTTGTTTCCCAGTCCTAAATGGAGTTGAATCACATGCAGTTTCTGGTCCTACGAGCAAGAGTTGTTTTATGATAAGAATAGTCACTATTGCGCTGCCATTGCCATACACAGGACAAAGGGCATTGGCTTCTGTTCCCAGCAGTACAGTGTATTGGACTGAAGAGGAGCTCCTGTTCTTGTCAGGTTCCTAAGCAGAATTGAACTAGATATGGCTGTGTGTGTAGGAAGCACAGTTCTTTTGTTCTGAGAAAGCTCACTGTTCGGACCCCATAGGAAACACAGTAGAGTAGAAGAGTGCTCTTTTCTCAAAAGCAGAGTGTGTTTCTTGTAAGGTGAGCTAGCGTTTGTTTCCCAGACCTAAATGGAGTTGAGTCACATGCAGTTTTTTGTCCTACGAGCAAGAGTTGTTTTCTGGTAAGACGAGTCACTATTGTGCTCCAATTGCCATACACAGTGCAAATAGCACTCGCGTCTCTTCCCCGCAAGTACAGTGTATCGGACTGAAGAGGAGCTACTGTTCTTATCAGTTTCCTAAGCAGAGTTGAACTAGATATGGTCCATGTGTGTAGGAAGCACAGTTCTTTGTTCTGAGCAAGCTCACTGTTTGGACCCCATAGGAAACACAGTAGAGTAGAAGAGTGCTCTTTTCTCTAAAGCAGAGTGTGTTTCTTGTAATGCGAGCTAGCGTTTGTTCTGCTGTCCTAAATGGAGTTGAATCCCATGCAGTTTCTGGTACTACGAGCAAGAGTTGTTTTCTGGTAAGAAGATTCACTATTGCGCTGCCATTGCCATACACAGGACAAATAGCACTGGCATCTGTTCGCAGCAAGTACAGTGTATTGGACTGAAGAGGATGTACTGTTCTAGTCAGGTTCCTAAGCAGAATTGAACTAGATATGGTCCATGTGTGTAGGAAGCACAGTTCTTTTGTTCTGAGCAAGCTCACTTTTCGGACCAACAGGAAACACAGTAGAGTAGATAAGTGCTCTTTTCTCAAAAGCAGAGTGTGTTTTTTGTAAGGCAAGCTATCGTTTGTTTCCCAGTCCTAAATGGAGTTGAATCACATGCAGTTTCTGGTCCTTCGAGCTAGAGTTGTTTTCTGGTAAGGAAAGTCACTATTGCGCTCCCTTTGCCATACACAGTGCAAATAGCTCTCGCGTCTGTTCCCAGCAAGTACAGTGTATCAGACTGGTGAGGAGCTACTTTTCTTCTCAGTTTCCTAAGCAGAGTTAAACTAGATATTGCCCGTGTGTGTAGGAAGCACAGTTCTTTTTTTCTGAGCAAGCTCAATGTTCTGGCCCTATAGGAAACACATTAGAGTAGAATACTGCTCTTTTCTCAAAAGCAGAGTGTGTTTCTTGTAAGGCGAGCTAGCGTTTGTTTCCCAGTCCTAAATGGAGTGGAATCACATGCAGTTTCTGGTTCTACGAGCAAGAGTTGTTTTATGGTAAGAGTAGTCACTATTGCGCTGCCATTGCCATACACAGGACAAATAGCACTGGCGTCTGTTCCCAGCAAGTACAGTGTATTGGACTGAAGAGGATCTACTGTTCTTGTCAGGTTCCTAAGCAGAATTGAACTACATATGGCCGTGTGTGTAGGAAGCACAGTGCTTTTGTTCTGAGCAAGATTACTTTTCGGACCCCTAGGAAACACAGTAGAGTAGAAGAGTGCTCTTTTCTCAAAAGCAGAGTGTGTTTCTTGTAAGGCGAGCTAGCGTTTGTTTCCCAGTCCTAAATGGAGTTGAATCACATGCAATTTCTGGTCCTACGAGCAAGAGTTGTTTTCTGGTAAGGAAAGTAACTATTGCGCTTCCATTGCCATACACAGTGCAAATAGCGCTCGCTTCTGTTCCCAGCAAGTACAGTGTATGGGACTGAAGAGGAGCTACTGTTCTTGTCAGTTTCCTAAGCAGAGTTGAACTAGATAAGGACCGTGTGTAGAAAGCACAGTTCTTATGTTCTGAGCAAGCTCACTGTTCTAGCCCTATAGGAAACACAGTAGAGTAGAAGAGTGCTCTTTTCTCAAAAGCAGAGTGTGGTTCTTGTAAGGCGAGCTAGCGTTTGTTTTTTAGTCCTAAATGGAGTTGAATCACATGCAGTTTCTGGTCCTACGAACAAGAGTTGTTTTCTGGTAAGGAAAGTCACTATTGCGCTCCCATTGCCATACACAGTGCAAATAGCACTCGCGTCTTTTCCCAGCAAGTACAGTGTATTGTACTGAATGGGAGCTACTGTTCTTTTCAGTTTCCTAAGCAGAGTTGAACTACATATGGTCCTTGTGTGTAGGAAGCACAGTACTTTTGTTCTGAGCAAGCTCACTGTTTGGAAGCCATAGGAAACACAGTAGAGTAGAAGAGTGCTCTTTTCTCAAAAGCAGAGTGTGTTTCTGGTAAGGCGAGCTAGCGTTTGTTTCCCAGTCCTAAATGGAGTGGAATCACATGCAGTTTCTGTCCTACGAGGAAGAGTTGTTTTATGGTAAGAATAGTCACTATTGTGCTGCCATTGCCATACACAGGGCAAATAGCACTGGCGTCTGTTCGCAGCAAGTACAGTGTATTGGACTGAAGAGGATCTACTGTTCTTGTCAGATTCCTAAGCAGAATTGAACTAGATATGGACGTGTGTGTAGGAAGCACAGTTCTTATGTTCTGAACAAGCTCACTGTTCTGGCCCTATTGGAAACACAGTAGAGTAGAAGAGTGCTCTTTTCTCAAAAGCAGAGTGTGTTTTTATAAGGCGAGCTAGCGTTTGTTTCCTAGTCCTAAATGGAGTTGAATCACATGCAGTTTCTGGTCCTACGAAAAAGAGCTGTTTTCTGGTAAGGAAAGTCACTATTGAGCTCCCATTGCCCTACACAAGGCAAATAGCACTCGCGTCTTTTCGCAGAAAGTACAGTGTATTGGACTGAATAGGAGCTACTGTTCTTGTCAGTTTCCTAAGCAGAGTTGAACTAGATATGGTCCGTGTGTGTAGGAATCACAGTTCTTTTGTTCTGAACAAGCTCACTGTTTGGACCACATAGGAAACACAGTAGAGTAGAAGAGTGCTCTTTTCTCTAAAGCAGAGTGTGTTTCTTGTAAGGCGAGCTAGCATTTGTTTCCCAGTCCTAAATGGAGTTGAATCCCATGCAGTTTCTGGTACTACGAGCAAGAGTTGTTTTCTGGTAAGAAGATTCACTATTGCACTGCCATTGCCATACACAGGACAAATAGCACTGGCATCTGTTCGCAGCAAGTACAGTGTATTGGACTGAAGAGGATGTACTGTTCTTGTCAGGTTCCTAAGCAGAATTGAACTAGATATGGTCCATGTGTGTAGGAAGCACAGTTCTTTTGTTCTGAGCAAGCTCACTCTTCGGACCCAACAGGAAACACAGTAGAGTAGAAGAGTGCTCTTTTCTCAAAAGCAGAGTGTGTTTTTTGTAAGGCAAGCTATCGTTTGTTTCCCAGTCCTAAATGGAGTTGAATCACATGCAGTTTCTGGTCCTACAAGCTAGAGTTGTTTTCTGGTAAGGAAAGTCACTATTGCGCTCCCTTTGCCATACACAGTACAAATAGCACTCGCGTCTGTTCCCAGCAAGTATAGTGTATCGGACTGAAGAGGAGCTACTGTTCTTCTCAGTTTCCTAAGCAGAGTTAAACTAGATATTGCCCGTGTGTGTAGGAAGCACAGTTCCTTTTTTCTGAGCAAGCTCAATGTTCTGGCCCTATAGGAAACACATTAGAGTAGAATACTGCTCTTTTCTCAAAAGCAGAGTGTGTTTCTTGTAAGGCGAGCTAGAGTTTGTTTCCCAGTCCTAAATGGAGTGGAATCACATGCAGTTTCTGGTTCTACGAGCAAGAGTTGTTTTATGGTAAGAATAGTCACTATTGCGCTGCCATTGCCATACACAGGACAAATAGCACTGGCGTCTGTTCCCAGCAAGTACAGTGTATTGGACTGAAGAGGATCTACTGTTCTTGTCAGGTTCCTAAGCAGAATTGAACTAGATATGGCCGTGTGTGTAGGAAGCACAGTGCTTTTATTCTGAGCAAGATTACTTTTCGGACCCCTAGGAAACACAGTAGAGTAGAAGAGTGCTTTTTTCTCATAAGCAGAGTGTGTTTCTTGTAAGGCGAGCTAGCGTTTGTTTCCCAGTCCTAAAGGGAGTTGAATCACATGCAATTTCTGGTCCTACTAGCAAGAGTTGTTTTCTGGTAAGGAAAGTAACTATTGCGCTTCCGTTGCCATACACAGTGCAAATAGCACTCGCGTCTGTTCCCAGCAAGTACAGTGTATCGGACTGAAGAGGAGCTACTGTTCTTGTCAGTTTCCTAAGCAGAGTTGAACTAGATAAGGACCGTGTGTGTAGAAAGCACAGTTATTATGTTCTGAGCAAGCTCACTGTTCTGGCCCTATAGGAAACACAGTAGAGTAGAAGAGTGCTCTTTTCTCAAAAGCAGAGTGTGGTTCTTGTAAGGCGAGCTAGCGTTTGTTTTTTAGTCCTAAATGGAGTTGAATCACATGAAGTTTCTGGTCCTACGAACAAGAGTTGTTTTCTGGTAAGGAAAGTCACTATTGCGCTCCCATTGCCATACACAGTGCAAATAGCACTCGCGTCTTTTCCCAGCAAGTACAGTGTATTGTACTGAATGGGAGCTACTGTTCTTGTCTGTTTCCTAAGCAGAGTTGAACTACATATGGTCCTTGTGTGTAGGAAGCACAGTACTTTTGTTCTGAGCAAGCTCACTGTTTGGAAGCCATAGGAAACACAGTAGAGTAGAAGAGTGCTCTTTTCTCAAAAGCAGAGTGTGTTTCTGGTAAGGCGAGCTAGCGTTTGTTTCCCAGTCCTAAATGGAGTGGAATCACATGCAGTTTCTGTCCTACGAGGAAGAGTTGTTTTATGGTAAGAATAGTCACTATTGTGCTGCCATTGCCATACACAGGGCAAATAGCACTGGCGTCTGTTCGCAGCAAGTACAGTGTATTGGACTGAAGAGGATCTACTGTTCTTGTCAGATTCCTAAGCAGAATTGAACTAGATATGGACGTGTGTGTAGGAAGCACAGTTCTTTTGTTCTGAGCAAGCTCACTGTTCGGACCCCATAGGAAATACAGTACAGTAGAAGAGTGCTCTTTTCTCAAAAGCAGAGTGTATTTCTTGTAAGGCGAGCTAGCGTTTGTTTCCTAGTCCTAAATGGAGTTGAATCACATGCAGTTTCTGGTCCTACGAACAAGAGATGTTTTCTGGTAAGGAAAGTCACTATTGTGCTCCCATTGCCATACACAGGGCAAATAGCACTCGCATCTTTTCCCAGCAAGTACAGTGTATTGGACTGAATAGGAGCTACTGTTCTTGTCAGTTTCCTAAGCAGAGTTGAACTACATATGGTCCTTGTGTGTAGGAAGCACAGTTCTTTTGTTCTGAGCAAGCTCACTGTTTGGTCCCCATAGGAAACACAGTAGAGTAGAAGAGTGCTCTTTTCTCTAAAGCAGAGTGTGTTTCTTGTAAGGCGAGCTAGCATTTGTTTCCCAGTCCTAAACGGAGTTGAATCACATGCAGTTTCTGGTCCTATGAGCAAGAGTTGTTTTCTGGTAAGGAAAGTCACTATTGCTCTCCCATTGCCATACACAGTGCAAATAGCACTCGCGTCTGTTTCCAGCAAGTACAGTGTATCGGACTGAAGAGGAGCTACTGTTCTTATCAGTTTCCTAAGCAGAGTTGAACTAGATATGGTCCATGTGTGTAGGAAGCACAGTTCTTTGTTCTGAGCAAGCTCACTGTTTGGAACCCATAGGAAACACAGTAGAGTAGAATAGTGTTCTTTTCTCTAAAGCAGAGTGTGTTTCTTGTAATGCGAGCTAGCGTTTGTTCCGCTGTCCTAAATGGAGTTGAATCCCATGCAGTTTCTGGTACTACGAGCAAGAGTTGTTTTCTGGTAAGAAGATTCACTATTGCGCTGCCATTGCCATACACAGGACAAATAGCACTGGCATCTGTTCGCAGCAAGTACAGTGTGTTGGACTGAAGAGGATGTACTGTTCTTGTCAGGTTCCTAAGCAGAATTGAACTAGATATGGTCCATGTGTGTGGGAAGCACAGTTCTTTTGTTCTGAGCAAGCTCACTCTTCGGACCCAACAGGAAACACAGTAGAGTAGAAGAGTGCTCTTTTCTCAAAAGCAGAGTGTGTTTTTTGTAAGGCAAGCTGTCGTTTGTTTCCCAGTCCTAAATGGAGTTGAATCACATGCAGTTTCTGGTCCTACGAGCTAGAGTTGTTTTCTGGTAGGGAAAGTCACTATTGCGCTCCCTTTGCCATACACAGTGCAAATAGCTCTCGCGACTGTTCCCAGCAAGTACAGTGTATCGGACTGAAGGGGAGCTACTGTTCTTCTCAGTTTCCTAAGCAGAGTTGAACTAGATATGGCCCATGTGTGTTGGAAGCACAGTTCTTTTTTTCTGAGCAAGCTCACTGTTCTGGCCCTATAGGAAACACAGTAGAGTAGAAGAGTGCTCTTTTCTGAAAAGCAGATTGTGTTTCTTGTAAGGTGAGCTAGCGTTTGTTTCCCAGTCCTAAATGGAGTTGAATCACATGCAGTTTCTGGTCCTACGAGCAAGAGTTGTTTTATGATAAGAATAGTCACTATTGTGCTGCCATTGCCATACACAGGACAAAGAGCATTGGCTTCTGTTCCCAGCAGTACAGTGTATTGGACTGAAGAGGAGCTACTGTTCTTGTCAGGTTCCTAAGCAGAATTGAACTAGATATGGCTGTGTGTGTAGGAAGCACAGTTCTTTTGTTCTGAGAAAGCTCACTGTTCGGACCCCATAGGAAACACAGTAGATTAGAAGAGTGCTCTTTTCTCAAAAGCAGAGTGTGTTTCTTGTAAGGTGAGCTAGCATTTGTTTCCCAGACCTAAATGGAGTTGAGTCACATGCAGTTTTTTGTCCTACGAGCAAGAGTTGTTTTCTGGTAATACGAGTCACTATTGTGCTCCAATTGCCATACACAGTGCAAATAGCACTCGTGTCTCTTCCCCGCAAGTACAGTGTATTGGATTGAAGAGGAGCTACTGTTCTTGTCAGTTTCCTAAGCAGAGTTGAACTAGATATGGTCGATGTGTGTAGGAAGCACAGTTCTTTTGTTCTGAGCAAGCTCACTGTTTGGACCCCATAGGAAACACAGTAGAGTAGAAGAGTGCTCTTTTCTCAGAAGCAGAGTGTGTTTCTTGTAAGGCGAGCTAGCATTTGTTTCCCAGTCCTAAATGGCGTTGAATCACATGGAGTGTGTGGTCCTACGAGCAAGAGTTGTTTTCTGGTAAGGAAAGTCACTATTGCGCTCCCTTTGCCATACACAGTGCAAATAGCACTCACGTCTGTTTCAAGCAAGTACAGTGTATCGGACTGAAGAGGAGCTACTGTTCTTATCAGTTTCCTAAGCAGAGTTGAACTATATATGGTCCATGTGTGTAGGAAGCACAGTTCTTTGTTCTGAGCAAGCTCACTGTTTGGACCCCATAGGAAACACAGTAGAGTAGAAGAGTGCTCTTTTCTCTAAAGCAGAGTGTGTTTCTTGTAATGCGAGCTAGCATTCGTTCCGCTGTCCTAAATGGAGTTGAATCCCATGCAGTTTCTGGTACTACGAGCAAGAGTTGTTTTCTGGTAAGAAGATTCACTATTGCACTGCCATTGCCATACATAGGACAAATAGCACTGGCATCTGTTCGCAGCAAGTACAGTGTATTGGACTGAAGAGGATGTACTGTTCTTGTCAGGTTCCTAAGCAGAATTGAACTAGATATGGTCCATGTGTGTAGGAAGCACAGTTCTTTTGTTCTGAGCAAGCTCACTCTTCAGACCCAACAGGAAACACAGTAGAGTAGAAGAGTTCTCTTTTCTCAAAAGCAGAGTGTGTTTTTTGTAAGGCAAGCTATCGTTTGTTTCCCAGTCCTAAATGGAGTTGAATCACATGCAGTTTCTGGTCCTACGAGCTAGAGTTGTTTTCTGGTAAGGAAAGTCACTATTGCGCTCCCTTTGCCATACACAGTGCAAATAGCAATCGCGTCTGTTCCCAGCAAGTACAGTGTATCGGACTGAAGAGGAGCTACTGTTCTTCTCAGTTTCCTAAGCAGAGTTAAACTAGATATTGCCCGTGTGTGTAGGAAGCACAGTTCCTTTTTTTCTGAGCAAGCTCAATGTTCTGGCTCTATAGGAAACACATTAGAGTAGAATACTGCTCTTTTCTCAAAAGCAGAGTGTGTTTCTTGTAGGGCGAGCAAGAGTTTGTTTCCCAGTCCTAAATGGAGTGGAATCACATGCAGTTTCTGGTTCTACGAGCAAGAGTTGTTTTATGGTAAGAATAGTCACTATTGCGCTCCCATTGCCATACACAGTGCAAATAGCACTCGCGTCTTTTCCCAGCAAGTACAGTGTATTGTACTGAATGGGAGCTACTGTTCTTGTCAGTTTCCTAAGCAGAGTTGAACTACATATGGTCCTTGTGTGTAGGAAGCACAGTACTTTTGTTCTGAGCAAGCTCACTGTTTGGAAGCCATAGGAAACACAGTAGAGTAGAAGAGTGCTCTTTTCTCAAAAGCAGAGTGTGTTTCTGGTAAGGCGAGCTAGCGTTTGTTTCCCAGTCCTAAATGGAGTGGAATCACATGCAGTTTCTGTCCTACGAGGAAGAGTTGTTTTATGGTAAGAATAGTCACTATTGTGCTGCCATTGCCATACACAGGGCAAATAGCACTGGCGTCTGTTCGCAGCAAGTACAGTGTATTGGACTGAAGAGGATCTACTGTTCTTGTCAGATTCCTAAGCAGAATTGAACTAGATATGGACGTGTGTGTAGGAAGCACAGTTCTTTTGTTCTGAGCAAGCTCACTGTTCGGACCCCATAGGAAACACAGTACAGTAGAAGAGTGCTCTTTTCTCAAAAGCAGAGTGTATTTCTTGTAAGGCGAGCTAGCGTTTGTTTCCTAGTCCTAAATGGAGTTGAATCACATGCAGTTTCTGGTCCTACGAACAAGAGATGTTTTCTGGTAAGGAATTCACTATTGTGCTCCCATTGCCATACACAGGGCAAATAGCACTCGCATCTTTTCCCAGCAAGTACAGTGTATTGGACTGAAGAGGAGCTACTGTTCTTGTCAGTTTCCTAAGCAGAGTTGAACTAGATATGGCCCGTGTGTAGGAAGCACAGTTCTTTTGTTCTGAGCAAGCTCACTCTTCTGGCCCTATAGGAAACACAGTAGAGTAGAAGAGTGCTCTTTTCTCAAAAGCAGAGTGTGTTTCTTGTAAGGTGAGCTAGCGTTTGTTTCCCAGACCTAAATGGAGTTGAGTCACATGCAGTTTTTTGTCCTACGAGCAAGAGTTGTTTTCTGGTAAGACGAGTCACTATTGTGCTCCAATTGCCATACACAGTGCAAATAGCACTCTTGTCTCTTCCCCGCAAGTACAGTGTATTGGATTGAAGAGGAGCTACTGTTCTTGTCAGTTTCCTAAGCAGAGTTGAACTAGATATGGTCGATGTGTGTAGGAAGCACAGTTCTTTTGTTCTGAGCAAGCTCACTGTTTGGACCCCATAGGAAACACAGTAGAGTAGAAGAGTGCTCTTTTCTCAGAAGCAGAGTGTGTTTCTTTTAAGGCGAGCTAGCATTTGTTTCCCAGTCCTAAATGGCGTTGAATCACATGGAGTGTGTGGTCCTACGAGCAAGAGTTGTTTTCTGGTAAGGAAAGTCACTATTGCGCTCCCTTTGCCATACACAGTGCAAATAGCACTCACGTCTGTTTCCAGCAAGTACAGTGTATCGGACTGAAGAGGAGCTACTGTTCTTATCAGTTTCCTAAGCAGAGTTGAACTAGATATGGTCCATGTGTGTAGGAAGCACAGTTCTTTGTTCTGAGCAAGCTCACTGTTTGGACCCCATAGGAAACACAGTAGAGTAGAAGAGTGTTCTTTTCTCTGAAGCAGAGTGTGTTTCTTGTAATGCGAGCTAGCGTTTGTTCCGCTGTCCTAAATGGAGTTGAATCCCATGCAGTTTCTGGTACTACGAGCAAGAGTTGTTTTCTGGTAAGAAGACTCACTATTGCGCTGCCATTGCCATACACAGGACAAATAGCACTGGCATCTGTTCGCAGCAAGTACAGTGTATTGGACTGAAGAGGATGTACTGTTCTTGTCAGGTTCCTAAGCAGAATTGAACTAGATATGGTCCATGTGTGTAGGAAGCACAGTTCTTTTGTTCTGAGCAAGCTCACTCTTCGGACCCAACAGGAAACACAGTAGAGTAGAAGAGTGCTCTTTTCTCAAAAGCAGAGTGTGTTTTTTGTAAGGCAAGCTGTCGTTTGTTTCCCAGTCCTAAATGGAGTTGAATCACATGCAGTTTCTGGTCCTACGAGCTAGAGTTGTTTTCTGGTAGGGAAAGTCACTATTGCGCTCCCTTTGCCATACACAGTGCAAATAGCTCTCGCGACTGTTCCCAGCAAGTACAGTGTATCGGACTGAAGAGGAGCTACTGTTCTTCTCAGTTTCCTAAGCAGAGTTGAACTAGATATGGCCCGTGTGTGTAGGAAGCACAGTTCTTTTTTTCTGAGCAAGCTCACTGTTCTGGCCCTATAGGAAACACAGTAGAGTAGAAGAGTGCTCTTTTCTGAAAAGCAGATTGTGTTTCTTGTAAGGTGAGCTAGCGTTTGTTTCCCAGTCCTAAATGGAGTTGAATCACATGCAGTTTCTGGTCCTACGAGCAAGAGTTGTTTTATGATAAGAATAGTCACTATTGTGCTGCCATTGCCATACACAGGACAAAGAGCATTGGCTTCTGTTCCCAGCAGTACAGTGTATTGGACTGAAGAGGAGCTACTGTTCTTGTCAGGTTCCTAAGCAGAATTGAACTAGATATGGCTGTGTGTGTAGGAAGCACAGTTCTTTTGTTCTGAGAAAGCTCACTGTTCGGACCCCATAGGAAACACAGTAGATTAGAAGAGTGCTCTTTTCTCAAAAGCAGAGTGTGTTTCTTGTAAGGTGAGCTAGCATTTGTTTCCCAGACCTAAATGGAGTTGAGTCACATGGAGTGTGTGGTCCTACGAGCAAGAGTTGTTTTCTGGTAAGAAAAGTCACTATTGCGCTCCCTTTGCCATACACAGTGCAAATAGCACTCACGTCTGTTTCAAGCAAGTACAGTGTATCGGACTGAAGAGGAGCTACTGTTCTTATCAGTTTCCTAAGCAGAGTTGAACTATATATGGTCCATGTGTGTAGGAAGCACAGTTCTTTGTTCTGAGCAAGCTCACTGTTTGGACCCCATAGGAAACACAGTAGAGTAGAAGAGTGCTCTTTTCTCTAAAGCAGAGTGTGTTTCTTGTAATGCGAGCTAGCATTCGTTCCGCTGTCCTAAATGGAGTTGAATCCCATGCAGTTTCTGGTACTACGAGCAAGAGTTGTTTTCTGGTAAGAAGATTCACTATTGCGCTGCCATTGCCATACACAGGACAAATAGCACTGGCATCTGTTCGCAGCAAGTACAGTGTATTGGACTGAAGAGGATGTACTGTTCTTGTCAGGTTCCTAAGCAGAATTGAACTAGATATGGTCCATGTGTGTAGGAAGCACAGTTCTTTTGTTCTGAGCAAGCTCACTCTTCAGACCCAACAGGAAACACAGTAGAGTAGAAGAGTGCTCTTTTCTCAAAAGCAGAGTGTGTTTTTTGTAAGGCAAGCTATCCTTTGTTTCCCAGTCCTAAATGGAGTTGAATCACATGCAGTTTCTGGTCCTACGAGCTAGAGTTGTTTTCTGGTAAGGAAAGTCACTATTGCGCTCCCTTTGCCATACACAGTGCAAATAGCAATCGCGTCTGTTCCCAGCAAGTACAGTGTATCGGACTGAAGAGGAGCTACTGTTCTTCTCAGTTTCCTAAGCAAAGTTAAACTAGATATTGCCCGTGTGTGTAGGAAGCACAGTTCCTTTTTTTCTGAGCAAGCTCAATGTTCTGGCTCTATAGGAAACACATTAGAGTAGAATACTGCTCTTTTCTCAAAAGCAGAGTGTGTTTCTTGTAAGGCGAGCAAGAGTTTGTTTCCCAGTCCTAAATGGAGTGGAATCACATGCAGTTTCTGGTTCTACGAGCAAGAGTTGTTTTATGGTAAGAATAGTCACTATTGCGCTGCCATTGCCATACACAGGACAAATAGCACTGGCGTCTGTTCCCAGCAAGTACAGTGTATTGGACTGAAGAGGATCTACTGTTCTTGTCAGGTTCCTAAGCAGAATTGAACTAGATATGGCCGTGTGTGTAGGAAGCACAGTGCTTTTGTTCTGAGCAAGATTACTTTTCGGACCCCTAGGAAACACAGTAGAGTAGAAGAGTGCTCTTTTCTCAAAAGCAGAGTGTGTTTCTTGTAAGGCGAGCTAGCGTTTGTTTCCCAGTCCTAAATGGAGTTGAATCACATGCAATTTCTGGTACTACGAGCAAGAGTTGTTTTCTGGTAAGGAAAGTAACTATTGCGCTTCCATTGCCATACACAGTGCAAATAGCACTCGCGTCTGTTCCAAGCAAGTACAGTGTATCGGACTGAAGATGAGCTACTGTTCTTGTCAGTTTCCTAAGCAGAGTTGAACTAGATAAGGACCGTGTGTGTAGAAAGCACAGTTCTTATGTTCGGAGCAAGCTCACTGTTCTGGCCCTATAAGAAACACAGTAGAGTAGAAGAGTGCTCTTTTCTCAAAAGCAGAGTGTGGTTCTTGTAAGGCGAGCTAGCGTTTGTTTTTTAGTCCTAAATGGAGTTGAATCACATGCAGTTTCTGGTCCTACGAACAAGAGTTGTTTTCTGGTAAGGAAAGTCATTATTGCGCTCCCATTGCCATACACAGTGCAAATAGCACTCGCGTCTTTTCCAAGCAAGTACAGTGTATTGGACTGAATAGGAGCTACTGTTCTTGTCAGTTTCCTAAGTAGAGTTGAACTACATATGGTCCTTGTGTGTAGGAAGCACAGTACTTTTGTTCTGAGCAAGCTCACTGTTTGGACCCCATAGGAAACACAGTAAGTAGAAGAGTGCTCTTTTCTCAGAAGCAGAGTGTGTTTCTTTTAAGGCGAGCTAGCATTTGTTTCCCAGTCCTAAATGGCGTTGAATCACATGGAGTGTGTGGTCCTACGAGCAAGAGTTGTTTTCTGGTAAGGAAAGTCACTATTGCGCTCCCTTTGCCATACACAGTGCAAATAGCACTCACGTCTGTTTCCAGCAAGTACAGTGTATCGGACTGAAGAGGAGCTACTGTTCTTATCAGTTTTCTAAGCAGAGTTGAACTAGATATGGTCCATGTGTGTAGGAAGCACAGTTCTTTGTTCTGAGCAAGCTCACTGTTTGGACCCCATAGGAAACACAGTAGAGTAGAAGAGTGTTCTTTTCTCTAAAGCAGAGTGTGTTTCTTGTAATGCGAGCTAGCGTTTGTTCCGCTGTCCTAAATGGAGTTGAATCCCATGCAGTTTCTGGTACTACGAGCAAGAGTTGTTTTCTGGTAAGAAGATTCACTATTGCGCTGCCATTGCCATACACAGGACAAATAGCACTGGCATCTGTTCGCAGCAAGTACAGTGTATTGGACTGAAGAGGATGTACTGTTCTTGTCAGGTTCCTAAGCAGAATTGAACTAGATATGGTCCATGTGTGTAGGAAGCACAGTTCTTTTGTTCTGAGCAAGCTCACTCTTCGGACCCAACAGGAAACACAGTAGAGTAGAAGAGTGCTCTTTTCTCAAAAGCAGAGTGTGTTTTTTGTAAGGCAAGCTGTCGTTTGTTTCCCAGTCCTAAATGGAGTTGAATCACATGCAGTTTCTGGTCCTACGAGCTAGAGTTGTTTTCTGGTAGGGAAAGTCACTATTGCGCTCCCTTTGCCATACACAGTGCAAATAGCTCTCGCGACTGTTCCCAGCAAGTACAGTGTATCGGACTGAAGAGGAGCTACTGTTCTTCTCAGTTTCCTAAGCAGAGTTGAACTAGATATGGCCCGTGTGTGTAGGAAGCACAGTTCTTTTTTTCTGAGCAAGCTCACTGTTCTGGCCCTATAGGAAACACAGTAGAGTAGAAGAGTGCTCTTTTCTGAAAAGCAGATTGTGTTTCTTGTAAGGTGAGCTAGCGTTTGTTTCCCAGTCCTAAATGGAGTTGAATCACATGCAGTTTCTGGTCCTACGAGCAAGAGTTGTTTTATGATAAGAATAGTCACTATTGTGCTGCCATTGCCATACACAGGACAAAGAGCATTGGCTTCTGTTCCCAGCAGTACAGTGTATTGGACTGAAGAGGAGCTACTGTTCTTGTCAGGTTCCTAAGCAGAATTGAACTAGATATGGCTGTGTGTGTAGGAAGCACAGTTCTTTTGTTCTGAGAAAGCTCACTGTTCGGACCCCATAGGAAACACAGTAGATTAGAAGAGTGCTCTTTTCTCAAAAGCAGAGTGTGTTTCTTGTAAGGTGAGCTAGCATTTGTTTCCCAGACCTAAATGGAGTTGAGTCACATGCAGTTTTTTGTCCTACGAGCAAGAGTTGTTTTCTGGTAAGACGAGTCACTATTGTGCTCCAATTGCCATACACAGTGCAAATAGCACTCGTGTCTCTTCCCCGCAAGTACAGTGTATTGGATTGAAGAGGAGCTACTGTTCTTGTCAGTTTCCTAAGCAGAGTTGAACTAGATATGGTCGATGTGTGTAGGAAGCACAGTTCTTTTGTTCTGAGCAAGCTCACTGTTTGGTCCCCATAGGAAACACAGTAGAGTAGAAGAGTGCTCTTTTCTCAGAAGCAGAGTGTGTTTCTTGTAAGGCGAGCTAGCATTTGTTTCCCAGTCCTAAATGGCGTTGAATCACATGGAGTGTGTGGTCCTACGAGCAAGAGTTGTTTTCTGGTAAGGAAAGTCACTATTGCGCTCCCTTTGCCATACACAGTGCAAATAGCACTCACGTCTGTTTCAAGCAAGTACAGTGTATCGGACTGAAGAGGAGCTACTGTTCTTATCAGTTTCCTAAGCAGAGTTGAACTATATATGGTCCATGTGTGTAGGAAGCACAGTTCTTTGTTCTGAGCAAGCTCACTGTTTGGACCCCATAGGAAACACAGTAGAGTAGAAGAGTGCTCTTTTCTCTAAAGCAGAGTGTGTTTCTTGTAATGCGAGCTAGCATTCGTTCCGCTGTCCTCAATGGAGTTGAATCCCATGCAGTTTCTGGTACTACGAGCAAGAGTTGTTTTCTGGTAAGAAGATTCACTATTGCGCTGCCATTGCCATACACAGGACAAATAGCACTGGCATCTGTTCGCAGCAAGTACAGTGTATTGGACTGAAGAGGATGTACTGTTCTTGTCAGGTTCCTAAGCAGAATTGAACTAGATATGGTCCATGTGTGTAGGAAGCACAGTTCTTTTGTTCTGAGCAAGCTCACTCTTCGGACCCAACAGGAAACACAGTAGAGTAGAAGAGTGCTCTTTTCTCAAAAGCAGAGTGTGTTTTTTGTAAGGCAAGCTGTCGTTTGTTTCCCAGTCCTAAATGGAGTTGAATCACATGCAGTTTCTGGTCCTACGAGCTAGAGTTGTTTTCTGGTAGGGAAAGTCACTATTGCGCTCCCTTTGCCATACACAGTGCAAATAGCTCTCGCGACTGTTCCCAGCAAGTACAGTGTATCGGACTGAAGAGGAGCTACTGTTCTTCTCAGTTTCCTAAGCAGAGTTGAACTAGATATGGCCCGTGTGTGTAGGAAGCACAGTTCTTTTTTTCTGAGCAAGCTCACTGTTCTGGCCCTATAGGAAACACAGTAGAGTAGAAGAGTGCTCTTTTCTGAAAAGCAGATTGTGTTTCTTGTAAGGTGAGCTAGCGTTTGTTTCCCAGTCCTAAATGGAGTTGAATCACATGCAGTTTCTGGTCCTACGAGCAAGAGTTGTTTTATGATAAGAATAGTCACTATTGTGCTGCCATTGCCATACACAGGACAAAGAGCATTGGCTTCTGTTCCCAGCAGTACAGTGTATTGGACTGAAGAGGAGCTACTGTTCTTGTCAGGTTCCTAAGCAGAATTGAACTAGATATGGCTGTGTGTGTAGGAAGCACAGTTCTTTTGTTCTGAGAAAGCTCACTGTTCGGACCCCATAGGAAACACAGTAGATTAGAAGAGTGCTCTTTTCTCAAAAGCAGAGTGTGTTTCTTGTAAGGTGAGCTAGCATTTGTTTCCCAGACCTAAATGGAGTTGAGTCACATGCAGTTTTTTGTCCTACGAGCAAGAGTTGTTTTCTGGTAAGACGAGTCACTATTGTGCTCCAATTGCCATACACAGTGCAAATAGCACTCGTGTCTCTTCCCCGCAAGTACAGTGTATTGGATTGAAGAGGAGCTACTGTTCTTGTCAGTTTCCTAAGCAGAGTTGAACTAGATATGGTCGATGTGTGTAGGAAGCACAGTTCTTTTGTTCTGAGCAAGCTCACTGTTTGGTCCCCATAGGAAACACAGTAGAGTAGAAGAGTGCTCTTTTCTCAGAAGCAGAGTGTGTTTCTTGTAAGGCGAGCTAGCATTTGTTTCCCAGTCCTAAATGGCGTTGAATCACATGGAGTGTGTGGTCCTACGAGCAAGAGTTGTTTTCTGGTAAGGAAAGTCACTATTGCGCTCCCTTTGCCATACACAGTGCAAATAGCACTCACGTCTGTTTCAAGCAAGTACAGTGTATCGGACTGAAGAGGAGCTACTGTTCTTATCAGTTTCCTAAGCAGAGTTGAACTATATATGGTCCATGTGTGTAGGAAGCACAGTTCTTTGTTCTGAGCAAGCTCACTGTTTGGACCCCATAGGAAACACAGTAGAGTAGAAGAGTGCTCTTTTCTCTAAAGCAGAGTGTGTTTCTTGTAATGCGAGCTAGCATTCGTTCCGCTGTCCTCAATGGAGTTGAATCCCATGCAGTTTCTGGTACTACGAGCAAGAGTTGTTTTCTGGTAAGAAGATTCACTATTGCGCTGCCATTGCCATACACAGGACAAATAGCACTGGCATCTGTTCGCAGCAAGTACAGTGTATTGGACTGAAGAGGATGTACTGTTCTTGTCAGGTTCCTAAGCAGAATTGAACTAGATATGGTCCATGTGTGTAGGAAGCACAGTTCTTTTGTTCTGAGCAAGCTCACTCTTCGGACCCAACAGGAAACACAGTAGAGTAGAAGAGTGCTCTTTTCTCAAAAGCAGAGTGTGTTTTTTGTAAGGCAAGCTGTCGTTTGTTTCCCAGTCCTAAATGGAGTTGAATCACATGCAGTTTCTGGTCCTACGAGCTAGAGTTGTTTTCTGGTAGGGAAAGTCACTATTGCGCTCCCTTTGCCATACACAGTGCAAATAGCTCTCGCGACTGTTCCCAGCAAGTACAGTGTATCGGACTGAAGAGGAGCTACTGTTCTTCTCAGTTTCCTAAGCAGAGTTGAACTAGATATGGCCCGTGTGTGTAGGAAGCACAGTTCTTTTTTTCTGAGCAAGCTCACTGTTCTGGCCCTATAGGAAACACAGTAGAGTAGAAGAGTGCTCTTTTCTGAAAAGCAGATTGTGTTTCTTGTAAGGTGAGCTAGCGTTTGTTTCCCAGTCCTAAATGGAGTTGAATCACATGCAGTTTCTGGTCCTACGAGCAAGAGTTGTTTTATGATAAGAATAGTCACTATTGTGCTGCCATTGCCATACACAGGACAAAGAGCATTGGCTTCTGTTCCCAGCAGTACAGTGTATTGGACTGAAGAGGAGCTACTGTTCTTGTCAGGTTCCTAAGCAGAATTGAACTAGATATGGCTGTGTGTGTAGGAAGCACAGTTCTTTTGTTCTGAGAAAGCTCACTGTTCGGACCCCATAGGAAACACAGTAGATTAGAAGAGTGCTCTTTTCTCAAAAGCAGAGTGTGTTTCTTGTAAGGTGAGCTAGCATTTGTTTCCCAGACCTAAATGGAGTTGAGTCACATGCAGTTTTTTGTCCTACGAGCAAGAGTTGTTTTCTGGTAAGACGAGTCACTATTGTGCTCCAATTGCCATACACAGTGCAAATAGCACTCGTGTCTCTTCCCCGCAAGTACAGTGTATTGGATTGAAGAGGAGCTACTGTTCTTGTCAGTTTCCTAAGCAGAGTTGAACTAGATATGGTCGATGTGTGTAGGAAGCACAGTTCTTTTGTTCTGAGCAAGCTCACTGTTTGGTCCCCATAGGAAACACAGTAGAGTAGAAGAGTGCTCTTTTCTCAGAAGCAGAGTGTGTTTCTTGTAAGGCGAGCTAGCATTTGTTTCCCAGTCCTAAATGGCGTTGAATCACATGGAGTGTGTGGTCCTACGAGCAAGAGTTGTTTTCTGGTAAGGAAAGTCACTATTGCGCTCCCTTTGCCATACACAGTGCAAATAGCACTCACGTCTGTTTCAAGCAAGTACAGTGTATCGGACTGAAGAGGAGCTACTGTTCTTATCAGTTTCCTAAGCAGAGTTGAACTATATATGGTCCATGTGTGTAGGAAGCACAGTTCTTTGTTCTGAGCAAGCTCACTGTTTGGACCCCATAGGAAACACAGTAGAATAGAAGAGTGCTCTTTTCTCTAAAGCAGAGTGTGTTTCTTGTAATGCGAGCTAGCATTCGTTCCGCTGTCCTAAATGGAGTTGAATCCCATGCAGTTTCTGGTACTACGAGCAAGAGTTGTTTTCTGGTAAGAAGATTCACTATTGCGCTGCCATTGCCATACACAGGACAAATAGCACTGGCATCTGTTCGCAGCAAGTACAGTGTATTGGACTGAAGAGGATGTACTGTTCTTGTCAGGTTCCTAAGCAGAATTGAACTAGATATGGTCCATGTGTGTAGGAAGCACAGTTCTTTTGTTCTGAGCAAGCTCACTCTTCAGACCCAACAGGAAACACAGTAGAGTAGAAGAGTGCTCTTTTCTCAAAAGCAGAGTGTGTTTTTTGTAAGGCAAGCTATCGTTTGTTTCCCAGTCCTAAATGGAGTTGAATCACATGCAGTTTCTGGTCCTACGAGCTAGAGTTGTTTTCTGGTAAGGAAAGTCACTATTGCGCTCCCTTTGCCATACACAGTGCAAATAGCAATCGCGTCTGTTCCCAGCAAGTACAGTGTATCGGACTGAAGAGGAGCTACTGTTCTTCTCAGTTTCCTAAGCAAAGTTAAACTAGATATTGCCCGTGTGTGTAGGAAGCACAGTTCCTTTTTTTCTGAGCAAGCTCAATGTTCTGGCTCTATAGGAAACACATTAGAGTAGAATACTGCTCTTTTCTCAAAAGCAGAGTGTGTTTCTTGTAAGGCGAGCAAGAGTTTGTTTCCCAGTCCTAAATGGAGTGGAATCACATGCAGTTTCTGGTTCTACGAGCAAGAGTTGTTTTATGGTAAGAATAGTCACTATTGCGCTGCCATTGCCATACACAGGACAAATAGCACTGGCGTCTGTTCTCAGCAAGTACAGTGTATTGGACTGAAGAGGATCTACTGTTCTTGTCAGGTTCCTAAGCAGAATTGAACTAGATATGGCCGTGTGTGTAGGAAGCACAGTGCTTTTGTTCTGAGCAAGATTACTTTTCGGACCCCTAGGAAACACAGTAGAGTAGAAGAGTGCTCTTTTCTCAAAAGCAGAGTGTGGTTCTTGTAAGGCGAGCTAGCGTTTGTTTTTTAGTCCTAAATGGAGTTGAATCACATGCAGTTTCTGGTCCTACGAACAAGAGTTGTTTTCTGGTAAGGAAATTCACTATTGCGCTCCCATTGCCATACACAGGGCAAATAGCACTCACGTCTTTTCCCAGCAAGTACAGTGTATTGGACTGAATAGGAGCTACTGTTCTTGTCAGTTTCCTAAGTAGAGTTGAACTACATATGGTCCTTGTGTGTAGGAAGCACAGTACTTTTGTTCTGAGCAAGCTCACTGTTTGGAAGCCATAGGAAACACAGTAGAGTAGAAGAGTGCTCTTTTCTCTAAAGCAGAGTGTGTTTCTGGTAAAGCGAGCTAGCGTTTGTTTCCCAGTCCTAAATGGAGTGGAATCACATGCAGTTTCTGTCCTACGAGCAAGAGTTGTTTTATGGTAAGAATAGTCACTATTGTGCTGCCATTGCCATACACAGGGTAAATAGCACTCGTGTCAGTTAGCAGCAAGTACAGTGTATTGGACTGAAGAGGATCTACTGTTCTTGTCAGGTTCCTAAGCAGAATTGAACTAGATATGGACGTGTGTGTAGGAAGCACAGTTCTTTTGTTCTGAGCAAGGTCACTGTTCGGACCCCATAGGAAACACAGTACAGTAGAAGAGTGCTCTTTTCTCAAAAGCAGAGTGTGTTTCTTGTAAGCCGAGCTAGCGTTTGTTTTCTAGTCCTAAATGGAGTTGAATCACATGCAGTTTCTGGTCCTACGAACAAGAGTTGTTTTCTGGTAAGGAAAGTCACTATTGTGCTCCCATTGCCATACACAGGGCAAATAGCACTCACGTCTTTTCCCAGCAAGTACAGTGTATTGGACTGAATAGGAGCTACTGTTCTTGTCAGTTTCCTAAGCAGAGTTGAACTAGATATGGCCCGTGTGTAGGAAGCACAGTTCTTTTGTTCTGAGCAAGCTCACTGTTCTGGCCCTATAGGAAACACAGTAGAGTAGAAGAGTGCTCTTTTCTCTAAAGCAGATTGTGTTTCTTGTAAGGTGAGCTAGCGTTTGTTTCCCAGTCCTAAATGGAGTTGAATCACATGCAGTTTCTGGTCCTACGAGCAAGAGTTGTTTTATGATAAGAATAGTCACTATTGCGCTGCCATTGCCATACACAGGACAAAGAGCACTGGCTTCTGTTCCCAGCAGTACAGTGTATTGGACTGAAGAGGAGCTACTGCTCTTGACAGGTTCCTAAGCAGAATTAAACTAGATATGGCTGTGTGTGTAGGAAGCACAGTTCTTTTTTTCTGAGCAAGCTCAATGTTCTGGCCCTATAGGAAACACATTAGAGTAGAATACTGCTCTTTTCTCAAAAGCAGAGTGTGTTTCTTGTAAGGCGAGCTAGCGTTTGTTTCCCAGTCCTAAATGGAGTGGAATCACATGCAGTTTCTGGTTCTACGAACAAGAGTTGTTTTATGGTAAGAGTAGTCACTATTGCGCTGCCATTGCCATACACAGGACAAATAGCACTGGCGTCTGTTCCCAGCAAGTACAGTGTATTGGACTGAAGAGGATCTACTGTTCTTGTCAGGTTCCTAAGCAGAATTGAACTAGATATGGCCATGTGTGTAGGAAGCACAGTGCTTTTTTTCTGAGCAAGATTACTTTTTGGACCCCTAGGAAACACAGTAGAGTAGAAGAGTGCTCTTTTCTCAAAAGCAGAGTGTGTTTCTTGTAAGGCGAGCTAGCGTTTGTTTCCCAGTCCTAAATGGAGTTGAGTCACATGCAGTTTTTTGTCCTACGAGCAAGAGTTGTTTTCTGGTAAGAGGAGACACTATTGTGCTCCAATTGCCATACACAGTGCAAATAGCACTCGCGTCTCTTCCCCGCAAGTACAGTGTATTGGACTGAAGAGGAGCTACTGTTCTTGTCAGTTTCCTAAGCAGAGTTGAACTAGATATGGTCCATGTGTGTAGGAAGCACAGTTCTTTGTTCTGAGCAAGCTCACTGTTTGGACCCATAGGAAACACAGTAGAGAAGAAGAGTGCTCTTTTCTCAAAAGCAGAGAGTGTTTCATGTAAGGCGAGCTAGCGTTTGTTTCCTAGTCCTAAATGGAGTTGAATCACATGCAGTTTCTGGTCCTACGAACAAGAGTTGTTTTCTGGTAAGGAAAGTCACTATTGCGCTCCCATTGCCATACACAGGGCAAATAGCACTCGCGTCTTTTCCCAGCAAGTACAGTGTATTGGACTGAATAGGAGCTACTGTTCTTGTCAGTTTCCTAAGCAGAGTTGAACTACATATGGTCCTTGTGTGTAGGAAGCACAGTTCTTTTGTTCTGAGCAAGCTCACTGTTTGGACCCCATAAGAAACACAGTAGAGTAGAAGAGTGCTCTTTTCTCTAAAGCAGAGTGTGTTTCTTGTAAGGCGAGCTAGCATTTGTTTCCCAGTCCTAAATGGCGTTGAATCACATGGAGTGTTTGGTCCTACGAGCTAGAGTTGTTTTTTGGTAAGGAAAGTCACTATTGCGCTCCCTTTGCCATACACAGGACAAATAGCACTGGCATCTGTTCGCAGCAAGTACAGTGTATTGGACTGAAGACGATGTACTGTTCTTGTCAGGTTCCTAACCAGAATTGAACTAGATATGGTCCATGTGTGTAGGAAGCACAGTTCTTTTGTTCTGAGCAAGCTCACTTTTCGGACCAACAGGAAACACAGTAGAGTAGAAGAGTGCTCTTTTCTCAAAAGCAGAGTGTGTTTTTTGTAAGGCAAGCTATCGTTTGTTTCCCAGTCCTCAATGGAGTTGAATCACATGCAGTTTCTGGACCTACGAGCTAGAGTTGTTTTCTGGTAAGGAAAGTCACTATTGCGCTCCCTTTGCCATACACAGGGCAAATAGCACTCGCGTCAGTTAGCAGCAAGTACAGTGTATTGGACTGAAGAGGATCTACTGTTCTTGTCAGGTTCCTAAGCAGAATTGAACTAGATATGGACATGTGTAGGAAGCACAGTTCTTTTGTTCTGAGCAAGCTCACTGTTCGGACCCCATAGGAAACACAGTACAGTAGAAGAGTGCTCTTTTCTCAAAAGCAGAGTGTGTTTCTTGTAAGCCGAGCTAGCGTTTGTTTTCTAGTCCTAAATGGAGTTGAATCACATGCAGTTTCTGGTCCTACGAACAAGAGTTGTTTTCTGGTTAGGAAAGTCACTATTGTGCTCCCATTGCCATACACAGGGCAAATAGCACTCGCGTCTTTTCCCAGCAAGTACAGTGTATTGGACTGAATAGGAGCTACTGTTCGTGTCAGTTTCCTAAACAGAGTTGAACTAGATATGGCCCGTGTGTAGGAAGCACAGTTCTTTTGTTCTGAGCAAGCTCACTGTTCTGGCCCTATAGGAAACACAGTAGAGTAGAAGAGTGCTCTTTTCTCTAAAGCAGATTGTGTTTCTTGTAAGGTGACCTAGCGTTTGTTTCCCAGTCCTAAATGGAGTTGAATCACATGCAGTTTCTGGTCCTACGAGCAAGAGTTGTTTTATGATAAGAATAGTCACTATTGTGCTGCCATTGCCATACACAGGACAAAGAGCACTGGCTTCTGTTCCCAGCAGTACAGTGTATTGGACTGAAGAGGAGCTACTGTTCTTGACAGGTTCCTAAGCAGAATTAAACTAGATATGGCTGTTTGTGTAGGAAGCACAGTTCTTTTGTTCTGAGAAAGCTCACAATTCGGACCCCACAGGAAACACAGTAGAGTAGAAGAGTGCTCTTTTCTCAAAAGCAGAGTGTGTTTCTTGTAAGGTGAGCTAGCGTTTGTTTCCCAGAGCTAAATGGAGTTGAGTCACATGCAGTTTTTTGTCCTACGAGCAAGAGTTGTTTTCTGGTAAGACGAGACACTATTGTGCTCCAATTGCCATACACAGTGCAAATAGCACTCGCGTCTCTTCCCCGCAAGTACAGTGTATTGGACTGAAGAGGAGCTACTGTTCTTGTCAGTTTCCTAAGCAGAGTTGAACTAGATATGGTCCATGTGTGTAGGAAGCACAGTTCTTTGTTCTGAGCAAGCTCACTGTTTGGACCCATAGGAAACACAGTAGAGAAGAAGAGTGCTCTTTTCTCAAAAGCAGAGAGTGTTTCATGTAAGGCGAGCTAGCATTTGTTTCCCATTCCTAAACGGAGTTGAATCACATGCAGTTTCTGGTCCTACGAGCAAGAGTTGTTTTCTGGTAAGGAAAGTCACTATTGCGCTCCCATTGCCATACACAGTGCAAATAGCACTGGCGTCTGTTCCCAGCAAGTACAGTGTATTGGACTGAAGAGGAGCTACTGTTCTTGTCAGTTTCCTAAGCAGAGTTGAACTAGATAAGGACCGTGTGTGTAGAAAGCACAGTTCTTATGTTCTGAGCAAACTCACTGTTCTGGCCCTATAGGAAACACAGTAGAGTAGAAGAGTGCTCTTTTCTCAAAAGCAGAGTGTGTTTCTTGTAAGGCGAGCTAGCGTTTGTTTCCTAGTCCTAAATGGAGTTGAATCACATGCAGTTTGTGGTCCTACGAACAAGAGTTGTTTTCTGGTAAGGAAAGTCACTATTGCGCTCCCATTGCCATACACAGGGCAAATAGCACTCGCGTCTTTTCCCAGCAAGTACAGTGTATTGGACTGAATAGGAGCTACTGTTCTTGTCAGTTTCCTAAGCAGAGTTGAACTACATATGGTCCTTGTGTGTAGGAAGCACAGTTCTTTTGTTCTGAGCAAGCTCACTGTTTGGACCCCATAAGAAACACAGTAGAGTAGAAGAGTGCTCTTTTCCCTAAAGCAGAGTGTGTTTCTTGTAAGGCGAGCTAGCATTTGTTTCCCAGTCCTAAACGGAGTTGAATCACATGCAGTTTCTGGTCCTACGAGCAAGAGTTGTTTTCTGGTAAGGAAAGTCACTATGGCGCTCCCATTGACATACACAGTGCAAATAGCACTCGCGTCTGTTCCCAGCAAGTACAGTGTATCGGACTGAAGAGGAGCTACTGTTCTTGTCAGTTTCCTAAGCAGAGTTGAACTAGATATGGCCCGTGTGTAGGAAGCACAGTTCTTTTGTTCTGAGCAAGCTCACTGTTCTGGCCCTATAGGAAACACAGTAGAGTAGAAGAGTGCTCTTTTCTCTAATGCAGATTGTGTTTCTTGTAAGGTGAGCTAGCGTTTGTTTCCCAGTCCTAAATGGAGTTGAATCACATGCAGTTTCTGGTCCTATGAGCAAGAGTTGTTTTATGATAAGAATAGTCACTATTGCGCTGCCATTGCCATACACAGGACAAACAGCACTGGCTTCTGTTCCCAGCAATACAGTGTATTGGACTGAAGAGGAGCTACTGTTCTTGTCGGGTTCCTAAGCAGAATTGAACTAGATATGGCTGTGTGTGTAGGAAGCACAGTTCTTTTGTTCTGAGCAAGCTCACTCTTCGGACCCCATAGGAAACACAGTACAGTAGAAGAGTGCTCTTTTCTCTAAAGCAGAGTGTGTTTCTGGTAAAGCGAGCTAGCGTTTGTTTCCCAGTCCTAAATGGAGTGGAATCACATGCAGTTTCTGTCCTACGAGCAAGAGTTGTTTTATGGTAAGAATAGTCACTATTGTGCTGCCATTGCCATACACAGGGCAAATAGCACTCGCGTCTCTTCCCCGCAAGTACAGTGTATTGGACTGAAGAGGAGCTACTGTTCTTGTCAGGTTCCTAAGCAGAATTTAACCTGATATGGACGTGTGTGTAGGAAGCACAGTTCTTTTGTTCTGAGCAAGCTCACTGTTCGGACCCCATAGGAAACACAGTACAGTAGAAGAGTGCTCTTTTCTCAAAAGCAGAGTGTGTTTCTTGTAAGCCGAGCTAGCGTTTGTTTTCTAGTCCTAAATGGAGTTGAATCACATGCAGTTTCTGGTGCTACGAACAAGAGTTGTTTTCTGGTAAGGAAAGTCACTATTGTGCTCCCATTGCCATACACAGGGCAAATAGCACTCGCGTCTTTTCCCAGCAAGTACAGTGTATTGGACTGAATAGGAGCTACTGTTCTTGTCAGTTTCCTAAGCAGAGTTGAACTAGATATGGCCCGTGTGTAGGAAGCACAGTTCTTTTGTTCTGAGCAAGCTCACTGTTCTGGCCCTATAGGAAACACAGTAGAGTAGAAGAGTGCTCTTTTCTCTAAAGCAGATTGTGTTTCTTGTAAGGTGACCTAGCGTTTGTTTCCCAGTCCTAAATGGAGTTGAATCACATGCAGTTTCTGGTCCTACGAGCAAGAGTTGTTTTATGATAAGAATAGTCACTATTGCGCTGCCATTGCCATACACAGGACAAAGAGCACTGGCTTCTGTTCCCAGCAGTACAGTGTATTGGACTGAAGAGGAGCTACTGTTCTTGACAGGTTCCTAAGCAGAATTAAACTAGATATGGCTGTGTGAGTAGGAAGCACAGTTCTTTTGTTCTGAGAAAGCTCACAATTCGGACCCCATAGGAAACACAGTAGAGTAGAAGAGTGCTCTTTTCTCAAAAGCAGAGTGTGTTTCTTGTAAGGTGAGCTAGCGTTTGTTTCCCAGACCTAAATGGAGTTGAGTCACATGCAGTTTTTTGTCCTACGAGCAAGAGTTGTTTTCTGGTAAGACGAGTCACTATTGTGCTCCAATTGCCATACACAGTGCAAATAGCACTCGCGTCTCTTCCCCGCAAGTACAGTGTATTGGACTGAAGAGGAGCTACTGTTCTTGTCAGTTTCCTAAGCAGAGTTGAACTAGATATGGTCCATGTGTGTAGGAAGCACAGTTCTTTGTTCTGAGCAAGCTCACTGTTTGGACCCATAGGAAACACAGTAGAGAAGAAGAGTGCTCTTTTCTCAAAAGCAGAGAGTGTTTCATGTAAGGCGAGCTAGCATTTGTTTCCCATTCCTAAACGGAGTTGAATCACATGCAGTTTCTGGTCCTACGAGCAAGAGTTGTTTTCTGGTAAGGAAAGTCTCTATTGCGCTCCCAATGCCATACACAGTGCAAATAGCACTGGCGTCTGTTCCCAGCAAGTACAGTGTATTGGACTGAAGAGGATCTACTGTTCTTGTCAGTTTCCTAAGCAGAGTTGAACTAGATAAGGACCGTGTGTGTAGAAAGCACAGTTCTTATGTTCTGAGCAAACTCAGTGTTCTGGCCCTATAGGAAACACTGTAGAGTAGAAGAGTGCTCTTTTCTCAAAAGCACAGTGTGTTTCTTGTAAGGCGAGCTAGCGTTTGTTTCCTAGTCCTAAATGGAGTTGAATCACATGCAGTTTCTGGTCCTACGAACAAGAGTTGTTTTCTGGTAAGGAAAGTCACTATTGCGCTCCCATTGCCATACACAGGGCAAATAGCACTCACGTCTTTTCCCAGCAAGTACAGTGTATTGGACTGAATAGGAGCTACTGTTCTTGTCAGTTTCCTAAGCAGAGTTGAACTACATATGGTCCTTGTGTGTAGGAACCACAGTTCTTTTGTTCTGAGCAAGCTCACTGTTTGGACCCCATAAGAAACACAGTAGAGTAGAAGAGTGCTCTTTTCTCTAAAGCAGAGTGTGTTTCTTGTAAGGCGAGCTAGCATTTGTTTCCCAGTCCTAAACGGAGTTGAATCACATGCAGTTTCTGGTCCTACGAGCAAGAGTTGTTTTCTGGTAAGGAAAGTCACTATGGCGCTCCCATTGCCATACACAGTGCAAATAGCACTCGCGTCTGTTCCCAGCAAGTACAGTGTATCGGACTGAAGAGGAGCTACTGTTCTTGTCAGTTTCCTAAGCAGAGTTGAACTAGATATGGCCCGTGTGTAGGAAGCACCGTTCTTTTGTTCTGAGCAAGCTCACTGTTCTGGCCCTATAGGAAACACAGTAGAGTAGAAGAGTGCTCTTTTCTCTAAAGCAGATTGTGTTTCTTGTAAGGTGACCTAGCGTTTGTTTCCCAGTCCTAAATGGAGTTGAATCACATGCAGTTTCTGGTCCTATGAGCAAGAGTTGTTTTATGATAAGAATAGTCACTATTGCGCTGCCATTGCCATACACAGGACAAAGAGCACTGGCTTCTGTTCCCAGCAGTACAGTGTATTGGACTGAAGAGGAGCTACTGTTCTTGTCGGGTTCTTAAGCAGAATTGAACAAGATATGGCTGTGTGTGTAGGAAGCACAGTTCTTTTGTTCTGAGAAAGCTCACTGTTCGGACCCCATAGGAAACACAGTAGAGTAGAAGAGTGCTCTTTTCTCAAAAGCAGAGTGTGTTTCTTGTAAGGTGAGCTAGCGTTTGTTTCCCAGACCTAAATGGAGTTGAGTCACATGCAGTTTTTTGTCCTACGAGCAAGAGTTGTTTTCTGGTAAGACGAGTCACTATTGTGCTCCAATTGCCATACACAGTGCAAATAGCTCTCGTGTCTCTTCCCCGCAAGTACAGTGTATTGGACTGAAGAGGAGCTACTGTTCTTGTCAGTTTCCTAAGCAGAGTTGAACTAGATATGGTCGATGTGTGTAGAAAGCAGAGTTCTTTTGTTCTGAGCAAGCTCACTGTTTGGACCCCATAGGAAACACAGTAGAGTAGAAGAGTGCTCTTTTCTCAGAAGCAGAGTGTGTTTCTTGTAAGGCGAGCTAGCATTTTTTTCCCAGTCCTAAATGCCGTTGAATCACATGGAGTGTGTGGTCCTACGAGCTAGAGTTGTTTTCTGGTAAGGAAAGTCACTATTGCGCTCCCTTTGCCATACACAGGACAAATAGCACTGGCATCTGTTCGCAGCAAGTACAGTGTATTGGACTGAAGACGATGTACTCTTCTTGTCAGGTTCCTAACCAGAATTGAACTAGAAATGGTCCATGTGTGTAGGAAGCACAGTTCTTTTGTTCTGAGCAAGCTCACTTTTCGGACCAACAGGAAACACAGTAGAGTAGAAGAGTGCTCTTTTCTCAAAAGCAGAGTGTGTTTTTTGTAAGGCAAGCTATCGTTTGTTTCCCAGTCCTCAATGGAGTTGAATCACATGCAGTTTCTGGACCTACGAGCTAGAGTTGTTTTCTGGTAAGGAAAGTCACTATTGCGCTCCCTTTGCCATACACAGTGCAAATAGCACTCGCGTCTGTTCCCAGCAAGTACAGTGTATCGGACTGAAGAGGAGCTACTGTTCTTCTCAGTTTCCTAAGCAGAGTTAAACTAGACATTGCCCGTGTGTGTAGGTAGCACAGTTCTTTTTTTCTGAGCAAGCTCAATGTTCTGGCCCTATAGGAAACACATTAGAGTAGAATACTGCTCTTTTCTCAAAAGCAGAGTGTGTTTCTTGTAAGGCGAGCTAGCGTTTGTTTCCCAGTCCTAAATGGAGTGGAATCACATGCAGTTTCTGGTTCTACAAGCAAGAGTTGTTTTATGGTAAGAATAGTCACTATTGCGCTGCCATTGCCATACACAGGACAAATAGCACTGGCGTCTGTTCCCAGCAAGTACAGTGTATTGGACTGAAGAGGATCTACTGTTCTTGTCAGGTTCCTAAGCAGAATTGAACTAGATATGGCCGTGTGTGTAGGAAGCACAGTGCTTTTATTCTGAGCAAGATTACTTTTCGGACCCCTAGGAAACACAGTAGAGTAGAAGAGTGCTCTTTTCTCAAAAGCAGAGTGTGTTTCTTGTAAGGCGAGCTAGCGTTTGTTTCCCAGTCCTAAATGGAGTTGAGTCACATGCAGTTTTTTGTCCTAGGAGCAAGAGTTGTTTTCTGGTAAGACGAGACACTATTGTGCTCCAATTGCCATACACAGTGCAAATAGCACTCGCGTCTCTTCCCCGCAAGTACAGTGTATTGGACTGAAGAGGAGCTACTGTTCTTGTCAGTTTCCTAAGCAGAGTTGAACTAGATATGGTCCATGTGTGTAGGAAGCACAGTTCTTTGTTCTGAGCAAGCTCACTGTTTGGACCCATAGGAAACACAGTAGAGAAGAAGAGTGCTCTTTTCTCAAAAGCAGAGAGTGTTTCATGTAAGGCGAGCTAGTATTTGTTTCCCATTCCTAAACGGAGTTGAATCACATGCAGTTTCTGGTCCTACGAGCAAGAGTTGTTTTCTGGTAAGGAAAGTCACTATTGCGCTCCCATTGCCATACACAGTGCAAATAGCACTGGCGTCTGTTCCCAGCAAGTACAGTGTATTGGACTGAAGAGGAGCTACTGTTCTTGTCAGTTTCCTAAGCAGAGTTGAACTAGATAAGGACCGTGTGTGTAGAAAGCACAGTTCTTATGTTCTGAGCAAACTCACTGTTCTGGCCCTATAGGAAACACAGTAGAGTAGAAGAGTGCTCTTTTCTCAAAAGCAGAGTGTGTTTCTTGTAAGGCGAGCTAGCGTTTGTTTCCTAGTCCTAAATGGAGTTGAATCACATGCAGTTTCTGGTCCTACGAACAAGAGTTGTTTTCTGGTAAGGAAAGTCACTATTGCGCTCCCATTGCCATACACAGGGCAAATAGCACTCGCGTCTTTTCCCAGCAAGTACAGTGTATTGGACTGAATAGGAGCTACTGTTCTTGTCAGTTTCCTAAGCAGAGTTGAACTACATATGGTCCTTGTGTGTAGGAAGCACAGTTCTTTGTTCTGAGCAAGCTCACTGTTTGGACCCCATAGGAAACACAGTAGAGTAGAAGAGTGCTCTTTTCTCTAAAGCAGAGTGTGTTTCTTGTAAGGCGAGCTAGCATTTGTTTCCCAGTCCTAAACGGAGTTGAATCACATGCAGTTTCTGGTCCTACGAGCAAGAGTTGTTTTCTGGTAAGGTAAGTCACTATGGCGCTCCCATTGCCATACACAGTGCAAATAGCACTCGCGTCTGTTCCCAGCAAGTACAGTGTATCGGACTGAAGAGGAGCTACTGTTCTTGTCAGTTTCCTAAGCAGAGTTGAACTAGATATGGCCGTGTGTGTAGGAAGCACAGTGCTTTTTTTCTGAGCAAGATTACTTTTCGGACCCCTAGGAAACACAGTAGAGTAGAAGAGTGCTCTTTTCTCAAAAGCAGAGTGTGTTTCTTGTAAGGCGAGCTAGCGTTTGTTTCCCAGACCTAAATGGAGTTGAGTCACATGCAGTTTTTTGTCCTACGAGCAAGAGTTGTTTTCTGGTAAGACGAGTCACTATTGTGCTCCAATTGCCATACACAGTGCAAATAGCACTCGTGTCTCTTCCCCGCAAGTACAGTGTATTGGATTGAAGAGGATCTACTGTTCTTGTCAGTTTCCTAAGCAGAATTGAACTAGATATGGTCGATGTGTGTAGGAAGCACAGTTCTTTTGTTCTGAGCAAGCTCACTGTTTGGACCCCATAGGAAACACAGTAGAGTAGAAGAGTGCTCTTTTCTCAGAAGCAGAGTGTGTTTCTTGTAAGGCGAGCTAGCATTTGTTTCCCAGTCCTAAATGGCGTTGAATCACATGGAGTGTGTGGTCCTACGAGCAAGAGTTGTTTTCTGGTAAGGAAAGTCACTATTGCGCTCCCTTTGCCAAACACAGTGCAAATAGCACTCACGTCTGTTTCCAGCAAGTACAGTGTATCGGACTGAAGAGGAGCTACTGTTCTTATCAGTTTCCTAAGCAGAGTTGAACTATATATGGTCCATGTGTGTAGGAAGCACAGTTCTTTTGTTCTGAGCAAGCTCACTGTTCGGACCCCATAGGAAACACAGTACAGTAGAAGAGTGCTCTTTTCTCAAAAGCAGAGTGTATTTCTTGTAAGGCGAGCTAGCGTTTGTTTCCTAGTCCTAAATGGAGTTGAATCACATGCAGTTTCTGGTCCTACGAACAAGAGATGTTTTCTGGTAAGGAATTCACTATTGTGCTCCCATTGCCATACACAGGGCAAATAGCACTCGCATCTTTTCCCAGCAAGTACAGTGTATTGGACTGAAGAGGAGCTACTGTTCTTGTCAGTTTCCTAAGCAGAGTTGAACTAGATATGGCCCGTGTGTAGGAAGCACAGTTCTTTTGTTCTGAGCAAGCTCACTCTTCTGGCCCTATAGGAAACACAGTAGAGTAGAAGAGTGCTCTTTTCTCAAAAGCAGAGTGTGTTTCTTGTAAGGTGAGCTAGCGTTTGTTTCCCAGACCTAAATGGAGTTGAGTCACATGCAGTTTTTTGTCCTACGAGCAAGAGTTGTTTTCTGGTAAGACGAGTCACTATTGTGCTCCAATTGCCATACACAGTGCAAATAGCACTCTTGTCTCTTCCCCGCAAGTACAGTGTATTGGATTGAAGAGGAGCTACTGTTCTTGTCAGTTTCCTAAGCAGAGTTGAACTAGATATGGTCGATGTGTGTAGGAAGCACAGTTCTTTTGTTCTGAGCAAGCTCACTGTTTGGACCCCATAGGAAACACAGTAGAGTAGAAGAGTGCTCTTTTCTCAGAAGCAGAGTGTGTTTCTTTTAAGGCGAGCTAGCATTTGTTTCCCAGTCCTAAATGGCGTTGAATCACATGGAGTGTGTGGTCCTACGAGCAAGAGTTGTTTTCTGGTAAGGAAAGTCACTATTGCGCTCCCTTTGCCATACACAGTGCAAATAGCACTCACGTCTGTTTCCAGCAAGTACAGTGTATCGGACTGAAGAGGAGCTACTGTTCTTATCAGTTTCCTAAGCAGAGTTGAACTAGATATGGTCCATGTGTGTAGGAAGCACAGTTCTTTGTTCTGAGCAAGCTCACTGTTTGGACCCCATAGGAAACACAGTAGAGTAGAAGAGTGTTCTTTTCTCTAAAGCAGAGTGTGTTTCTTGTAATGCGAGCTAGCGTTTGTTCCGCTGTCCTAAATGGAGTTGAATCCCATGCAGTTTCTGGTACTACGAGCAAGAGTTGTTTTCTGGTAAGAAGACTCACTATTGCGCTGCCATTGCCATACACAGGACAAATAGCACTGGCATCTGTTCGCAGCAAGTACAGTGTATTGGACTGAAGAGGATGTACTGTTCTTGTCAGGTTCCTAAGCAGAATTGAACTAGATATGGTCCATGTGTGTAGGAAGCACAGTTCTTTTGTTCTGAGCAAGCTCACTCTTCGGACCCAACAGGAAACACAGTAGAGTAGAAGAGTGCTCTTTTCTCAAAAGCAGAGTGTGTTTTTTGTAAGGCAAGCTGTCGTTTGTTTCCCAGTCCTAAATGGAGTTGAATCACATGCAGTTTCTGGTCCTACGAGCTAGAGTTGTTTTCTGGTAGGGAAAGTCACTATTGCGCTCCCTTTGCCATACACAGTGCAAATAGCTCTCGCGACTGTTCCCAGCAAGTACAGTGTATCGGACTGAAGAGGAGCTACTGTTCTTCTCAGTTTCCTAAGCAGAGTTGAACTAGATATGGCCCGTGTGTGTAGGAAGCACAGTTCTTTTTTTCTGAGCAAGCTCACTGTTCTGGCCCTATAGGAAACACAGTAGAGTAGAAGAGTGCTCTTTTCTGAAAAGCAGATTGTGTTTCTTGTAAGGTGAGCTAGCGTTTGTTTCCCAGTCCTAAATGGAGTTGAATCACATGCAGTTTCTGGTCCTACGAGCAAGAGTTGTTTTATGATAAGAATAGTCACTATTGTGCTGCCATTGCCATACACAGGACAAAGAGCATTGGCTTCTGTTCCCAGCAGTACAGTGTATTGGACTGAAGAGGAGCTACTGTTCTTGTCAGGTTCCTAAGCAGAATTGAACTAGATATGGCTGTGTGTGTAGGAAGCACAGTTCTTTTGTTCTGAGAAAGCTCACTGTTCGGACCCCATAGGAAACACAGTAGATTAGAAGAGTGCTCTTTTCTCAAAAGCAGAGTGTGTTTCTTGTAAGGTGAGCTAGCATTTGTTTCCCAGACCTAAATGGAGTTGAGTCACATGGAGTGTGTGGTCCTACGAGCAAGAGTTGTTTTCTGGTAAGAAAAGTCACTATTGCGCTCCCTTTGCCATACACAGTGCAAATAGCACTCACGTCTGTTTCAAGCAAGTACAGTGTATCGGACTGAAGAGGAGCTACTGTTCTTATCAGTTTCCTAAGCAGAGTTGAACTATATATGGTCCATGTGTGTAGGAAGCACAGTTCTTTGTTCTGAGCAAGCTCACTGTTTGGACCACATAGGAAACACAGTAGAGTAGAAGAGTGCTCTTTTCTCTAAAGCAGAGTGTGTTTCTTGTAATGCGAGCTAGCATTCGTTCCGCTGTCCTAAATGGAGTTGAATCCCATGCAGTTTCTGGTACTACGAGCAAGAGTTGTTTTCTGGTAAGAAGATTCACTATTGCGCTGCCATTGCCATACACAGGACAAATAGCAATCGCGTCTGTTCCCAGCAAGTACAGTGTATCGGACTGAAGAGGAGCTACTGTTCTTCTCAGTTTCCTAAGCAAAGTTAAACTAGATATTGCCCGTGTGTGTAGGAAGCACAGTTCCTTTTTTTCTGAGCAAGCTCAATGTTCTGGCTCTATAGGAAACACATTAGAGTAGAATACTGCTCTTTTCTCAAAAGCAGAGTGTGTTTCTTGTAAGGCGAGCAAGAGTTTGTTTCCCAGTCCTAAATGGAGTGGAATCACATGCAGTTTCTGGTTCTACGAGCAAGAGTTGTTTTATGGTAAGAATAGTCACTATTGCGCTGCCATTGCCATACACAGGACAAATAGCACTGGCGTCTGTTCCCAGCAAGTACAGTGTATTGGACTGAAGAGGATCTACTGTTCTTGTCAGGTTCCTAAGCAGAATTGAACTAGATATGGCCGTGTGTGTAGGAAGCACAGTGCTTTTGTTCTGAGCAAGATTACTTTTCGGACCCCTAGGAAACACAGTAGAGTAGAAGAGTGCTCTTTTCTCAAAAGCAGAGTGTGTTTCTTGTAAGGCGAGCTAGCGTTTGTTTCCCAGTCCTAAATGGAGTTGAATCACATGCAATTTCTGGTCCTACGAGCAAGAGTTGTTTTCTGGTAAGGAAAGTAACTATTGCGCTTCCATTGCCATACACAGTGCAAATAGCACTCGCGTCTGTTCCAAGCAAGTACAGTGTATCGGACTGAAGATGAGCTACTGTTCTTGTCAGTTTCCTAAGCAGAGTTGAACTAGATAAGGACCGTGTGTGTAGAAAGCACAGTTCTTATGTTCGGAGCAAGCTCACTGTTCTGGCCCTATAAGAAACACAGTAGAGTAGAAGAGTGCTCTTTTCTCAAAAGCAGAGTGTGGTTCTTGTAAGGCGAGCTAGCGTTTGTTTTTTAGTCCTAAATGGAGTTGAATCACATGCAGTTTCTGGTCCTACGAACAAGAGTTGTTTTCTGGTAAGGAAAGTCATTATTGCGCTCCCATTGCCATACACAGTGCAAATAGCACTCGCGTCTTTTCCAAGCAAGTACAGTGTATTGGACTGAATAGGAGCTACTGTTCTTGTCAGTTTCCTAAGTAGAGTTGAACTACATATGGTCCTTGTGTGTAGGAAGCACAGTACTTTTGTTCTGAGCAAGCTCACTGTTTGGACCCCATAGGAAACACAGTAAGTAGAAGAGTGCTCTTTTCTCAGAAGCAGAGTGTGTTTCTTTTAAGGCGAGCTAGCATTTGTTTCCCAGTCCTAAATGGCGTTGAATCACATGGAGTGTGTGGTCCTACGAGCAAGAGTTGTTTTCTGGTAAGGAAAGTCACTATTGCGCTCCCTTTGCCATACACAGTGCAAATAGCACTCACGTCTGTTTCCAGCAAGTACAGTGTATCGGACTGAAGAGGAGCTACTGTTCTTATCAGTTTTCTAAGCAGAGTTGAACTAGATATGGTCCATGTGTGTAGGAAGCACAGTTCTTTGTTCTGAGCAAGCTCACTGTTTGGACCCCATAGGAAACACAGTAGAGTAGAAGAGTGTTCTTTTCTCTAAAGCAGAGTGTGTTTCTTGTAATGCGAGCTAGCGTTTGTTCCGCTGTCCTAAATGGAGTTGAATCCCATGCAGTTTCTGGTACTACGAGCAAGAGTTGTTTTCTGGTAAGAAGATTCACTATTGTGCTGCCATTGCCATACACAGGACAAATAGCACTGGCATCTGTTCGCAGCAAGTACAGTGTATTGGACTGAAGAGGATGTACTGTTCTTGTCAGGTTCCTAAGCAGAATTGAACTAGATATGGTCCATGTGTGTAGGAAGCACAGTTCTTTTGTTCTGAGCAAGCTCACTCTTCGGACCCAACAGGAAACACAGTAGAGTAGAAGAGTGCTCTTTTCTCAAAAGCAGAGTGTGTTTTTTGTAAGGCAAGCTGTCGTTTGTTTCCCAGTCCTAAATGGAGTTGAATCACATGCAGTTTCTGGTCCTACGAGCTAGAGTTGTTTTCTGGTAGGGAAAGTCACTATTGCGCTCCCTTTGCCATACACAGTGCAAATAGCTCTCGCGACTGTTCCCAGCAAGTACAGTGTATCGGACTGAAGAGGAGCTACTGTTCTTCTCAGTTTCCTAAGCAGAGTTGAACTAGATATGGCCCGTGTGTGTAGGAAGCACAGTTCTTTTTTTCTGAGCAAGCTCACTGTTCTGGCCCTATAGGAAACACAGTAGAGTAGAAGAGTGCTCTTTTCTGAAAAGCAGATTGTGTTTCTTGTAAGGTGAGCTAGCGTTTGTTTCCCAGTCCTAAATGGAGTTGAATCACATGCAGTTTCTGGTCCTACGAGCAAGAGTTGTTTTATGATAAGAATAGTCACTATTGTGCTGCCATTGCCATACACAGGACAAAGAGCATTGGCTTCTGTTCCCAGCAGTACAGTGTATTGGACTGAAGAGGAGCTACTGTTCTTGTCAGGTTCCTAAGCAGAATTGAACTAGATATGGCTGTGTGTGTAGGAAGCACAGTTCTTTTGTTCTGAGAAAGCTCACTGTTCGGACCCCATAGGAAACACAGTAGATTAGAAGAGTGCTCTTTTCTCAAAAGCAGAGTGTGTTTCTTGTAAGGTGAGCTAGCATTTGTTTCCCAGACCTAAATGGAGTTGAGTCACATGCAGTTTTTTGTCCTACGAGCAAGAGTTGTTTTCTGGTAAGACGAGTCACTATTGTGCTCCAATTGCCATACACAGTGCAAATAGCACTCGTGTCTCTTCCCCGCAAGTACAGTGTATTGGATTGAAGAGGAGCTACTGTTCTTGTCAGTTTCCTAAGCAGAGTTGAACTAGATATGGTCGATGTGTGTAGGAAGCACAGTTCTTTTGTTCTGAGCAAGCTCACTGTTTGGTCCCCATAGGAAACACAGTAGAGTAGAAGAGTGCTCTTTTCTCAGAAGCAGAGTGTGTTTCTTGTAAGGCGAGCTAGCATTTGTTTCCCAGTCCTAAATGGCGTTGAATCACATGGAGTGTGTGGTCCTACGAGCAAGAGTTGTTTTCTGGTAAGGAAAGTCACTATTGCGCTCCCTTTGCCATACACAGTGCAAATAGCACTCACGTCTGTTTCAAGCAAGTACAGTGTATCGGACTGAAGAGGAGCTACTGTTCTTATCAGTTTCCTAAGCAGAGTTGAACTATATATGGTCCATGTGTGTAGGAAGCACAGTTCTTTGTTCTGAGCAAGCTCACTGTTTGGACCCCATAGGAAACACAGTAGAGTAGAAGAGTGCTCTTTTCTCTAAAGCAGAGTGTGTTTCTTGTAATGCGAGCTAGCATTCGTTCCGCTGTCCTCAATGGAGTTGAATCCCATGCAGTTTCTGGTACTACGAGCAAGAGTTGTTTTCTGGTAAGAAGATTCACTATTGCGCTGCCATTGCCATACACAGGACAAATAGCACTGGCATCTGTTCGCAGCAAGTACAGTGTATTGGACTGAAGAGGATGTACTGTTCTTGTCAGGTTCCTAAGCAGAATTGAACTAGATATGGTCCATGTGTGTAGGAAGCACAGTTCTTTTGTTCTGAGCAAGCTCACTCTTCGGACCCAACAGGAAACACAGTAGAGTAGAAGAGTGCTCTTTTCTCAAAAGCAGAGTGTGTTTTTTGTAAGGCAAGCTGTCGTTTGTTTCCCAGTCCTAAATGGAGTTGAATCACATGCAGTTTCTGGTCCTACGAGCTAGAGTTGTTTTCTGGTAGGGAAAGTCACTATTGCGCTCCCTTTGCCATACACAGTGCAAATAGCTCTCGCGACTGTTCCCAGCAAGTACAGTGTATCGGACTGAAGAGGAGCTACTGTTCTTCTCAGTTTCCTAAGCAGAGTTGAACTAGATATGGCCCGTGTGTGTAGGAAGCACAGTTCTTTTTTTCTGAGCAAGCTCACTGTTCTGGCCCTATAGGAAACACAGTAGAGTAGAAGAGTGCTCTTTTCTGAAAAGCAGATTGTGTTTCTTGTAAGGTGAGCTAGCGTTTGTTTCCCAGTCCTAAATGGAGTTGAATCACATGCAGTTTCTGGTCCTACGAGCAAGAGTTGTTTTATGATAAGAATAGTCACTATTGTGCTGCCATTGCCATACACAGGACAAAGAGCATTGGCTTCTGTTCCCAGCAGTACAGTGTATTGGACTGAAGAGGAGCTACTGTTCTTGTCAGGTTCCTAAGCAGAATTGAACTAGATATGGCTGTGTGTGTAGGAAGCACAGTTCTTTTGTTCTGAGAAAGCTCACTGTTCGGACCCCATAGGAAACACAGTAGATTAGAAGAGTGCTCTTTTCTCAAAAGCAGAGTGTGTTTCTTGTAAGGTGAGCTAGCATTTGTTTCCCAGACCTAAATGGAGTTGAGTCACATGCAGTTTTTTGTCCTACGAGCAAGAGTTGTTTTCTGGTAAGACGAGTCACTATTGTGCTCCAATTGCCATACACAGTGCAAATAGCACTCGTGTCTCTTCCCCGCAAGTACAGTGTATTGGATTGAAGAGGAGCTACTGTTCTTGTCAGTTTCCTAAGCAGAGTTGAACTAGATATGGTCGATGTGTGTAGGAAGCACAGTTCTTTTGTTCTGAGCAAGCTCACTGTTTGGTCCCCATAGGAAACACAGTAGAGTAGAAGAGTGCTCTTTTCTCAGAAGCAGAGTGTGTTTCTTGTAAGGCGAGCTAGCATTTGTTTCCCAGTCCTAAATGGCGTTGAATCACATGGAGTGTGTGGTCCTACGAGCAAGAGTTGTTTTCTGGTAAGGAAAGTCACTATTGCGCTCCCTTTGCCATACACAGTGCAAATAGCACTCACGTCTGTTTCAAGCAAGTACAGTGTATCGGACTGAAGAGGAGCTACTGTTCTTATCAGTTTCCTAAGCAGAGTTGAACTATATATGGTCCATGTGTGTAGGAAGCACAGTTCTTTGTTCTGAGCAAGCTCACTGTTTGGACCCCATAGGAAACACAGTAGAGTAGAAGAGTGCTCTTTTCTCTAAAGCAGAGTGTGTTTCTTGTAATGCGAGCTAGCATTCGTTCCGCTGTCCTAAATGGAGTTGAATCCCATGCAGTTTCTGGTACTACGAGCAAGAGTTGTTTTCTGGTAAGAAGATTCACTATTGCGCTGCCATTGCCATACACAGGACAAATAGCACTGGCATCTGTTCGCAGCAAGTACAGTGTATTGGACTGAAGAGGATGTACTGTTCTTGTCAGGTTCCTAAGCAGAATTGAACTAGATATGGTCCATGTGTGTAGGAAGCACAGTTCTTTTGTTCTGAGCAAGCTCACTCTTCAGACCCAACAGGAAACACAGTAGAGTAGAAGAGTGCTCTTTTCTCAAAAGCAGAGTGTGTTTTTTGTAAGGCAAGCTATCGTTTGTTTCCCAGTCCTAAATGGAGTTGAATCACATGCAGTTTCTGGTCCTACGAGCTAGAGTTGTTTTCTGGTAAGGAAAGTCACTATTGCGCTCCCTTTGCCATACACAGTGCAAATAGCAATCGCGTCTGTTCCCAGCAATTACAGTGTATCGGACTGAAGAGGAGCTACTGTTCTTCTCAGTTTCCTAAGCAAAGTTAAACTAGATATTGCCCGTGTGTGTAGGAAGCACAGTTCCTTTTTTTCTGAGCAAGCTCAATGTTCTGGCTCTATAGGAAACACATTAGAGTAGAATACTGCTCTTTTCTCAAAAGCAGAGTGTGTTTCTTGTAAGGCGAGCAAGAGTTTGTTTCCCAGTCCTAAATGGAGTGGAATCACATGCAGTTTCTGGTTCTACGAGCAAGAGTTGTTTTATGGTAAGAATAGTCACTATTGCGCTGCCATTGCCATACACAGGACAAATAGCACTGGCGTCTGTTCTCAGCAAGTACAGTGTATTGGACTGAAGAGGATCTACTGTTCTTGTCAGGTTCCTAAGCAGAATTGAACTAGATATGGCCGTGTGTGTAGGAAGCACAGTGCTTTTGTTCTGAGCAAGATTACTTTTCGGACCCCTAGGAAACACAGTAGAGTAGAAGAGTGCTCTTTTCTCAAAAGCAGAGTGTGGTTCTTGTAAGGCGAGCTAGCGTTTGTTTTTTAGTCCTAAATGGAGTTGAATCACATGCAGTTTCTGGTCCTACGAACAAGAGTTGTTTTCTGGTAAGGAAATTCACTATTGCGCTCCCATTGCCATACACAGGGCAAATAGCACTCACGTCTTTTCCCAGCAAGTACAGTGTATTGGACTGAATAGGAGCTACTGTTCTTGTCAGTTTCCTAAGTAGAGTTGAACTACATATGGTCCTTGTGTGTAGGAAGCACAGTACTTTTGTTCTGAGCAAGCTCACTGTTTGGAAGCCATAGGAAACACAGTAGAGTAGAAGAGTGCTCTTTTCTCTAAAGCAGAGTGTGTTTCTGGTAAAGCGAGCTAGCGTTTGTTTCCCAGTCCTAAATGGAGTGGAATCACATGCAGTTTCTGTCCTACGAGCAAGAGTTGTTTTATGGTAAGAATAGTCACTATTGTGCTGCCATTGCCATACACAGGGCAAATAGCACTCGCGTCAGTTAGCAGCAAGTACAGTGTATTGGACTGAAGAGGATCTACTGTTCTTGTCAGGTTCCTAAGCAGAATTGAACTAGATATGGACGTGTGTGTAGGAAGCACAGTTCTTTTGTTCTGAGCAAGGTCACTGTTCGGACCCCATAGGAAACACAGTACAGTAGAAGAGTGCTCTTTTCTCAAAAGCAGAGTGTGTTTCTTGTAAGCCGAGCTAGTGTTTGTTTTCTAGTCCTAAATGGAGTTGAATCACATGCAGTTTCTGGTCCTACGAACAAGAGTTGTTTTCTGGTAAGGAAAGTCACTATTGTGCTCCCATTGCCATACACAGGGCAAATAGCACTCACGTCTTTTCCCAGCAAGTACAGTGTATTGGACTGAATAGGAGCTACTGTTCTTGTCAGTTTCCTAAGCAGAGTTGAACTAGATATGGCCCGTGTGTAGGAAGCACAGTTCTTTTGTTCTGAGCAAGCTCACTGTTCTGGCCCTATAGGAAACACAGTAGAGTAGAAGAGTGCTCTTTTCTCTAAAGCAGATTGTGTTTCTTGTAAGGTGAGCTAGCGTTTGTTTCCCAGTCCTAAATGGAGTTGAATCACATGCAGTTTCTGGTCCTACGAGCAAGAGTTGTTTTATGATAAGAATAGTCACTATTGCGCTGCCATTGCCATACACAGGACAAAGAGCACTGGCTTCTGTTCCCAGCAGTACAGTGTATTGGACTGAAGAGGAGCTACTGCTCTTGACAGGTTCCTAAGCAGAATTAAACTAGATATGGCTGTGTGTGTAGGAAGCACAGTTCTCTTTTTCTGAGCAAGCTCAATGTTCTGGCCCTATAGGAAACACATTAGAGTAGAATACTGCTCTTTTCTCAAAAGCAGAGTGTGTTTCTTGTAAGGCGAGCTAGCGTTTGTTTCCCAGTCCTAAATGGAGTGGAATCACATGCAGTTTCTGGTTCTACGAACAAGAGTTGTTTTATGGTAAGAGTAGTCACTATTGCGCTGCCATTGCCATACACAGGACAAATAGCACTGGCGTCTGTTCCCAGCAAGTACAGTGTATTGGACTGAAGAGGATCTACTGTTCTTGTCAGGTTCCTAAGCAGAATTGAACTAGATATGGCCATGTGTGTAGGAAGCACAGTGCTTTTTTTCTGAGCAAGATTACTTTTTGGACCCCTAGGAAACACAGTAGAGTAGAAGAGTGCTCTTTTCTCAAAAGCAGAGTGTGTTTCTTGTAAGGCGAGCTAGCGTTTGTTTCCCAGTCCTAAATGGAGTTGAGTCACATGCAGTTTTTTGTCCTACGAGCAAGAGTTGTTTTCTGGTAAGAGGAGACACTATTGTGCTCCAATTGCCATACACAGTGCAAATAGCACTCGCGTCTCTTCCCCGCAAGTACAGTGTATTGGACTGAAGAGGAGCTACTGTTCTTGTCAGTTTCCTAAGCAGAGTTGAACTAGATATGGTCCATGTGTGTAGGAAGCACAGTTCTTTGTTCTGAGCAAGCTCACTGTTTGGACCCATAGGAAACACAGTAGAGAAGAAGAGTGCTCTTTTCTCAAAAGCAGAGAGTGTTTCATGTAAGGCGAGCTAGCGTTTGTTTCCTAGTCCTAAATGGAGTTGAATCACATGCAGTTTCTGGTCCTACGAACAAGAGTTGTTTTCTGGTAAGGAAAGTCACTATTGCGCTCCCATTGCCATACACAGGGCAAATAGCACTCGCGTCTTTTCCCAGCAAGTACAGTGTATTGGACTGAATAGGAGCTACTGTTCTTGTCAGTTTCCTAAGCAGAGTTGAACTACATATGGTCCTTGTGTGTAGGAAGCACAGTTCTTTTGTTCTGAGCAAGCTCACTGTTTGGACCCCATAAGAAACACAGTAGAGTAGAAGAGTGCTCTTTTCTCTAAAGCAGAGTGTGTTTCTTGTAAGGCGAGCTAGCATTTGTTTCCCAGTCCTAAATGGCGTTGAATCACATGGAGTGTTTGGTCCTACGAGCTAGAGTTGTTTTTTGGTAAGGAAAGTCACTATTGCGCTCCCTTTGCCATACACAGGACAAATAGCACTGGCATCTGTTCGCAGCAAGTACAGTGTATTGGACTGAAGACGATGTACTGTTCTTGTCAGGTTCCTAACCAGAATTGAACTAGATATGGTCCATGTGTGTAGGAAGCACAGTTCTTTTGTTCTGAGCAAGCTCACTTTTCGGACCAACAGGAAACACAGTAGAGTAGAAGAGTGCTCTTTTCTCAAAAGCAGAGTGTGTTTTTTGTAAGGCAAGCTATCGTTTGTTTCCCAGTCCTCAATGGAGTTGAATCACATGCAGTTTCTGGACCTACGAGCTAGAGTTGTTTTCTGGTAAGGAAAGTCACTATTGCGCTCCCTTTGCCATACACAGGGCAAATAGCACTCGCGTCAGTTAGCAGCAAGTACAGTGTATTGGACTGAAGAGGATCTACTGTTCTTGTCAGGTTCCTAAGCAGAATTGAACTAGATATGGACATGTGTAGGAAGCACAGTTCTTTTGTTCTGAGCAAGCTCACTGTTCGGACCCCATAGGAAACACAGTACAGTAGAAGAGTGCTCTTTTCTCAAAAGCAGAGTGTGTTTCTTGTAAGCCGAGCTAGCGTTTGTTTTCTAGTCCTAAATGGAGTTGAATCACATGCAGTTTCTGGTCCTACGAACAAGAGTTGTTTTCTGGTTAGGAAAGTCACTATTGTGCTCCCATTGCCATACACAGGGCAAATAGCACTCGCGTCTTTTCCCAGCAAGTACAGTGTATTGGACTGAATAGGAGCTACTGTTCGTGTCAGTTTCCTAAACAGAGTTGAACTAGATATGGCCCGTGTGTAGGAAGCACAGTTCTTTTGTTCTGAGCAAGCTCACTGTTCTGGCCCTATAGGAAACACAGTAGAGTAGAAGAGTGCTCTTTTCTCTAAAGCAGATTGTGTTTCTTGTAAGGTGACCTAGCGTTTGTTTCCCAGTCCTAAATGGAGTTGAATCACATGCAGTTTCTGGTCCTACGAGCAAGAGTTGTTTTATGATAAGAATAGTCACTATTGTGCTGCCATTGCCATACACAGGACAAAGAGCACTGGCTTCTGTTCCCAGCAGTACAGTGTATTGGACTGAAGAGGAGCTACTGTTCTTGACAGGTTCCTAAGCAGAATTAAACTAGATATGGCTGTTTGTGTAGGAAGCACAGTTCTTTTGTTCTGAGAAAGCTCACAATTCGGACCCCACAGGAAACACAGTAGAGTAGAAGAGTGCTCTTTTCTCAAAAGCAGAGTGTGTTTCTTGTAAGGTGAGCTAGCGTTTGTTTCCCAGAGCTAAATGGAGTTGAGTCACATGCAGTTTTTTGTCCTACGAGCAAGAGTTGTTTTCTGGTAAGACGAGACACTATTGTGCTCCAATTGCCATACACAGTGCAAATAGCACTCGCGTCTCTTCCCCGCAAGTACAGTGTATTGGACTGAAGAGGAGCTACTGTTCTTGTCAGTTTCCTAAGCAGAGTTGAACTAGATATGGTCCATGTGTGTAGGAAGCACAGTTCTTTGTTCTGAGCAAGCTCACTGTTTGGACCCATAGGAAACACAGTAGAGAAGAAGAGTGCTCTTTTCTCAAAAGCAGAGAGTGTTTCATGTAAGGCGAGCTAGCATTTGTTTCCCATTCCTAAACGGAGTTGAATCACATGCAGTTTCTGGTCCTACGAGCAAGAGTTGTTTTCTGGTAAGGAAAGTCACTATTGCGCTCCCATTGCCATACACAGTGCAAATAGCACTGGCGTCTGTTCCCAGCAAGTACAGTGTATTGGACTGAAGAGGAGCTACTGTTCTTGTCAGTTTCCTAAGCAGAGTTGAACTAGATAAGGACCGTGTGTGTAGAAAGCACAGTTCTTATGTTCTGAGCAAACTCACTGTTCTGGCCCTATAGGAAACACAGTAGAGTAGAAGAGTGCTCTTTTCTCAAAAGCAGAGTGTGTTTCTTGTAAGGCGAGCTAGCGTTTGTTTCCTAGTCCTAAATGGAGTTGAATCACATGCAGTTTGTGGTCCTACGAACAAGAGTTGTTTTCTGGTAAGGAAAGTCACTATTGCGCTCCCATTGCCATACACAGGGCAAATAGCACTCGCGTCTTTTCCCAGCAAGTACAGTGTATTGGACTGAATAGGAGCTACTGTTCTTGTCAGTTTCCTAAGCAGAGTTGAACTACATATGGTCCTTGTGTGTAGGAAGCACAGTTCTTTTGTTCTGAGCAAGCTCACTGTTTGGACCCCATAAGAAACACAGTAGAGTAGAAGAGTGCTCTTTTCCCTAAAGCAGAGTGTGTTTCTTGTAAGGCGAGCTAGCATTTGTTTCCCAGTCCTAAACGGAGTTGAATCACATGCAGTTTCTGGTCCTACGAGCAAGAGTTGTTTTCTGGTAAGGAAAGTCACTATGGCGCTCCCATTGACATACACAGTGCAAATAGCACTCGCGTCTGTTCCCAGCAAGTACAGTGTATCGGACTGAAGAGGAGCTACTGTTCTTGTCAGTTTCCTAAGCAGAGTTGAACTAGATATGGCCCGTGTGTAGGAAGCACAGTTCTTTTGTTCTGAGCAAGCTCACTGTTCTGGCCCTATAGGAAACACAGTAGAGTAGAAGAGTGCTCTTTTCTCTAATGCAGATTGTGTTTCTTGTAAGGTGAGCTAGCGTTTGTTTCCCAGTCCTAAATGGAGTTGAATCACATGCAGTTTCTGGTCCTATGAGCAAGAGTTGTTTTATGATAAGAATAGTCACTATTGCGCTGCCATTGCCATACACAGGACAAACAGCACTGGCTTCTGTTCCCAGCAATACAGTGTATTGGACTGAAGAGGAGCTACTGTTCTTGTCGGGTTCCTAAGCAGAATTGAACTAGATATGGCTGTGTGTGTAGGAAGCACAGTTCTTTTGTTCTGAGCAAGCTCACTGTTCGGACCCCATAGGAAACACAGTACAGTAGAAGAGTGCTCTTTTCTCTAAAGCAGAGTGTGTTTCTGGTAAAGCGAGCTAGCGTTTGTTTCCCAGTCCTAAATGGAGTGGAATCACATGCAGTTTCTGTCCTACGAGCAAGAGTTGTTTTATGGTAAGAATAGTCACTATTGTGCTGCCATTGCCATACACAGGGCAAATAGCACTCGCGTCTCTTCCCCGCAAGTACAGTGTATTGGACTGAAGAGGAGCTACTGTTCTTGTCAGGTTCCTAAGCAGAATTTAACCTGATATGGACGTGTGTGTAGGAAGCACAGTTCTTTTGTTCTGAGCAAGCTCACTGTTCGGACCCCATAGGAAACACAGTACAGTAGAAGAGTGCTCTTTTCTCAAAAGCAGAGTGTGTTTCTTGTAAGCCGAGCTAGCGTTTGTTTTCTAGTCCTAAATGGAGTTGAATCACATGCAGTTTCTGGTGCTACGAACAAGAGTTGTTTTCTGGTAAGGAAAGTCACTATTGTGCTCCCATTGCCATACACAGGGCAAATAGCACTCGCGTCTTTTCCCAGCAAGTACAGTGTATTGGACTGAATAGGAGCTACTGTTCTTGTCAGTTTCCTAAGCAGAGTTGAACTAGATATGGCCCGTGTGTAGGAAGCACAGTTCTTTTGTTCTGAGCAAGCTCACTGTTCTGGCCCTATAGGAAACACAGTAGAGTAGAAGAGTGCTCTTTTCTCTAAAGCAGATTGTGTTTCTTGTAAGGTGACCTAGCGTTTGTTTCCCAGTCCTAAATGGAGTTGAATCACATGCAGTTTCTGGTCCTACGAGCAAGAGTTGTTTTATGATAAGAATAGTCACTATTGCGCTGCCATTGCCATACACAGGACAAAGAGCACTGGCTTCTGTTCCCAGCAGTACAGTGTATTGGACTGAAGAGGAGCTACTGTTCTTGACAGGTTCCTAAGCAGAATTAAACTAGATATGGCTGTGTGAGTAGGAAGCACAGTTCTTTTGTTCTGAGAAAGCTCACAATTCGGACCCCATAGGAAACACAGTAGAGTAGAAGAGTGCTCTTTTCTCAAAAGCAGAGTGTGTTTCTTGTAAGGTGAGCTAGCGTTTGTTTCCCAGACCTAAATGGAGTTGAGTCACATGCAGTTTTTTGTCCTACGAGCAAGAGTTGTTTTCTGGTAAGACGAGACACTATTGTGCTCCAATTGCCATACACAGTGCAAATAGCACTCGCGTCTCTTCCCCGCAAGTACAGTGTATTGGACTGAAGAGGAGCTACTGTTCTTGTCAGTTTCCTAAGCAGAGTTGAACTAGATATGGTCCATGTGTGTAGGAAGCACAGTTCTTTGTTCTGAGCAAGCTCACTGTTTGGACCCATAGGAAACACAGTAGAGAAGAAGAGTGCTCTTTTCTCAAAAGCAGAGAGTGTTTCATGTAAGGCGAGCTAGCATTTGTTTCCCATTCCTAAACGGAGTTGAATCACATGCAGTTTCTGGTCCTACGAGCAAGAGTTGTTTTCTGGTAAGGAAAGTCTCTATTGCGCTCCCAATGCCATACACAGTGCAAATAGCACTGGCGTCTGTTCCCAGCAAGTACAGTGTATTGGACTGAAGAGGATCTACTGTTCTTGTCAGTTTCCTAAGCAGAGTTGAACTAGATAAGGACCGTGTGTGTAGAAAGCACAGTTCTTATGTTCTGAGCAAACTCAGTGTTCTGGCCCTATAGGAAACACTGTAGAGTAGAAGAGTGCTCTTTTCTCAAAAGCAGAGTGTGTTTCTTGTAAGGCGAGCTAGCGTTTGTTTCCTAGTCCTAAATGGAGTTGAATCACATGCAGTTTCTGGTCCTACGAACAAGAGTTGTTTTCTGGTAAGGAAAGTCACTATTGCGCTCCCATTGCCATACACAGGGCAAATAGCACTCACGTCTTTTCCCAGCAAGTACAGTGTATTGGACTGAATAGGAGCTACTGTTCTTGTCAGTTTCCTAAGCAGAGTTGAACTACATATGGTCCTTGTGTGTAGGAACCACAGTTCTTTTGTTCTGAGCAAGCTCACTGTTTGGACCCCATAAGAAACACAGTAGAGTAGAAGAGTGCTCTTTTCTCTAAAGCAGAGTGTGTTTCTTGTAAGGCGAGCTAGCATTTGTTTCCCAGTCCTAAACGGAGTTGAATCACATGCAGTTTCTGGTCCTACGAGCAAGAGTTGTTTTCTGGTAAGGAAAGTCACTATGGCGCTCCCATTGCCATACACAGTGCAAATAGCACTCGCGTCTGTTCCCAGCAAGTACAGTGTATCGGACTGAAGAGGAGCTACTGTTCTTGTCAGTTTCCTAAGCAGAGTTGAACTAGATATGGCCCGTGTGTAGGAAGCACCGTTCTTTTGTTCTGAGCAAGCTCACTGTTCTGGCCCTATAGGAAACACAGTAGAGTAGAAGAGTGCTCTTTTCTCTAAAGCAGATTGTGTTTCTTGTAAGGTGACCTAGCGTTTGTTTCCCAGTCCTAAATGGAGTTGAATCACATGCAGTTTCTGGTCCTATGAGCAAGAGTTGTTTTATGATAAGAATAGTCACTATTGCGCTGCCATTGCCATACACAGGACAAAGAGCACTGGCTTCTGTTCCCAGCAGTACAGTGTATTGGACTGAAGAGGAGCTACTGTTCTTGTCGGGTTCTTAAGCAGAATTGAACAAGATATGGCTGTGTGTGTAGGAAGCACAGTTCTTTTGTTCTGAGAAAGCTCACAATTCGGACCCCATAGGAAACACAGTAGAGTAGAAGAGTGCTCTTTTCTCAAAAGCAGAGTGTGTTTCTTGTAAGGTGAGCTAGCGTTTGTTTCCCAGACCTAAATGGAGTTGAGTCACATGCAGTTTTTTGTCCTACGAGCAAGAGTTGTTTTCTGGTAAGACGAGTCACTATTGTGCTCCAATTGCCATACACAGTGCAAATAGCTCTCGTGTCTCTTCCCCGCAAGTACAGTGTATTGGACTGAAGAGGAGCTACTGTTCTTGTCAGTTTCCTAAGCAGAGTTGAACTAGATATGGTCGATGTGTGTAGAAAGCACAGTTCTTTTGTTCTGAGCAAGCTCACTGTTTGGACCCCATAGGAAACACAGTAGAGTAGAAGAGTGCTCTTTTCTCAGAAGCAGAGTGTGTTTCTTGTAAGGCGAGCTAGCATTTTTTTCCCAGTCCTAAATGCCGTTGAATCACATGGAGTGTGTGGTCCTACGAGCTAGAGTTGTTTTCTGGTAAGGAAAGTCACTATTGCGCTCCCTTTGCCATACACAGGACAAATAGCACTGGCATCTGTTCGCAGCAAGTACAGTGTATTGGACTGAAGACGATGTACTCTTCTTGTCAGGTTCCTAACCAGAATTGAACTAGAAATGGTCCATGTGTGTAGGAAGCACAGTTCTTTTGTTCTGAGCAAGCTCACTTTTCGGACCAACAGGAAACACAGTAGAGTAGAAGAGTGCTCTTTTCTCAAAAGCAGAGTGTGTTTTTTGTAAGGCAAGCTATCGTTTGTTTCCCAGTCCTCAATGGAGTTGAATCACATGCAGTTTCTGGACCTACGAGCTAGAGTTGTTTTCTGGTAAGGAAAGTCACTATTGCGCTCCCTTTGCCATACACAGTGCAAATAGCACTCGCGTCTGTTCCCAGCAAGTACAGTGTATCGGACTGAAGAGGAGCTACTGTTCTTCTCAGTTTCCTAAGCAGAGTTAAACTAGACATTGCCCGTGTGTGTAGGTAGCACAGTTCTTTTTTTCTGAGCAAGCTCAATGTTCTGGCCCTATAGGAAACACATTAGAGTAGAATACTGCTCTTTTCTCAAAAGCAGAGTGTGTTTCTTGTAAGGCGAGCTAGCGTTTGTTTCCCAGTCCTAAATGGAGTGGAATCACATGCAGTTTCTGGTTCTACGAGCAAGAGTTGTTTTATGGTAAGAATAGTCACTATTGCGCTGCCATTGCCATACACAGGACAAATAGCACTGGCGTCTGTTCCCAGCAAGTACAGTGTATTGGACTGAAGAGGATCTACTGTTCTTGTCAGGTTCCTAAGCAGAATTGAACTAGATATGGCCGTGTGTGTAGGAAGCACAGTGCTTTTATTCTGAGCAAGATTACTTTTCGGACCCCTAGGAAACACAGTAGAGTAGAAGAGTGCTCTTTTCTCAAAAGCAGAGTGTGTTTCTTGTAAGGCGAGCTAGCGTTTGTTTCCCAGTCCTAAATGGAGTTGAGTCACATGCAGTTTTTTGTCCTAGGAGCAAGAGTTGTTTTCTGGTAAGACGAGACACTATTGTGCTCCAATTGCCATACACAGTGCAAATAGCACTCGCGTCTCTTCCCCGCAAGTACAGTGTATTGGACTGAAGAGGAGCTACTGTTCTTGTCAGTTTCCTAAGCAGAGTTGAACTAGATATGGTCCATGTGTGTAGGAAGCACAGTTCTTTGTTCTGAGCAAGCTCACTGTTTGGACCCATAGGAAACACAGTAGAGAAGAAGAGTGCTCTTTTCTCAAAAGCAGAGAGTGTTTCATGTAAGGCGAGCTAGTATTTGTTTCCCATTCCTAAACGGAGTTGAATCACATGCAGTTTCTGGTCCTACGAGCAAGAGTTGTTTTCTGGTAAGGAAAGTCACTATTGCGCTCCCATTGCCATACACAGTGCAAATAGCACTGGCGTCTGTTCCCAGCAAGTACAGTGTATTGGACTGAAGAGGAGCTACTGTTCTTGTCAGTTTCCTAAGCAGAGTTGAACTAGATAAGGACCGTGTGTGTAGAAAGCACAGTTCTTATGTTCTGAGCAAACTCACTGTTCTGGCCCTATAGGAAACACAGTAGAGTAGAAGAGTGCTCTTTTCTCAAAAGCAGAGTGTGTTTCTTGTAAGGCGAGCTAGCGTTTGTTTCCTAGTCCTAAATGGAGTTGAATCACATGCAGTTTCTGGTCCTACGAACAAGAGTTGTTTTCTGGTAAGGAAAGTCACTATTGCGCTCCCATTGCCATACACAGGGCAAATAGCACTCGCGTCTTTTCCCAGCAAGTACAGTGTATTGGACTGAATAGGAGCTACTGTTCTTGTCAGTTTCCTAAGCAGAGTTGAACTACATATGGTCCTTGTGTGTAGGAAGCACAGTTCTTTGTTCTGAGCAAGCTCACTGTTTGGACCCCATAGGAAACACAGTAGAGTAGAAGAGTGCTCTTTTCTCTAAAGCAGAGTGTGTTTCTTGTAAGGCGAGCTAGCATTTGTTTCCCAGTCCTAAACGGAGTTGAATCACATGCAGTTTCTGGTCCTACGAGCAAGAGTTGTTTTCTGGTAAGGTAAGTCACTATGGCGCTCCCATTGCCATACACAGTGCAAATAGCACTCGCGTCTGTTCCCAGCAAGTACAGTGTATCGGACTGAAGAGGAGCTACTGTTCTTGTCAGTTTCCTAAGCAGAGTTGAACTAGATATGGCCGTGTGTGTAGGAAGCACAGTGCTTTTTTTCTGAGCAAGATTACTTTTCGGACCCCTAGGAAACACAGTAGAGTAGAAGAGTGCTCTTTTCTCAAAAGCAGAGTGTGTTTCTTGTAAGGCGAGCTAGCGTTTGTTTCCCAGACCTAAATGGAGTTGAGTCACATGCAGTTTTTTGTCCTACGAGCAAGAGTTGTTTTCTGGTAAGACGAGTCACTATTGTGCTCCAATTGCCATACACAGTGCAAATAGCACTCGTGTCTCTTCCCCGCAAGTACAGTGTATTGGATTGAAGAGGATCTACTGTTCTTGTCAGTTTCCTAAGCAGAATTGAACTAGATATGGTCGATGTGTGTAGGAAGCACAGTTCTTTTGTTCTGAGCAAGCTCACTGTTTGGACCCCATAGGAAACACAGTAGAGTAGAAGAGTGCTCTTTTCCCAGAAGCAGAGTGTGTTTCTTGTAAGGCGAGCTAGCATTTGTTTCCCAGTCCTAAATGGCGTTGAATCACATGGAGTGTGTGGTCCTACGAGCAAGAGTTGTTTTCTGGTAAGGAAAGTCACTATTGCGCTCCCTTTGCCAAACACAGTGCAAATAGCACTCACGTCTGTTTCCAGCAAGTACAGTGTATCGGACTGAAGAGGAGCTACTGTTCTTATCAGTTTCCTAAGCAGAGTTGAACTATATATGGTCCATGTGTGTAGGAAGCACAGTTCTTTGTTCTGAGCAAGCTCACTGTTTGGACCCCATAGGAAACACAGTAGAGTAGAAGAGTGCTCTTTTCTCTAAAGCAGAGTGTGTTTCTTGTAATGCGAGCTAGCATTTGTTCCGCTGTCCTAAATGGAGTTGAATCCCATGCAGTTTCTGGTACTACGAGCAAGAGTTGTTTTCTGGTAAGAAGATTCACTATTGCGCTGCCATTGCCATACACAGGACAAATAGCACTGGCATCTGTTCGCAGCAAGTACAGTGTATTGGACTGAAGAGGATGTACTGTTCTTGTCAGGTTCCTAAGCAGAATTGAACTAGATATGGTCCATGTGTGTAGGAAGCACAGTTCTTTTGTTCTGAGCAAGCTCACTCTTCAGACCCAACAGGAAACACAGTAGAGTAGAAGAGTGCTCTTTTCTCAAAAGCAGAGTATGTTTCTTGTAAGGCGAGCAAGAGTTTGTTTCCCAGTCATAAATGGAGTGGAATCACATGCAGTTTCTGGTTCTACGAGCAAGAGTTGTTTTATGGTAAGAATAGTCACTATTGCGCTGCCATTGCCATACACAGGACAAATAGCACTGGCGTCTGTTCCCAGCAAGTACAGTGTATTGGACTGAAGAGGATCTACTGTTCTTGTCAGGTACCTAAGCAGAATTGAACTAGATATGGCCGTGTGTGTAGGAAGCACAGTGCTTTTGTTCTGAGCAAGATTACTTTTCGGACCCCTAGGAAACACAGTAGAGTAGAAGAGTGCTCTTTTCTCCAAAGCAGAGTGTGTTTATTGTAAGGCGAGCTAGCGTTTGTTTCCCAGTCCTAAATGGAGTTGAATCACATGCAATTTCTGGTCCTACGAGCAAGAGTTGTTTTCTGGTAAGGAAAGTAACTATTGCACTTCCATTGCCATACACAGTGCAAATAGCACTCGCGTCTGTTCCCAGCAAGTACAGTGTATCGGACTGAAGATGAGCTACTGTTCTTGTCAGTTTCCTAAGCAGAGTTGAACTAGATAAGGACCGTGTGTGTAGAAAGCACAGTTCTTATGTTCGGAGCAAGCTCACTGTTCTGGCCCTATAAGAAACACAGTAGAGTAGAAGAGTGCTCTTTTCTCAAAAGCAGAGTGTGGTTCTTGTAAGGCGAGCTAGCGTTTGTTTTTTAGTCCTAAATGGAGTTGAATCACATGCAGTTTCTGGTCCTACGAACAAGAGTTGTTTTCTGGTAAGGAAAGTCACTATTGCGCTCCCATTGCCATACACAGTGCAAATAGCACTCGCGTCTTTTCCCAGCAAGTACAGTGTATTGGACTGAATAGGAGCTACTGTTCTTGTCAGTTTCCTAAGTAGAGTTGAACTACATATGGTCCTTGTGTGTAGGAAGCACAGTACTTTTGTTCTGAGCAAGCTCACTGTTTGGAAGCCATAGGAAACACAGTAGAGTAGAAGAGTGCTCTTTTCTCTAAAGCAGAGTGTGTTTCTGGTAAAGCGAGCTAGCGTTTGTTTCCCAGTCCTAAATGGAGTGGAATCACGTGCAGTTTCTGTCCTACGAGCAAGAGTTGTTTTATGGTAAGAATAGTCACTATTGTGCTGCCATTGCCATACACAGGGCAAATAGCACTCGCGTCAGTTAGCAGCAAGTACAGTGTATTGGACTGAAGAGGATCTACTGTTCTTGTCAGGTTCCTAAGCAGAATTGAACTAGATATGGACGTGTGTAGGAAGCACAGTTCTTTTGTTCTGAGCAAGCTCACTGTTCGGACCCCATAGGAAACACAGTACAGTAGAAGAGTGCTCTTTTCTCAAAAGCAGAGTGTGTTTCTTGTAAGCCGAGCTAGCGTTTGTTTTCTAGTCCTAAATGGATTTGAATCACATGCAGTTTCTGGTCCTACGAACAAGAGTTGTTTTCTGGTTAGGAAAGTCACTATTGTGCTCCCATTGCCATACACAGGGCAAATAGCACTCGCGACTTTTCCCAGCAAGTACAGTGTATTGGACTGAATAGGAGCTACTGTTCTTGTCAGTTTCCTAAGCAGAGTTGAACTAGATATGGCCCGTGTGTAGGAAGCACAGTTCTTTTGTTCTGAGCAAGCTCACTGTTCTGGCCCTATAGGAAACACAGTAGAGTAGAAGAGTGCTCTTTTCTCTAAAGCAGATTGTGTTTCTTGTAAGGTGACCTAGCATTTGTTTCCCAGTCCTAAATGGAGTTGAATCACATGCAGTTTCTGGTCCTACGAGCAAGAGTTGTTTTATGATAAGAATAGTCACTATTGCGCTGCCATTGCCATACACAGGACAAAGAGCACTGGCTTCTGTTCCCAGCAGTACAGTGTATTGGACTGAAGAGGAGCTACTGTTCTTGACAGGTTCCTAAGCAGAATTAAACTAGATATGGCTGTGTGTGTAGGAAGCACAGTTCTTTTGTTCTGAGAAAGCTCACAATTCGGACCCCATAGGAAACACAGTAGAGTAGAAGAGTGCTCTTTTCTCAAAAGCAGAGTGTGTTTTTTGTAAGGCAAGCTATCGTTTGTTTCCCAGTCCTCAATGGAGTTGAATCACATGCAGTTTCTGGACCTACGAGCTAGAGTTGTTTTCTGGTAAGGAAAGTCACTATTGCGCTCCCTTTGCCATACACAGTGCAAATAGCACTCGCGTCTGTTCCCAGCAAGTACAGTGTATCGGACTGAAGAGGAGCTACTGTTCTTCTCAGTTTCCTAAGCAGAGTTAAACTAGACATTGCCCGTGTGTGTAGGTAGCACAGTTCTTTTTTTCTGAGCAAGCTCAATGTTCTGGCCCTATAGGAAACACATTAGAGTAGAATACTGCTCTTTTCTCAAAAGCAGAGTGTGTTTCTTGTAAGGCGAGCTAGCGTTTGTTTCCCAGTCCTAAATGGAGTGGAATCACATGCAGTTTCTGGTTCTACGAGCAAGAGTTGTTTTATGTTAAGGATAGTCACTATTGCGCTGCCATTGCCATACACAGGACAAATAGCACTGGCGTCTGTTCCCAGCAAGTACAGTGTATTGGACTGAAGAGGATCTACTGTTCTTGTCAGGTTCCTAAGCAGAATTGAACTAGATATGGCCGTGTGTGTAGGAAGCACAGTGCTTTTATTCTGAGCAAGATTACTTTTCGGACCCCTAGGAAACACAGTAGAGTAGAAGAGTGCTCTTTTCTCAAAAGCAGAGTGTGTTTCTTGTAAGGCGAGCTAGCGTTTGTTTCCCAGTCCTAAATGGAGTTGAGTCACATGCAGTTTTTTGTCCTAGGAGCAAGAGTTGTTTTCTGGTAAGACGAGACACTATTGTGCTCCAATTGCCATACACAGTGCAAATAGCACTCGCGTCTGTTCCCCGCAAGTACAGTGTATTGGACTGAAGAGGAGCTACTGTTCTTGTCAGTTTCCTAAGCAGAGTTGAACTAGATATGGTCCATGTGTGTAGGAAGCACAGTTCTTTGTTCTGAGCAAGCTCACTGTTTGGACCCATAGGAAACACAGTAGAGAAGAAGAGTGCTCTTTTCTCAAAAGCAGAGAGTGTTTCATGTAAGGCGAGCTAGTATTTGTTTCCCATTCCTAAACGGAGTTGAATCACATGCAGTTTCTGGTCCTACGAGCAAGAGTTGTTTTCTGGTAAGGAAAGTCACTATTGCGCTCCCATTGCCATACACAGTGCAAATAGCACTGGCGTCTGTTCCCAGCAAGTACAGTGTATTGGACTGAAGAGGAGCTACTGTTCTTGTCAGTTTCCTAAGCAGAGTTGAACTAGATAAGGACCGTGTGTGTAGAAAGCACAGTTCTTATGTTCTGAGCAAACTCACTGTTCTGGCCCTATAGGAAACACAGTAGAGTAGAAGAGTGCTCTTTTCTCAAAAGCAGAGTGTGTTTCTTGTAAGGCGAGCTAGCGTTTGTTTCCCAGACATAAATGGAGTTGAGTCACATGCAGTTTTTTGTCCTACGAGCAAGAGTTGTTTTCTGGTAAGACGAGTCACTATTGTGCTCCAATTGCCATACACAGTGCAAATAGCACGCGTGTCTCTTCCCCGCAAGTACAGTGTATTGGATTGAAGAGGATCTACTGTTCTTGTCAGTTTCTTAAGCAGAATTGAACTAGATATGGTCGATGTGTGTAGGAAGCACAGTTCTTTGTTCTGAGCAAGCTCACTGTTTGGACCCCATAGGAAACACAGTAGAGTAGAAGAGTGCTCTTTTCTCAGAAGCAGAGTGTGTTTCTTGTAAGGCGAGCTAGCATTTGTTTCCCAGTCCTAAATGGCGTTGTATCACATGGAGTGTGTGGTCCTACGAGCAAGAGTTGTTTTCTGGTAAGGAAAGTCACTATTGCGCTTCCTTTGCCATACACAGTGCAAATAGCACTCACGTCTGTTTCCAGCAAGTACAGTGTATCGGACTGAAGAGGAGCTACTGTTCTTATCAGTTTCCTAAGCAGAGTTGAACTATATATGGTCCATGTGTGTAGGAAACACAGTTCTTTGTTCTGAGCAAGCTCACTGTTTGGACCCCATAGGAAACACAGTAGAGTAGAAGAGTGCTCTTTTCTCTAAAGCAGAGTGTGTTTCTTGTAATGCGAGCTAGCATTTGTTCCGCTGTCCTAAATGGAGTTGAATCCCATGCAGTTTCTGGTACTAAGAGCAAGAGTTGTTTTCTGGTAAGAAGATTCACTATTGCGCTGCCATTGCCATACACAGGACAAATAGCACTGGCATCTGTTCGCAGCAAGTACAGTGTATTGGACTGAAGAGGATGTACTGTTCTTGTCAGGTTCCTAAGCAGAATTGAACTAGATATGGTCCATGTGTGTAGGAAGCACAGTTCTTTTGTTCTGAGCAAGCTCACTCTTCAGACCCAACAGGAAACACAGTAGAGTAGAAGAGTGCTCTTTTCTCAAAAGCAGAGTATGTTTCTTGTAAGGCGAGCAAGAGTTTGTTTCCCAGTCATAAATGGAGTGGAATCACATGCAGTTTCTGGTTCTACGAGCAAGAGTTGTTTTATGGTAAGAATAGTCACTATTGCGCTGCCATTGCCATACACAGGACAAATAGCACTGGCGTCTGTTCCCAGCAAGTACAGTGTATTGGACTGAAGAGGATCTACTGTTCTTGTCAGGTACCTAAGCAGAATTGAACTAGATATGGCCGTGTGTGTAGGAAGCACAGTGCTTTTGTTCTGAGCAAGATTACTTTTCGGACCCCTAGGAAACACAGTAGAGTAGAAGAGTGCTCTTTTCTCCAAAGCAGAGTGTGTTTATTGTAAGGCGAGCTAGCGTTTGTTTCCCAGTCCTAAATGGAGTTGAATCACATGCAATTTCTGGTCCTACGAGCAAGAGTTGTTTTCTGGTAAGGAAAGTAACTATTGCGCTTCCATTGCCATACACAGTGCAAATAGCACTCGCGTCTGTTCCCAGCAAGTACAGTGTATCGGACTGAAGATGAGCTACTGTTCTTGTCAGTTTCCTAAGCAGAGTTGAACTAGATAAGGACCGTGTGTGTAGAAAGCACAGTTCTTATGTTCGGAGCAAGCTCACTGTTCTGGCCCTATAAGAAACACAGTAGAGTAGAAGAGTGCTCTTTTCTCAAAAGCAGAGTGTGGTTCTTGTAAGGCGAGCTAGCGTTTGTTTTTTAGTCCTAAATGGAGTTGAATCACATGCAGTTTCTGGTCCTACGAAAAAGAGTTGTTTTCTGGTAAGGAAAGTCACTATTGCGCTCCCATTGCCATACACAGTGCAAATAGCACTCGCGTCTTTTACCAGCAAGTACAGTGTATTGGACTGAATAGGAGCTACTGTTCTTGTCAGTTTCCTAAGTAGAGTTGAACTACATATGGTCCTTGTGTGTAGGAAGCACAGTACTTTTTTTCTGAGCAAGCTCACTGTTTGGAAGCCATAGGAAACACAGTAGAGTAGAAGAGTGCTCTTTTCTCTAAAGCAGAGTGTGTTTCTGGTAAAGCGAGCTGGCGTTTGTTTCCCAGTCCTAAATGGAGTGGAATCACATGCAGTTTCTGTCCTACGAGCAAGAGTTGTTTTATGGTAAGAATAGTCACTATTGTGCTGCCATTGCCATACACAGGGCAAATAGCACTCGCGTCAGTTAGCAGCAAGTACAGTGTATTGGACTGAAGAGGATCTACTGTTCTTGTCAGGTTCCTAAGCAGAATTGAACTAGATATGGACGTGTGTAGGAAGCACAGTTCTTTTGTTCTGAGCAAGCTCACTGTTCGGACCCCATAGGAAACACAGTACAGTAGAAGAGTGCTCTTTTCTCAAAAGCAGAGTGTGTTTCTTGTAAGCCGAGCTAGCGTTTGTTTTCTAGTCCTAAATGGAGTTGAATCACATGCAGTTTCTGGTCCTACGAACAAGAGTTGTTTTCTGGTTAGGAAAGTCACTATTGTGCTCCCATTGCCATACACAGGGCAAATAGCACTCGCGACTTTTCCCAGCAAGTACAGTGTATTGGACTGAATAGGAGCTACTGTTCTTGTCAGTTTCCTAAGCAGAGTTGAACTAGATATGGCCCGTGTGTAGGAAGCACAGTTCTTTTGTTCTGAGCAAGCTCACTGTTCTGGCCCTATAGGAAACACAGTAGAGTAGAAGAGTGCTCTTTTCTCTAAAGCAGATTGTGTTTCTTGTAAGGTGACCTAGCGTTTGTTTCCCAGTCCTAAATGGAGTTGAATCACATGCAGTTTCTGGTCCTACGAGCAAGAGTTGTTTTATGATAAGAATAGTCACTATTGCGCTGCCATTGCCATACACAGGACAAAGAGCACTGGCTTCTGTTCCCAGCAGTACAGTGTATTGGACTGAAGAGGAGCTACTGTTCTTGACAGGTTCCTAAGCAGAATTAAACTAGATATGGCTGTGTGTGTAGGAAGCACAGTTCTTTTGTTCTGAGAAAGCTCACAATTCGGACCCCATAGGAAACACAGTAGAGTAGAAGAGTGCTCTTTTCTCAAAAGCAGAGTGTGTTTCTTGTAAGGTGAGCTAGCGTTTGTTTCCCAGAGCTAAATGGAGTTGAGTCACATGCAGTTTTTTGTCCTACGAGCAAGAGTTGTTTTCTGGTAAGACGAGACACTATTGTGCTCCAATTGCCATACACAGTGCAAATAGCACTCGCGTCTCTTCCCCGCAAGTACAGTGTATTGGACTGAAGAGGAGCTACTGTTCTTGTCAGTTTCCTAAGCAGAGTTGAACTAGATATGGTCCATGTGTGTAGGAAGCACAGTTCTTTGTTCTGAGCAAGCTCACTGTTTGGACCCATAGGAAACACAGTAGAGAAGAAGAGTGCTCTTTTCTCAAAAGCAGAGAGTGTTTCATGTAAGGCGAGCTAGCATTTGTTTCCCATTCCTAAACGGAGTTGAATCACATGCAGTTTCTGGTCCTACGAGCAAGAGTTGTTTTCTGGTAAGGAAAGTCACTATTGCGCTCCCATTGCCATACACAGTGCAAATAGCACTGGCGTCTGTTCCCAGCAAGTACAGTGTATTGGACTGAAGAGGAGCTACTGTTCTTGTCAGTTTCCTAAGCAGAGTTGAACTAGATAAGGACCGTGTGTGTAGAAAGCACAGTTCTTATGTTCTGAGCAAACTCACTGTTCTGGCCCTATAGGAAACACAGTAGAGTAGAAGAGTGCTCTTTTCTCAAAAGCAGAGTGTGTTTCTTGTAAGGCGAGCTAGCGTTTGTTTCCTAGTCCTAAATGGAGTTGAATCACATGCAGTTTGTGGTCCTACGAACAAGAGTTGTTTTCTGGTAAGGAAAGTCACTATTGCGCTCCCATTGCCATACACAGGGCAAATAGCACTGGCGTCTTTTCCCAGCAAGTACAGTGTATTGGACTGAATAGGAGCTACTGTTCTTGTCAGTTTCCTAAGCAGAGTTGAACTACATATGGTCCTTGTGTGTAGGAAGAACAGTTCTTTTGTTCTGAGCAAGCTCACTGTTTGGACCCCATAAGAAACACAGTAGAGTAGAAGAGTGCTCTTTTCCCTAAAGCAGAGTGTGTTTCTTGTAAGGCGAGCTAGCATTTGTTTCCCAGTCCTAAACGGAGTTGAATCACATGCAGTTTCTGGTCCTACGAGCAAGAGTTGTTTTCTGGTAAGGAAAGTCACTATGGCGCTCCCATTGCCATACACAGTGCAAATAGCACTCGCGTCTGTTCCCAGCAAGTACAGTGTATCGGACTGAAGAGGAGCTACTGTTCTTGTCAGTTTCCTAAGCAGAGTTGAACTAGATATGGCCCGTGTGTAGGAAGCACAGTTCTTTTGTTCTGAGCAAGCTCACTGTTCTGGCCCTATAGGAAACACAGTAGAGTAGAAGAGTGCTCTTTTCTCTAAAGCAGATTGTGTTTCTTGTAAGGTGAGCTAGCGTTTGTTTCCCAGTCCTAAATGGAGTTGAATCACATGCAGTTTCTGGTCCTATGAGCAAGAGTTGTTTTATGATAAGAATAGTCACTATTGCGCTGCCATTGCCATACACAGGACAAACAGCACTGGCTTCTGTTCCCAGCAGTACAGTGTATTGGACTGAAGAGGAGCTACTGTTCTTGTCGGGTTCCTAAGCAGAATTGAACTAGATATGGCTGTGTGTGTAGGAAGCACAGTTCTTTTGTTCTGAGCAAGCTCACTGTTCGGACCCCATAGGAAACACAGTACAGTAGAAGAGTGCTCTTTTCTCTAAAGCAGAGTGTGTTTCTGGTAAAGCGAGCTAGCGTTTGTTTCACAGTCCTAAATGGAGTGGAATCACATGCAGTTTCTGTCCTACGAGCAAGAGTTGTTTTATGGTAAGAATAGTCACTATTGTGCTGCCATTGCCATACACAGGGCAAATAGCACTCGCGTCAGTTAGCAGCAAGTACAGTGTATTGGACTGAAGAGGATCTACTGTTCTTGTCAGGTTCCTAAGCAGAATTGAACTAGATATGGACGTGTGTAGGAAGCACAGTTCTTTTGTTCTGAGCAAGCTCACTGTTCGGACCCCATAGGAAACACAGTACAGTAGAAGAGTGCTCTTTTCTCAAAAGCAGAGTGTGTTTCTTGTAAGCCGAGCTAGCGTTTGTTTTCTAGTCCTAAATGGAGTTGAATCACATGCAGTTTCTGGTCCTACGAACAAGAGTTGTTTTCTGGTAAGGAATGTCACTATTGTGCTCCCATTGCCATACACAGGGCAAATAGCACTCGCGTCTTTTCCCAGCAAGTACAGTGTATTGGACTGAATAGGAGCTACTGTTCTTGTCAGTTTCCTAAGCAGAGTTGAACTAGATATGGCCCGTGTGTAGGATGCACAGTTCTTTTGTTCTGAGCAAGCTCACTGTTCTGGCCCTATAGGAAACACAGTAGAGTAGAAGAGTGCTCTTTTCTCTAAAGCAGATTGTGTTTCTTGTAAGGTGACCTAGCGTTTGTTTCCCAGTCCTAAATGGAGTTGAATCACATGCAGTTTCTGGTCCTACGAGCAAGAGTTGTTTTATGATAAGAATAGTCACTATTGCGCTGCCATTGCCATACACAGGACAAAGAGCACTGGCTTCTGTTCCCAGCAGTACAGTGTATTGGACTGAAGAGGAGCTACTGTTCTTGACAGGTTCCTAAGCAGAATTAAACTAGATATGGCTGTGTGTGTAGGAAGCACAGTTCTTTTGTTCTGAGAAAGCTCACAATTCGGACCCCATAGGAAACACAGTAGAGTAGAAGAGTGCTCTTTTCTCAAAAGCAGAGTGTGTTTCTTGTAAGGTGAGCTAGCGTTTGTTTCCCAGAGCTAAATGGAGTTGAGTCACATGCAGTTTTTTGTCCTACGAGCAAGAGTTGTTTTCTGGTAAGACGAGACACTATTGTGCTCCAATTGCCATACACAGTGCAAATAGCACTCGCGTCTCTTTACCGCAAGTACAGTGTATTGGACTGAAGAGGAGCTACTGTTCTTGTCAGTTTCCTAAGCAGAGTTGAACTAGATATGGTCCATGTGTGTAGGATGCACAGTTCTTTGTTCTGAGCAAGCTCACTGTTTGGACCCATAGGAAACACAGTAGAGAAGAAGAGTGCTCTTTTCTCAAAAGCAGAGAGTGATTCATGTAAGGCGAGCTAGCATTTGTTTCCCATTCCTAAACGGAGTTGAATCACATGCAGTTTCTGGTCCTACGAGCAAGAGTTGTTTTCTGGTAAGGAAAGTCACTATTGCGCTCCCATTGCCATACACAGTGCAAATAGCACTGGCGTCTGTTCCCAGCAAGTACAGTGTATTGGACTGAAGAGGAGCTACTGTTCTTGTCAGTTTCCTAAGCAGAGTTGAACTAGATAAGGACCGTGTGTGTAGAAAGCACAGTTCTTATGTTCTGAGCAAACTCACTGTTCTGGCCCTATAGGAAACACAGTAGAGTAGAAGAGTGCTCTTTTCTCAAAAGCAGAGTGTGTTTCTTGTAAGGCGAGCTAGCGTTTGTTTCCTAGTCCTAAATGGAGTTGAATCACATGCAGTTTCTGGTGCTACGAACAAGAGTTGTTTTCTGGTAAGGAAAGTCACTATTGCGCTCCCATTGCCATACACAGGGCAAATAGCACTTGCGTCTTTTCCCAGCAAGTACAGTGTATTGGACTGAATAGGAGCTACTGTTCTTGTCAGTTTCCTAAGCAGAGTTGAACTACATATGGTCCTTGTGTGTAGGAAGCACAGTTCTTTTGTTCTGAGCAAGCTCACTGTTTGGACCCCATAAGAAACACAGTAGAGTAGAAGAGTGCTCTTTTCTCTAAAGCAGAGTGTGTTTCTTGTAAGGCGAGCTAGCGTTTGTTTCCCAGTCCTAAACGGAGTTGAATCACATGCAGTTTCTGGTCCTACGAGCAAGAGTTGTTTTCTGGTAAGGAAAGTCACTATGGCGCTCCCATTGCCATACACAGTGCAAATAGCACTCGCGTCTGTTCCCAGCAAGTACAGTGTATCGGACTGAAGAGGAGCTACTGTTCTTGTCAGTTTCCTAAGCAGAGTTGAACTAGATATGGCCCGTGTGTAGGAAGCACAGTTCTTTTGTTCTGAGCAAGCTCACTGTTCTGGCCCTATAGGAAACACAGTAGAGTAGAAGAGTGCTCTTTTCTCTAAAGCAGATTGTGTTTCTTGTAAGGTGAGCTAGCGTTTGTTTCCCAGTCCTAAATGGAGTTGAATCACATGCAGTTTCCGGTCCTATGAGCAAGAGTTGTTTTATGATAAGAATAGTCACTATTGCGCTGCCATTGCCATACACAGGACAAAGAGCACTGGCTTCTGTTCCCAGCAGTACAGTGTATTGGACTGAAGAGGAGTTACTGTTCTTGTTGGGTTCTTAAGCAGAATTGAACAAGATATGGCTGTGTGTGTAGGAAGCACAGTTCTTTTGTTCTGAGAAAGCTCACTGTTCGGACCCCATAGGAAACACAGTAGAGTAGAAGAGTGCTCTTTTCTCAAAAGCAGAGTGTGTTTCTTGTAAGGTGAGCTAGCGTTTGTTTCCCAGACCTAAATGGAGTTGAGTCACATGCAGTTTTTTGTCCTACGAGCAAGAGTTGTTTTCTGGTAAGACGAGTCACTATTGTGCTCCAATTGCCATACACAGTGCAAATAGCTCTCGTGTCTCTTCCCCGCAAGTACAGTGTATTGGACTGAAGAGGAGCTACTGTTCTTGTCAGTTTCCTAAGCAGAGTTGAACTAGATATGGTCGATGTGTGTAGAAAGCACAGTTCTTTTGTTCTGAGCAAGCTCACTGTTTGGACCCAATAGGAAACACAGTAGAGTAGAAGAGTGCTCTTTTCTCAGAAGCAGAGTGTGTTTCTTGTAAGGCGAGCTAGCATTTTTTTCCCAGTCCTAAATGGCGTTGAATCACATGGAGTGTGTGGTCCTACGAGCTAGAGTTGTTTTCTGGTAAGGAAAGTCACTATTGCGCTCCCTTTGCCATACACAGGACAAATAGCACTGGCATCTGTTCGCAGCAAGTACAGTGTATTGGACTGAAGACGATGTACTCTTCTTGTCAGGTTCCTAACCAGAATTGAACTAGAAATGGTCCATGTGTGTAGGAAGCACAGTTCTTTTGTTCTGAGCAAGCTCACTTTTCGGACCAACAGGAAACACAGTAGAGTAGAAGAGTGCTCTTTTCTCAAAAGCAGAGTGTGTTTTTTGTAAGGCAAGCTATCGTTTGTTTCCCAGTCCTCAATGGAGTTGAATCACATGCAGTTTCTGGACCTACGAGCTAGAGTTGTTTTCTGGTAAGGAAAGTCACTATTGCGCTCCCTTTGCCATACACAGTGCAAATAGCACTCGCGTCTGTTCCCAGCAAGTACAGTGTATCGGACTGAAGAGGAGCTACTGTTCTTCTCAGTTTCCTAAGCAGAGTTAAACTAGACATTGCCCGTGTGTGTAGGTAGCACAGTTCTTTTTTTCTGAGCAAGCTCAATGTTCTGGCCCTATAGGAAACACATTAGAGTAGAATACTGCTCTTTTCTCAAAAGCAGAGTGTGTTTCTTGTAAGGCGAGCTAGCGTTTGTTTTCCAGTCCTAAATGGAGTGGAATCACATGCAGTTTCTGGTTCTACGAGCAAGAGTTGTTTTATGGTAAGAATAGTCACTATTGCGCTGCCATTGCCATACACAGGACAAATAGCACTGGCGTCTGTTCCCAGCAAGTACAGTGTATTGGACTGAAGAGGATCTACTGTTCTTGTCAGGTTCCTAAGCAGAATTGAACTAGATATGGCCGTGTGTGTAGGAAGCACAGTGCTTTTATTCTGAGCAAGATTACTTTTCGGACCCCTAGGAAACACAGTAGAGTAGAAGAGTGCTCTTTTCTCAAAAGCAGAGTGTGTTTCTTGTAAGGCGAGCTAGCGTTTGTTTCCCAGTCCTAAATGGAGTTGAGTCACATGCAGTTTTTTGTCCTAGGAGCAAGAGTTGTTTTCTGGTAAGACGAGACACTATTGTGCTCCAATTGCCATACACAGTGCAAATAGCACTCGCGTCTCTTCCCCGCAAGTACAGTGTATTGGACTGAAGAGGAGCTACTGTTCTTGTCAGTTTCCTAAGCAGAGTTGAACTAGATATGATCCATGTGTGTAGGAAGCACAGTTCTTTGTTCTGAGCAAGCTCACTGTTTGGACCCATAGGAAACACAGTAGAGAAGAAGAGTGCTCTTTTCTCAAAAGCAGAGTGTGTTTCATGTAAGGCGAGCTAGTATTTGTTTCCCATTCCTAAACGGAGTTGAATCACATGCAGTTTCTGGTCCTACGAACAAGAGTTGTTTTCTGGTAAGGAAAGTCACTATTGCGCTCCCATTGCCATACACAGGGCAAATAGCACTCGCGTCTTTTCCCAGCAAGTACAGTGTATTGGACTGAATAGGAGCTACTGTTCTTGTCAGTTTCCTAAGCAGAGTTGAACTACATATGGTCCTTGTGTGTAGGAAGCACAGTTCTTTTGTTCTGAGCAAGCTCACTGTTTGGACCCCATAGGAAACACAGTAGAGTAGAAGAGTGCTCTTTTCTCTAAAGCAGAGTGTGTTTCTTGTAAGGCGAGCTAGCATTTGTTTCCCAGTCCTAAACGGAGTTGAATCACATGCAGTTTCTGGTCCTACGAGCAAGAGTTGTTTTCTGGTAAGGAAAGTCACTATGGCGCTCCCATTGCCATACACAGTGCAAATAGCACTCGCGTCTGTTCCCAGCAAGTACAGTGTATCGGACTGAAGAGGAGCTACTGTTCTTGTCAGTTTCCTAAGCAGAGTTGAACTAGATATGGCCCGTGTGTAGGAAGCACAGTTCTTTTGTTCTGAGCAAGCTCACTGTTTGGACCCAATAGGAAACACAGTAGAGTAGAAGAGTGCTCTTTTCTCAGAAGCAGAGTGTGTTTCTTGTAAGGCGAGCTAGCATTTGTTTCCCAGTCCTAAATGGCGTTGAATCACATGGAGTGTGTGGTCCTACGAGCTAGAGTTGTTTTCTGGTAAGGAAAGTCACTATTGCGCTCCCTTTGCCATACACAGGACAAATAGCACTGGCATCTGTTCGCAGCAAGTACAGTGTATCGGACTGAAGAGGAGCTACTGTTCTTATCAGTTTCCTAAGCAGAGTTGAACTATATATGGTCCATGTGTGTAGGAAGCACAGTTCTTTGTTCTGAGCAAGCTCACTGTTTGGACCCCATAGGAAACACAGTAGAGTAGAAGAGTGCTCTTTTCTCTAAAGCAGAGTGTGTTTCTTGTAATGCGAGCTAGCATTTGTTCCGCTGTCCTAAATGGAGTTGAATCCCATGCAGTTTCTGGTACTACGAGCAAGAGTTGTTTTCTGGTAAGAAGATTCACTATTGCGCTGCCATTGCCATACACAGGACAAATAGCACTGGCATCTGTTCGCAGCAAGTACAGTGTATTGGACTGAAGAGGATGTACTGTTCTTGTCAGGTTCCTAAGCAGAATTGAACTAGATATGGTCCATGTGTTTAGGAAGCACAGTTCTTTTGTTCGGAGCAAGCTCACTCTTCAGACCCAACAGGAAACACAGTAGAGTAGAAGAGTGCTCTTTTCTCTAAAGCAGAGTGTGTTTCTGGTAAAGCGAGCTAGCGTTTGTTTCCCAGTCCGAAATGGAGTGGAATCACATGCAGTTTCTGTCCTACGAGCAAGAGTTTTTTTATGGTAAGAATAGTCACTATTGTGCTGCCATTGCCATACACAGGGCAAATAGCACTCGCGTCAGTTAGCAGCAAGTACAGTGTATTGGACTGAAGAGGATCTACTGTTCTTGTCAGGTTCCTAAGCAGAATTGAACTAGATATGGACGTGTGTAGGAAGCACAGTTCTTTTGTTCTGAGCAAGCTCACTGTTCGGACCCCATAGGAAACACAGTACAGTAGAAGAGTGCTCTTTTCTCAAAAGCAGAGTGTTTTTCTTGTAAGCCGAGCTAGCGTTTGTTTTCTAGTCCTAAATGGAGTTGAATCACATGCAGTTTCTGGTCCTAGGAACAAGAGTTGTTTTCTGGTTAGGAAAGTCACTATTGTGCTCCCATTGCCATACACAGGGCAAATAGCACTCGCGTCTTTTCCCAGCAAGTACAGTGTATTGGACTGAATAGGAGCTACTGTTCTTGTCAGTTTCCTAAGCAGAGTTGAACTAGATATGGCCCGTGTATAGGAAGCACAGTTCTTTTGTTCTGAGCAAGCTCACTGTTCTGGCCCTATAGGAAACACAGTAGAGTAGAAGAGTGCTCTTTTCTCTAAAGCAGATTGTGTTTCTTGTAAGGTGACCTAGCGTTTGTTTCCCAGTCCTAAATGGAGTTGAATCACATGCAGTTTCTGGTCCTACGAGCAAGAGATGTTTTATGATAAGAATAGTCACTATTGCGCTGCCATTGCCATACACAGGACAAAGAGCACTGGCTTCTGTTCCCAGCAGTACAGTGTATTGGACTGAAGAGGAGCTACTGTTCTTGACAGGTTCCTAAGCAGAATTAAACTAGATATGGCTGTGTGTGTAGGAAGCACAGTTCTTTTGTTCTGAGAAAGCTCACAATTCGGACCCCATAGGAAACACAGTAGAGTAGAAGAGTGCTCTTTTCTCAAAAGCAGAGTGTGTTTCTTGTAAGGTGAGCTAGCGTTTGTTTCCCAGAGCTAAATGGAGTTGAGTCACATGCAGTTTTTTGTCCTACGAGCAAGAGTTGTTTTCTGGTAAGACGAGACACTATTGTGCTCCAATTGCCATACACAGTGCAAATAGCACTCGCGTCTCTTCCCCGCAAGTACAGTGTATTGGACTGAAGAGGAGCTACTGTTCTTGTCAGTTTCCTAAGCAGAGTTGAACTAGATATGGTCCATGTGTGTAGGAAGCACAGTACTTTGTTCTGAGCAAGCTCACTGTTTGGACCCATAGGAAACACAGTAGAGAAGAAGAGTGCTCTTTTCTCAAAAGCAGAGAGTGTTTCATGTAAGGCGAGCTAGCATTTGTTTCCCATTCCTAAACGGAGTTGAATCACATGCAGTTTCTGGTCCTACGAGCAAGAGTTGTTTTCTGGTAAGGAAAGTCACTATTGCGCTCCCATTGCCATACACAGTGCAAATAGCACTGGCGTCTGTTCCCAGCAAGTACAGTGTATTGGACTGAAGAGGAGCTACTGTTCTTGTCAGTTTCCTAAGCAGAGTTGAACTAGATAAGGACCGTGTGTGTAGAAAGCACAGTTCTTATGTTCTGAGCAAACTCACTGTTCTGGCCCTATAGGAAACACAGTAGAGTAGAAGAGTGCTCTTTTCTCAAAAGCAGAGTGTGTTTCTTGTAAGGCGAGCTAGCGTTTGTTTCCTAGTCCTAAATGGAGTTGAATCACATGCAGTTTCTGGTCCTACGAACAAGAGTTGTTTTCTGGTAAGGAAAGTCACTATTGCGCTCCCATTGCCATACACAGGGCAAATAGCACTCGCGTCTTTTCCCAGCAAGTACAGTGTATTGGACTGAATAGGAGCTACTGTTCTTGTCAGTTTCCTAAGCAGAGTTGAACTACATATGGTCCTTGTGTGTAGGAAGCACAGTTCTTTTGTTCAGAGCAAGCTCACTGTTTGGACCCCATAAGAAACACAGTAGAGTAGAAGAGTGCTCTTTTCCCTAAAGCAGAGTGTGTTTCTTGTAAGGCGAGCTAGCATTTGTTTCCCAGTCCTAAACGGAGTTGAATCACATGCAGTTTCTGGTCCTACGAGCAAGAGTTGTTTTCTGGTAAGGAAAGTCACTATGGCGCTCCCATTGCCATACACAGTGCAAATAGCACTCGCGTCTGTTCCCAGCAAGTACAGTGTATCGGACTGAAGAGGAGCTACTGTTCTTGTCAGTTTCCTAAGCAGAGTTGAACTAGATATGGCCCTGTGTGTAGGAAGCACAGTTCTTTTGTTCTGAGCAAGCTCACTGTTCTGGCCCTATAGGAAACACAGTAGAGTAGAAGAGTGCTCTTTTCTCTAAAGCAGATTGTGTTTCTTGTAAGGTGAGCTAGCGTTTGTTTCCCAGTCCTAAATGGAGTTGAATCACATGCAGTTTCCGGTCCTATGAGCAAGAGTTGTTTTATGATAAGAATAGTCACTATTGCGCTGCCATTGCCATACACAGGACAAACAGCACTGGCTTCTGTTCCCAGCAGTACAGTGTATTGGACTGAAGAGGAGCTACTGTTCTTGTCGGGTTCCTAAGCAGAATTGAACTAGATATGGCTGTGTGTAGGAAGCACAGTTCTTTTGTTCTGAGCAAGCTCACTGTTCGGACCCCATAGGAAACACAGTACAGTAGAAGAGTGCTCTTTTCTCTAAAGCAGAGTGTGTTTCTGGTAAAGCGAGCTAGCGTTTGTTTCCCAGTCCTAAATGGCGTTGAATCACATGGAGTGTGTGGTCCTACGAGCTAGAGTTGTTTTCTGGTAAGGAAAGTCACTATTGTGCTCCCTTTGCCATACACAGGACAAATAGCACTGGCATCTGTTTGCAGCAAGTACAGTGTATTGGACTGAAGACGATGGACTGTTCTTGTCAGGTTCCTAACCAGAATTGAACTAGATATGGTCCATGTGTGTAGGAAGCACAGTTCTTTTGTTCTGAGCAAGCTCACTTTTCGGACCAACAGGAAACACAGTAGAGTAGAAGAGTGCTCTTTTCTCAAAAGCAGAGTGTGTTTTTTGTAAGGCAAGCTATCGTTTGTTTCCCAGTCCTCAATGGAGTTGAATCACTTGCAGTTTCTGGACCTACGAGCTAGAGTTGTTTTCTGGTAAGGAAAGTCACTATTGCGCTCCCTTTGCCATACACAGTGCAAATAGCACTCGCGTCTGTTCCCAGCAAGTACAGTGTATAGGACTGAAGAGTAGCTACTGTTCTTCTCAGTTTCCTAAGCAGAGTTAAACTAGACATTGCCCGTGTGTGTAGGAAGCACAGTTCTTTTTTTCTGAGCAAGCTCAATGTTCTGGCCCTATAGGAAACACAGTAGAGTAGAATACTGCTCTTTTCTCAAAAGCAGAGTGTGTTTCTTGTAAGGCGAGCTAGCGTTTGTTTCCCAGTCCTAAATGGAGTGGAATCACATGCAGTTTCTGGTTCTACGAGCAAGAGTTGTTTTATGGTAAGAATAGTCACTATTGCGCTGCCATTGCCATACACAGGACAAATAGCACTGGCGTCTGTTCCCAGCAAGTACAGTGTATTGGACTGAAGAGGATCTACTGTTCTTGTCAGGTTCCTAAGCAGAATTGAACTAGATATGGCCGTGTGTGTAGGAAGCACAGTGCTTTTTTTCTGAGCAAGATTACTTTTCGGACCCCTAGGAAACACAGTAGAGTAGAAGAGTGCTCTTTTCTCAAAAGCAGAGTGTGTTTCTTGAAAGCGAGCTAGCGTTTGTTTCCCAGACCTAAATGGAGTTGAGTCACATGCAGTTTTTTGTCCTACGAGCAAGAGTTGTTTTCTGGTAAGACGAGTCACTATTGTGCTCCAATTGCCATACACAGTGCAAATAGCACTCGTGTCTCTTCCCCGCAAGTACAGTGTATTGGATTGAAGAGGAGCTACTGTTCTTGTCAGTTTCCTAAGCAGAATTGAACTAGATATGGTCGATGTGTGTAGGAAGCACAGTTCTTTTGTTCTGAGCAAGCTCACTGTTTGGACCCCATAGGAAACACAGTAGAGTAGAAGAGTGCTCTTTTCTCAGAAGCAGAGTGTGTTTCTTGTAAGGCGAGCTAGCATTTGTTTCCCAGTCCTAAATGGCGTTGAATCACATGGAGTGTGTGGTCCTACGAGCAAGAGTTGTTTTCTGGTAAGGAAAGTCACTATTGCGCTCCCTTTGCCATACACAGTGCAAATAGCACTCACGTCTGTTTCCAGCAAGTACAGTGTATCGGACTGAAGTGGAGCTACTGTTCTTATCAGTTTCCTAAGCAGAGTTGAACTATATATGGTCCATGTGTGTAGGAAGCACAGTTCTTTGTTCTGAGCAAGCTCACTGTTTGGACCCCATAGGAAACACAGTAGAGTAGAAGAGTGCTCTTTTCTCTAAAGCAGAGTGTGTTTCTTGTAATGCGAGCTAGCATTTGTTCCGCTGTCCTAAATGGAGTTGAATCCCATGCAGTTTCTGGTACTACGAGCAAGAGTTGTTTTCTGGTAAGAAGATTCACTATTGCGCTGCCATTGCCATACACAGGACAAATAGCACTGGCATCTGTTCGCAGCAAGTACAGTGTATTGGACTGAAGAGGATGTACTGTTCTTGTCAGGTTCCTAAGCAGAATTGAACTAGATATGGTCCATGTGTGTAGGAAGCACAGTTCTTTTGTTCTGAGCAAGCTCACTCTTCAGACCCAACAGGAAACACACTAGAGTAGAAGAGTGCTCTTTTCTCAAAAGCAGAGTATGTTTCTTGTAAGGCGAGCAAGAGTTTGTTTCCCAGTCATAAATGGAGTGGAATCACATGCAGTTTCTGGTTCTATGAGCAAGAGTTGTTTTATGGTAAGAATAGTCACTATTGCGCTGCCATTGCCATACACAGGACAAATAGCACTGGCGTCTGTTCCCAGCAAGTACAGTGTATTGGACTGAATAGGAGCTACTGTTCTTGTCAGTTTCCTAAGTAGAGTTGAACTACATATGGTCCTTGTGTGTAGGAAGCACAGTACTTTTGTTCTGAGCAAGCTCACTGTTTGGAAGCCATAGGAAACACAGTAGAGTAGAAGAGTGCTCTTTTCTCTAAAGCAGAGTGTGTTTCTGGTAAAGCGAGCTAGCGTTTGTTTCCCAGTCCTAAATGGAGTGGAATCACATGCAGTTTCTGTCCTACGAGCAAGAGTTGTTTTATGGTAAGAATAGTCACTATTGTGCTGCCATTGCCATACACAGGGCAAATAGCACTCGCGTCAGTTAGCAGCAAGTACAGTGTATTGGACTGAAGAGGATCTACTGTTCTTGTCAGGTTCCTAAGCAGAATTGAACTAGATATGGACGTGTGTAGGAAGCACAGTTCTTTTGTTCTGAGCAAGCTCACTGTTCGGACCCCATAGGAAACACAGTACAGTAGAAGAGTGCTCTTTTCTCAAAAGCAGAGTGTGTTTCTTGTAAGCTGAGCTAGCGTTTGTTTTCTAGTCCTAAATGGAGTTGAATCACATGCAGTTTCTGGTCCTACGAACAAGAGTTGTTTTCTGGTTAGGAAAGTCACTATTGTGCTCCCATTGCCATACACAGGGCAAAAAGCACTCGCGTCTTTTCCCAGCAAGTACAGTGTATTGGACTGAATAGGAGCTACTGTTCTTGTCAGTTTCCTAAGCAGAGTTGAACTAGATATGGCCCGTGTGTAGGAAGAACAGTTCTTTTGTTCTGAGCAAGCTCACTGTTCTGGCCCTATAGGAAACACAGTAGAGTAGAAGAGTGCTCTTTTCTCTAAAGCAGATTGTGTTTCTTGTAAGGTGACCTAGCGTTTGTTTCCCAGTCCTAAATGGAGTTGAATCACATGCAGTTTCTGGTCCTACGAGCAAGAGTTGTTTTATGATAAGAATAGTCACTATTGCGCTGCCATTGCCATACACAGGACAAAGAGCACTGGCTTCTGTTCCCAGCAGTACAGTGTATTGGACTGAAGAGGAGCTACTGTTCTTGACAGGTTCCTAAGCAGAATTAAACTAGATATGGCTGTGTGTGTAGGAAGCACAGTTCTTTTGTTCTGAGAAAGCTCACAATTCGGACCCCATAGGAAACACAGTAGAGTAGAAGAGTGCTCTTTTCTCAAAAGCAGAGTGTGTTTCTTGTAAGGTGAGCTAGCGTTTGTTTCCCAGACCTAAATGGAGTTGAGTCACATGCAGTTTTTTGTCCTACGAGCAAGAGTTGTTTTCTGGTAAGACGAGACACTATTGTGCTCCAATTGCCATGCACAGTGCAAATAGCACTCGCGTCTCTTCCCCGCAAGTACAGTGTATTGGACTGAAGAGGAGCTACTGTTCTTGTCAGTTTCCTAAGCAGAGTTGAACTAGATATGGTCCATGTGTGTAGGAAGCACAGTTCTTTGTTCTGAGCAAGCTCACTGTTTGGACCCATAGGAAACACAGTAGAGAAGAAGAGTGCTCTTTTCTCAAAAGCAGAGAGTGTTTCATGTAAGGCGAGCTAGCATTTGTTTCCCATTCCTAAACGGAGTTGAATCACATGCAGTTTCTGGTCCTACGAGCAAGAGTTGTTTTCTGGTAAGGAAAGTCACTATTGCGCTCCCATTGCCATACACAGTGCAAATAGCACTGGCGTCTGTTCCCAGCAAGTACAGTGTATTGGACTGAAGAGGAGCTACTGTTCTTGTCAGTTTCCTAAGCAGAGTTGAACTAGATAAGGACCGTGTGTGTAGAAAGCACAGTTCTTATGTTCTGAGCAAACTCACTGTTCTGGCCTTATAGGAAACACAGTAGAGTAGAAGAGTGCTCTTTTCTCAAAAGCAGAGTGTGTTTCTTGTAAGGTGAGCTAGCGTTTGTTTCCCAGACCTAAATGGAGTTGAGTCACATGCAGTTTTTTGTCCTACGAGCAAGAGTTGTTTTCTGGTAAGACGAGTCACTATTGTGCTCCAATTGCCATACACAGTGCAAATAGCTCTCGCGTCTCTTCCCCGCAAGTACAGTGTATTGGACTGAAGAGGAGCTACTGTTCTTGTCAGTTTCCTAAGCAGAGTTGAACTAGATATGGTCGATGTGTGTAGAAAGCACAGTTCTTTTGTTCTGAGCAAGCTCACTGTTTGGACCCCAGAGGAAACACAGTAGAGTAGAAGAGTGCTCTTTTCTCAGAAGCAGAGTGTGTTTCTTGTAAGGCGAGCTAGCATTTGTTTCCCAGTCCTAAATGGCGTTGAATCACATGGAGTGTGTGGTCCTACAAGCTAGAGTTGTTTTCTGGTAAGGAAAGTCACTATTGCGCTCCCTTTGCCATACACAGTACAAATAGCACTGGCATCTGTTCGCAGCAAGTACAGTGTATTGGACTGAAGACGATGTACTGTATTTGTCAGGTTCCTAACCAGAATTGAACTAGAAATGGTCCATGTGTGTAGGAAGCACAGTTCTTTTGTTCTGAACAAGCTCACTTTTCAGACCAAGAGGAAACACAGTAGAGTAGAAGAGTGCTCTTTTCTCAAAAGCAGAGTGTGTTTTTTGTAAGGCAAGCTATCGTTTGTTTCCCAGTCCTCAATGGAGTTGAATCACATGCAGTTTCTGGACCTACGAGCTAGAGTTGTTTTCTGGTAAGGAAAGTCACTATTGCGCTCCCATTGCCATACCCAGTGCAAATAGCCCTCCCGTCTGTTCCCAGCAAGTACATTGTATTGGACCGAAGAGGAGCTACTGTTCTTCTCAGTTTCCTAAGCAGAGTTGAACTAGATATGGCCCGTGTGTGTAGGAAGTACAGTTCTTTTTTTCTGAGCAACCTCACTGTTCTGGCCCTATAGGAAACACAGTAGAGTAGAAGAGTGCTCTTTTCTCAAAAGCAGAGTGTGTTTCTTGTAAAGGGAGCTAGAGTTTATTTCCCAGTCCTAAAAGGAGTTGAATCCCATGCAGTTTCTGGTCCTACGAGCAAGAGTTGTTTTCTGGTAAGAAGAGTCACTATTGCGCTGCCATTGCCATACACAGGACAAATAGCACTGGCGTCTCTTTCCAGGAAGTACAGTGTGTTCGACTGAAGAGGATGTACTGTCCTTGTCAAGTTCCTAAGCAGACTTGAACTAGATATGGCCGTGTGTGTAGGAAGCACAGTTTTTTTGTTTTGAGCAAGCTCACTTTTCGGAACACCTAGGAAACACAGTAGAGTAGAAGAGTGCTCTTTTCTCAAAAGCAGAGTGTGTTATTTGGAAGGCGAGCTAGCGTTTTTTTCCCAGTCCTAAATGGAGTTGAGTCACATGCAGTTTTTTTTCCTACGAGCATGAAGTGTTTTCTCGTAAGACAAGTCACTATTGTGTTCCAATTGCCATACACAGTGCAAATAGCACTGGCGTCTGTTCCCCGCAAGTACAGTGTATTGGACTGAAGAGGAGCTACTGTTCTTGTCAGTTTCCTAAGCAGAGTTGAACTAGATATGGCCCGTGTGTGTAGGAAGCACAGTTCTTATGTTCTGAGCAAGCTCACTGTTCTGGCCCCAGAGGAAACACAGTAGAGTAGAAGAGTGCTCTTTTCTCTAAAGCAGAGTGTGTTTCTTGTAATGTGAGCTAGCTTTTGTTTCCCAGTCCTAAATGGAGTTGAATCACATGCAGTTTCTGGTCCTACGAGCAAGAGTTGCTTTCTGGTAAGACGAGTCACTATTGTGCTAAAATTGCCATACACAGTGCAAATAGCACTCGCGTCTGTTCCCCGCAAGTAAAGTGTATTGGACTGAAGAGGAGACACTGTTCTTGTCAGTTTCATAAGCAGAGTTGAACTAGATATGGCCCGTGTGTGTAGAAAGCAGAGTTCTTTTGTTCTGAGCAAGCTCACTGTTCGGACCCCATAGGAAACACAGTAGAGTAGAAGAGTGCTCTTTTCTCAAAAGCAGAGTGTGTTTCTTGTAAGGCGAGCTAGCATTTGTTTCCCAGTCCTAAATGGAGTTGAATCACATGCAGTTTCTGGTCCTACGAGCAAGAGTTGTTTTCTGGTAAGGAAAGTCACTATTGTGCTCCTATTGCCATCCACAGTACAAATAGCACTCATGTCTTTTCCCAGCAAGTACAGTGTATTGGACTGAAGAGGAGCTACTGTTCTTGTCAGTTTCCTAAGCAGAGTTCAACTAGATATGGCCCGTGTGTAGGAAGCACAGTTCTTATGTTCTGAGCAAGCTCAGTGTTCTGGCCCTATAGGAAACACAGTAGAGTATATGAGTGCTCTTTTCTCTAAAGCCGAGTGTGTTTCTTGTAAGGCGAGCTAGCGTTTGTTTCCCAATCCTAAATGGAGTTGAATCACATGCAGTTTCTGGTCCTACGAGCAAGAGTTGTTTTCTGGTAAGATGAGTCACTATTGTGCTCCCATTGACATACACAGTGCAAATAGCACTCGCGTCTCTTTCCAGCAAGTAGAGTGTATCGGACTAAAGAGGAGCTACTGTTCTTGTCAGTTTCCTATGCACAGTTGAACTAGATATGGTCGTGTGAGTAGGAAGTACAGTTTTTTTGTTCTGAGGAAGCTCACTGGTCAGAACACATAGGAAACACAGTAGAGTAGAAGAGTGCTCTTTTCTCAAAAGCAGAGTGTGTTTCTTGGAAGTCGAGCTAGCGTTTGTTTCCCAGTAAATGGAGTTGAGTCACATGCAGTTTTTTGTCCTACGAGCAAGAGCTGTTTTCTGGTAAGAGAAGTCACTATTGCGCTCCAATTGCCATACACAGTGCAAATAGCACTCGCGTCTGTTCCCTGCAAGTACAGTGTATTGGACGGAAGAGGAGCTATTGTTCTTGTCAGTTTCCTAAGCAGAGTTGAACTAGATATGGCCCATGTGTGTAGGAAGCACAGTTCTTTTGTTCTGAGCAAGCTCACTGTTCGGACCACATAGGAAACACAGTAGAATAGAAGAGTGCTCTTTTCTCAAAAGCAGAGTGTGTTTCATGTAAGGCGAGCTAGCATTTGTTTCCCAATCCTAAATGGAGTTGAATCACATGCAGTTTCTGGTCTTACGAGCAAGAAATGTTTTCTGGTAAGGAAAGTCACTATTGCGCTCCCATTGACATACACAGTGCATATAGCACTCGCGTCTGTTCCCAGCAAGTACAGTGTATCGGACTGAAGAGGAGCTACTGTTCTTGTCAGTTTCCTAAGCATAGTTGAACTAGATACGGCCCGTGTGTAGGAAGCACAGTACTTTTGTTCTGAGCAAGCTCACTGTTCTGGTCCTATAGGAAACACAGTAGAGTAGAAGTGTGCTCTTTTCTCTAAAGCAGAGTGTGTTCCTTGTAAGGTGAGCTAGCTTTTGTTTGCCAGTCCTAAATGGAGTTGAATCACATGCAGTTTCTGGTCCTACAAGCAAGAGTTGTTTTCTGGTAAGAAGAGTCACTTTTGCGCTGCCATTGCCATACACAGGACAAACAGCACTGGCGTCTCTTCCCAGGAAGGACAGTGTATTGGACTGAAGAAGATCTACTGTTCTTGTCAGGTTCCTAAGCAGACTTGAACTAGATATGGCCGTGTGTGTAGGAAGCACAGTTTTTTTGTTCTGAGCAATCTCACTTTTCGGAACACCTAGGAAACACAGTAGAGTAGAAGAGTGCTCTTTTCTCAAAAGCAGAGTGTGTTTCTTGTAAAGCGAGCTAGAGTTTGTTTCCCAGTCCTAAATGGAGTGGAATCACATGCAGTTTCTGGTCCTATGAGCAAGAGTTGTTTTCTGGTAAGAAGAGTCACTATTGCGCTGCCATTGGCATACACAGGACAAATAGCACTGGCGTCTGTTCCCAGCAAGTATAGTGTATTGGACTGAAGAGGATCTACTGTTCTTGTCAGGTTCCTAAGCAGACTTGAACTAGATATGGCCATGTGTGTAGGAAGCACAGTTCTTTTGTTCTGAGCAAGCTCACTGTTCGGACACCATAGGAAACACAGTAGAGTAGAAGAGTGCTCTTTTCTCAAAAGCAGAGTGTGTTTCTTGTAAGGCGAGCTCGCGTTTGTTTCCCAGTCCTAAATGGAGTTGAATCACATGCAGTTTCTGGTCCTAAGAGCAAGAGTTGTGTTCTGGTAAGGAAAGTCACTATTGCGCTGCCCTTGACATACATAGTGCAAATAGCTCTCGCGTCTATTCCCAGCAAGTACAGTGTATCGGACTGAAGAGGAGCTACTGTTCTTCTCAGTTTCCTAAGCAGAGTTGAACTAGATATGGCCCGTGTGTGTAGGAAGCACAGTTCTTATATTCTGAACAAGCTCACTGTTCTGGCCCTATTGGAAACACAGTAGAGTAGAAGAGTGCTCTTTTCTCAAAAGCAGAGTGTGTTTTTGTAAGGCGAGCTAGCGTTTGTTTCCTAGTCCTAAATGGAGTTGAATCACATGCAGTTTCTGGTCCTACGAAAAAGAGCTGTTTTCTGGTAAGGAAAGTCACTATTGTGCTCCCATTGCCCTACACAAGGCAAATAGCACTCGCATCTTTTCTCAGCAAGTACAGTGTATTGGACTGAGTAGGAGCTACTGTTCTTGTCAGTTTCCTAAGCATAGTTCAACTAGATATGGACCGTGTGTAGGAAGCACAGTTCTTATGTTCTGAGCAAGCTCACTGTTCTGGCCCTATAGGAAACACAGTAGAGTAGAATAGTGCTCTATTCTCTGAAGCAGAGTGTGTTTCTTGTAAGGCGAGCTAGCGTTTGTTTCCTAGTCCTAAATGGAGTTGAGTCACACGCAGTTTTTTGTCCTACGAGCAAGAGTTGTTTTCTGGTAAGACAAATCACTATTGTGCTCCAATTGCCATACACAGTGCAAATAGCACTAGCGTCTGTTCCCTGTAAGTACAGTGTATTGGAAGGAAGAGGAGCTATTGTTCTTGTCAGTTTCCTAAGCAGAGTTGAACTAGATATGGCCGTATGTGTAGGAAGCACAGTTCTTTTGTTCTGAGCAAGCTCACTGTTCGGACCCCATAGGAAACACAGTAGAGTAGAAGAGTGCTCTTTTCTCAAAAGCAGAGTGTGTTTCATGTAAGGCGAGCTAGCATTTGTTTCCCAGTCCTAAATGGAGTTGAATCTCATGCAGTTTCTGGTCTTACGAGCAAGAGTTGTTTTCTGGTAAGGAAAGTCACTATTGCGCTCCCATTGACATACACAGTGCAAATAGCACTCGCGTCTGTTCCCAGCAAGTACAGTGTATCGGACTGAAGAGGAGCTACTGTTCTTATCAGTTTCCTAAGCAGAGTTGAACTAGATATGGCCCGTGTGTAGGAAGTACAGTTCTTTTGTTCTGAGCAAGCTCACTGTTCTGGCCCTATAGGAAACACAGTAGAGTAGAAGAGTGCTCTTTTCTCTAAAGCAGAGTGTGTTTCTTGTAACGTGAGCTAGCTTTTGTTTCCCAGTCCTAAATGGAGTTGAATCACATGCAGTTTCTGGTCCTACAAGCAAGAGTTGTTTTCTGGTAAGAAGAGTCACTATTGCACTGCCATTGCCATACACAGGACAAATAGCACTGGCGTCTTTTCCCAGCAAGTACAGTGTATTGGACTGAAGAGGATCTACTGTTCTTGTCAGGTTCCTAAGCAGAAGTGAACTAGATATGGCCGTGTGTGTAGGAAGCACAGTTCTTTTGTTCTGAGCAAGCTCACTGTTCGGACCCCATAGGAAACACAGTAGAGTAGAAGAGTGCTCTTTTCTCAAAAGCAGAGTGTGTTTCTTGTAAGTCGAGCTAGCGTTTGTTTCCCAGTCCTAAATGGAGTTGAGTCACATGCAGTTTTTTGTCCTACGAGCAAGAGTTGTTTTCTGGTAAGACGAGTCACTATTGTGCTCCAATGCCATACACAGTGCAAATAGCACTCGCGTCTCTTCCCCGCAAGTACAGTGTATCGGACTGAAGAGGAGCTACTGTTCTTGTTTGTTTCCTAAGCAGAGTTGAACTAGATATGGCACGTGTGTGTAGAAAGCACAGTTCTTTTGTTCTGAGCAAGCTCACTGTTCGGACCCCATAGGAAACACAGTAGAGTAGAAGAGTGCTCTTTTCTCAAAAGCAGAGTGTGTTTCTTGTAAGGCGAGCTAGCATTTGTTTCCCAGTCCTAAATGGCGTTGAATCACATGCAGTTTCTGGTCCTACGAGCAAGAGTTGTTTTCTGGTAAGGAAAGTCACTATTGCGCTCCAATTGCCATACACAGTGCAAATAGCACTCGCGTCTGTTCCCAGCAAGTACAGTGTATCGGACTGAAGAGGAGCTTCTGTTCTTGTCAGTTTCCTAAGCAGAGTTGAACTAGATATGATCCGTTTGTTTAGGAAGCACAGTTCTTTTGTTCTGAGAAAGCTCACTGTTCTGGCCCTATAGGAAACACAATAGAGTAGAAGAGTGCTCTTTTCCCTAAAGCAGAGTGTGTTTCTTGTAAGGCGAGCTAGCGTTTGTTTCCCAGTACTAAATGGAGTTGAATCACATGCAGTTTCTAGTCCTACGAGCAAGAGTTGTTTTATGGTAAGAAGAGTCACTATTGCACTGCCATTGCCATACACAGGACAAATAGCACTGGCGTCTGTTCCCAGCAAGTACAGTGTATTGTACAGAAGAGGATCTACTGTTCTTGTCAGGTTCCTAAGCAGAATTGAACTGGATATCCGTGTGTGTAGGAAGCACAGTTCTAATGTTCTGAGCAATTTCAATCTTCTGTCTCTTTAGGAAACACAGTAGAGTAGAAGAGTGCTCTTTTCCCAAAAGCAGAGTGTATTCCTTGCATGGAGAGCTAGCGTTTGTTTCCTAGTCCTAAATGGAGTTGAGTCACATGCAGTTTTTTGTCCTACGAGCAAGTTTTGTTTTCTGGTAAGACAAGTCACTATTGTGCTCCAATTGCCATACACAGTGCAAAAGCACTCGCGTCTGTTCCCTGCAAGTACAGTGTATTGGAAGGAAGAGGAGCTATTGTTCTTGTCAGTTTCCTAAGCAGAGTTGAACGAGATATGGCCCTGTGTGTAGGAAGCACAGTCCTTTTGTTCTGAGCAAGCTCACTGTTCTGGCCCTATAGGAAACACAGTAGAGTAGAAGAGTGCTCTTTTCTCTAAAGCAGAGTGTGTTTCATGTAAGGCGAGCTAGCATTTGTTTCCCAGTCCTAAATGGAGTTGAATCTCATGCAGTTTCTGGTCTTACGAGCAAGAGTTGTTTTCTGGTAAGGAAAGTCACTATTGCGCTCCCATTGACATACACAGTGCAAATAGCACTCGCGTCTGTTCCAAGCAAGTACAGTGTATTGGACTGAATAGGAGCTACTGTTCTTGTCAGTTTCCTAAGCAGAGTTGAACTAGATATGGCCCGTGTGTAGGAAGCACAGTTCTTTTGTTCTGAGCAAGCTCACTGTTCTGGCCCTATAGGAAACACAGTAGAGTAGAAGAGTGCTCTTTTCTCTAAAGCAGATTGTGTTTCTTGTAAGGTGACCTAGCGTTTGTTTCCCAGTCCTAAATGGAGTTGAATCACATGCAGTTTCTGGTCCTACGAGCAAGAGTTGTTTTATGATAAGAATAGTCACTATTGCGCTGCCATTGCCATACACAGGACAAAGAGCACTGGCTTCTGTTCCCAGCAGTACAGTGTATTGGACTGAAGAGGAGCTACTGTTCTTGACAGGTTCCTAAGCAGAATTAAACTAGATATGGCTGTGTGTGTAGGAAGCACAGTTCTTTTGTTCTGAGAAAGCTCACAATTCGGACCCCATAGGAAACACAGTAGAGTAGAAGAGTGCTCTTTTCTCAAAAGCAGAGTGTGTTTCTTGTAAGGTGAGCTAGCGTTTGTTTCCCAGAGCTAAATGGAGTTGAGTCACATGCAGTTTTTTGTCCTACGAGCAAGAGTTGTTTTCTGGTAAGACGAGACACTATTGTGCTCCAATTGCCATACACAGTGCAAATAGCACTCGCGTCTCTTCCCCGCAAGTACAGTGTATTGGACTGAAGAGGAGCTACTGTTCTTGTCAGTTTCCTAAGCAGAGTTGAACTAGATATGGTCCATGTGTGTAGGAAGCACAGTTCTTTGTTCTGAGCAAGCTCACTGTTTGGACACATAGGAAACACAGTAGAGAAGAAGAGTGCTCTTTTCTCAAAAGCAGAGAGTGTTTCATGTAAGGCGAGCTAGCATTTGTTTCCCATTCCTAAACGGAGTTGAATCACATGCAGTTTCTGGTCCTACGAGCAAGAGTTGTTTTCTGGTAAGGAAAGTCACTATTGCGCTCCCATTGCCATACACAGTGCAAATAGCACTGGCGTCTGTTCCCAGCAAGTACAGTGTATTGGACTGAAGAGGAGCTACTGTTCTTGTCAGTTTCCTAAGCAGAGTTGAACTAGATAAGGACCGTGTGTGTAGAAAGCACAGTTCTTATGTTCTGAGCAAACTCACTGTTCTGGCCCTATAGGAAACACAGTAGAGTAGAAGAGTACTCTTTTCTCAAAAGCAGAGTGTGTTTCTTGTAAGGCGAGCTAGCGTTTGTTTCCTAGTCCTAAATGGAGTTGAATCACATGCAGTTTCTGGTCCTACGAACAAGAGTTGTTTTCTGGTAAGGAAAGTCACTATTGCGCTCCCATTGCCATACACAGGGCAAATAGCACTCGCGTCTTTTCCCAGCAAGTACAGTGTATTGGACTGAATAGGAGCTACTGTTCTTGTCAGTTTCCTAAGCAGAGTTGAACTACATATGGTCCTTGTGTGTAGGAAGCACAGTTCTTTTGTTCTGAGCAAGCTCACTGTTTGGACCCCATAAGAAACACAGTAGAGTAGAAGAGTGCTCTTTTCCCTAAAGCAGAGTGTGTTTCTTGTAAGGCGAGCGAGCATTTGTTTCCCAGTCCTAAACGGAGTTGAATCACATGCAGTTTCTGGTCCTACGAGCAAGAGTTGTTTTCTGGTAAGGAAAGTCACTATGGCGCTCCCATTGCCATACACAGTGCAAATAGCACTCGCGTCTGTTCCCAGCAAGTACAGTGTATCGGACTGAAGAGGAGCTACTGTTCTTGTCAGTTTCCTAAGCAGAGTTGAACTAGATATGGCCCGTGTGTAGGAAGCACAGTTCTTTTGTTCTGAGCAAGCTCACTGTTCTGGCCCTATAGGAAACACAGTAGAGTAGAAGAGTGCTCTTTTCTCTAAAGCAGATTGTGTTTCTTGTAAGGTGAGCTAGCGTTTGTTTCCCAGTCCTAAATGGAGTTGAATCACATGCAGTTTCTGGTCCTATGAGCAAGAGTTGTTTTATGATAAGTATAGTCACTATTGCGCTGCCATTGCCATACACAGGACAAAGAGCACTGGCTTCTGTTCCCAGCAGTACAGTGTATTGGACTGAAGAGGAGCTACTGTTCTTGTCGGGTTCCTAAGCAGAATTGAACTAGATATGGCTGTGTGTGTAGGAAGCACAGTTCTTTTGTTCTGAGCAAGCTCACTGTTCGGACCCCATAGGAAACACAGTACAGTAGAAGAGTGCTCTTTTCTCTAAAGCAGAGTGTGTTTCTGGTAAAGCGAGCTAGCGTTTGTTTCCCAGTCCTAAATGGAGTGGAATCACATGCAGTTTCTGTCCTACGAGCAAGAGTTGTTTTATGGTAAGAATAGTCACTATTGTGCTGCCATTGCCATACACAGGGCAAATAGCACTCGCGTCAGTTAGCAGCAAGTACAGTGTATTGGACTGAAGAGGATCTACTGTTCTTGTCAGGTTCCTAAGCAGAATTGAACTAGATATGGACGTGTGTGTAGGAAGCACAGTTCTTTTGTTCTGAGCAAGCTCACTGTTCGGACCCCATAGGAAACACAGTACAGTAGAAGAGTGCTCTTTTCTCAAAAGCAGAGTGTGTTTCTTGTAAGCCGAGCTAGCGTTTGTTTTCTAGTCCTAAATGGAGTTGAATCACATGCAGTTTCTGGTCCTACGAACAAGAGTTGTTTTCTGGTAAGGAAAGTCACTATTGTGCTCACATTGCCATACACAGGGCAAATAGCACTCGCGTCTTTTCCCAGCAAGTACAGTGTATTGGACTGAATAGGAGCTACTGTTCTTGTCAGTTTCTAAGCAGAGTTGAACTAGATATGGCCCGTGTTTAGGATGCACAGTTCTTTTGTTCTGAGCAAGCTCACTGTTCTGGCCCTATAGGAAACACAGTAGAGTAGAAGAGTGCTCTTTTCTCTAAAGCAGATTGGGTTTCTTGTAAGGTGACCTAGCGTTTGTTTCCCAGTCCTAAATGGAGTTGAATCACATGCAGTTTCTGGTCCTACGAGCAAGAGTTGTTTTATGACAAGAATAGTCACTATTGCGCTGCCATTGCCATACACAGGACAAAGAGCACTGGCTTCTGTTCCCAGCAGTACAGTGTATTGGACTGAAGAGGAGCTACTGTTCTTGACAGGTTCCTAAGCAGAATTAAACTAGATATGGCTGTGTGTGTAGGAAGCACAGTTCTTTTGTTCTGAGAAAGCTCACAATTCGGACCCCATAGGAAACACAGTAGAGTAGAAGAGTGCTCTTTTCTCAAAAGCAGAGTGTGTTTCTTGTAAGGTGAGCTAGCGTTTGTTTCCCAGACATAAATGGAGTTGAGTCACATGCAGTTTTTTGTCCTACGAGCAAGAGTTGTTTTCTGGTAAGACGAGACACTATTGTGCTCCAATTGCCATACACAGTGCAAATAGCACTCGCGTCTCATCCCCGCAAGTACAGTGTATTGGACTGAAGAGGAGCTACTGTTCTTGTCAGTTTCCTAAGCAGAGTTGAACTAGATATGGTCCATGTGTGTAGGAAGCACAGTTCTTTGTTCTGAGCAAGCTCACTGTTTGGACCCATAGGAAACACAGTAGAGAAGAAGAGTGCTCTTTTCTCAAAAGCAGAGAGTGTTTCATGTAAGGCGAGCTAGCATTTGTTTCCCATTCCTAAACGGAGTTGAATCACATGCAGTTTCTGGTCCTACGAGCAAGAGTTGTTTTCTGGTAAGGAAAGTCACTATTGCGCTCCCATTGCCATACACAGTGCAAATAGCACTGGCGTCTGTTCCCAGCAAGTACAGTGTATTGGACTGAAGAGGAGCTACTGTTCTTGTGAGTTTTCTAAGCAGAGTTGAACTAGATAAGTACCGTGTGTGTAGAAAGCACAGTTCTTATGTTCTGAGCAAACTCACTGTTCTGGCCCTATAGGAAACACAGTAGAGTAGAAGAGTGCTCTTTTCTCAAAAGCAGAGTGTGTTTCTTGTAAGGCGAGCTAGCGTTTGTTTCCTAGTCCTAAATGGAGTTGAATCACATGCAGTTTCTGGTCCTACGAACAAGAGTTGTTTTCTGGTCAGGAAAGTCACTATTGTGCTCCCATTGCCATACACAGGGCAAATAGCACTCGCGTCTTTTCCCAGCAAGTACAGTGTATTGGACTGAATAGAAGCTACTGTTCTTGTCAGTTTCCTAAGCAGAGTTGAACTACATATGGTCCTTGTGTGTAGGAAGCACAGTTCTTTTGTTCTGAGCAAGCTCACTGTTTGGACCCCATAAGAAACACAGTAGAGTAGAAGAGTGCTCTTTTCTCTAAAGCAGAGTGTGTTTCTTGTAAGGCGAGCGAGCATTTGTTTCCCAGTCCTAAACGAAGTTGAATCACATGCAGTTTCTGGTCCTACGAGCAAGAGTTGTTTTCTGGTAAGGAAAGTCACTATGGCGCTCCCATTGCATACACAGTGCAAATAGCACTCGCGTCTGTTCCCAGCAAGTACAGTGTATCGGACTGAAGAGGAGCTACTGTTCTTGTCAGTTTCCTAAGCAGAGTTGAACTAGATATGGCCCGTGTGTAGGAAGCACAGTTCTTTTGTTCTGAGCAAGCTCACTGTTCTGGCCCTATAGGAAACACAGTAGAGTAGAAGAGTGCTCTTTTCTCTAAAGCAGATTGTGTTTCTTGTAAGGTGAGCTAGCGTTTGTTTCCCAGTCCTAAATGGAGTTGAATCACATGCAGTTTCCGGTCCTATGAGCAAGAGTTGTTTTATGATAAGAATAGTCACTATTGCGCTGCCATTGCCATACACAGGACAAAGAGCACTGGCTTCTGTTCCCAGCAGTACAGTGTATTGGACTGAAGAGGAGCTACTGTTCTTGTCAGGTTCCTAAGCAGAATTGAACAAGATATGGCTGTGTGTGTAGGAAGCACAGTTCTTTTGTTCTGAGAAAGCTCACTGTTCGGACCCCATAGGAAACACAGTAGAGTAGAAGAGTGCTCTTTTCTCAAAAGCAGAGTGTGTTTCTTGTAAGGTGAAATAGCGTTTGTTTCCCAGACCTAAATGGAGTTGAGTCACATGCAGTTTTTTGTCCTACGAGCAAGAGTTGTTTTCTGGTAAGACGAGTCACTATTGTGCTCCAATTGCCATACACAGTGCAAATAGCTCTCGCGTCTCTTCCCCGCAAGTACAGTGTATTGGACTGAAGAGGAGCTACTGTTCTTGTCAGTTTCCTAAGCAGAGTTGAACTAGATATGGTCGATGTGTGTAGAAAGCACAGTTCTTTTGTTCTGAGCAAGCTCACTGTTTGGACCCTATAGGAAACACAGTAGAGTAGAAGAGTGCTCTTTTCTCAGAAGCAGAGTGTGTTTCTTGTAAGGCGAGCTAGCATTTGTTTCCCATTCCTAAATGGCGTTGAATCACATGGAGTGTGTGGTCCTACAAGCTAGAGTTGTTTTCTGGTAAGGAAAGTCACTATTGCGCTCCCTTTGCCATACACAGTACAAATAGCACTGGCATCTGTTCGCAGCAAGTACAGTGTATTGGACTGAAGACGATGTACTGTATTTGTCAGGTTCCTAACCAGAATTGAACTAGAAATGGTCCATGTGTGTAGGAAGCACAGTTCTTTTGTTCTGAACAAGCTCACTTTTCGGACCAACAGGAAACACAGTAGAGTAGAAGAGTGCTCTTTTCTCAAAAGCAGAGTGTGTTTCTTGTAAGTCGAGCTAGCGTTTGTTTCCCAGTCCTCAATGGAGTTGAATCACATGCAGTTTCTGGACCTACGAGCTAGAGTTGTTTTCTGGTAAGGAAAGTCACTATTGCGCTCCCTTTGCCATACACAGTGCAAATAGCACTCGCGTCTGTTCCCAGCAAGTACAGTGTATCGGACTGAAGAGGAGCTACTGTTCTTCTCAGTTTCCTAAGCAGAGTTAAAATAGACTTTGCCCGTGTGTGTAGGAAGCACAGTTCTTTTTTTCTGAGCAAGCTCAATGTTCTGGCCCTATAGGAAACACATTAGAGTAGAATACTGCTCTTTTCTCAAAAGCAGAGTGTGTTTCTTGTAAGGCGAGCTAGCGTTTGTTTCCCAGTCCTAAATGGAGTTGAATCACATGCAGTTTCTGTTTCTACGAGCAAGAGTTGTTTTATGGTAAGAATAGTCACTATTGCGCTGCCATTGCCATACACAGGACAAATAGCACTGGCGTCTGTTCCCAGCAAGTACAGTGTATTGGACTGAAGAGGATCTACTGTTCTTGTCAGGTTCCTAAGCAGAATTGAACTAGATATGGCTGTGTGTGTAGGAAGCACAGTGCTTTTATTCTGAGCAAGATTACTTTTCGGACCCCTAGGAAACACAGTAGAGTAGAAGAGTGCTCTTTTCTCAAAAGCAGAGTGTGTTTCTTGTAAGGCGAGCTAGCGTTTGTTTCCCAGTCCTAAAAGGAGTTGAGTCACATGCAGTTTTTTGTCCTACGAGCAAGAGTTGTTTTCTGGTAAGACGAGACACTATTGTGCTCCAATTGCCATACACAGTACAAATAGCACTCGCGTCTCTTCCCCGCAAGTACAGTGTATTGGACTGAAGAGGAGCTACTGTTCTTGTCAGTTTCCTAAGCAGAGTTGAACTAGATATGGTCCATGTGTGTAGGAAGCACAGTTCTTTGTTCTGAGCAAGCTCACTGTTTGGACCCATAGGAAACACAGTAGAGAAGAAGAGTGCTCTTTTCTCAAAAGCAGAGAGTGTTTCATGTAAGGCGAGCTAGCATTTGTTTCCCATTCCTAAACGGAGTTGAATCACATGCAGTTTCTGGTCCTACGAGCAAGAGTTGTTTTCTGGTAAGGAAAGTCACTATTGCGCTCCCATTGCCATACACAGTGCAAATAGCACTGGCGTCTGTTCCCAGCAAGTACAGTGTATTGGACTGAAGAGGAGCTACTGTTCTTGTCAGTTTCCTAAGCAGAGTTGAACTAGATAAGGACCGTGTGTGTAGAAAGCACAGTTCTTATGTTCTGAGCAAACTCACTGTTCTGGCCCTATAGGAAACACAGTAGAGTAGAAGAGTGCTCTTTTCTCAAAAGCAGAGTGTGTTTCTTGTAAGGCGAGCTAGCGTTTGTTTCCTAGTCCTAAATGGAGTTGAATCACATGCAGTTTCTGGTCTTACGAACAAGAGTTGTTTTCTGGTAAGGAAAGTCACTATTGCGCTCCCATTGCCATACACAGGGCAAATAGCACTCGCATCTTTTCCCAGCAAGTACAGTGTATTGGACTGAATAGGAGCTACTGTTCTTTTCAGTTTCCTAAGCAGTGTTGAACTACATATGGTCCTTGTGTGTAGGAAGCACAGTTCTTTTGTTCTGAGCAAGCTCACTGTTTGGACAGCATAGGAAACACAGTAGAGTAGAAGAGTGCTCTTTTCTCTAAAGCAGAGTGTGTTTCTTGTAAGGCGAGCTAGCATTTGTTTCCCAGTCCTAAACGGAGTTGAATCACATGCAGTTTCTGGTCCTACGAGCAAGAGTTGTTTTCTGGTAAGGAAAGTCATTATGGCGCTCCCATTGCCATACACAGTGCAAATAGCACTCGGGTCTGTTCCCAGCAAGTACAGTGTATCGGACTGAAGAGGAGCTACTGTTCTTGTCAGTTTCCTAAGCAGAGTTGAACTAGATATGGCCCGTGTGTAGGAAGCACAGTTCTTTTGTTCTGAGCAAGCTCACTGTTCTGGCCCTATAGGAAACACAGTAGAGTAGAAGAGTGCTCTTTTCTCTAAAGCAGATTGTGTTTCTTGTAAGGTGAGCTAGCGTTTGTTTCCCAGTCCTAAATGGAGTTGAATCACATGCAGTTTCTGGTCCTATGAGCAAGAGTTGTTTTATGATAAGAATAGTCACTATTGCGCTGCCATTGCCATACACAGGACAAAGAGCACTGGCTTCTGTTCTCAGCAGTACAGTGTATTGGACTGAAGAGGAGCTACTGTTCTTGTCGGGTTCCTAAGCAGAATTGAACAAGATATGGCTGTGTATGTAGGAAGCACAGTGCTTTTATTCTGAGCAAGATTACTTTTCGGACCCCTAGGAAACACAGTAGAGTAGAAGAGTGCTCTTTTCTCAAAAGCAGAGTGTCTTTTTGTAAGGCGAGCTAGCGTTTGTTTCCTAGTCCTAAATGGAGTTGAATCACATGCAGTTTCTGGTCCTACGAAAAAGAGCTGTTTTCTGGTAAAGAAAGTCACTATTGCGCTCCCATTGCCCTACACAAGGCAAATAGCTCTCGCGTCTTTTCCCAGCAAGTACAGTGTATTGGACTGAAAAGGAGCTACTGTTCTTGTCAGTTTCCTAAGCAGAGTTGAACTAGATATGGTCCGTGTGTGTAGGAATCACAGTTCTTTTGTTCTGAACAAGCTCACTGTTTGGACCACATAGGAAACACAGTAGAGTAGAAGAGTGCTCTTTTCTCTAAAGCAGAGTGTGTTTCTTGTAAGGCGAGCTAGCATTTGTTTCCCAGTCCTAAATGGAGTGGAATCACATGCAGTTTCTGGTCCTAGGAGCAAGAGTTGTTTTCTGGTAAGGAAATCACAATTGCGATCCCATTGCCATACCCAGTGCAAATAGCCCTCCCGTCTGTTCCCAGCAAGTACATTGTATTGGACCGAATAGGAGCTACTGTTCTTCTCAGTTTCCTAAGCAGAGTTGAACTAGATATGGCCCGTGTGTGTAGGAAGTACAGTTCTTTTTTTCTGAGCAACCTCACTGTTCTGGCCCTATAGGAAACACAGTAGAGTAGAAGAGTGCTCTTTTCTCAAAAGCAGAGTGTGTTTCTTGTAAAGGGAGCTAGAGTTTATTTCCCAGTCCTAAAAGGAGTTGAATCCCATGCAGTTTCTGGTCCTACGAGCAAGAGTTGTTTTCTGGTAAGAAGAGTCACTATTGCGCTGCCATTGCCATACACAGGACAAATAGCACTGGCGTCTCTTTCCAGGAAGTACAGTGTGTTCGACTGAAGAGGATGTACTGTCCTTGTCAGGTTCCTAAGCAGACTTGAACTAGATATGGCCGTGTGTGTAGGAAGCACAGTTTTTTTGTTTTGAGCAAGCTCACTTTTCGGAACACCTAGGAAACACAGTAGAGTAGAAGAGTGCTCTTTTCTCAAAAGCAGAGTGTGTTTCTTGGAAGGCGAGCTAGCGTTTGTTTCCCAGTCCTAAATGGAGTTGAGTCACATGCAGTTTTTTTTCCTACGAGCATGAAGTGTTTTCTCGTAAGACAAGTCACTATTGTGTTCCAATTGCCATACACAGTGCAAATAGCACTGGCGTCTGTTCCCCGCAAGTACAGTGTATTGGACTGAAGAGGAGCTACTGTTCTTGTCAGTTTCCTAAGCAGAGTTGAACTAGATATGGCCCTGTGTGTAGGAAGCACAGTTCTTATGTTCTGAGCAAGCTCACTGTTCTGGCCCCAGAGGAAACACAGTAGAGTAGAAGAGTGCTCTTTTCTCAAAAGCAGAGTGTGTTTCTTGGAAGTCGAGCTAGCGTTTGTTTCCCAGTAAATGGAGTTGAGTCACATGCAGTTTTTTGTCCTACGAGCAAGAGCTGTTTTCTGGTAAGAGAAGTCACTATTGCGCTCCAATTGCCATACACAGTGCAAATAGCACTCGCGTTTGTTCCCTGCAAGTACAGTGTATTGGACGGAAGAGGAGCTATTGTTCTTGTCAGTTTCCTAAGCAGAGTTGAACTAGATATGGCCCATGTGTGTAGGAAGCACAGTTCTTTTGTTCTGAGCAAGCTCACTGTTCGGACCCCATAGGAAACACAGTAGAATAGAAGAGTGCTCTTTTCTCAAAAGCAGAGTGTGTTTCATGTAAGGCGAGCTAGCATTTGTTTCCCAATCCTAAATGGAGTTGAATCACATGCAGTTTCTGGTCTTACGAGCAAGAAATGTTTTCTGGTAAGGAAAGTCACTATTGCGCTCCCATTGACATACACAGTGCAAATAGCACTCGCGTCTGTTCCCAGCAAGTACAGTGTATCGGACTGAAGAGGAGCTACTGTTCTTGTCAGTTTCCTAAGCATAGTTGAACTAGATACGGCCCGTGTGTAGGAAGCACAGTACTTTTGTTCTGAGCAAGCTCACTGTTCTGGTCCTATAGGAAACACAGTAGAGTAGAAGTGTGCTCTTTTCTCTAAAGCAGAGTGTGTTCCTTGTAAGGTGAGCTAGCTTTTGTTTGCCAGTCCTAAATGGAGTTGAATCACATGCAGTTTCTGGTCCTACAAGCAAGAGTTGTTTTCTGGTAAGAAGAGTCACTATTGCGCTGCCATTGCCATACACAGGACAAACAGCACTGGCGTCTCTTCCCAGGAAGGACAGTGTATTGGACTGAAGAAGATCTACTGTTCTTGTCAGGTTCCTAAGCAGACTTGAACTAGATATGGCCGTGTGTGTAGGAAGCACAGTTTTTTTGTTCTGAGCAATCTCACTTTTCGGAACACCTAGGAAACACAGTAGAGTAGAAGAGTGCTCTTTCTCAAAAGCAGAGTGTGTTTCTTGTAAAGCGAGCTAGAGTTTGTTTCCCAGTCCTAAATGGAGTGGAATCACATGCAGTTTCTGGTCCTATGAGCAAGAGTTGTTTTCTGGTAAGAAGAGTCACTATTGCGCTGCCATTGCCATACACAGGACAAATAGCACTGGCGTCTGTTCCCAGCAAGTATAGTGTATTGGACTGAAGAGGATCTACTGTTCTTGTCAGGTTCCTAAGCAGACTTGAACTAGATATGGCCATGTGTGTAGGAAGCACAGTTCTTTTGTTCTGAGCAAGCTCACTGTTCGGACACCATAGGAAACACAGTAGAGTAGAAGAGTGCTCTTTTCTCAAAAGCAGAGTGTGTTTCTTGTAAGGCGAGCTCGCGTTTCTTTCCCAGTCCTAAATGGAGTGGAATCACATGCAGTTTCTGGTCCTACGAGCAAGAGTTGTTTTCTGGTAAGATGAGTCACTATTGTGCTCCCATTGACATACACAGTGCAAATAGCACTCGCGTCTCTTTCCAGCAAGTAGAGTGTATCGGACTAAAGAGGAGCTACTGTTCTTGTCAGTTTCCTATGCACAGTTGAACTAGATATGGCCGTGTGAGTAGGAAGTACAGTTTTTTTGTTCTGAGGAAGCTCACTGTTCAGAACACATAGGAAACACAGTAGAGTAGAAGAGTGCTCTTTTCTCAAAAGCAGAGTGTGTTTCTTGGAAGTCGAGCTAGCGTTTGTTTCCCAGTAAATGGAGTTGAGTCACATGCAGTTTTTTGTCCTACGAGCAAGAGCTGTTTTCTGGTAAGAGAAGTCACTATTGCGCTCCAATTGCCATACACAGTGCAAATAGCACTCGCGTTTGTTCCCTGCAAGTACAGTGTATTGGACGGAAGAGGAGCTATTGTTCTTGTCAGTTTCCTAAGCAGAGTTGAACTAGATATGGCCCATGTGTGTAGGAAGCACAGTTCTTTTGTTCTGAGCAAGCTCACTGTTCGGACCCCATAGGAAACACAGTAGAATAGAAGAGTGCTCTTTTCTCAAAAGCAGAGTGTGTTTCATGTAAGGCGAGCTAGCATTTGTTTCCCAATCCTAAATGGAATTGAATCACATGCAGTTTCTGGTCTTACGAGCAAGAAATGTTTTCTGGTAAGGAAAGTCACTATTGCGCTCCCATTGACATACACAGTGCAAATAGCACTCGCGTCTGTTCCCAGCAAGTACAGTGTATCGGACTGAAGAGGAGCTACTGTTCTTGTCAGTTTCCTAAGCATAGTTGAACTAGATACGGCCCGTGTGTAGGAAGCACAGTACTTTTGTTCTGAGCAAGCTCACTGTTCTGGTCCTATAGGAAACACAGTAGAGTAGAAGTGTGCTCTTTTCTCTAAAGCAGAGTGTGTTCCTTGTAAGGTGAGCTAGCTTTTGTTTGCCAGTCCTAAATGGAGTTGAATCACATGCAGTTTCTGGTCCTACAAGCAAGAGTTGTTTTCTGGTAAGAAGAGTCACTATTGCCCTGCCATTGCCATACACAGGACAAACAGCACTGGCGTCTCTTCCCAGGAAGGACAGTGTATTGGACTGAAGAAGATCTACTGTTCTTGTCAGGTTCCTAAGCAGACTTGAACTAGATATGGCCGTGTGTGTAGGAAGCACAGTTTTTTTGTTCTGAGCAATCTCACTTTTCGGAACACCTAGGAAACACAGTAGAGTAGAAGAGTGCTCTTTTCTCAAAAGCAGAGTGTGTTTCTTGTAAAGCGAGCTAGAGTTTGTTTCCCAGTCCTAAATGGAGTGGAATCACATGCAGTTTCTGGTCCTATGAGCAAGAGTTGTTTTCTGGTAAGAAGAGTCACTATTGCGCTGCCATTGCCATACACAGGACAAATAGCACTGGCGTCTGTTCCCAGCAAGTATAGTGTATTGGACTGAAGAGGATCTACTGTTCTTGTCAGGTTCCTAAGCAGACTTGAACTAGATATGGCCATGTGTGTAGGAAGCACAGTTCTTTTGTTCTGAGCAAGCTCACTGTTCGGACACCATAGGAAACACAGTAGAGTAGAAGAGTGCTCTTTTCTCAAAAGCAGAGTGTGTTTCTTGTAAGGCGAGCTCGCGTTTGTTTCCCAGTCCTAAATGGAGTTGAATCACATGCAGTTTCTGGTCCTAAGAGCAAGAGTTGTTTTCTGGTAAGGAAAGTCACTATTGCGCTCCCCTTGACATACATAGTGCAAATAGCTCTCGCGTCTATTCCCACCAAGTACAGTGTATCGGACTGAAGAGGAGCTACTGTTCTTCTCAGTTTCCTAAGCAGAGTTGAACTAGATATGGCCCGTGTGTGTAGGAAGCACAGTTCTTATGTTCTAAGCAAGCTCACTGTTCTGGCCCTATTGGAAACACAGTAGAGTAGAAGAGTGCTCTTTTCTCAAAAGCAGAGTGTGTTTTTGTAAGGTGAGCTAGCGTTTGTTTCCTAGTCCTAAATGGAGTTGAATCACATGCAGTTTCTGGTCCTACGAAAAAGAGCTGTTTTCTGGTAAGGAAAGTCACTATTGCGCTCCCATTGCCCTACACAAGGCAAATAGCACTCGCATCTTTTCTCAGCAAGTACAGTGTATTGGACTGAATAGGAGCTACTGTTCTTGTCAGTTTCCTAAGCATAGTTCAACTAGATATGGACCGTGTGTAGGAAGCACAGTTCTTATGTTCTGAGCAAGCTCACTGTTCTGGCCCTATAGGAAACACAGTAGAGTAGAATAGTGCTCTATTCTCTGAAGCAGAGTGTGTTTCTTGTAAGGCGAGCTAGCGTTTGTTTCCCAGTCCTAAATGGAGTTGAGTCACATGCAGTTTTTTGTCCTACGAGCAAGAGTTGTTTTCTGGTAAGACAAGTCACTATTGTGCTCCAATTGCCATACACAGTGCAAATAGCACTAGCGTCTGTTCCCTGTAAGTACAGTGTATTGGAAGGAAGAGGAGCTATTGTTCTTGTCAGTTTCCTAAGCAGAGTTGAACTAGATATGGCCGTATGTGTAGGAAGCACAGTTCTTTTGTTCTGAGCAAGCTCACTGTTCGGACCCCATAGGAAACACAGTATAGTAGAAGAGTGCTCTTTTCTCAAAAGCAGAGTGTGTTTCATGTAAGGCGAGCTAGCATTTGTTTCCCAGTCCTAAATGGAGTTGAATCTCATGCAGTTTCTGGTCTTACGAGCAAGAGTTGTTTTCTGGTAAGGAAAGTCACTATTGCGCTCCCATTGACATACACAGTGCAAATAGCACTCGTGTCTGTTCCCAGCAAGTACAGTGTATCGGACTGAAGAGGAGCTACTGTTCTTATCAGTTTCCTAAGCAGAGTTGAACTAGATATGGCCCGTGTGTAGGAAGTACAGTTCTTTTGTTCTGAGCAAGCTCACTGTTCTGGCCCTATAGGAAACACAGTAGAGTAGAAGAGTGCTCTTTTCTCTAAAGCAGAGTGTGTTTCTTGTAAGGTGAGCTAGCTTTTGTTTCCCAGTCCTAAATGGAGTTGAATCACATGCAGTTTCTGGTCCTACAAGCAAGAGTTGTTTTCTGGTAAGAAGAGTCACTATTGCGCTGCCATTGCCATACACAGGACAAATAGCACTGGCGTCTTTTGCAAGCAAGTACAGTGTATTGGACTGAAGAGGATCTACTGTTCTTGTCAGGTTCCTAAGCAGAAGTGAACTAGATATGGCCGTGTGTGTAGGAAGCACAGTTCTTTTGTTCTGAGCAAGCTCACTGTTCGGACCCCATAGGAAACACAGTAGAGTAGAAGAGTGCTCTTTTCTCAAAAGCAGAGTGTGTTTCTTGTAAGTCGAGCTAGCGTTTGTTTCCCAGTCCTAAATGGAGTTGAGTCACATGCAGTTTTTTGTTCTACGAGCAAGAGTTGTTTTCTGGTAAGACGAGTCACTATTGTGCTCCAATGCCATACACAGTGCAAATAGCACTCGCGTCTGTTCCCCGCAAGTACAGTGTATCGGACTGAAGAGGAGCTACTGTTCTTGTTTGTTTCCTAAGCAGAGTTGAACTAGATATGGCACATGTGTGTAGAAAGCACAGTTCTTTTGTTCTGAGCAAGCTCACTGTTCGGACCCCATAGGAAACACAGTAGAGTAGAAGAGTGCTCTTTTCTCAAAAGCAGAGTGTGTTTCTTGTAAGGCGAGCTAGCATTTGTTTCCCAGTCCTAAATGGAGTTGAATCACATGCAGTTTCTGGTCCTACGAGCAAGAGTTGTTTTCTGGTAAGGAAAGTCACTATTGCGCTCCAATTGCCATACACAGTGCAAATAGCACTCGCGTCTGTTCCCAGCAAGTACAGTGTATTGGACTGAAGAGGAGCTTCTGTTCTTGTCAGTTTCCTAAGCAGAGTTGAACTAGATATGTTCCGTTTGTTTAGGAAGCACAGTTCTTTTGTTCTGAGAAAGCTCACTGTTCTGGCCCTATAGGAAACACAATAGAGTAGAAGAGTGCTCTTTTCCCTAAAGCAGAGTGTGTTTCTTGTAAGGCGAGCTAGCGTTTGTTTCCCAGTACTAAATGGAGTTGAATCACATGCAGTTTCTAGTCCTACGAGCAAGAGTTGTTTTATGGTAAGAAGAGTCACTATTGCACTGCCATTGCCATACAGAGGACAAATAGCACTGGCGTCTGTTCCCAGCAAGTACAGTGTATTGTACAGAAGAGGATCTACTGTTCTTGTCAGGTTCCTAAGCAGAATTGAACTGGATATCCGTGTGTGTAGGAAGCACAGTTCTAATGTTCTGAGCAAGTTCAAACTTCTGTCTCTATAGGAAACACAGTAGAGTAGAAGAGTGCTCTTTTCCCAAAAGCAGAGTGTGTTTCTTGCATGGAGAGCTAGCGTTTGTTTCCTAGTCCTAAATGGAGTTGAGTCACATGCAGTTTTTTGTCCTACGAGCAAGAGTTGTTTTCTGGTAAGACAAGTCACTATTGTGCTCCAATTGCCATACACAGTGCCAATAGCACTCGCGTCTGTTCCCTGCAAGTACAGTGTATTGGAAGGAAGAGGAGCTATTGTTCTTGTCAGTTTCCTAAGCAGAGTTGAACGAGATATGGCCCTGTGTGTAGGAAGCACAGTCCTTTTGTTCTGAGCAAGCTCACTGTTCTGGCCCTATAGGAAACTCAGTAGAGTAGAAGAGTGCTCTTTTCTCTAAAGCAGAGTGTGTTTCATGTAAGGCGAGCTAGCATTTGTTTCCCAGTCCTAAATGGAGTTGAATCTCATGCAGTTTCTGGTCTTACGAGCAAGAGTTGTTTTCTGGTAAGGAAAGTCACTATTGCGCTCCCATTGACATACACAGTGCAAATAGCACTCGCGTCTGTTCCAAGCAAGTACAGTGTATCGGACTGAAGAGGAGCTACTGTTCTTGTCAGTTTCCTAAGCAGAGTTGAACTAGATATGGCCCATGTGTAGGAAGCACAGTTCTTTTGTTCTGAGCAAGCTCACTGTTCTGGCCTTATAGGAAACACAGTAGAGTAGAAGAGTGCTCTTTTCTCTAAAGCAGAGTGTGTTTCTTGTAATGTGAGCTAGCTTTTGTTTCCCAGTCCTAAATGGAGTTGAATCACATGCAGTTTCTGGTCCTACAAGCAAGAGTTGTTTTCTGGTAAGAAGAGTCACTATTGCGCTGCCATTGCCATACACAGGGCAAATAGCACTGGCGTCTGTTCCCAGCAAGTACAGTGTATTGGACTGAAGAAGATCTACTGTTCTTGTCAGGTTCCTAAGCAGAATTGAACTAGATATGGCCGTGTGTGTAGGAAGCACAGTTCTTTTGTTCTGAGCAAGCTCACTGTTCAGACCCCATAGGAAACACAGTAGAGTAGAAGAGTGCTCTTTTCTTAAAACCAGAGTGTGTTTCTTGTAAGGCGAGCTAGCGTTTGTTTCCCAGTCCTAAATGGAGTTGAGTCACATGCAGTTTTTTGTCCTACGAGCAAGAGTTGTTTTCTGCTAAGACGAGTCACTATTGTACTCCAATGCCAAACACAGTGCAAATAGTACTCGCGTCTGTTCCCCGCAAGTACAGTGTATCGGACTGAAGAGGAGCTACTGTTCTTGTTTATTTCCTAAGCAGAGTTGAACTAGATATGGCCCGTGTGGGTAGAAAGCACAGTTCTTTTGTTCTGAGCAAGCTCACTGTTCGGACCCCATAGGAAACACAGTAGAGTAGAAGAGTGCTCTTTTCTCAAAAGCAGAGTGTGTTTCTTGTAAGGCGAGCTAGCATTTGTTTCCCAGTCCTAAATGGAGTTGAATCACATGCAGTTTCTGGTCCTACGAGCAAGAGTTGTTTTCTGGTAAGGAAAGTCACTATTGCGCTCCCAAGCCATACACAGTGCAAATAGCACTTGCGTCTGCTTTTCAGCAAGTACAGTGTAACGGACTGAAGAGGAGCTACTGTTCTTGTCAGTTTTCTAAGCAGAGTTGAACTAGTTATGGCCCGTGTGTAGGAAGCACAGTTCTTTTGTTCTCAGAAAGCTCACTGTTCTGGCCCTATAGGAAACACAATAGAGTAGAAGAGTGCTCTTTTCCCTAAAGCAGAGTGTATTTCTTGTAAGGCGAGCTAGCGTTTGTTTCCCAGTCCTAAATGGAGATGAATCACATGCAGTTTCTAGTCCTACGAGCAAGAGTTGTTTTATGGTAAGAAGAGTCACTATTGCACTGCCATTGCCATACACAGGACAAATAGCACTGGCGTCTGTTCCCAGCAAGTACAGTGTATTGTACAGAAGAGGATCTACTGCTCTTGTCAGGTTCCTAAGCAGAATTGAACTAGATATGGCCGTGTGTGTAGGAAGCACAGTCTTAATGTTCTGAGCAAGTTCAATCTTCTGGCTCTATAGGAAACACAGTAGAGTAGAAGAGTGCTCTTTTCTCAAAAGCAGAGTGTGTTTCATGTAAGGCGAGCTAGCATTTGTTTCCCAGTCCTAAATGGAGTTGAATCTCATGCAGTTTCTGGTCTTACGAGCCAGAGTTTTTTTCTGGTAAGGAAAGTCACTATTGCGCTCCCATTGACATACACAGTGCAAATAGCACTCGCATCTGTTCCCAGCAAGTACAGTGTATCGGACTGAAGAGGAGCTACTGTTCTTGTCAGTTTCCTAAGCAGATTTGAACTAGATATGGCCCGTGTGTAGGAAGCACAGTTCTTTTGTTCTGAGCAAGCTCACTGTTCTGGCCCTATAGGAAACACAGTAGAGTAGAAGAGTGCTCTTTTCTCAAAAGCAGAGTGTGTTTCTTGTAAGTCGAGCTAGCGTTTGTTTCCCAGTCCTAAATGGAGTTGAGTCACATGCAGTTTTTTGTCCTACGAGCAAGAGTTGTTTTCTGGTAAGACGAGTCACTATTGTGCTCCAATGCCATACACAGTGCAAATAGCACTCGCGTCTGTTCCCCGCAAGTACAGTGTATCGGACTGAATAGGAGCTACTGTACTGTCAGTTCCCTAAGCAGAGTTGAACTAGATATGGTCCGTGTGTAGGAAGCACAGTTCTTTTGTTCTGAGCAAGCTCACTGTTTGGACCCCATAGGAAACACAGTAGAGTAGAAGAGTGCTCTTTTCTCAAGAGCAGAGTGTGTTTCATGTAAGGCGAGCTAGCATTTGTTTCCCAGTCCTAAATGGAGTTGAATCACATGCAGTTTCTGGTCCTACGAGCAAGAGTTGTTTTCTGGTAAGGAAAGTCACTATTGCGCTCCCATTGCCATACATAGTGCAAATAGCACTCGGTCCATTCCCAGCAAGTACAGTGTATCGGTCTGAAGAGGAGCTACTGTTCTTGTCAGTTTCCTAAGCAGAGTTGAACTAGATATGGCCCGTGTGAAGGAAGCACAGTTCTTTTGTTCTGATCAAGCTCACTGTTCTGGCCTTATAGGAAACACAGAAGAGTAGAAGAGTGCTCTTTTCTCAAAAGCAGAGTGTTTTTCTTGTAAGGCGAGCTAGCGTTTGTTTCCCAGTCTTAAATGGAGTTGAGACACATGCAGTTTCTGGTCCTAGGAGCAAGAGTTGTTTTCTGGTAAGACGAGTCACTATTGCACTCCCATTGCCATACACAGTGCAAATAGCACTTGCATCTGTTCCCAGCAAGTACAGTGTATTTGACTGAAGAGGATCTACTGTTCATGTCAGTTTCCTAAGCAGAGTTGAAATAGATATGGCCCGTCTGTGTAGGAAGCACAGTTCTTTTGTTCTGAGCAAGCTCACTTTTCAGACCCCATAGGAAACACAGTAGAATAGAAGAGTGCTCTTTTCTCAAAAGCAGTGTGTGTTTCATGTAAGGCGAGCTAGCATTTGTTTCCCAGTCCTAAGTGGAGTTCAATCACATGCAGTTTCTGGTCCTATGAGCAAGAGTTGTTTTCTGGTAAGGAAGGTCACTATTGCGCTCTCATTGACATACACAGTGCAAATAGCACTCGCGTCTGTTCCCCGCAAGTACAGTGAATTGGACTGAAGAGCAGCTTCTGTTCTTATCAGTTTCCAAAGCAGAGTTGAACTAGATATGGTCGATGTGTGTAGGAAGCACAGTTCTTTTGTTCGGAGCAAGCTCACTGTTTGGACCCCATAGGAAACACAGTAGAGAAGAAGAGTGCTCTTTTCTCAAAAGAAGAGTGTGTTTCTTGTAAAGCGAGCGAGCGTTTGTTTCCCAGTCCTAAATGGAGTTTAGTCACATGCAGTTTCTGGTCCTACGAGCAAGAGTTGTTTTCTGGTAAGAAGAGTCACTATTGTGCTCCCATTGTTTTACACAGGGCAAATAGCACTGGCGTCTGTTCCCAGCAAGTACATTGTATTGGACTGAAGAGGATCTACTGTTCTTGTCAGGTTCCTAAGCAGAATTGAACTAGATACGGCCATGTGTGTAGGAAGCACAGTTCTTTGTTCTGAGCAAGCTCACTGTTCTTTCCCTGTAGGAAACACAGTATATTAGAAGAGTGCTCTTTTCTCAAAAGCAGAGTGTTTTTCTTGTAAGGCGAGCTAGCGTTTCTTTCCCAGTCCTAAATGGAGTTGAGACACATGCAGTTTCTGGTCCTACGAGCAAGAGTTTTTTTCTGGTAAGAAGAGTCACTATTGCACTCCCATTGCCATACACAGTGCAAATAGCACTTACATCTGTTCCCAGCAAGTACAGTGTATTGGACTGAAGAGGATCTACTGTTCATGTCAGTTTCCTAAGCAGAGTTGAACTAGATATGGCCCGTGTATGTAGGAAGCACAGTTCTTTTGTTCTGAGCAAGCTCACTTTTCGTACCCCATAGGAAACACAGTAGAGTAGAAGAGTGCTCTTTTCTCAAAAGCAGTGTGTGTTTCATGTAAGGCGAGCTAGCATTTGTTTCCCAGTCCTAAATGGAGTTGAATCACATGCAGTTTCTGGTCCTACGAGCAAGAGTTGTTTTCTGGTAAGGAAAGTCACTATTGCGCTCTCATTGACATACACAGTGCAAATAGCACTCGCGTGTGTTCCCAGCTATTGCAGTGTATCGGACTGAAGAGGAGCTACTGTTCTTGTTAGTTTCCTAAGCAGAGTTGAACTAGATATGGACCGTGTGTGTAGGAAGCACAGTTCTTTTGTTCTCAGCAAGCTCACTGTTCTGGCCCTATAGGAAACACTTTAGAGTAGAAGAGTGCTCTTTTCTCAAAAGCAGAGTGTGTTTCTTGTAAGGCGAGCTAGCGTTTGTTTCCCACTCCTAAATGGAGTTGAATCCCATGCAGTTTCTGGTCCGACGAGCAAGAGATCTTTTCTCGTCAGAATAGTCACTATTGTGCTGCCATTGCCATACACAGGACAAATAGCACTGTTGTCTGTTCCCAGCAAGTACAGTGTATTGGACTGAAGAGGATCTACTGTTCATGTCAGGTTCCTAAACAGAATTGAACTAGATATTGCCGTGTGTGGAGGAAGCACAGTTTTTTTGTTCTGAGAAAGCTCACTGTTCGGACCACATAGGAAACACAGTAGAGTAGAAGAGTGCTCTTTTCTCAAAAGCAGAGTGTGTTTCTTGTAAGGCGAGCTAGCGTTTGTTTCCCAGTCCTAAATGGAGTTAAATCACATGCAGTTACTGGTCCTACGAGCAAGAGTTGTTTTCTGGTAAGGAAGTCACTATTGTGCTCCCATTGCCATACACAGTGCAAATAGCACTCGCGTCTGTTCCCAGCAAGTACAGTGTATTAGACTGAAGAGCAGCTTCTGTTCTTGTCAGTTTCCAAAGCAGAGTTGAACTAGATATGGTCGATGTGTGTAGGAAGCACAGTTCTTCTGCTCTGAGCAAGCTCACTGTTTGGACCCCATAGGAAACACAGTAGAGTAGAAGAGTGCTCTTTTCTCAAAAGAAGAGTGTGTTTCTTGTGAAGCGAGCGAGCGTTTGTTTCCCAGTCCTAAATGGAGTTGAATCCCATGCAGTTTCTGGTCCTACGAGCAAGAGTTCTTTTCTCGTAAGAAGAGTCACTATTGTGCTGCCATTGCCATACACAGGACAAATAGCACTGTTGTCTGTTCCCAGCAAGTACAGTGTATTGGACTGAAGAGGATCTACTGTTCATGTCAGGTTCCTAAGCAGAATTGAACTAGATATGGCCGTGTGCGTAGGAAGCACAGATCTTTTGTTCTGAGCAAGCTCACTGTTCGGACCCCATAGGAAACACAGTAGAGTAGAAGAGTGCTCTTTTCTCAAAAGCAGAGTGTGTTTCTTGTAAGGCGAGCTAGCGTTTGTTTCCCAGTCCTAAATGGAGTTGAATCACATGCAGTTTCTGGTCCTACGAGCAAGAGTTGTTTTCTGGTAAGGAAAGTCACTATTGTGTTCCCACTGCCATACACAGAGCAAATAGCACTCGCGTCTGTTCCCAGCAAGTACAGTGTATCGGACTGAAGAGGAGCTACTGTTCTTGTCAGTTTCCTAAGCAGAGTTGAATGAGATATTTCCCGTGTGTGTAGGAAGCACAGTTCTCTTGTTCTGAGCAAGCTCACTGTTCTGGCCCTATAGGAAACACAGTAGAGTAGAAGAGTGCTCTTTTCTCTAAAGCAGAGTGTGTTTCTTGTAAGGCGAGCTAGCGTTTGTTTCCCAGTCATAAATGGAGTTGAGTCACAGGCAGTTTTTGTTCCTACGAGCAAGAGTTGTTTTCTGGTAAGAAGAGTCACTATTGCGCTACAAATTCCATACACAGTGCAAATAGCACTGGCGTCTGTTCCCAGCAAGTACAGTGTATTGGACTGAATAGGAGCTACTGTTCTTGTCAGTTTCCTAAGCAGAGTTGAACTAGATATGGTCCATGTGTGTAGGAAGCACAGTTCTTTTGTTCTGAGCAAGCTCACTGTTTGGACCCCATAGGAAACACAGTAGAGTAGAAGAGTGCTCTGTTGCTGTAGAATTTCTCTCCAGCTCCCACCACCAAGTCCCGCCAGTCTCAGAGCCCACTTATAAAATAAACACACAGACTCTTACATTATTTAAACTGCTTGGCCATTAGCTCAGGCCTGTTATTGTCTAGCTCTTACTCTTATATTTAGCCCATTTCTATTAATCTTTACTTTGCCACATGGCTCATGGCTTACTGGTACCTTACATCTTCCTTGTCCTGATGGCGGCTGGCAGTGTCTCTCTCTCAGCCTTCCACTTCCCCGCTTTATTCTCCTCCTTGCCCCGCCTACACTTCCTGCCTAGCCAACGGCCAATCAGTGTTTTATTGATTAATTAGCAACACATTTGCCATACATCCCACAGCAGTGCTCTTTTCTCAAAAGCAGAGTGTATTTCTTGTAAGGCGAGCTAGCGTTTGTTTCCTAGTCCTAAATGGAGTTGAATCACATGCAGTTTCTGGTCCTACGAGCAAGAGTTGTTTTCTGGTAAGGAAAGTCACTATTGGGCTCCCATTGCCATACACATTACAAATAGCACTCGCGTCTGTTCCCAGGAAGTACAGTGTATTGGACTGAATAGGAGCTACTGTACTGTCAGTTCCCTAAGCAGAGATGTACTAGATATGGTCCGTGTGTAGGAAGCACAGTTCTTTTGTTCTGAGCAAGCTCACTGTTTGGACCCCGTAGGAAACACAGTAGAGTAGAAGAGTGCTCTTTTCTCAAAAGCGGAGTGTGTTTCATGTAAGGCGAGCTAGCATTTGTTTCCCAGTCCTAAATGGAGTTGAATCACATGCAGTTTCTGGTCATAAGAGCAAGAGTTGTTTTCTGGTAAGGAAAGTCACTATTGCGCTCCCATTGCCATACATAGTGCAAATAGCACTCGGTCCATTCCCAGAAAGTACAGTGTATCGGACTGAAGAGGAGCTACTGTTCTTGTCAGTTTCCTAAGCAGAGTTGAACTAGATATGGCCCGTGTGTGTAGGAAGCACAGTTCTTTTGTTCTGAGCAAGCTCACTTTTCGGACCCCATAGGAAACACAGTAGAGGAGAAGAGTGCTCTTTTCTCAAAAGCAGTGTGTGTTTCATGTAAGGCGAGCTAGCATTAGTTTCCCAGTCCTAAATGGAGTTGAATCCCATGCAGTTTCTGGTCCTATGAGCAAGAGTTGTTTTCTGGTAAGAAGAGTCACTATTGTGCTCCCATTGTCATACACAGGGCAAATAGTACTGGCGTCTGTTCCCAGCATGTACAGTGTATTGGACTGAAGAGGATCTACTGTTCTTGTCAGTTTCCTAAGCAGAATAGAATAGATATGGCCCATGTGTGCAGGAAGCACAGTTCTTTTGTTCTGAGGAAGCTCACTGTTCTGGCCCTATAGGAAACACAGTATATTAGAAGAATGCTCTTTTCTCAAAAGCAGAGTGTTTTTCTTATAAGGCGAGCTTGCGTTTCTTTCCCAGTCCTAAATGGAGTTGAGACACATGCAGTTTTTGGTCCTACGAGCAAGAGTTTTTTCTGGTAAGAAGAGTCACTCTTGCGCTCCCATTGCCATACACAGTGCAAATAGCACTGGCGTCTGTTCCCAGCAAGTACAGTGTATTGGACTGAAGAGAAGCTACTGTTCTTGTCAGTTTCCTAAGCAGAGTTGAACTAGATATGGCCCGTGTGTGTAGGAAGCACAGTTTTCTGTTCTCAGCAAGCTCACTGTTTGGACCCCTTAGGAAACACAGTAGAGTAGAAGAGTGCTCTTTTCTCAAAAGCAGAGTGTGTTTCTTGTAAGGCGAGCTAGCGTTTGTTTTCTAGTCCTAAATGGAGTTGAATCACATGCAGTTTCTGGTCCTATGAGCAAGAGTTGTTTTCTGGTAAGAAGAGTCACTATTGCGCTGCCATTGCCATACACAGGACAAATAGCACTGGCGTCTGTTCCCAGCAAGTACAGTGTATTGGACTGAAGAGGATCTACTGTTCTTGTCAGGTTCCTAATCAGAATTGAACTAGATATGGCCGTGTGTGTAGGAAGCACAGTTCCTTTGTACTGAGCAAGCTCACTGTTTTGACCACAGCGGAAACACAGTAGAGTAGAATAGTGCTCTTTTCTCAAAAGCAGAGGGTGTTTCTTGTAAGGCGAGCTAGCGTTTGTTTCCCAGTCCTAAATGGAGTTGAATCACATGCAGTTTCTGGTCCTACGCGCAAGAGTTGTGTTCTGGTAAGAAGAGTCACTATTGTGCTGCCATTGCCATACACAGGACAAATAGCAATGTTGTCTGTTCCCAGCAAGTACACTGTATTGGACTGAAGAGGATCTACTGTTCATGTCAGGTTCCTAAGCAGAATTGAAGTAGATATTGCCGTGTGTGGAGGAAGCACAGTTTTTTTGTTCTGAGCAAGCACACTGTTCGGACCACATAGGAAACACAGTAGAGTAGAAGAGTGCTCTTTTCTCAAAAGCAGAGTGTGTTTCTTGTAAGGCGAGCTAGCGTTTGTTTCCCAGTCCTAAATGGAGTTGAATCACATGCAGTTTCTGTTCCTACAAGCAAGAGTTGTTTTCTGGTAAGAAGAGTCACTATTGTGCTCCCATTGTTTTACACAGGGCAAATAGCACTGGCGTCTGTTCCCAGCATGTACAGTGTATTGGACTGAAGAGGATCTACTGTTCTTGTCAGGTTCCTAAGCAGAATTGAACTAGATATGTCCGTGTGTGTAGGAAGCACAGTCTTTTGTTCTGAGCATGCTCACTGTTCTGGCCCTATAGGATACACAGTAGAGTAGAAGAGTGCTCTTTTCTCAAAAGCAGAGTGTGTTTCTTGTAAGGCGAGCTAGCGTTTGTTTCCCAGTCCTAAATGGAGTTGAATTGCATGCAGTTTCTGGTCCTATGAGCAAGAGTTGTATTCTGGTAAGGAAAGTCACTATTGTGTTCCCATTGCCATACAAAGTGCAAAGAGCACTCGCGTCTGTTCCCAGCAAGTACAGTGTATTGGACTGAAGAGGAGCTACTGTTCTTGTCAGTTTCCTAAGCAGAGTTGAACGAGATATGGCCCGTGTGTGTAGGAAGAACAGTTCTCTTGTTCTGAGCAAGCTCACTGTTCTGGCCCTATAGGAAACAGAGTAGAGTAGAAGAGTGCTCTTTTCTCAAAAGCAGAGTGTGTTTCATGTAAGGCGAGCTAGCATTTGTTTCCCAGACCTAAATGGAGTTGAGTCACATGCAGTTTCTGGTCTTACGAGCAAGAGTTGTTTTCTGGTAAGGAAAGTCACTATGGTGCTCCCATTGCCATACACAGTGCAAATAGCACTCACTTGTGTTCCCAGCTATTACAGTGTATCGGACTGAAGAGGAGCTACTGTTTTTGTCAGTTCCCTAAGCAGAGTTGAACTAGATATGGCCCGTGTGTGTAGGAAGCACAGTTTTTTTTTTTGAGCATGCTCACTGTTCTGGCCCTAGAGGAAACACTTTAGAGTATAAGAGGGCTCTTTCTCAAAAGCAGAGTGTGTTTCTTGTAATGCGAGCTAGCGTTTGTTTCCCAGTCCTAAATGGAGTTGAATCTCATGCAGTTTCTGGTCCTACGAGCAAGAGTTGTTTTCTGGTAAGAAGAGTCACTATTGTGCTCCCATTGCCATACACAGTTCAAATAGCACTCGCGTCTGTTCCCAGCAAGTACAGTGTATCAGACTGATGAGTAGCTACTGTTGTTGTCAGTTTCCTAAGCAGAATTGAAAGAGATATGGCCCGTGTGTGTAGGAAGCTCAGTTCTTTTGTTCTGAGCAAGCTCACTGTTCTGGCCCTATAAAAAAAACAGTAGAGTAGAAGAGTGCTCTTTTCTCAAAAGCACAGTGTTTTTCTTGTAAGTCGAGCTAGCGTTTGTTTCCCAGTCCTAAATGGAGTTGAATCACATGCAGTTTCTGGACCTAGGAGCAAGAGTTGTTTTCTGGTAAGAAGAGTCACTATTGCGCTCTCATTGTCATACACAGAGCAAATAGTACTGGCATCTGTTCCCAGCATGTACAGTGTATTGGACTGAAGAGGATCTACTGTTCTTGTCAGTTTCCTAAGCAGAATTGAATAGATATGGCCCCTGTGTGCAGGAAGCACAGTTCATTTGTTCTGAGAAAACTCACTGTTCTGGCTCTATAGGAAACACAGTAGAGTAGAAGGGTGCTCTTTTCTCTAAAGCAGAGTGTGTTTCTTGTAAGGCAAGCTAGTGTTTGTTTCCCAGTCCTAAATGGAGTTGAATCCCATGCAGGTTCTGGTCCTACGAGCAAGAGTTGTGTTCTGGTAAGAAGAGTCACTATTGTGCTGCCATTGCCATACACAGGACAAATAGCACTGTTGTCTGTTCCCAGCAAGTACACTGTATTCGACTGAAGAGGATGTACTGTTCATGTCAGGTTCCTAAGCAGAATTGAACTAGATATGGCCGTGTGTGTAGGAAGCACAGTTTTTTTGTTCTGAGCAAGCTCACTGTTCGGAACATAGGAAACACAGTAGAGTAGAAGAGTGCTCTTTTCTCAAAAGCAGAGTGTGTTTTTGGAAGGCGAGCTAGCGTTTGTTTCCCATTCCTAAATGGAGTTGAGTCACATGCAGTTTTTTGTCCTACGAGCAAGAGTTGTTTTCTGGTAAGACGCGTCACTATTGTTCTCCAAATTCCATACATAGTGCAAATAGCACTCGCGTTTGTTCCGAGCATGTACAGTGTATTGGACTGAAGAGGAGCTACTGTTCTTGTCAGTTTCCTAAGCAGAGTTGAACTAGATATGGCCCGTGTATGTAGGAAGCACAGTTCTTTTTTTCTGAGCAAGCTCACTGTTTGGACACTATAGGAAACACAGTAGAGTACAAGAGTGCTCTTTTCTCAAAAGCGCAGTGTGTTTCATGTAAGGCGAGCTAGCATTTGTTTCCCAGTCCTAAATGGAGTTGAATCACATGCAGTTTCTGGTCCTATGAGCAAGAGTTGTTTTCTGGTAAGGAAAGTCACTGTTGCGCTCCCATTGCCATACACAGTGCAAATAGCCCTCCCGTCTGTTCCCAGCAAGTACAGTGTATCAGACGGAAGAGGATCTACTGTTCTTGTCAGGTTCCTAAGCAGACTTGAACTAGATGTGGCCGTGTTTGTAGGAAGCACAGTTTTTTTATTCTGAGCAAGCTCACTGTTCGTAACACATAGGAAACAGTAGAGTAGAAGAGTGCTCTTTTCTCAAAAGCAGAGTGTGTTTCTTGGAAGGCGAGCTAGTGTTTGTTTCCCAGTCCTAAATGGAGTTGAGTCACATGCAGTTTTTTGTCTTATGAGCAAGAGTTTTTTTCTGGTAAGACGAGTCACTATTGTGCTCCAATTGCCATACACAGTGCAAATAGCACTCGCGTCTGTTCCGAGCAAATACAGTGTATTGTACTGAAGAGGAGCTACTGTTCTTGTCAGTTTCCTAAGCAGAGTTGAACTAGATATGGCCCGTGTGTGTAGGAAGCACAGTTCTTTTGTTCTGAGCAAGCTCACTGTTTGGACCCCATAGGTAACACAGTAGAGTAGAAGAGTGCTCTTTTCTCAAAAGCAGAGTGTGTTTCTTGTAAGGCGAGCTAGCATTTGTTTCCCAGTCCTAAATGGAGTGGAAACACATGCAGTTTCTGGTCCTATGAGCAAGAGTTGTTTTCTGGTAAGGAAAGTCACTATTGCGCTCCCATTGCCATACACAGTGCAAATAGCACATGCGTCTGTTCCCAGCAAGTACAGTGTATCAGACTGAAGAGGAGCTACTGTTCTTGTCAGTTTCCTAAGCAGAGTTGAACTCGATATGGCCCGTGTGTGTAGGAAGTGCAGTTCTTATGTTCTGAGCAGGCTCACTGTTCCGGCCCTATAGGAAACACAGTAGAGTAGAAGGGTGCACTTTTCTTAAAAGCAGAGTGTGTTTCTTGTAAGGCAAGCTCGCGTTTGTTTCCCAGTCCTAAATGGAGTTGAGTCACATGCAGTTTTTTGTCCTACGAGCAAGAGTTGTTTTCTGGTAAGAAGAGTCACTGTTGCGCTCCAAATGCCATATACAGTGCAAATAGCACTCGCGTCTGTTCCCAGCAAGTACAGTGTATCAGACTGAATAGGAACTACTGTTCTTGTAGTTTCCTAAGCAGACTTGAACTAGATATGGCCGTGTGTGTAGGAAGCACAGTTTTTTTGTTCTGAGCAAGCTCACTGTTCGGAACACATAGGAAACACAGTAGAGTAGAAGAGTGCTCTTTTCTCAAAAGCAGAGTGTGTTTTTGGAAGTCGAGCTAGCGTTTGTTTCCCAGTCCTAAATGGAGTTGAGTCACATGCAGTTTTTTGTCCTACGAGCAAGAGTTGTTTTCTGGTAAGACGAGTCACTATTGTGCTCCAATTGCCATACACAGTGCAAATAGCACTCGCGTCTGTTCCGAGCAAGTACAGTGTATTGGACTGAAGATAGCTACTGTTCTTGTCAGTTTCCTAAGCAGAGTTGAACTAGATATGGCCTGAGTGTAGGAAGCACAGTTCTTTTCTTCTGAGCAAGCTCACTGTTCTGGCCCTATAGGAAACACAGTAGAGTAGAAGAGTGCTCTTTTCTCTAAAGCAGAATGTGTTTCTTGTAAGGCGAGCTAGCGTTTGTTTCCCAGTCCTAAATGGAGTGTAATCACATGCAGTTTCTGGTCCTACGACCAAGAGTTGTTTTATGGTAAGAAGAGTCACTATTGCGCTGCTATTGCCATACACAGGACTAATAGCACTGTTGTCTGTTCCCAGCAGTATAGTGTATTGGACTGAAGAGGATCTACTGTTCTTGTCAGGTTCCTAAGCAGAATTGAACTAGATATGGCCGTGTGTGTAGGAAGCACAGTTCTTTTGTTCTGAGCAAGTTCACTGTTCGGACCTCTTAGGAAACACAATAGAGTAGAAGAGTGCTTTTTTCTCTAAATCAGAGTGTGTTTCTTGTAAGGCGAGTTAGTGTTTGTTTCCCAGTCCTAAGTGGAGTTGAATCACATGCAGTTTCTGGTCCTACGAGCAAGAGTTGTTTTCTGGTAAGAAGAGTCACTATTGTGCTCCCATTGTCATACACAGGGCAAATAGCACACGCGTCTGTTCCCAGCATGTACAGTGTATTGGACTGAAGAGGATCTACTGTTCTTGTCAGGTTCCTAAGCAGAGTTGAACTAGATTTGGCCGTGTGTGTAGGAAGCACAGTTCTTTTGTTCTGAGCAAGCTCACTGTTCTGGCCCTATAGGAAACACAGTAGAGAAGAAGAGTGCTCTTTTCTCAAAAGCAGATTGTGTTTCTTGTAAGGGGAGCTAGCGTTTGTTTCCCACTCCTATATGGAGTTGAATCACATGCAGTTTCTGGTCCTACGAGCAAGAGTTGTTTTTTGGTAAGGAAAGTCACTATTGTGCTCCAATTGCCATACACAGTGCAAATAGCACATGCGTCTGTTCCCAGCAAGTACAGTGTATCAGACTGAAGAGGAGCTACTGTTCTTGTCAGTTTCCTAAGCAGAGTTGAACTAGATATGGCCCGTGTGTGTAGGAAGCACAGTTCTTATGTTCTGAGCAGGCTCACTGTTCCGGCCCTATAGGAAACACAGTAGAGTAGAAGGGTGCACTTTTCTTAAAAGCAGAGTGTGTTTCTTGTAAGGCAAGCTCGCGTTTGTTTCCCAGTCCTAAATGGAGTTTAGTCACATGCAGTTTTTTGTCCTACGAGCAAGAGTTGTTTTCTGGTAAGAAGAGTCACTGTTGCGCTCCAAATGCCATATACAGTGCAAATAGCACTCGCGTCTGTTCCCAGCAAGTACAGTGTATCAGACTGAATAGGAACTACTGTTCTTGTAGTTTCCTAAGCAGACTTGAACTAGATATGGCCGTGTGTGTAGGAAGCACAGTTTTTTTGTTCTGAGCAAGCTCACTGTTCGGAACACATAGGAAACACAGTAGAGTAGAAGAGTGCTCTTTTCTCAAAAGCAGAGTGTGTTTTTGGAAGTCGAGCTAGCGTTTGTTTCCCAGTCCTAAATGGAGTTGAGTCACATGCAGTTTTTTGTCCTACGAGCAAGAGTTGTTTTCTGGTAAGACGAGTCACTATTGTGCTCCAATTGCCATACACAGTGCAAATAGCACTCGCGTCTGTTCCGAGCAAGTACAGTGTATTGGACTGAAGATAGCTACTGTTCTTGTCAGTTTCCTAAGCAGAGTTGAACTAGATATGGCCCGAGTGTAGGAAGTACATTTCTTTTGTTCTGAGCAAGCTCACTGTTTGGACCCCATAGGAAACACAGTAGAGTAGAAGAGTGCTCTTTTCTCAAAAGCAGAGTGTGTTTCTTGTAAGGCAAGCTAGCGTTTGTTTCCCAGTCCTAAATGGAGTTGAATCACATGCAGTTTCTGGTCCTACGAGCAAGAGCTGTTTTCTGGTAAGAAGAGTCACTATTGCGCTGCCATTGCCATACACAGGACAAATAGCACTGGCGTCTTTTCCCAGCAAGTACAGTGTATTGGACGATAGAGGATCTACTGTTCTGGTCAGGTTCCTAATCAGACTTGAACTAGATATGGCCGTGTGTGTAGGAAGCACAGTTTTTTTATTCTGAGCAAGCTCACTGTTTGGACCCCATAGGTTACACAGTAGAGTAGCAGAGTGCTCTTTTCTCTAAAGCAGAGTGTGTTTCTTGGAAGGCGAGCTAGAGTTTGTTTCCCAGTCCTAAATGGAGTTCAGTCACATGCAGTTTTTTGTCCTAGGAGCAAGAGTTGTTTTCTGGTAAGAAGAGTCACTGTTGCGCTCCAAATGCCATATACAGTGCAAATAGCACTCGCGTCTGTTCCCAGCAAGTACAGTGTATCAGACTGAATAGGAGCTACTGTTCTTGTCAGTTTTCTAAGCAGACTTGAACTAGATATGGCCGTGTCTGTAGGATGTACATTTTTTTGTTCTGTTCAAGCTCACTGTTCGGAACACATAGGAAACACAGTAGAGTAGAAGAGTGCTCTTTTCTCAAAATCAGAGTGTGTTTTTGGAAGGCGATCTAGCGTTTGTTTCCCAGTCCTAAATGGAGTTGAGTCACATGCAGTTTTTTGTACTACGAGCAAGAGTTGTTTTCTGGTAAGACAAGTCACTATTGTGTTCCAATTGCCATACACAGTGCAAATAGCACTCGCGTCTGTTCCCAGCAATTACAGTGTATTGGACTGAATAGGAGCTACTGTTCTTGTCAGTTTCCTAAGAAGAGTTGAACGAGATATGGCCCGTGTGTGTAGGAAGCACAGTTCTTTTGTTCTGAGCAAGCTCACTGTTTGGACACCATAGGAAACAAAGTAGAGTAGAAAAGTGCTCTTTTCTCTAAAGCAGAGTGTTTTTCTTTTAAGGTGAGCTCGCGTTTGTTTCCCAGTCCTAAATGGAGTTGAGTCACATGCTGTTTTTGGTCCTATGAGCAAGAGTTGTTTTCTGGTAAGAAGAGTCACTATTGCGCTCCAAATGCCATACACAGTGCAAATAGTACTCGCGTCTGTTCCCCTCAAGGACAGTGTATTGGACTTATTAGGAGCTACTGTTCTTGTCAGTTTCCTCAGCAGAGTTGAACTAGATATATCCGTGTGTGTAGGAAGCACAGTTCTTTTGTTCTGAGCAAGCTCACTGTTCTGGCCCTATAGGAAACACAGTAGAGTAGAAGAGTGCTCTTTTCTCAAAAGCAGATTGTTTTTCTTGTAAGGCGAGCTAGCGTGTGTTTGCCAGTCCTAAATGGAGTTGAATCACATGCAGTTTCTGGTCCTACGACCAAGAGTTGTTTTCTGGTAAGGAAAGTCACTATTGCGCTCCCATTGCCATACACAGTGCAAATAGCACTCACGTCTGTTCCCAGCAAGTACAGTGTATCGGACTGAATAGGAGCTACTGTTCTTGTCAGTTTCCTAAGCAGAGTTGAACCAGATATGTCCCACATGTGTAGGAATCACAGTTCTTTTGTTCTGAGCAAGCTCACTCTTTGGACCCCATAGGAAACACAGTAGAGTAGAAGAGTGCTCTTTTCTCAAAAGCAGAGTGTGTTTTTTGTAGGGCGAGCTAGCGTTTGTTTCCCAGTCCTAAATGGAGTTGAATCACATGCAGTTTCTGGTCCACGAGCAAGAGTTGTTTTCTGGTAAGAAGAGTCACTATTGCGCTGCCATTGTCATACACAGGACAAATAGCACTGGTGTCTGTTCCCAGCAAGTACAGTGTATTGGACTGAAGAGGATCTACTGTTCTTGTCAGGTTCCTAAGCAGACTTGAACTAGATATGGCCGTGTGTGTAGGAAGCACAGTTTTTTTGTTCTGAGCAAGCTCACTTTTCGGAACACATAGGAAACACAGTAGAGTAGAAGAGTGCTCTTTTCTCAAAAGCAGAGTGTGTTTCTTAAAAGTCGAGCTAGCGTTTGTTTCCCAGTCCTAAATGGAGTTGAGTCACATGCAGTTTTTTGTCCTAAGAGCAAGAGTTGTTCTCTGGTAAGACAAGTCATTATTGGGCTCCAATTGCCATACACAGTGCAAATAACACTCGCGTCTGTTCCCCGCAAGTACATTGTATTGGACTGAATAGGAGCTACTGTTCTTGTTAGTTTACTAAGCAGAGTTGAACTAGATATGATCCGTGTGTGTAGGAAGCACAGTTCTTTGGTTCTGAGCAAGCTCACTGTTTGGACACCATAAGAAACACAGTAGAGTAGAAGAGTGCTCTTTTCTCAAAAGCAGAGTGTGTTTCACGTAAGGCAAGCTAGCATTTGTTTCTCAGTCCTAAATGGAATTGAATCACATGCAGTTTCTGGTCCTACGAGCAAGACTTGTTTTCTGGTAAGGAATGTCACTATTGCGCTCCCATTGCCATACACAGTGCAAATAGCACTGGCGTCTGTTCCCAGCAAGTACAGTGTATCGGACTGAAGAGGAGCTACTGTTCTTGTCAGTTTCCTAAGCATAGTTGAACTAGATATGGCCCCTGTGTGTAGGAAGCACAGTTCTTTTGTTCTGAGCAAGCTCACTGTTCGTACCCCATAGGAAACACAGTAGAGTAGAAGAGTGCTCTTTTCTCAAAAGCAGCGTGTGTTTCATGGAAGGCAAGCTAGCATTTCTTTCTCAGTCCTAAATGGAGTTTAATCATATGCAGTTTCTGGTCCTATGAGCAAGAGTTGTTTTCTGGTAAGGAGAGTCACTATTGTGCTCCAATTGCCATATACAGGACAAAGAGCACTGGCTTCTGTTCCCAGCAAGTACAGTGTATTGGACTGAAGAGGATCTACTGTTCTTTCAGGTTCCTAAGCAGAATTGAACTAGATATGGCCGTATGTGTAGGAAGCACAGTTCTTTTCTTCTGAGCAAGCTCACTGTTCGGACCCCATAGGAAACACAGTAGAGTAGAAGAGTGCTTTTTTCTCAAAAGCAGAGTGTGTTTCTTTTAAGGCGAGCTAGCGTTTGTTTCCCATTCCTAAATGGAGTGGAATCACATGCAGTTTGTGTTCCTACGAGCAAGAGTTGTTTTCTGGTAAGGAAAGTCACTATTGTGCTCCCATTGCCATACACAGTGCAAATAGCCCTCCCATCTGTTCCCAGCAAGTACAGTGTATCGGACTGAAGAGGAGCTACTGTTCTTGTCAGTTTCCTAAGCAGAGTGGAACTAGTTATGGCCCGTGTGTAGGAAGCACAGCTCTTTTGTTCTGAGCAAGCTCACTGTTCTGGCCCTATAGGAAACACAGTAGAGTAGAAGAGTGCTCTTTTCTCTAAAACAGAGTGTGTTTCTTGTAAGGCGAGCTAGCGTTTGTTTCCCAGGCCTAAATGTAGTTGAATCACATGCAGTTTCTAGTCCTACGAGCAAGAGTTGTTTTATGTTAAGAAGAGTCACTTTTGCGCTGCCATTGCCATACACAGGACAAATAGCACTGGCGTCTGTTCCCAGCAAGTACATTGTATTGCACTGAAGAGGATCTACTGTTCTTGTCAGGTTCCTAAGCTAAATTGAACTACATATGGCCGTGTGTGTAGGAAGCACAGTTCTTTTGTTCTGAGCAAGTTCAGTGTTCGGACTCCATAGGAAACACAGTAGAGTAGAAGAGTGCTCTTTTCTCAAAAGCAGAGTGTGTTTCTTGTAAGGCGAGGTAGCGTTTGTTTCCCAGTCCTATATGGAGTTGAGTCACATGCAGTTTTTTGTCCTATGAGCAAGAGTTGTTTTCTGGTAAGAGGAGTCACTATTGTGCTCTAATTGCCAAACACAGTGCAAATAGCACTCGCGTCTCTTCCCCGCAAGTACAGTGTATTGGACTGAAAAGGAGCTACTGTTCTTGTCAGTTTCCTAAGCAGAGTTGAACTAGATATGGCCCTTGTGTGTAGGAAGCACAGTTCTTTTGTTCTGAGCAAGCTCACTGTTCGGACCCCATAGGAAACACAGTAGAGTAGAAGAGTGCTCTTTTCTCAAAAGCAGAATGTGTTTCATGTAAGGCGAGCAAGCATTTGTTTCCCAGACCTAAATGGAGTTGAATCACATGCATTTTATGGTCCTATGAGCAAGAGTTGTTTTATGGTAAGGAAAGTCACTATTGTGTTCCCATTGCCCTACACAAGGCAAATAGCACTCGCGTCTTTTCCCAGCAAGTACAGTGTATTGGACTGAATAGGAGATACTGTTCTTGTCAGTTTACTAAGCAGAGTTGAACTAGATATGGTCCGTCTGTGTAGGAAGCACAGTTTTTTTGTTCTGAGCAAGCTCACTGTTTGGACCCCATAGGAAACACAGTAGAGTAGAAGAGTGCTCTTTTCTCTAAATCAGAGTGTGTTTCTTGTAAGGCGAGCTACCATTTGTTTCCCAGTCCTAAATGGAGTGGAATCACAAGCAGTTTCTGGTCCTACGAGCAAGAGTTTTTTTCTGGTAAAGAAAGTCACTATTGCGCTCCCATTGCCATACACAGTGCAAATAGCCCTCATGTCTCTTCCCAGCAAGTACAGTTTATTGGACTGAAGAGGAACTACTGTTCTTCTCAGTTTTCTAAGCAGAGTTGAACTAGATATGGCCGTGTGTGTTGGAAGCACAGTTCTTTTTTTCTGAGCAAGCTCACTGTTCTGGCCCTATAGGAAACACAGTAGAGTAGAAGAGTGCTCTTTTCTCAAAAGCAGAGTGTGTTTCTTGTAAAGCGAGCTAGAGTTTGTTTCCCAGGCCTAAATGGAGTTGAATCACATGCAGTTTCTGGTCCTACGAGCAAGAGTTGTTTTCTGGTAAGGAAAGTCACTATTGTGCTCCCTTTGCCATCCACAGTGCAAATAGCACTGGCGTCTTTTCCGAGCAAGTACAGTGTATCGGACTGAAGAGGAGCTACTGTTCTTGTCATTTTCCTAAGCAGAGTTGAACTAGATATGGGCCGTGTGTGTAGGAAGCACAGTTTTTTTTTCTGAGCAAGCTCACTGTTCTGGCCCTATAGGAAACACAGTAGAGTAGAAGAGTGCTCTTTTCTCTAAAGCAGAGTGTGTTTCTTGTAAGGCGAGCTATCGTTTGTTTCCCAGTCCTAAATGGAGTTGAATCACATGCAGTTTCTGGTCCTACGAGCAAGAGTTGTTTTATGGTAAGAAGAGTCACTATTGTGCTCCAATTGCCATATAGAGGACAAAGAGCACTGGCGTCTGTTCCCAGCAAGTACAGTGTATTGGACTGAAGAGGATCTACTGTTCTTTCAGGTTCCTAAGCAGAATTGAACTAGATATGGCCGTGTGTGTAGGAAGCACAGTTCTTTTGTTCTGAGCAAGCTCACTGTTCGGACCCTATAGGGAACACAGTAGAGTAGAAGAGTGCTCTTTTCTCAAAAGCAGAGTGTGTTTCTTGTAAGGCGAGCTAGTGTTTGTTTCCCAGTCCTAAATGCAGTTGAGTCACATGCAGTATTTTGTCCTACGAGCAAGATTTGTTTTCTGGTAAGACGAGTCACTATTGTGCTCCAATTGCCATACACAGTGCAAATAGCCCTCCCATCTGTTCCCAGCAAGTACAGTGTATTGGAAAGAAGAGGAGCTACTGTTCTTGTCAGTTTCCTAAGCAGAGTTGAACTACATATGGCCCCTGTGTGTAGGAAGCACAGTTCTTTTTTCTGAGCAAGCTCACTGTTCTGGCCCTATAGGAAACACAGTAGAGTAGAAGAGTGCTCTTTTCTCAAAAGCAGAGTATGTTTCATGTAAGGCGAGCTAGCATTTGTTTCCCAGACCTAAATGGAGTTGAATCACATGGAGTTTCTGGTCCTACGAGCTAGAGTTGTTTTATGGTAAGGAAAGTCACTGTTGTGCTCCCATTGCCCTACACAAGGCAAATAGCACTCGCGTCTTTTCCCAGCAAATACAGTGTATTGGACTGAATAGGAGCTACTGTTCTTGTCAGTTTACTAAGCAGAGTTGAACTAGATATGGTCCGTATGTGTAGGAAGCACAGTTCTTTTGTTCTGAGGAAGCTCACTGTTTGGACCCCATAGGAAACACAGAAGAGTAGAAGAGTGCTCTTTTCTCTAAAGCAGAGTGTGTTTCTTGTAAGGCGAGCTACCGTTTGTTTCCCAGTCCTAAATGGAGTGGAATCACATGCAGTTTCTGGTCCTAAGAGCAAGAGTTGTTTTCTGGTAAAGAAAGTCACTATTGCGCTCCCATTGCCATACACAGTGCAAATAGCCCTCCCGTCTTTACCCAGCAAGTACAGTGTATTGGACTGAAGAGGAGCTACTGTTCTTCTCAGTTTCCTAAGAAGAGTTGAACTAGGTATGGCCCGTGTGTGTAGGAGGCACAGTTCTTTTTTTCTGAGCAAGCTCACTGTTCTGGCACTATAGGAAGAACAGTAGAGTAGAAGAGTGCTCTTTTCTCAAAAGCAGAGTGTGTTTCTTGGAAGTTGAGCTAGCGTTTGTTTCCCAGTCCTAAATGGAGTTGAGTCACATGCAGTTTTTGGTCCTACGAGCAAGAGTTGTTTTCTGGTACGAGGAGTCACTATTGTGCTCCAATTACCATACACAGTGCAAATAGCACTCGTGTCTGTTCCCCGCAAGTAAAGTGTATCGGACTGAAGAGGAGCTACTGTTCTTGTCAGTTTCCTAAGCAGAGTTGAACTAGATATGGCCCATGTGTAGGAAGCACAGTTCTTTTGTTCTGAGCAAGCTCACTGTTCTGGCCCTATAGGAAACACAGTAGAGTAGAAGAGTGCTCTTTTCTCTAAAGCAGAGTGTGTTTCTTGTAAGACAAGCTAGTGTTTGTTTCCCAGTCCTAAATGGAGTTGAATCACATGCAGTTTCTGGTCCTACAAGCAAGAGTTGTTTTATGGTAAGAAGAGTAACTATTGTGCTGCCATTGCCAAACACAGGACAAATAGCACTGGTGTCTGTTCCCAGCAAGTACAGTGTATTGGACTGAAGAGGATCTACTGTTCTTGTCAGGTCCCTAGCAGACTTAACTAGATATGGCCGTGTGTGTAGGAAGCACAGTTCGTTTGTTCTCAACAAGCTCACTGTTCGGACCCCATAGGAAACACAGTAGAGTAGATGAGTGCTCTTTTCTCAAAAGCAGAGTGTGTTTCTTGTAAGGCAAGCTAGCGTTTGTTTCCCAGTCCTAAATGGTGTTGAATCACATGCAGTTTCTGGTCCTATGAGCAAGAGTTGTTATCTGGTAAGGAAAGTCACTATTGCGCTCCCATTGCCATACACAGTGCAAATAGCACTGGCGTCTGTTCCCAGCAAGTACAGTGTATTGGACTGAAGAGGATCTACTGTTCTTGTCAGTTATCTAAGCAGAGTTGAACTAGATATGGCCCGTGTAGGAAGCACAGTTCTTTTGTTCTGAGCACGCTCACTGTTCTGGCCCTGTAGGAAACACAGTAGAGTAGAAGAGTGCTCTTTTTCAAAAGGAGAGTGTGTTTCTGGTAAGGCGAGCTAGCATTTGTTTCCCAGTCCTAAATCGCGTTGAATCCTATGCAGTTTATGGTCCTAAGAGCAAGAGTTGTTTTCTGGTAAGGAAAGTCACTATTGCGCTCTCATTGCCATACACAGTGTAAATAGCATTCGCGTCTGTTCCCAGCAAGTACAGTGTATTGGACTGAAGAGGAGCTACTGTTCTTGTCAGTTTCCTAAGCAGAGTTGAACTACATATGGTCCGTGTGTGTAGGAACCACAGTTCTTTTGTTCTGAGCAAGCTCACTGTTTGGACCCCATAGGAAACACAGTAGAGTAGAAGAGTGCTCTTTTCTCTAAAGCAGTGTGTTTCTTGTAAGGTGAGCTAGCGTTTGTTTCCCAGTCCTAAATGGAGTTGAATCACATGCAGTTTCTGGTCCTACGACCAAGAGTTGTTTTCTGGTAAGAAAAGTCACTATTGTGCTCCCATTGCCATACACAGTGCAAATAGCACAAGCGTCTATTCCCAGCAAGTACAGTGTATTGGACTGAAGAGGAGCTACTGTTCTTGTCAGTTTCCTAAGCAGAGTTGAACTAGATATGGCCCGTGTGTCTTGGAAGCACAGTTCATTTGTTCTGAGCAAGCAAACTGTTCTGGCCCTATAGGAAACACAGTAGAGTAGAAGAGTGCTCTTTTCTCAAAAGCAGAGTGTGTTTCTTGTAAGGTGAGCTAGAGTTTGTTTCCCAGTCCTAAATGGAGTTGAGTCAAATGCAGTTTTTGGTCCTACGAGCAATAGTTGTTTTCTTGTAAGACGAGTAACTATTGTGCTCCAATTGCCATACACAGTGCACATAGCACTCGCGTCTGTTCTCAGCAAGTACAGTGTATCGGACTGAAGAGGAGCTGCTGTTCTTGTCAGTTTCCTAAGCAGAGTTGAAATAGATATGGCCCGTGTGTTTAGGAAGCACAGTTATCATGTTCTGAGCAAGCTCACTGTTCTGGTCCTACAGGAAACACTGTAGAGTAGAAGAGTGCTCTTTTCTCTAAAGCAGAGTGTGTTTCTTGTAAGGCGAGCTCGCGTTTGTTTCCCAGTCCTAAAAGGAGTTGAATCACAGACAGTTTCTGGTCCTATGAGCAAGAAATGTTTTCTGGTAAGGAAAGTCATTATTGTGCTCCCATTGCCATACACAGTGCAAATAGCACATGTGTCTGTTCCCAGCAAGTACAGTGTATTGGACTGAAGAGGAGCTACTGTTCTTGTCAGGTTCCTAAGCAGAGTTGAACTAGATATGGCCCGTGTGTTTAGGAAGCTAGTTTTTATGTTATGAGCAAGCTCACTGTTCTGGACCTATAGGAAACACAGTAGAGTAGAAGAGTGCTCTTTTCTCTAAAGCAGAGTGTGTTTCTTGTAAGGCGAGCTAGCGTTTGTTTCCCAGTCCTAAATGGAGTTGAGTCACATGCAGTTTTTTGTCCTACGAGCAAGAGTTGTTTTCTGGTAAGACTAGTAAATATTGTTCTCCAATTGCCATATACAGTGAAAATAGCACTCGCGTCTGTTCCACGCAAGTAAAGTGTATTGGACTGAAGAGGAGCTACTGTTCTTGTCAGTTTCCTAAGTAGACTTGAACTAGATATGGCCGTGTGTGTAGGAAGCACAGTTCGTTTGTTCTGAGCAAGCTCACTGTTTGGACCCTATAGGAAACACAGTAGAGTAGAAGAGTGCTCTTTTCTCAAAAGCAGAGTGTGTTTCTTGTAAGGCGAGCTAGCGTTTGTTTCCCATTCCTAAATGGAGTTGAATCACATGCAGTTTCTGGTACTACGAGCAAGAGTTGTTTTCTGGTAAGGAAAGTCACTATTGCGCTCCCATTGCCTTACCCAGTGCAAATAGCACTCCCGTCTCTTCCCAGCAAGTACAGTGTATCGGACTGAAGAGGAGATACTGTTCTTGTCAGTTTCCTAAGCAGAGTTGAACTAGATATGGCCCGTGTGTGTAGGAAGCACAGTTCTTATGTTCTGAGCAAGCTCACTGTTCTGGCCCTATAGGAAACACAGTAGAGTAGAAGAGTGCTCTTTTCTCAAGAGCAGAGTGTGTATCTTGTAAGGCAAGCTAGCGTTTGTTTCCTAGTCCTAAATGGAGTTGAATCACATGCAGTTTCAGGTCCTAAGAACAAGAGTTGTTTTCTGGTAAGGAAAGTCACATTGTGCTCCCATTGCCATACACTGTGCAAATAGCACTCGCGTCTGTTCCCAGAAAGTACAGTGTATTGGACTGAAGAGGATCTACTGTTCTTGTCAGGTTCCTAAGCAGAGTTGAACTAGATATGGCCGTGTGTGTAGGAAGCACAGTTTTTTTGTTCTGAGCAAGCTCACTGTTCGGACCCCATAGAAAACACAGTAGAGTAGAAGAGTGCTTTTTTTCTCAAACGTAGAGTGTGTTTCTTTTAAGACGAGCTAGCTTTTGTTTCCCATTCCTAAATGGAGTGGAATCACATGCAGTTTCTGCTCCTACGAGCAAGTGTTGTTTTCTGGTAAGAAGAGTCACTATTGTGCTCCCATTGCCATGCACAGGGCAAATAGTACTGGCGTCTGTTCCCAGCATGTACAGTGTATTGGGCTGAAGAGGATCTACTGTTCTTGTCAGTTTCCTAAGCAGAATTGAATAGATATGGCAACTGTGTGCAGGAAGCACAGTTCTTTTGTTCTGAGGAAGCTCACTCATCTGGCCCTATAGGAAACACAGTATAGTAGAAGAATGCTCTTTTGTCAAAAGCACAGAGTTTTTCTTGTAAGGCGAGCTCACATTTCTTTCCCAGTCCTAAATGGAGTTGAGACACATGCAGTTTTTGGTCCTACGAGCAAGAGTTTTTTTCTGGTAAGAAGAGTCACTATTGCACTCTCATAGCCATACACAGTGCAAATAGCACTTGCATCTGTTCCCAGCAAGTACAGTGTATTGGACTGAAGAGGAGCTACTGTTCTTGTCAGTTTTTTAAGCAGAGTTGAACTAGATATGGCCCGTGTGTGTAGGAAGCACAGTTCTTTTGTTCTGAACAAGCTCACTGTTCGGACCCCATAGGAAACTCAGTAGGGTAGAAGAGTGCTCTTTTCTCAATAACAGAGTGTGTTTCATGTAAGGCGAGCTAGCATTTGTTTCCCAGTCCTAAATGGAGTTGAATCACATGCAGTTTCAGGTCCTACGAGCAAGAGTTGTTTTCTGGTAAGAAGAGTCACTATTGTGCTCCCATTGTCATACACAGGGCAAATAGCACTCGCGTCTGTTCCCAGCAAGTACAGTGTATTGGACTGAAGAGGATCTACTATTCTTGTCAGTTTCCTAAGCAGAATTGAACTAGATATGACCGTGTGTGTAGGAAGCACAATTCTTTTGTTCTGAGCAAGCTCACTGTTTTGGTCCTATAGGAAACACATTTGAGTAGAAGAGTGCTCTTTTCTCAAAAGCAGAGTGTGTTTCTTGTAAGGCGAGCTCGCATTTGTTTCCCAGTCCTAAATGGAGTTGAGTCACATGCAGTTTTTTGTCTTACGAGCAAGAGTTGTTTTCTGGTAAGAAGAGTCACTATTGCGCTCCAATTGACATACACAGTGCAAATAGCACTCGCGTCTGTTCCCCGCAAGTACAGTGTATTGGACTGAATAGGAGCTACTGTTCTTGTCAGTTTCCTAAGCAGAGTTGAACTAGATATGGTCCGTGTGTGTAGGAAGCACAGTTCTTTTGTTCTCAGCAAGCTCACTGTTCTGGCCCGATAGGAAACACTGTAAAGTAGAAGAGTGCTCTTTTCTCAAAAGCAGAGTGTGTTTCTTGTATAACGAGCTATCGTTTGTTTCCCAGTCCTAAATGGAGTTGAATCACATACAGTTTCTGGTCCTATGAGCAAGAGTTGTTTTCTGGTAAGAAGAGTCACTATTGCGCTCCCATTGCCATACACAGTGCAAATAGCACTCCCGTCTGTTCCCAGCAAGTACAGTCTATCAGACTGAAGAGGAGCTACTGTTCTTGTCAGTTTCCTAAGCAGAGTTGAACTAGATATGGCCCGTGTGTAGGAAGCACAGTTCTTTTGTTCTGAGCAAGCTCACTGTTCTGGCCCTATAGGAAACACAGTAGAGTAAAAGAGTGCACTTTTCTCTAAAGCACAGTGTGTTTCTGTAAGGCGAGCTAGCATTTGTTTCCCAGTCCTAAATGGAGTGGGATCACATGCAGTCTCTGGTCCTACGAGCAAGAGTTGTTTTCTGGTAAGGAAAGTCACTATTGCGCTCCCCTTGCCATACATAGTGCAAATAGATCTCGCTTCTGTTCCCAGCAAGTACAGTGTATTGGACTGAAGAGGAGCTACTGTTCTTGTCAGTTTCCTTAGCAGAGTTGAACTAGATATGGCCCGTGTGTGTAGGAAGGACAGTTTTTTGTTCTGAGCAAGCTCACTGTTCAGACCCCATAGGAAACACAGAAGAGGAGAAGAGTGCTCTTTTCTCAAAAGCAGAGTGTGTTTCTTGTAAGGCGAGCTAGCGTTTGTTTCCCAGTCCTAAATGGATTTGAGTCACATGCAGTTTCTGGTCCTAAGAACAAGAGTTGTTTTCTGGAAAGGAAAGTCACTATTGCGCGCCCATTGCCTTACACAAGGCAAATAGCACTCGCGTCTTTTCCCAGCAAGTACAGTGTATTGGACTGAATAGGAGTTACTGTTCTTGTCAGTTTCCTAAGTAGAGTTGAACTAGATATGGCCCGTGTGTGTAGGAAGCACAGTTCTTTTGTTCTGAGCAAGCTCACTGTTCTGGCCCTATAGGAAACACAGCAGAGTAGAAGAGTGCTCTTTTCTCTAAAGCAGAGTTTGTTTCTTGTAAGGTGAGCTAGCTTTTGTTTCCCAGTCCTAAATGGAGTTGAATTACATGCAGTTTCTGGTCCTACAAGCAAGAGTTGTTTTATGGTAAGAAGTGTCACTATTGCGCTGCCATTGCCATACACAGTGCAAATAGCACTCGCGTCTGTTCCCAGCAAGTACAGTGTATCGGACTGAAGAGTAGCTACTGTTGTTGTCAGTTTCCTAAGCAGAGTTGAATGAGATATGGCCCGTGTGTGTAGGAAGCTCAGTTGTTTTGTTTTGAGCAAGCTCACTGTTTTGACCACATAGGAAACACAGTAGAGTAGAAGAGTGCTCTTTTCTCAAAAGCAGGGTGTGTTTCTTGTAAGGCGAGCTAGTGTTTGTTTCCCAGTCCTAAATTGAGTTGAATCACATGCAGTTTCTGGTCCTACGAGCAAGAGTTGCTTTCTGGTAAGGAAAGTCACTATTGCGCACCCAATGCCATACACAGTGCAAATAGCAGTCGCGTCTGTTCCCAGCAATTACAGTGTATCGGACTGAAGAGGAGCTACTGTTCTTGTCGGGTTCCTAAGCAGAGTTGAACTAGATATGGTCCATGTGTAGGAAGCACAGTTTTCTGTTCTGAGCAGGCTCACTGTTTGTACCCCGTAGGAAACACAATAGAGTAGAAGAGTGCTCTTTTCTCAAAAGCAGAGTGTGTTTCTTGTAAGGCGAGCTAGCATTTGTTTCCCAGTCCTAAATGGAGTTGAATCACATGCAGTTTTTTGTCCTACGAGCAATAGTTTTTTTCTGGTAAATAGAGTCACTATTGTGCTCCCATTGTCATACACAGGGCAAATAGTACTGGCGTCTGTTCCCAGCATGTACAGTGTATTGGGCTGAAGAGGATCTACTGTTCTTGTCAGTTTCCTAAGCAGAATTGAATAGATATGGCCCCTGTGTGCAGGAAGCACAGTTCTTTTTTTCTGAGGAAGCTCACTCATCTGGCCCTATAGGAAACACAGTGTAGTAGAAGAATGCTCTTTTGTCAAAAGCACAGAGTTTTTCTTGTAAGGCGAGCTCGCATTTCTTTCCCAGTCCTAAATGGAGTTGAGACACATGCAGTTTTTGGTCCTACGAGCAAGAGTTTTTTTCTGGTAAGAAGAGTCACTATTGCACTCTCATAGCCATACACAGTGCAAATAGCACTTGCATCTGTTCCCAGCAAGTACAGTGTATTGGACTGAAGAGGATCTACTGTTCTTGTCAGTTTTTTAAGCAGAGTTGAACTAGATATGGCCCGTGTGTGTAGGAAGCACAGTTCTTTTGTTCTGAGCAAGCTCACTGTTAGGACCCCATAGGAAACTCAGTAGGGTAGAAGAGAGCTCTTTTCTCAAAAGCAGAGTGTGTTTCATGTAAGGCGAGCTAGCATTTGTTTCCCAGTCCTAAATGGAGTTGAATCACATGCAGTTTCTGGTCCTACGAGCAAGAGTTGTTTTCTGGTAAGAAGAGTCACTATTGCGCTCAAATTGTCATACAAAGGGCAAATAGCACTCGCGTCTGTTCCCAGCAAGTACAGTGTATTGGACTGAAGAGGATCTACTATTCTTGTCAGTTTCCTAAGCAGAATTTAACTAGATATGACCGTGTGTGTAGGAAGCACAGTTCTTTTGTTCTGAGCAAGCTCACTGTTTTGGTCCTATAGGAAACACAGTTGAGTAGAAGAGTGCTCTTTTCTCAAAAGCAGAGTGTGTTTCTTGTAAGGCGAGCTCGCATTTGTTTCCCAGTCCTAAATGGAGTTGCGTCACATGCAGTTTTTGGTCCTACGAGCAAGAGTTGTTTTCTGGTAAGAAGAGTCACTATTGCGCTCCAATTGACATACACAGTGCAAATAGCACTCTCGTCTGTTCCCCGCAAGTACAGTGTATTGGACTGAATAGGAGCTACTGTTCTTGTCAGTTTCCTAAGCAGAGTTGAACTAGATATGATCCGTTTGTTTAGGAAGCACAGTTCTTTTGTTCTGAGCAAGCTCACTGTTCTGGCCCGATAGGAAACACTGTAGAGTAGAAGAGTGCTCTTTTCTCAAAAGCAGAGTGTTTTTCTTTTAAAACGAGCTATCGTTTGTTTCCCAGTCCTAAATGGAGTTGAATCACATGCAGTTTCTGGTCCTACGAGCAAGAGTTGTTTTCTGGTAAGAAGAGTCACTATTGTGCTCCCATTGTCATACACAGGGCAAATAGCGCTGGCGTCTGTTCCCAGCATGTACAGTGAATTGGACTGAAGAGGATCTACTGTTCTTGTCAGGTTCCTAAGCAGAGTTGAACTAGATATGGCCGTGTGTGTAGGAAGCACAGTTCTTTTGTTCTGAGCAAGCTCACTGTTCTGGCCCTATAGGAAACACAGTAGAGTAGAAGAGTGCTCTTTTCTCTAAAGCAGAGTGTGTTTCTTGTATGGCGAGCTTGCGTTTGTTTCCCAGTCCTAAATGGAGTTGAGTCACATGCAGTTTTTGGTCCTACGAGAAAGAGTTGTTTTCTCGTAAGAAGAGTCACTATTTCGCTCCAATTGCCATACACAGTGCAAATAGCACTCGCGTCTGTTCCCAGCAAGTACAGTGTATTGGACTGAATAGGAGCTACTGTTCTTGTCAGTTTCCAAAGCATAGTTGAACTAGATATGGTCCGTTTGTGTAGGAACCACAGTTCTTTTGTTCTCAGCAAGCTCACTGTTCTGGTCCTATAGGAAACACAGTAGAGTAGAACAGTGCTCTTTTCTCAAAAGCAGAGTGTGTTTCTTGTAAGGCGAGCTAGGGTTTGTGTCCCAGTCCTAAATGGAGTTGAATCACATGCAGTTTCTGGTCCTACGAGCAAGAGTTGTTTTATGGTAAGAATAGTCACTATTGCGCTGCCATTGCCATACACAGGACAAATAGCACTGGCATCTGTTCCCAGCAAGTACAGTGTATTGCACTGAAGAGGATCTACTATTTTTGTCAATTTCCTAAGCAGAATTGAACTAGATATGACCGTATGTGTAGGAAGCACAGTTCTTTTGTTCTGAGCAAGCTCACTGTTTTGGTCTTAATGGAAACACAGTTGAGTAGAAGAGTGCTCTTTTCTCAAAAGCAGAGTGTGTTTCTTGTAAGGCGAACTCGCGTTTGTTTCCCAGGCCTAAATGGAGTTGAGTCACATGCAGTTTTTAGTCCTACGAGCAAGAGTTGTTTTCTGGTAAGACGAGTCACTACTGTGCTCCAATTGCCATACACAGTGCAAATAGCACTCGCGTCTGTTCCCAGCAAGTACAGTGTATTGTACTGAAGAGGAGCTACTGCTCTTGTCAGGTTCCTAAGCAGAGTTGAACTAGATATGGTCCGTGTGTGTAGGAAGCACAGTTCTTTTCTTCTGAGCAAGCTCACTCTTTGGACCCCATAAGAAACACAGTAGAGTAGAAGAGTGCTCTCTTCTCAAAAGCAGAGTGTGTTTCTTGTAAGGCGAGCTAGCATTTGTTTCCCAGTCTTAAATGGAGTTGAATCCCATGCAGTTTCTGGTCCTAGGAGCAAGAGTTGTTTTCTGGTAAGAAGAGTCACTATTGTGCTCCCATTGTCATACACAGGGCATATAGCACTCGCGTCTGTTCCCAGCAAGTACAGTGTTTTGGACTGAAGAGGATCTACTATTCTTGTCAGTTTCCTAAGCAGAATTGAACTAGATATGACCGTGTGTTTAGGAAGCACAGTTCTTTTGTTCTGAGCAAGCTCACTGTTTTGGCCCTATAGGAAACACAGTAGAGTAGAAGAGTGCTCTTTTCTCAAAAGCAGAGTGTGTTTCTTGTAAGGCGAGCCAGCGTTTGTTTCCCAGTCCTAAATGGAGTTGAGTCACATGCAGTTTTTGCTCCTTCGAGCAAGAGTTGTTTTCTGGTAAGAAGAGTCACTATTGTGCTCCAATTGCCATACACAGTGCAAATAGCACTGGCGTCTGTTCCCAGCAAGTACAGTGTATTGGACTGAATAGGAGATACTGTTCTTGTCAGTTTCCTAAGCAGAGTTGAACTAGATATGGTCCGTGTGTAGGAAGCACAGTTCTTTTGTTCTGAGCAAGCTCACTGTTCTGGCCCGATAGGAAACACAGTAGAGTAGAAGCGTGCTCTTTTCTCAAAAGCAGAGTGTGTTTCTTGTAAGGAGAGCTAGCGTTTGTTTCCCAGTCCTAAATGGAGTTGAATCACATGCAGTTTCTGGTCCTATGAGCAAGAGTTGTTTTCTGGTAAGGAAAGTCACTATGGCGCTCCCATTGCCATACACAGTGCAAATAGCACTCGCGTGTGTTCCCAGCTAGTACAGTGTACCGGACTGAAGAGGAGAAACTGTTTTTGTCAGTTTCCTAAGCAGAGTTGAACTAGATATGGCCCATGTGTGTAGAGAGCACAGTTTTTTTTTTCTGAGCAAGCTCACTGTTCTGACCCTATAGGAAACACTTTAGAGTATAAGAGGGCTCTTTTCTCAAAAGCAGAGTGTGTTTCTTGTAAGGCGAGCTAGCGTTTGTTTCCCAGTCCTAAATGGTGTTGAATCTCATGCAGTTTCTGGTCCTACGAGCAAGAGTTGTTTTCTGGTAAGAAGAGTCACTATTGTGCTCCCATTGCCATGCACAGAGCAAATAGCACTCGCGTCTGTTCCCAGCAAGTACAGTGTATGGGACTGAAGAGTAGCTACTGTTGTTGTCAGTTTCCTAAGCAGAGTTGAACGAGATATGGCCCGTGTGTGTAGGAAGCTCAGTTCTTTTGTTCTGAGCAAGCTCACTGTTTTGACCACATAGGAAACACAGTAGAGTAGAAGAGTGCTCTTTTCTCAAAAGCAGGGTGTGTTTCTTGTAAGGCGAGCTAGTGTTTGTTTCCCAGTCCTAAATGGAGTTGAATCACATGCAGTTTCTGGTCCTACGAGCAAGAGTTGTTTTCTGGTAAGGAAAGTCACTATTGCACTCCCATTGCCATACACAGTGCAAATAGCACTCGCGTCTGTTCCCAGCAATTACAGTGTATTGGACTGAAGAGGAGCTACTGTTCTTGTCGGTTTCCTAAGCAGAGTTGAACTAGATATTGTCCGTGTGTAGGAAGCACAGTTTTCTGTTCTGAGCAAGCTCACTGTTTGGACCCCGTAGGAAACACAATAGAGTAGAAGAGTGCTCTTTTCTCAAAAGCAGAGTGTGTTTCTTGTAAGGCGAGCTAGCATTTGTTTCCCAGTCCTAAATGGAGTTGAATCACATGCAGTTTCTGGTCCTACGAGCAATAGTTGTTTTATGGTAAGAATAGTCACTATTGTGCTGCCATTGCCATACACAGGACAAATAGCACTGGCGTCTGTTCCCAGCAAGTACAGTGTATTGGACTGAAGGGGATCTACTGTTCTTGTCAGGTTCCTAAACAGAATTGAACTAGATATGGCCGTGTGTGTAGGAAGCACAGTTCTTTTGTTCTGAGCAAGCTCACTGTTCTGGCCCTACAGGAAACACAGCAGAGTAGAAGAGTGCTCTTTTCTCAAAAGCAGAGTGTATTTCTTGTAAGGCGAGCTAGCATTTGTTTCCCAGTCCTAAATGGAGTTGAATCACATGCAGTTTCTGGTTCTAGGAACAAGAGTTGTTTTCTGGTAAGAAGAGTCACTGTTGTGCTCCCATTGTCATACACAGGGCAAATAGTACTGGCGTCTGTTCCCAGCATGTACAGTGTATTGGACTGAAGAGGATCTACTGTTCTTGTCAGTTTCCTAAGCAGAATTGAATAGATATGGCCCTTGTGTGCAGGAAGCACAGTTCTTTTGTTCTGAGGAAGCTCACTCATCTGGCCCTATAGGAAACACAGTATAGTAGAAGAATGCTCTTTTGTCAAAAGCACAGAGTTTTTCTTGTAAGGCGAGCTAGCATTTCTTTCCCAGTCCTAAATGGAGTTGAGACACATGCAGTTTTTGGTCCTACGAGCAAGAGATTTTTTCTGGTAAGAAGAGTCACTATTGCACTTTCATTGCCATACACAGTGCAAATAGCACTTGCATCTGTTCCCAGCAAGTACAGTGTATTGGACTGAAGAGGATCTACTGTTCTTGTCAGTTTTTTAAGCAGAGTTGAACTAGATATGGCCGTGTGTGTAGGAAGCACAGTTCTTTTGTTCTGAGCAAGCTCACTGTTCTGGCCCAATAGGTAACACAGTAGAGTAGAAGAGTGCTCTTTTCTCAAAAGCAGAGTGTGTTTCTTGTAAGGCGAGCTAGCGTTTTTTTCCCAGTCCTAAATGGAGTTGAATCACATGCAGTTTCTGGTCCTACGAGCAAGAGTTGTTTTCTGGTAAGAAGAGTCCCTATTGCGCTCCCATTGTCATACACAGAGCAAATAGTCCTGGTGTCTGTTCCTAGCATGTACAGTGAATTGGACTGAAGAGGAGCTACTGTTCTTGTCAGTTTCCTAAGCAGAGTTGAACTAGATATGGCCCGTGTGTGTAGGAAGCACAGTTCTTTTGTTCTGAGCAAGCTCACTGTTCGGACCCATAGGAAACACAGTAGAGTAGAAGAGTGCTCTTTTCTCAAAAGCAGAGTGTGTTTCATGTAAGGCGAGCTAGCATTTGTTTCCCAGTCCTAAATGGAGTTGAATCACATGCAGTTTCTGGTCCTACGAGCAAGAGTTGTTTTCTGGTAAGAAAAGTCACTATTGTGCTCCCATTGCCATACACAGTGCAAATAGCACTCGCGTGTGTTCCCAGCTAGTACAGGGTATCGTACTGAAGAGGAGCTACTTTTTTTGTCAGTTTCCTAAGCAGAGTTGAACTAGATATGGCCCGTGTGTGTAGGAAGCACAGTTTTTTTTTTCTGAGCAAGATCACTGTTCTGGCCCTATAGGAAACACTTTACAGTATAAGAGGGCTCTTTTCTCAAAAGCAGAGTGTGTTTCTTGTAATGCGAGCTAGCGTTTGTTTCCCAGTCCTAAATGGAGTTGAATTACATGCAGTTTCTGGTCCTATGAGCAAGAGTTGTTTTCTGGTATGGAAAGTCACTATTGTGCTCCCATTGCCATACACAGTACAAATAGCACTCACGTCTGTTCCCAGCAATTACAGTGTATCGGACTGAAGAGGAGCTACTGTTCTTCTCAGTTTCATAAGCAGAGTTGAAGTAGATATGGTCCGTGTGTAGGAAGCACAGTTTTCTGTTCTGAGCAAGCTCACTGTTTGGACCCCATAGGAAACACAGTAGAGTAGAAGAGTGCTCTTTTCTCAAAAGCAGAGTGTGTTTCTTGTAAGGCGAGCTCGCGTTTGTTTCCCAGTCTTAAATGGAGTTGAATCCCATGCAGTTTCTGGTCCTAGGAGCAAGAGTTGTTTTCTGGTAAGAAGAGTCACTATTGTGCTCCCATTGTCATACACAGGGCATATAGCACTCGCGTCTGTTCCCAGCAAATACAGTGTTTTGGACTGAAGAGGATCAACTATTCTTGTCAGTTCCCTAAGCAGAATTGAACTAGATATGACCGTGTGTTTAGGAAGCACAGTTCTTTTGTTCTCAGCAAGCTCACTGTTCTGGCCTGTTAGGAAACACAGTAGAGTAGAAGAGTGCTCTTTTCTCAAAAGCGGAGTGTGTTTCTTGTAAGGCGAGCTAGCGTTTGTTTCCCAGTCCTAAATGGAGTTGAATCACATGCAGTTTCTGGTCCTACGAGCAAGAGTTGTTTTCTGGTAAGGAAGTAACTGTTGTGCTCCCATTGCCATACACAGTGCAAATAGCACTCGCGTCTGTTCACAGCAAGTACAGTGTATCGGACTGTAGAGGATCTACTGTTCTTGTCAGGTTTACAAGCAGAATTGAACTAGATATGGCCATGTGTGTAGGAAGCACAGTTCTTTTGTTCTCAGCAAGCTCACTGTTCGGACCCCATAGGAAACACAGTAGAGTAGAAGAGTGCTCTTTTCTCTAAAGCAGATTCTGTTTATTGTAAGGCGAGCTAGAATTTGTTTCCCAGTCCTAAATGGAGTTGAATCACATACAGTTTCTGGTCCTACGAGCAAGAGTTGTTTTCTGGTAAGGAAAGTCACTATTGCGCTCCCATTGCCATACACAGTGCAAATAGCACTGGCGTCTGTTCCCAGTATGTACAGTGTATTGGACTGAACAGGATCTACTGTTCTTGTCAGGTCCCTAAGCAGAGTTGAACTAGATATGGCCGTGTGTAGGAAGCACAGTTCTTTTGTTCTGAGCAAGCTCACTGTTCTGGCACTATAGGAAACACAGTAGAGTAGAACAGTGCTCTTTTCTCTAAAGCAGAGTGTGTTTCTTGTAAGTCGACCAGCGTTTGTTTCCCAGTCGTAAATGGAGAGGATTCACATGCAGTTTCTGGTCCTACGAGAAAGAGTTGTTTTCTGGTAAGGAAGTCACTGTTGTGCTCCCATTGCCATACACAGTGCAAATAGCACTCGCGTCTGTTCCCAGCAATTACAGTGTATCGGACTGAAGAGGAGCTACTGTTCTTGTCAGTTTCTAAGCAGAGTTGAACGAGATATGGCCCGTGTGTGTAGGAAGCACAGTTCTTTTGTTCTGAGCAAGCTCACTGTTTGGACCACATAGGAAACACAGTAGAGTAGAAGAGTGCTCTTTTCTCAAAAGCAGAGTGTGATTCATGTAAGGGGAGCTAGCATTTGTTTCACAGTCTTAAATGGAGTTGAATCCCATGCAGTTTCTGGTCCTACAAGCAAGAGTTGTTTTCTGGTAAGGAAAGTCACTATTGCACTCCCATTGACATACACAGTGCAAATAGCACTCGCGTCTGTTCCCAGCATGTACAGTGTATTGGACTGAAGAGGAGGTACTGTTCTTGTCAGTTTCCTAAGCAGAGTTGAACTAGATATGGCTCATGTGTGTAGGAAGCACAGTTCTTTTGTTCTGAGCAAGCTCACTGTTTGGACACCATAGGAAACACAGTAGAGTAGAAGAGTGCTCTTTTTTCAAAAGCAGAGTGTGTTTCTTGTAAGGCGATCTAGCGTTTGTTTCCCAGTCTTAAATGGAGTTGAATCACATGCAGTTTCTGGTCCTACAAGCAAGAGTTGTTTTCTAGTAAGAAGAGTCACTATTGAGCTGCCAATGCCATACACAGGACAAATAACACTGGCGTCTTTTCCCAGCAAGTACAGTGTATTGGATGGAAGAGGATCTACTGTTCTTGTCAGGTTCCTAAGCAGACTTGAACTAGATATGGCCGTGTGTGTAGGAAGCACAGTTTTTTTGTTCTGAGCAAGCTCACTGTTCGGAACCCATAGGAAACACAGTAGAGTATAGAGTGCTCTTTCCTCAAAAGCAGAGTGTGTTTCTTGGAAGGCGAGCTAGCGATGGTTCCCAGTCATAAATGGAGTTGAGTCACATGCAGTTTTTTGTCCTACGAGCAAGAGTTGTTTTCTGGTAAGACGAGTCACTATTGTGCTCCAATAGCCTTACACAGTGCAAATAGCACTCGCGTCTGTTCCCCGCAAGTACAGTGTATTGGACTGAAGAGGAGCTACTGATCTTGTCAGTTTCCTAAGCAGAGTTGAACTAGATATGGCCCGTGTGTGTAGGAAGCACAGTTCTTTTGTTCTGAGCAAGCTCACTGTTCGGACCCCATAGGAAAGACAATAGAGTAGAAGAGTGCTCTTTTCTCAAAAGCAGAGTGTGTTTCATGTAAGGCGAGCTAGTATTTGTTTCCCAGTCCTAAATTGAGTTGAGTCACATGCAGTTTCTGGTCCTACGAGCAAGAGTTGTTTTCTGGTAAGGAAAGTCTCTATTGCGCTCCCATTGCCATACACAGTGCAAATAGCACTCGTTTCTGATCCCAGGAAGTACAGCATATCGGACTGAAGAGGAGCTACTGTTCTTGTTAGTTTTCCTAAGCAGAGTTGAACTAGATATGGCCCGTGTGTGTAGGAAGCACAGTTCTTTTGTTCTCAGCAAGCTCACTGTTCGGACCCCAAAGGAAACACAGTAGAGTAGAAGAGTGCTCTTTTCAATAAAGCAGAGTGTGTTTCTTGTAAGGCGAGCTAGCGTTTGTTTCCCAGTCCTAAATGGAGTTGAATCACATGCAGTTTCTGGTCCTACGAGCAAGAGTTGTTTTATGGTAAGAAGAGTTACTATTGCACTGCCATTGCCATACACAGGACAAATAGCACTGTTGTCTGTTCCCAGCTGTACATTGTATTGGACTGAAGAGGATCTACTGTTCTTGTCAGGTTCCTAAGCAGAGTTGAACTAGGTGTGGCGGTGTGTGTAGGAAGCTCGATTTTTTGTTCTCAGCAAGCTCACTGTTCGGACCTCATAGGAAAAACAATAGAGTAGAAGAGTTCTCCTTTCTCTAAAGCAGAGTGTGTTTCTTGTAAGGCGATCTAGCGTTTGTTTCCCAGTCTTAAATGGAGTTGAATCACATGCAGTTTCTGGTCCTACGAACAAGAGTTGTTTTATGGTAAGAAGAGTCACTATTGTGCTCCAATTGCCATATACAGGACAAAGAGCACTGGCGTCTGTTCCCAGCAAGTACAGTGTATTGGACTGAAGAGGATCTACTGTTCTTGTCAGGTTCCTAAGCAGAATTGACTAGATATGGCCGTGTGTGCAGGAAGCTAAGTTCTTTTGTTCTGAGCAAGCTCACTGTTCGGACCCCATAGGAAACACAGAAGAGTAGAATTGTGCTCTTTTCTCAAAAGCAGAGTGTGTTTCTTGTAAGGCGACCTAGCGTTTGTTTCCCAGTCCTAAATGGAGTTGAATCACATGCAGTTTCTGTTCCTACGAGCAAGAGTTGTTTTCTGGTAAGGAAAGTAACTATTGAGCTCACATTGCCATACACAGTGCAAATAGCACTCACGTCTGTTCCCAGCAAATACAGTGTATCGGACTGAAGAGGAGCTACTGTTCTTGTCAGTTTCCTAAGCAGAGTTGAACTAGATATGGTCAGTGTGTGTGGGAAGCACATTTCTTTTGTTCTGAGCAAGCACACTTTTCGGACCCCATAGGAAACACAGTAGAGTAGAATTGTGCTCTTTTCTCAAAAGCAGAGTGTGTTTCTTGTAAGGCGAGCTAGCGTTTGTTTACCAGTCCTAAATGGAGTGGAATCACATGCAGTTTATGTTCCTACGAACAAGAGTTGTTTTCTGGTAAGGAAAGTCACTATTGCGCTCCCATTGCCATACACAGTGCAAATAGCCCTGCCCTCTTTTCCCAGCAAGTACAGTGTATCGGACTGAAGAGGATCTACTGTTCTTCTCAGGTTCCTAAGCAGACTTGAACTACATGTGGCAATGTTTGTAGGAAGCACAGTTTTTTTGTTCTGAGCAAGCTCACTGTTCGGAACACATAGTAAACAGTAAAGTAGAAGAGTGCTCTTTTCTCAAAAGCAGAGTGTGTTTCTTGGAAGGCGAGCTAGTGTTTGTTTCCCAGTCGTAAATGGAGTTGAGTCACATGCAGTTTTTTGTCCTACGAGCAAGAGTTGTTTTCTGGTAAGAAGAGTCACTGTTGTGCTCCAAATGCCATATACAGTGCAAATAGCACTCGCGTCTGTTCCCAGCAAGTACAGTGTATCAGACTGAATAGGAGCTATTGTTCTTGTCAGTTTCCTAAGCAGACTTGAACTAGATATGGCCGTGTCTGTAGGAAGCACATTTTTTTTTTGTTCTGAGCAAGCTCACTGTTCGGAACACATAGGAAACACAGTAGAGTAGAAGAGTGCTCTTTTCTCAAAATCAGAGTGTGTTTTTGGAAGGCGAGCTAGCGTTTGTTTCCCAGTCCTAAATGGAGTTGAGTCACATGTAGTTTTTTGTACTACGAGCAAGAGTTGTTTTCTGGTAAGACGAGTCACTATTGTGTTCCAATTGCCATACACAGTGCAAATAGCACTCGCGTCTGTTCCCAGCAAGTACAGTGTATTGGACTGAATAGGAGCTACTGTTCTTGTCAGTTTCCTAAGAAGAGTTGAACGAGATATGGCCCGTGTGTGTAGGAAGCACAGTTCTTTTGTTCTGAGCAAGCTCACTGTTTGGACAACATAGGAAACATAGTAGAGTAGAAGAGTGCTCTTTTCTCTAAAGCAGAGTGTTTTTCTTGTAAGGTGAGCTCGCGTTTGTTTCCCAGTCCTAAATGGAGTTGAGTCACATGCTGTTTTTGGTCCTACGAGCAAGAGTTGTTTTCTGGTAATAAGAGTCACTATTGCGCTGCCATTGCCATACACAGGACAAATAGCACTGGCGTCTGTTCCCAGCAATTACAGTGTATTGGAGTGAAGAGGATCTACTGTTCTTGTCAGGTTCCTAAGCAGACTTGAACTAGATATGGCCGTGTGTGTAGGAAGCACAGTTTTTTTGTTCTGAGCAAGCTCACTTTTCGGAACACATAGGAAACACAGTAGAGTAGAAGAGTGCTCTTTTCTCAAAAGCAGAGTGTGTTTCTTAAAAGTCGAGCTAGCGTTTGTTTCCCAGTCCTAAATATGAGTTGAGTCACATGCAGTTTTTTGTCCTACGAGCAAGAGTTGTTCTCTGGTAAGACACGTCATTATTGGGCTCCAATTGCCATACACATTGCAAATAGCACTCGCGTCTGTTCCCCGCAAGTACATTGTATTGGACTGAATAGGAGCTACTGTTCTTGTCAGTTTACTAAGCAGAGTTGAACTAGATATGATCCGTGTGTGTAGGAAGCACAGTTCTTTGGTTCTGAGCAAGCTCACTGTTCGGACCCATAGGAAACACAGTAGAGTAGAAGAGTGCTCTTTTCTCAAAAGCAGAGTGTGTTTCATGTAAGGCGAGCTAGCATTTGTTTCTCAGTCCTAAATGGAATTGAATCACATGCAGTTTCTGGTCCTACGAGCAAGACTTGTTTTCTGGTAAGGAAAGTCACTATTGCGCTCCCATTGCCATACACAGTGCAAATAGCACTCGCATCTGTTCCCAGCAAGTACAGTGTCTCGGACTGAAGAGGAGCTACTGTTCTTGTGAGTTTCCTAAGCAGAGTTGAACTAGATATGGCCCGTGTGTGTAGGAAGCACAGTTCTTTTGTTCTGAGCAAGCTCACTGTTCGTACCCCATAGGAAATACAGTAGAGTAGAAGAGGGCTCTTTTCTCCAAAGCAGAGTGTGTTTCATGGAAGGCAAGCTAGCATTTGTTTCTCAGTCCTAAATGGAGTTTAATCATATGCAGTTTTTGGTCCTACGAGCAAGAGTTGTTTTCTGGTAAGGAAAGTCACTATTGTGCTCCCTTTGCCATCCACAGTGCAAATAGCACTGGCATTTGTTCCCAGCAAGTACAGTGTATCGGACTGAAGAGGAGCTTCTGTTCTTGTCAGTTTCCTAAGCAGAGTTGAACTAGATATGGCCCGTGTGTGTAGGAAGCACAGTTTTTTTTTCTGAGCAAGCTCACTGTTCTGGCCCTATAGGAAACACAGTAGAGTAGAAGAGTGCTCTTTTCTCTAAAGCAGAGTGTGTTTCTTGTAAGGCGAGCTATCGTTTGTTTCCCAGTCCTAAAAGGAGTTGAATGACATGCAGTTTCTGGTCCTACGAGCAAGAGTTGTTTTATGGTAAGAAGAGTCACTATTGTGCTCCAATTGCCAGATACAGGACAAAGAGCACTGGCTTCTGTTCCCAGCAAGTACAATGTATTGGACTGAAGAGGATCTACTGTTCTTTCAGGTTCCTAAGCAGAATTGAACTAGATATGGCCGTGTGTGTAGGAAGCACAGTTCTTTTGTTCTGAGGAAGCTCACTGTTCGGACCCCATAGGAAACACAGTAGAGTAGAAGAGTGCTTTTTTCTCAAAAGCAGAGTGTGTTTCTTTTAAGGTGAGCTAGTGTTTCTTTCCCATTCCTAAATGGAGTTGAATCACATGCAGTTTGTGTTCCTACAAGCAAGAGTTGTTTTCTGGTAAGGAAAGTCACTATTGTGCTCCCATTGCCATACACAGTGCAAATAGCCCTCCCATCTGTTCCCAGCAAGTACAGTGTATTGGAAAGAAGAGAAGCTACTGTTCTTCTCAGTTTCCTAAGCAGAGTTGAACTACATATGGCCAGTGTGTGTAGGAAGCACAGTTCTTTTTTTCTGAGCAAGCTCACTGTTCTGACCCTATAGGAAACACAGTAGAGTAGAAGAGTGCTCTTTTCTCAAAAGCAGAGTGTGTTTCTTGTAAAGCGAGCTAGAGTTTGTTTCCCAGTCCTAAAATGGAGTTGAATCACATGCAGTTTCTTGTCCACGAGCAAGAGTTGTTTTCTGGTAAGAAGAGTCACTATTGTGCTGCCATTGCCATACACAGGACAAATAGCATTGGCGTCTGTTCCCAGCAAGTACACTGTATTGGACTGAAGAGGATCTACTGTTCTTGTCAGGTTCCTAAGCAGACTTGAACTAGATATGGCCGTGTGTGTAGGAGGCACATTTTTTTTTTCTGAGCAATCTCACTTTTCGGAACACATAGGAAACACAGTAGTGTAGAAGAGTGCTCTTTTCTCAAAAGCAGAGTGTTTTTCTTGGACGTCAAGCTAGCATTTGTTTCCCAGTCCTAAATGGAGTTGAGTCACATGCAGTTTTTTGTCCTACGAGCAAGAGTTGTTTTCTGGTAAGACAAGTCACTATTGGGCTCCAATTTTCATACACAGTGCAAATAGCACTCGCGTCTGTTATCTGCAACTACAGTGTATTGGACTGAAGAGGATCTACTGTTCTTGTCAGTTTCCTAAGCAGAGTTGAACTAGATATGGCCCGTGTGTGTAGGAAGCACAGTTCTTTTGTTCTGAGCAAGGTCACTGTTCAGACCCCATAGGAAGCACAGTAGAGTAGAAGAGTGCTCTTTTCTCAAAAGCAGAGTGTGTTTCATGTAAGGTGAGCTAGCATTTGTTTCCCAGTCCTAAATGGAGTTGAATCACATACAGTTTCTGGTCCTACGAGCAAGAGTTGTTTTCTGGTAAGGAGAGTCACTATTGCGCTCCCATTGCCATACACAGTGCAAATAGCACTCGCGTCTGTTCCCAGCAAGTACAGTGTATCGGACTGAAGAGGAGCTACTGTTCTTGTCAGTTTCCTAAGCAGAGTGGAACTAGTTATGGCCCGTGTGTAGGAAGCACAGCTCTTTTGTTCTGAGCAAGCTCACTGTTCTGGCCCTATAGGAAACACAGTAGAGTAGACGAGTGCTCTTTTCTCTAAAGCAGAGTGTGTTTCTTGTAAGGCGAGCTAGCGTTTGTTTCCCAGTCCTAAATGGAGTTGAATCACATGCAGTTTCTAGTCCTACGAGCAAGAGTTGTTTTATGTAAAGAAGAGTCACTTTTGCGCTGCCATTGCCATACACAGGACAAATAGCACTGGCGTCTGTTCCCAGCAAGTACAGTGTATTGGACTGAAGAGGATCTACTGTTCTTGTCAGGTTCCTAAGCTAAATTGAACTAGATATGGCCGTGTGTGTAGGAAGCACAGTTCTTTTGTTCTGAGCAAGTTCAGTGTTCGGACTCCATAGGAAACACAGTAGAGTAGAAGAGTGCTCTTTTCTCAAAAACAGAGTGTGTTTCTTGTAAGGCGAGCTAGCGTTTGTTTCCCAGTCCTATATGGAGTTGAGTCACATGCAGTTTTTTGTCCTATGAGCAAGAGTTGTTTTCTGGTAAGACGAGTCACTATTGTGCTCTAATTGCCATACAGATTGCAAATAGCACTCGCGTCTCTTCCCCGCAAGTACAGTGTATTGGACTGAAAAGGAGCTACTGTTCTTGTCAGTTTCCTAAGCAGAGTTGAACTAGATATGGCCCTTGTGTGTAGGAAGCACAGTTTTTTTGTTCTGAGCAAGCTCACTGTTTGGACCCCATAGGAAACACAGTAGAGTAGAAGAGTGCTCTTTTCTCTAAAGCAGAGTGTGTTTCTTGTAAGGCGAGCTACCGTTTGTTTCCCAGTCCTAAATGGAGTGGAATCACATGCAGGTTCTGGTCCTACGAGCAAGAGTTTTTTTCTGGTAAAGAAAGTCACTATTGCGCTCCCATTGCCATACACAGTGCAAATAGCCCTCGTGTCTCTTCCCAGCAAGTACAGTTTATTGGACTGAAGAGGAGCTACTGTTCTTCTCAGTTTTCTAAGCAGAGTTGAACTAGATACGTCCCGTGTGTGTAGGAAGCACAGTTCTTTTTTCTGAGCAAGCTCACTGTTCTGGCCCTATACGAAACACAGTAGAGTAGAAGAGTGCTCTTTTCTCAAAAGCAGAGTGTGTTTCTTGTAAAGCGAGCTAGAGTTTGTTTCCCAGGCCTAAATGGAGTTGAATCACATGCAGTTTCTGGTCCTACAAGCAAGAGTTGTTTTCTGGTAAGAAGAGTCACTATTGCGCTGCCATTGCCATACACAGGACAAATAGCACTGGAGTCTGTTCCCAACAAGTACAGTGTATTGGACTGAAGAGGATCTACTGTTCTTGTCAGGTTCCTAAGCAGACTTGAACTAGATATGGCCGTGTGTGTAGGAAGCACAGTTTTTTTGTTCTCAGCAAGCTCACTGTTCGGGAAACATAGGAAACACAGTAGAGTAGAAGAGTGCTCTTTTCTCAAAAGCAGAGTGTGTTTCATGTAAGGCGAGCTAGCATTTGTTTCCCAGTCCTAAATGGAGTTGAATCACATGCAGTTTCTGGTCCATGAGCAAGAGTTGTTTTCTGGTAAGAAGAGTCACTATTGCGCTGCCATTGCCATACACAGGACAAATAGCATTGGCGTCTGTTCCCAGCAAGTACAGTGTATTGGACTGAAGAGGATCTACTGTTCTTGTCAGGTTCCTAAGCAGACTTGAACTAGATATGGCCGTGTGTATAGGAAGCACAGTTTTTTTGTTCTGAGCAAGCTCACTTTTCAGAACACATAGGAAACACAGTAGAGTAGAAGAGTGCTCTTTTCTCAAAAAAAGAGTGTGTTTCATGTAAGGCGAGCTAGCTTTTGTTTCTCAGTCCTAAATGGAGTTGAATCACATGCAGTTTCTGGTCCTACGAGCAAGAGTTGTTTTCTGGTAAGGAAAGTCACTATTGTGCTCCCTTTGACATACACAGTGCAAATAGCACTCGCGTCTGTTCCCAGCAAGTACAGTGTATCGGACTGATGAGGAGCTACTGTTCTTGTCAGTTTCCTAAGCAGAGTTGAACTAGATATGGCCCGTGTGAGTAGGAAGCACAGTTCTTTTGTTCTGAGCAAGCTCACTGTTCGTACCCCATAGGAAACGCAGTAGAGTAGAAGAGTGCTCTTTTCTCAAAAGCAGAGTGTGTTTCATGGAAGGCAAGCTAGCATTTGTTTCTCAGTCCTAAATAGATTTGAATCATATGCAGTTTCTGGTCCTACGAGCAAGAGTTGTTTTCTGGTAAGGAAAGTCACTAGTGTGCTCCCATTGCCATCCACAGTGCAAATAGCACTGGCGTCTGTTCCGAGCAAGTACAGTGTATCGGACTGAAGAGGAGCTACTGTTCTTGTCAGTTTCCTAAGCAGAGTTGAACTAGATATGGGCCGTGTGTGTAGGAAGCACAGTTTTTTTTTCTGAGCAAGCTCACTGTTCTGGCCCTATAGGAAACACAGTAGAGTAGAAGAGTGCTCTTTTCTCTAAAGCAGAGTGTGTTTCTTGTAAGGCGAGCTATCGTTTGTTTCCCAGTCCTAAATGGAGTTGAATCACATGCAGTTTCTGGTCCTACGAGCAAGAGTTGTTTTATGTTAAGAAGAGTCACTATTGTGCTCCAATTGCCATATACAGGACAAAGAACACTGGCGTCTGTTCCCAGCAAGTACAGTGTATTGGACTGAAGAGGATCTACTGTTTTTTCAGGTTCCTAAGCAGAATTGAACTAGATATGGCCGTGTGTGTAGGAAGCACAGTTCTTTTGTTCTGAGCAAGCTCACTGTTCGGACCCTATAGGAAACACAGTAGAGTAGAAGAGTGCTCTTTTCTCAAAAGCAGAGTGTGTTTCTTGTAAGGCGAGCTAGCGTTTGTTTCCTAGTCCTAAATGGAGTTGAATCACATGCAGTTTCAGTTCCTACGAACAAGAGTTCTTTTTTGGTAAGAGAAGTCACATTGCGCTCCCATTGCCATACACAGTGCAAATAGCACTCGTGTCTGTTCCCAGCAAGTACAGTGTATTGGACAGGATAGGTGCTACTGTTCTTGTCAGTTTCCTAAGCAGAGTTGAACTAGATATGGTCCGGGTGTAGGAAGCACAGTTCTTTTGTTCTGAGCAAGCTCACTGTTTGGACCACATAGGAAACACAGTAGAGTAGAAGAGTGCTTTTTTCTCTAAAGCAGAGTGTGTTTCTTGTAAGGCGAGCTAGCGTTTGTATCCCAGTCCTAAATGGAGTGGAATCACATGCAGTTTCTGGTCCTACGAGCAAGAGTTGTTTTCTGGTAAAGAAAGTCACTATTGTGCTCCCATTGCCATACACAGGGCAAATAGCCCTCGCGTCTCCTCCCAGCAAGTACAGTGTATTGGACTGAAGAGGAGCTACTGTTCTTCTCAGTTTCCTAAGCAGAGTTGAACTAGATATGGCCCGTGTGTGTAGGAAGCACAGTTCTTTTTTTCTGAGCAAGCTCACTGTTCTGGCCCTATAGGAAACACAGTAGAGTAGAAGAGAGCTCTTTTCTCAAAAGCAGAGTGTGTTTCTTGTAAAGCGAGCTAGAGTTTGTTTCCCAGGCCTAAATTGAGTTAAATCACATTCAGTTTCTGGTATTACGAGCAAGAGTTGTTTTCTGGTAAGAAGAGTCACTATTGCGCTGCCATTGCCATACACAGGACAAATAGCACTGGAGTCTGTTCCCAACAAGTACAGTGTATTGGACTGAAGAGGATCTACTGTTCTTGTCAGTTTCCTAAGCAGAGTTGAACTAGATATGGGCCGTGTGTAGGAAGCACATTTTTTTTTTCTGAGCAAGCTCACTGTTCTGGCCCTATAGGAAACACAGTAGAGTAGAAGAGTGCTCTTTTCTCTAAAGCAGCGTGTGTTTCTTGTAAGGCGAGCTAGCGTTTGTTTCCCAGTCCTAAATGGAGTGGAATCACATGGAGTTTCTGGTCCTACGAGCAAGAGTTGTTTTCTGGTAAGGAAAGTCACTATTGCGCTCCCATTGCCGTAAACAGTGCAAACAGCCCTCCCGTCTGTTCCCAGCAAGTACAGTGTATTGGACTGAAGAGGAGCTACTGTTCTTCTCAGTTTCCTAAGCAGAGTTGAACTAGATATGGCCCGTGTGTGTAGGAAGCACAGTTCTTATGTTCTGAGCAAGCTCACTGTTCTGGCCCTATAGGAAACACAGTAGAGTAGAAGAGTGCTCTTTTCTCAAAAGCAGAGTGTGTTTCTTGTAAAGCGAGCTAGAGTTTGTTTCCCAGTCCTAAATGGAGTTGAATCACATGCAGTCTCTGGTCCTACGAGCAAGAGTTGTTTTCTGGTAAGAAGAGTCACTATTGTGCTGCCTATGCCATACACAGGACAAATAGCACTGGCGTCTGTTCCAAGCAAGTACAGTGTATTGGACTGAAGAGGATCTACTGTTCTTGTCAGGTTCCTAAGCAGACTTGAACTAGATATGGCCGTGTGTGTAGGAAGCACAGTTTTTTTGTTCTGAGCAAGCTCACTTTTCGGAACACATAGGAAACATAGTAGAGTAGAAGAGTGCTCTTTTCTCAAAAGCAGAGTGTGTTTCTTGGAAGTCGAGCTAGCGTTTGTTTCCCAGTCCTAAATGGAGTTGAGTCACATGCAGTTTTTTGTCCTACGAGCAAGAGTTTTTTTCTGGTAAGACAAGTCACTATAAGGCTCCAATTGCCATACACAGTGCAAATAGCACTCGCGTATGTTCCCCGCAAGTACAGTGTATTGGACTGAAGAGGAGCTACTGTTCTTCTCAGTTTCCTAAGCAGAGTTGAACTAGATATGGCCCGTGTGTGTAGGAAGCACAGTTCTTTTGTTCTTAGCAAGCTCACTGTTTGGACCCCATAGGAAGCACAGTAGAGTAGAAGAGTGCTCTTTTCTTAAAAGCAGAGTGTGTTTCATGTAAGGCGAGCTAGCATTTGCTTCCCAATCCTAAATGGATTTTAATCACATACAGTTACTGGTACTACGAGCAAGAGTTGTTTTCTGGTAAGGAAAGTCACTATTGCGCTCCCATTGCCATACACAGTGCAAATAGCACCGCGTCTGTTCCCAGCAAGTACAGTGTATTGGACGGAAGAGGAGCTATGTTCTTGTCAGTTTCCTAAGCAGAGTTGAACTTGTTATGGCCCTGTGTAGGAAGCACAGTTCTTTTGTTCTGAGCAAGGTCACTGTTCTGGCCCTATAGGAAATACAGTAGAGTAGAAGAGTGCTCTTTTCTCTAAAGCAGAGTGTGTTTCTTGTAAGGCGAGCTATCGTTTGTTTCCCAGTCTTAATGGAGTTGAATCACATGCAGTTTCTAGTACTATGAGCAAGAGTTTTTTTATGGTAAGAAGATTCATTATTGCTCTGCCATTGCCATACACAGGACAAATAGCACTGGCGTCTGTTCCCAGCAAGTACAGTGTAATGGACTGAAGAGGATCTACTGTTCTTCTCAGGTTCCTAAGCAGACTTGAAGTAGATATGGCCGTGTGTGTAGGAAGCACAGTTTTTTTGTTCTGAGCAAGCTCACTGTTCGGACCCCTTAGGAAACACAGTAGAGTAGAAGAGTGCTCTTTTGTCAAAATCAGAGTGTGTTTCATGTAAGGCGAGCTAGCATTTGTTTCCCCGTCCTAATGGAGTTGAATCACATGCAGTTTCTGGTCCTACGAGCAAGAGTTGTTTTCTGGTAAGGAAAGTCACTATTGCGCTCCCATTGCCATACACAGTGCAAATAGCACTCGCGTCTGTTCCCAGAAAGTACAGTCTATTGGACTGAAGAGGAGCTACTGTTCTTGTCAGTTTCCTAAGCAGAGTTGAACTAGATATGGCCCGTGTGTAGGAAGCACAGTTCTTTTGTTCTGAGCAAGCTCACTGTTCTGGCCCTATAGGAAACACAGTAGAGTAGAAGAGTGCACTTTTCTCTAAAGCAGAGTGTGTTTTTGTAAGGCGAGCTAGCATTTGTTTCCCAGTCCTAAATGGAGTGGAATCACATGCAGTCTCTGGTCCTACGAGCAAGAGTTGTTTTCTGGTAAGGAAAGTCACTATTGCGCTCCCCTTGCCATACATAGTGCAAATAGATCTCGCGTCTGTTTCCAGCAAGTACAGTGTATTGGACTGAAGAGGAGTTACTGTTCTTGTCAGTTTCCTAAGCAGAGTTGAACTAGATATGGCCCGTGTGTGTAGGAAGGACAGTTCTTTTGTTCTGAGCAAACTCACTGTTCAGACCCCATGGGAAACACAGAAGAGGAGAAGAGTGCTCTTTTCTCAAAAGCAGAGTGTGTTTCTTGTAAGGCGAGCTAGCGTTTGTTTCCCAGTCCTAAATGGATTTGAGTCACATGCAGTTTCTGGTCCTAAGAACACGAGTTGTTTTCTGGAAAGGAAAGTCACTATTGCGCGCCCATTGCCTTACACAAGGCAAATAGCACTCGCGTCTTTTCCCAGCAAGTACAGTGTATTGGACTGAATAGGAGTTACTGTTCTTGTCAGTTTCCTAAGTAGAGTTGAACTAGATATGGCCCGTGTGTGTAGGAAGCACAGTTCTTTTGGTCTGAGCAAGCTCACTGTTCTGGCCCTATAGGAAACACAGCAGAGTAGAAGAGTGCTCTTTTCTCTGAAGCAGAGTGTGTTTCTTGTAAGGGGAGCTAGCTTTTGTTTCCCAGTCCTAAATGGAGTTGAATTACATGAAGATTCTGGTCCTACGAGCAAGAGTTGTTTTATGGTAAGAAGTGTCACTATTGCGCTGCCATTGCCATACACAGGACAAATAGCACTGGCGTCTGTTCCCAGCAAGTACAGTGTATCAGACTGAAGAGAATCTACTGTTCTTGTCAGGTTCCTAAGCAGAATTGAACTAGATATGGCCGTGTGTGTAGGAAGCACAGTTCTTTTCTTCTGAGAAAGCTCAGTGTTCGGACCACATAGGAAACACAGTATAGTAGAAGAGTGCTCTTTTCTCAAAAGCAGAGTGTGTTTCTAGTAAGGCGAGCTAGCGTTTCTTTCCGAGTCCTAAATGGAGTTGAGTCACATGCAGGTTTTTGTCTTACGAGCAAGAGTTGTTTTCTGGTAGGGCGAGTCACTATTGTGCTCCAATTGCCATACACAGTGCAAATAGCACTCGCGTCTGTTCCCTGCAAGCTCAGTGTATCGGACTGAAGAGGAGCTACTGTTCTTGTCAGTTTCCTAAGCAGAGTTGAACTAGATATGGCCCGTGTGTAGGAAGCACAGTTCTTTGTTTTGAGCAAGCTCACTGTTCTGGCCCTATAGGAAACACAGTAGAGTAGAAGTGTGCTCTTTTCTCTAAAGCAGAGTGTGTTTCTCTAAGGTGAGCTAGCTTTTGTTTCCCAGTCCTAAATGGAGTTGAATCACATGCAGTTTCTGTTCCTACGATCAAGAGTTGTTTTATGGTAAGAAGAGTCACTATTGTGCTGTCATTGCCATACACAGGACAAATAGCACTGGCGTCTGTTCCCAGAACTTACAGTGTATTGGACTGAAGAGGATCTACTGTTATTGTCAGGTTCCTAAGCAGAATTGAACTAGATATGGCCATGTGTGTAGGAAGCACAGTTCTTTTGTTCTGAGCAAGCTCACTGTTCGGACACCATAGGAAACACAGTAGAGTAGAAGAGTGCTCTTTTCTCAAAAGCAGAGTGTGTTTTTGTAAGGCGAGCTAGCGTTTGTTTCCTAGTCCTAAATGGAGTTGAATCACATGCAGTTTCTGGTCCTACGAGCAAGAGTTGTTTTCTGGTAAGGAAAGTCACTATTGCGCTCCCACTACCCTATAAAAGGCAAATAGCACTCGAGTCTTTTCCCAGCAAGTACAGTGTATTGGATTGAATAGGAGCTACTGTTCTTGTCAGTTTCCTAAGCAGAGTTGAACTAGATATGGTCCGTATGTGTAGGAAGCACAGTTCTTTTGTTCTGAGCAAGCTCACTTTTTGGATCTCATAGGAAACACAGTAGAGTAAAAGAGTGCTCTTTTCTCTAAAGCAGAGTGTGTTTTTGTAAGGCGAGCTAGCATTTGTTTCCCAGTCCTAAATGGAGTGGAATCACATGCAGTTTCTGGAACTACGAGCAAGAGTTGTTTTCTGGTAAGGAAAGTCACTATTGCGCTCCCATTGCCATACACAGTGCAAATAGCCCTCCCGTCTGTTCCCAGCAAGTACAGTGTATTGGACTGAAGAGGAGATACTGTTCTTCTCAGTTTCCTAAGCAGAGTTGAAATAGATATGGTCCGTGTGTGTAGGAAGCACAGTTCTTTTTTTCTGAGCAAGCTCACTGTTCTGGCCCTATAGGAAACACAGTAGAGTAGAAGAGTGCTCTTTTCTCAAAAGCAGAGTGTGTTTCTTGTAAAGCGAGCTAGAGTTTGTTTCCCAGTCATAAATGGAGATGAATCACATGCAGTTTCTGGTCCTACGAGCAAGAGTTGTTTTCCGGTAAGAAGAGTCACTATTGCGCTGCCATTGACATACACAGAACAAATAGCACTCGCAACTGTTCCCAGGAAGTACAGTGTATTGGACTGAAGAGGATCTACTGTTCTTGTCAGGTTCCTAAGCAGACTTGAACTAGATATGGCCGTGTGTGTAGGAAGCACAGTTTTTTTGTTCTGAGCAAGCTCACTGTTCGGAACACATAGGAAACACAGTAGAGTAGAAGAGTGCTCTTTTCTGAAAAGCAGAGTGTGTTTCTTGGAGGTCGAGCTAGAGTTTGTTTCCCAGTCCTAAATGGAGTTGAATCACATGCAGTCTCTGGTCCTACGAGCAAGAGTTGTTTTCTGGTAAGAAGAGTCACTATTGCGCTGCCTATGCCATACACAGGACAAATAGCACTGGCGTCTGTTCCAAGCAAGTACAGTGTATTGGACTGAAGAGGATCTACTGTTCTTGTCAGGTTCCTAAGCAGACTTGAACTAGATATGGCCGTGTGTGTAGGAAGCACAGTTTTTTTGTTCTGAGCAAGCTCACTTTTCGGAACACATAGGAAACATAGTAGAGTAGAAGAGTGCTCTTTTCTCAAAAGCAGAGTGTGTTTCTTGGAAGTCGAGCTAGCGTTTGTTTCCCAGTCCTAAATGGAGTTGAGTCACATGCAGTTTTTTGTCCTACGAGCAAGAGTTTTTTTCTGGTAAGACAAGTCACTATAAGGCTCCAATTGCCATACACAGTGCAAATAGCACTCGCGTATGTTCCCCGCAAGTACAGTGTATTGGACTGAAGAGGAGCTACTGTTCTTCTCAGTTTCCTAAGCAGAGTTGAACTAGATATGGCCCGTGTGTGTAGGAAGCACAGTTCTTTTGTTCTTAGCAAGCTCACTGTTTGGACCCCATAGGAAGCACAGTAGAGTAGAAGAGTGCTCTTTTCTTAAAAGCAGAGTGTGTTTCATGTAAGGCGAGCTAGCATTTGCTTCCCAATCCTAAATGGATTTTAATCACATACAGTTACTGGTACTACGAGCAAGAGTTGTTTTCTGGTAAGGAAAGTCACTATTGCGCTCCCATTGCCATACACAGTGCAAATAGCACCGCGTCTGTTCCCAGCAAGTACAGTGTATTGGACGGAAGAGGAGCTATGTTCTTGTCAGTTTCCTAAGCAGAGTTGAACTTGTTATGGCCCTGTGTAGGAAGCACAGTTCTTTTGTTCTGAGCAAGGTCACTGTTCTGGCCCTATAGGAAATACAGTAGAGTAGAAGAGTGCTCTTTTCTCTAAAGCAGAGTGTGTTTCTTGTAAGGCGAGCTATCGTTTGTTTCCCAGTCTTAATGGAGTTGAATCACATGCAGTTTCTAGTACTATGAGCAAGAGTTTTTTTATGGTAAGAAGATTCATTATTGCTCTGCCATTGCCATACACAGGACAAATAGCACTGGCGTCTGTTCCCAGCAAGTACAGTGTAATGGACTGAAGAGGATCTACTGTTCTTCTCAGGTTCCTAAGCAGACTTGAAGTAGATATGGCCGTGTGTGTAGGAAGCACAGTTTTTTTGTTCTGAGCAAGCTCACTGTTCGGACCCCTTAGGAAACACAGTAGAGTAGAAGAGTGCTCTTTTGTCAAAATCAGAGTGTGTTTCATGTAAGGCGAGCTAGCATTTGTTTCCCCGTCCTAATGGAGTTGAATCACATGCAGTTTCTGGTCCTACGAGCAAGAGTTGTTTTCTGGTAAGGAAAGTCACTATTGCGCTCCCATTGCCATACACAGTGCAAATAGCACTCGCGTCTGTTCCCAGAAAGTACAGTCTATTGGACTGAAGAGGAGCTACTGTTCTTGTCAGTTTCCTAAGCAGAGTTGAACTAGATATGGCCCGTGTGTAGGAAGCACAGTTCTTTTGTTCTGAGCAAGCTCACTGTTCTGGCCCTATAGGAAACACAGTAGAGTAGAAGAGTGCACTTTTCTCTAAAGCAGAGTGTGTTTTTGTAAGGCGAGCTAGCATTTGTTTCCCAGTCCTAAATGGAGTGGAATCACATGCAGTCTCTGGTCCTACGAGCAAGAGTTGTTTTCTGGTAAGGAAAGTCACTATTGCGCTCCCCTTGCCATACATAGTGCAAATAGATCTCGCGTCTGTTTCCAGCAAGTACAGTGTATTGGACTGAAGAGGAGTTACTGTTCTTGTCAGTTTCCTAAGCAGAGTTGAACTAGATATGGCCCGTGTGTGTAGGAAGGACAGTTCTTTTGTTCTGAGCAAACTCACTGTTCAGACCCCATGGGAAACACAGAAGAGGAGAAGAGTGCTCTTTTCTCAAAAGCAGAGTGTGTTTCTTGTAAGGCGAGCTAGCGTTTGTTTCCCAGTCCTAAATGGATTTGAGTCACATGCAGTTTCTGGTCCTAAGAACACGAGTTGTTTTCTGGAAAGGAAAGTCACTATTGCGCGCCCATTGCCTTACACAAGGCAAATAGCACTCGCGTCTTTTCCCAGCAAGTACAGTGTATTGGACTGAATAGGAGTTACTGTTCTTGTCAGTTTCCTAAGTAGAGTTGAACTAGATATGGCCCGTGTGTGTAGGAAGCACAGTTCTTTTGGTCTGAGCAAGCTCACTGTTCTGGCCCTATAGGAAACACAGCAGAGTAGAAGAGTGCTCTTTTCTCTGAAGCAGAGTGTGTTTCTTGTAAGGGGAGCTAGCTTTTGTTTCCCAGTCCTAAATGGAGTTGAATTACATGAAGATTCTGGTCCTACGAGCAAGAGTTGTTTTATGGTAAGAAGTGTCACTATTGCGCTGCCATTGCCATACACAGGACAAATAGCACTGGCGTCTGTTCCCAGCAAGTACAGTGTATCAGACTGAAGAGAATCTACTGTTCTTGTCAGGTTCCTAAGCAGAATTGAACTAGATATGGCCGTGTGTGTAGGAAGCACAGTTCTTTTCTTCTGAGAAAGCTCAGTGTTCGGACCACATAGGAAACACAGTATAGTAGAAGAGTGCTCTTTTCTCAAAAGCAGAGTGTGTTTCTAGTAAGGCGAGCTAGCGTTTCTTTCCGAGTCCTAAATGGAGTTGAGTCACATGCAGGTTTTTGTCTTACGAGCAAGAGTTGTTTTCTGGTAGGGCGAGTCACTATTGTGCTCCAATTGCCATACACAGTGCAAATAGCACTCGCGTCTGTTCCCTGCAAGCTCAGTGTATCGGACTGAAGAGGAGCTACTGTTCTTGTCAGTTTCCTAAGCAGAGTTGAACTAGATATGGCCCGTGTGTAGGAAGCACAGTTCTTTGTTTTGAGCAAGCTCACTGTTCTGGCCCTATAGGAAACACAGTAGAGTAGAAGTGTGCTCTTTTCTCTAAAGCAGAGTGTGTTTCTCTAAGGTGAGCTAGCTTTTGTTTCCCAGTCCTAAATGGAGTTGAATCACATGCAGTTTCTGTTCCTACGATCAAGAGTTGTTTTATGGTAAGAAGAGTCACTATTGTGCTGTCATTGCCATACACAGGACAAATAGCACTGGCGTCTGTTCCCAGAACTTACAGTGTATTGGACTGAAGAGGATCTACTGTTATTGTCAGGTTCCTAAGCAGAATTGAACTAGATATGGCCATGTGTGTAGGAAGCACAGTTCTTTTGTTCTGAGCAAGCTCACTGTTCGGACACCATAGGAAACACAGTAGAGTAGAAGAGTGCTCTTTTCTCAAAAGCAGAGTGTGTTTTTGTAAGGCGAGCTAGCGTTTGTTTCCTAGTCCTAAATGGAGTTGAATCACATGCAGTTTCTGGTCCTACGAGCAAGAGTTGTTTTCTGGTAAGGAAAGTCACTATTGCGCTCCCACTACCCTATAAAAGGCAAATAGCACTCGAGTCTTTTCCCAGCAAGTACAGTGTATTGGATTGAATAGGAGCTACTGTTCTTGTCAGTTTCCTAAGCAGAGTTGAACTAGATATGGTCCGTATGTGTAGGAAGCACAGTTCTTTTGTTCTGAGCAAGCTCACTTTTTGGATCTCATAGGAAACACAGTAGAGTAAAAGAGTGCTCTTTTCTCTAAAGCAGAGTGTGTTTTTGTAAGGCGAGCTAGCATTTGTTTCCCAGTCCTAAATGGAGTGGAATCACATGCAGTTTCTGGAACTACGAGCAAGAGTTGTTTTCTGGTAAGGAAAGTCACTATTGCGCTCCCATTGCCATACACAGTGCAAATAGCCCTCCCGTCTGTTCCCAGCAAGTACAGTGTATTGGACTGAAGAGGAGATACTGTTCTTCTCAGTTTCCTAAGCAGAGTTGAAATAGATATGGTCCGTGTGTGTAGGAAGCACAGTTCTTTTTTTCTGAGCAAGCTCACTGTTCTGGCCCTATAGGAAACACAGTAGAGTAGAAGAGTGCTCTTTTCTCAAAAGCAGAGTGTGTTTCTTGTAAAGCGAGCTAGAGTTTGTTTCCCAGTCATAAATGGAGATGAATCACATGCAGTTTCTGGTCCTACGAGCAAGAGTTGTTTTCCGGTAAGAAGAGTCACTATTGCGCTGCCATTGACATACACAGAACAAATAGCACTCGCAACTGTTCCCAGGAAGTACAGTGTATTGGACTGAAGAGGATCTACTGTTCTTGTCAGGTTCCTAAGCAGACTTGAACTAGATATGGCCGTGTGTGTAGGAAGCACAGTTTTTTTGTTCTGAGCAAGCTCACTGTTCGGAACACATAGGAAACACAGTAGAGTAGAAGAGTGCTCTTTTCTGAAAAGCAGAGTGTGTTTCTTGGAGGTCGAGCTAGAGTTTGTTTCCCAGTCCTAAATGGAGTTGAATCACATGCAGTCTCTGGTCCTACGAGCAAGAGTTGTTTTCTGGTAAGAAGAGTCACTATTGCGCTGCCTATGCCATACACAGGACAAATAGCACTGGCGTCTGTTCCAAGCAAGTACAGTGTATTGGACTGAAGAGGATCTACTGTTCTTGTCAGGTTCCTAAGCAGACTTGAACTAGATATGGCCGTGTGTGTAGGAAGCACAGTTTTTTTGTTCTGAGCAAGCTCACTTTTCGGAACACATAGGAAACATAGTAGAGTAGAAGAGTGCTCTTTTCTCAAAAGCAGAGTGTGTTTCTTGGAAGTCGAGCTAGCGTTTGTTTCCCAGTCCTAAATGGAGTTGAGTCACATGCAGTTTTTTGTCCTACGAGCAAGAGTTTTTTTCTGGTAAGACAAGTCACTATAAGGCTCCAATTGCCATACACAGTGCAAATAGCACTCGCGTATGTTCCCCGCAAGTACAGTGTATTGGACTGAAGAGGAGCTACTGTTCTTCTCAGTTTCCTAAGCAGAGTTGAACTAGATATGGCCCGTGTGTGTAGGAAGCACAGTTCTTTTGTTCTTAGCAAGCTCACTGTTTGGACCCCATAGGAAGCACAGTAGAGTAGAAGAGTGCTCTTTTCTTAAAAGCAGAGTGTGTTTCATGTAAGGCGAGCTAGCATTTGCTTCCCAATCCTAAATGGATTTTAATCACATACAGTTACTGGTACTACGAGCAAGAGTTGTTTTCTGGTAAGGAAAGTCACTATTGCGCTCCCATTGCCATACACAGTGCAAATAGCACCGCGTCTGTTCCCAGCAAGTACAGTGTATTGGACGGAAGAGGAGCTATGTTCTTGTCAGTTTCCTAAGCAGAGTTGAACTTGTTATGGCCCTGTGTAGGAAGCACAGTTCTTTTGTTCTGAGCAAGGTCACTGTTCTGGCCCTATAGGAAATACAGTAGAGTAGAAGAGTGCTCTTTTCTCTAAAGCAGAGTGTGTTTCTTGTAAGGCGAGCTATCGTTTGTTTCCCAGTCTTAATGGAGTTGAATCACATGCAGTTTCTAGTACTATGAGCAAGAGTTTTTTTATGGTAAGAAGATTCATTATTGCTCTGCCATTGCCATACACAGGACAAATAGCACTGGCGTCTGTTCCCAGCAAGTACAGTGTAATGGACTGAAGAGGATCTACTGTTCTTCTCAGGTTCCTAAGCAGACTTGAAGTAGATATGGCCGTGTGTGTAGGAAGCACAGTTTTTTTGTTCTGAGCAAGCTCACTGTTCGGACCCCTTAGGAAACACAGTAGAGTAGAAGAGTGCTCTTTTGTCAAAATCAGAGTGTGTTTCATGTAAGGCGAGCTAGCATTTGTTTCCCCGTCCTAATGGAGTTGAATCACATGCAGTTTCTGGTCCTACGAGCAAGAGTTGTTTTCTGGTAAGGAAAGTCACTATTGCGCTCCCATTGCCATACACAGTGCAAATAGCACTCGCGTCTGTTCCCAGAAAGTACAGTCTATTGGACTGAAGAGGAGCTACTGTTCTTGTCAGTTTCCTAAGCAGAGTTGAACTAGATATGGCCCGTGTGTAGGAAGCACAGTTCTTTTGTTCTGAGCAAGCTCACTGTTCTGGCCCTATAGGAAACACAGTAGAGTAGAAGAGTGCACTTTTCTCTAAAGCAGAGTGTGTTTTTGTAAGGCGAGCTAGCATTTGTTTCCCAGTCCTAAATGGAGTGGAATCACATGCAGTCTCTGGTCCTACGAGCAAGAGTTGTTTTCTGGTAAGGAAAGTCACTATTGCGCTCCCCTTGCCATACATAGTGCAAATAGATCTCGCGTCTGTTTCCAGCAAGTACAGTGTATTGGACTGAAGAGGAGTTACTGTTCTTGTCAGTTTCCTAAGCAGAGTTGAACTAGATATGGCCCGTGTGTGTAGGAAGGACAGTTCTTTTGTTCTGAGCAAACTCACTGTTCAGACCCCATGGGAAACACAGAAGAGGAGAAGAGTGCTCTTTTCTCAAAAGCAGAGTGTGTTTCTTGTAAGGCGAGCTAGCGTTTGTTTCCCAGTCCTAAATGGATTTGAGTCACATGCAGTTTCTGGTCCTAAGAACACGAGTTGTTTTCTGGAAAGGAAAGTCACTATTGCGCGCCCATTGCCTTACACAAGGCAAATAGCACTCGCGTCTTTTCCCAGCAAGTACAGTGTATTGGACTGAATAGGAGTTACTGTTCTTGTCAGTTTCCTAAGTAGAGTTGAACTAGATATGGCCCGTGTGTGTAGGAAGCACAGTTCTTTTGGTCTGAGCAAGCTCACTGTTCTGGCCCTATAGGAAACACAGCAGAGTAGAAGAGTGCTCTTTTCTCTGAAGCAGAGTGTGTTTCTTGTAAGGGGAGCTAGCTTTTGTTTCCCAGTCCTAAATGGAGTTGAATTACATGAAGATTCTGGTCCTACGAGCAAGAGTTGTTTTATGGTAAGAAGTGTCACTATTGCGCTGCCATTGCCATACACAGGACAAATAGCACTGGCGTCTGTTCCCAGCAAGTACAGTGTATCAGACTGAAGAGAATCTACTGTTCTTGTCAGGTTCCTAAGCAGAATTGAACTAGATATGGCCGTGTGTGTAGGAAGCACAGTTCTTTTCTTCTGAGAAAGCTCAGTGTTCGGACCACATAGGAAACACAGTATAGTAGAAGAGTGCTCTTTTCTCAAAAGCAGAGTGTGTTTCTAGTAAGGCGAGCTAGCGTTTCTTTCCGAGTCCTAAATGGAGTTGAGTCACATGCAGGTTTTTGTCTTACGAGCAAGAGTTGTTTTCTGGTAGGGCGAGTCACTATTGTGCTCCAATTGCCATACACAGTGCAAATAGCACTCGCGTCTGTTCCCTGCAAGCTCAGTGTATCGGACTGAAGAGGAGCTACTGTTCTTGTCAGTTTCCTAAGCAGAGTTGAACTAGATATGGCCCGTGTGTAGGAAGCACAGTTCTTTGTTTTGAGCAAGCTCACTGTTCTGGCCCTATAGGAAACACAGTAGAGTAGAAGTGTGCTCTTTTCTCTAAAGCAGAGTGTGTTTCTCTAAGGTGAGCTAGCTTTTGTTTCCCAGTCCTAAATGGAGTTGAATCACATGCAGTTTCTGTTCCTACGATCAAGAGTTGTTTTATGGTAAGAAGAGTCACTATTGTGCTGTCATTGCCATACACAGGACAAATAGCACTGGCGTCTGTTCCCAGAACTTACAGTGTATTGGACTGAAGAGGATCTACTGTTATTGTCAGGTTCCTAAGCAGAATTGAACTAGATATGGCCATGTGTGTAGGAAGCACAGTTCTTTTGTTCTGAGCAAGCTCACTGTTCGGACACCATAGGAAACACAGTAGAGTAGAAGAGTGCTCTTTTCTCAAAAGCAGAGTGTGTTTTTGTAAGGCGAGCTAGCGTTTGTTTCCTAGTCCTAAATGGAGTTGAATCACATGCAGTTTCTGGTCCTACGAGCAAGAGTTGTTTTCTGGTAAGGAAAGTCACTATTGCGCTCCCACTACCCTATAAAAGGCAAATAGCACTCGAGTCTTTTCCCAGCAAGTACAGTGTATTGGATTGAATAGGAGCTACTGTTCTTGTCAGTTTCCTAAGCAGAGTTGAACTAGATATGGTCCGTATGTGTAGGAAGCACAGTTCTTTTGTTCTGAGCAAGCTCACTTTTTGGATCTCATAGGAAACACAGTAGAGTAAAAGAGTGCTCTTTTCTCTAAAGCAGAGTGTGTTTTTGTAAGGCGAGCTAGCATTTGTTTCCCAGTCCTAAATGGAGTGGAATCACATGCAGTTTCTGGAACTACGAGCAAGAGTTGTTTTCTGGTAAGGAAAGTCACTATTGCGCTCCCATTGCCATACACAGTGCAAATAGCCCTCCCGTCTGTTCCCAGCAAGTACAGTGTATTGGACTGAAGAGGAGATACTGTTCTTCTCAGTTTCCTAAGCAGAGTTGAAATAGATATGGTCCGTGTGTGTAGGAAGCACAGTTCTTTTTTTCTGAGCAAGCTCACTGTTCTGGCCCTATAGGAAACACAGTAGAATAGAAGAGTGCTCTTTTCTCAAAAGCAGAGTGTGTTTCTTGTAAAGCGAGCTAGAGTTTGTTTCCCAGTCATAAATGGAGATGAATCACATGCAGTTTCTGGTCCTACGAGCAAGAGTTGTTTTCCGGTAAGAAGAGTCACTATTGCGCTGCCATTGACATACACAGAACAAATAGCACTCGCAACTGTTCCCAGCAAGTACAGTGTATTGGACTGAAGAGGATCTACTGTTCTTGTCAGGTTCCTAAGCAGACTTGAACTAGATATGGCCGTGTGTGTAGGAAGCACAGTTTTTTTGTTCTGAGCAAGCTCACTGTTCGGAACACATAGGAAACACAGTAGAGTAGAAGAGTGCTCTTTTCTGAAAAGCAGAGTGTGTTTCTTGGAGGTCGAGCTAGAGTTTGTTTCCCAGTCCTAAATGGAGTTGAATCACATGCAGTCTCTGGTCCTACGAGCAAGATTTGTTTTCTGGTAAGAAGAGTCACTATTGCGCTGCCTATGCCATACACAGGACAAATAGCACTGGCGTCTGTTCCAAGCAAGTACAGTGTATTGGACTGAAGAGGATCTACTGTTCTTGTCAGGTTCCTAAGCAGACTTGAACTAGATATGGCCGTGTGTGTAGGAAGCACAGTTTTTTTGTTCTGAGCAAGCTCACTTTTCGGAACACATAGGAAACATAGTAGAGTAGAAGAGTGCTCTTTTCTCAAAAGCAGAGTGTGTTTCTTGGAAGTCGAGCTAGCGTTTGTTTCCCAGTCCTAAATGGAGTTGAGTCACATGCAGTTTTTTGTCCTACGAGCAAGAGTTTTTTTCTGGTAAGACAAGTCACTATAAGGCTCCAATTGCCATACACAGTGCAAATAGCACTCGCGTATGTTCCCCGCAAGTACAGTGTATTGGACTGAAGAGGAGCTACTGTTCTTCTCAGTTTCCTAAGCAGAGTTGAACTAGATATGGCCCGTGTGTGTAGGAAGCACAGTTCTTTTGTTCTTAGCAAGCTCACTGTTTGGACCCCATAGGAAGCACAGTAGAGTAGAAGAGTGCTCTTTTCTTAAAAGCAGAGTGTGTTTCATGTAAGGCGAGCTAGCATTTGCTTCCCAATCCTAAATGGATTTTAATCACATACAGTTACTGGTACTACGAGCAAGAGTTGTTTTCTGGTAAGGAAAGTCACTATTGCGCTCCCATTGCCATACACAGTGCAAATAGCACCGCGTCTGTTCCCAGCAAGTACAGTGTATTGGACGGAAGAGGAGCTATGTTCTTGTCAGTTTCGTAAGCAGAGTTGAACTTGTTATGGCCCTGTGTAGGAAGCACAGTTCTTTTGTTCTGAGCAAGGTCACTGTTCTGGCCCTATAGGAAATACAGTAGAGTAGAAGAGTGCTCTTTTCTCTAAAGCAGAGTGTGTTTCTTGGAAGGCGAGCTATCGTTTGTTTTCCAGTCTTAATGTAGTTGAATCACATGCAGTTTCTAGTACTATGAGCAAGAGTTTTTTTATGGTAAGAAGATTCATTATTGCTCTGCCATTGCCATACACAGGACAAATAGCACTGGCGTCTGTTCCCAGCAAGTACAGTGTAATGGAGTGAAGAGGATCTACTGTTCTTCTCAGGTTCCTAAGCAGACTTGAAGTAGATATGGCCGTGTGTGTAGGAAGCACAGTTTTTTTGTTCTGAGCAAGCTCACTGTTCGGACCCCTTAGGAAACACAGTAGAGTAGAAGAGTGCTCTTTTGTCAAAATCAGAGTGTGTTTCATGTAAGGCGAGCTAGCATTTGTTTCCCCGTCCTAATGGAGTTGAATCACATGCAGTTTCTGGTCCTACGAGCAAGAGTTGTTTTCTGGTAAGGAAAGTCACTATTGCGCTCCCATTGCCGTACACAGTGCAAATAGCACTCGCGTCTGTTCCCAGCAAGTACAGTCTATCGGACTGAAGAGGAGCTACTGTTCTTGTCAGTTTCCTAAGCAGAGTTGAACTAGATATGGCCCGTGTGTAGGAAGCACAGTTCTTTTGTTCTGAGCAAGCTCACTGTTCTGGCCCTATAGGAAACACAGTAGAGTAGAAGAGTGCACTTTTCTCTAAAGCAGAGTGTGTTTTTGTAAGGAGAGCTAGCATTTGTTTCCCAGTCCTAAATGGAGTGGAATCACATGCAGTCTCTGGTCCTACGAGCAAGAGTTGTTTTCTGGTAAGGAAAGTCACTATTGCGCTCCCCTTGCCATACATAGTGCAAATAGATCTCGCGTCTGTTTCCAGCAAGTACAGTGTATTGGACTGAAGAGGAGTTACTGTTCTTGTCAGTTTCCTAAGCAGAGTTGAACTAGATATGGCCCGTGTGTGTAGGAAGGACAGTTCTTTTGTTCTGAGCAAACTCACTGTTCAGACCCCATGGGAAACACAGAAGAGGAGAAGAGTGCTCTTTTCTCAAAAGCAGAGTGTGTTTCTAGTAAGGCGAGCTAGCGTTTCTTTCCGAGTCCTAAATGGAGTTGAGTCACATGCAGGTTTTTGTCTTACGAGCAAGAGTTGTTTTCTGGTAGGGCGAGTCACTATTGTGCTCCAATTGCCATACACAGTGCAAATAGCACTCGCGTCTGTTCCCTGCAAGCTCAGTGTATCGGACTGAAGAGGAGCTACTGTTCTTGTCAGTTTCCTAAGCAGAGTTGAACTAGATATGGCCCGTGTGTAGGAAGCACAGTTCTTTGTTTTGAGCAAGCTCACTGTTCTGGCCCTATAGGAAACACAGTAGAGTAGAAGTGTGCTCTTTTCTCTAAAGCAGAGTGTGTTTCTCTAAGGTGAGCTAGCTTTTGTTTCCCAGTCCTAAATGGAGTTGAATCACATGCAGTTTCTGTTCCTACGATCAAGAGTTGTTTTATGGTAAGAAGAGTCACTATTGTGCTGTCATTGCCATACACAGGACAAATAGCACTGGCGTCTGTTCCCAGAACGTACAGTGTATTGGACTGAAGAGGATCTACTGTTATTGTCAGGTTCCTAAGCAGAATTGAACTAGATATGGCCATGTGTGTAGGAAGCACAGTTCTTTTGTTCTGAGAAAGCTCACTGTTCGGACACCATAGGAAACACAGTAGAGTAGAAGAGTGCTCTTTTCTCAAAAGCAGAGTGTGTTTCTTGTAAGGCGAGCTAGCGTTTGTTTCCTAGTCCTAAATGGAGTTGAATCACATGCAGTTTCTGGTCCTACGAGCAAGAGTTGTTTTCTGGTAAGGAAAGTCACTATTGCGCTCCCACTACCCTATAAAAGGCAAATAGCACTCGAGTCTTTTCCCAGCAAGTACAGTGTATTGGATTGAATAGGAGCTACTGTTCTTGTCAGTTTCCTAAGCAGAGTTGAACTAGATATGGTCCGTATGTGTAGGAAGCACAGTTCTTTTGTTCTGAGCAAGCTCACTTTTTGGATCTCATAGGAAACACAGTAGAGTAAAAGAGTGCTCTTTTCTCTAAAGCAGAGTGTGTTTTTGTAAGGCGAGCTAGCATTTGTTTCCCAGTCCTAAATGGAGTGGAATCACATGCAGTTTCTGGTCCTACGAGCAAGAGTTGTTTTCTGGTAAGGAAAGTCACTATTGCGCTCCCATTGCCATACACAGTGCAAATAGCCCTCCCGTCTGTTCCCAGCAAGTACAGTGTATTGGACTGAAGAGGATCTACTGTTCTTCTCAGGTTCCTAAGCAGACTTGAACTAGATATGGCCGTGTGTGTAGGAAGCACAGTTTTTTTGTTCTGAGCAAGCTCACTGTTCGGAACACATAGGAAACACAGTAGAGTAGAAGAGTGCTCTTTTCTGAAAAGCAGAGTGTGTTTCTTGGAAGTCGAGCTAGCGTTTGTTTCCCAGTCCTAAATGGAGTTGAGTCACATGAAGTTTTTTGTCCAATGAGCAAGAGTTGTTTTCTGGTAAGACAAGCCACTATTGTGCTCCAATTGAATTACACAGTGCAAATAGCACTCACGTCTGTTCCCCGCAAGTACAGTGTATTGGAGTGAATAGGAGCTAGTGTTCTTGTCAGTTTCCTAAGCAGAGTTGAACTAGATATGACCCGTGTGTAGGAAGCACAGTTGTTTTGTTCTGAGCAAGCTCACTGTTTGGAACACATAGGAAACACAGTAGAGTAGAAGAGTGCTCTTTTCTCAAAAGAAGAGTGTGTTTCATGTAAGGCGAGCTAGCTTTTGTTTCCCAGTACTAAATGGAGTTGAATCACATGCAGTTTCTGGTCCTACGAGCAAGAGTTGTTTTCTGGTAAGGAAAGTCACTATTGTGCTCCCATTGCCATACACAGTGCAAATAGCACTCGCGTCTGTTCCCAGCAAGTACAGTCTATCGGACTGAAGAGGAGCTACTGTTCTTGTCAGTTTCCTAAGCAGAGTTGAACTAGATATGGCCCGTGTGTAGGAAGCACAGTTCTTTTGTTCTGAGCAAGCTCACTGTTCTGGCCCTATAGGAAACACAGTAGAGTAGAAGAGTGCTCTTTTCTCTAAAGCAGAGTGTGTTTTTGTAAGGCGAGCTAGCATTTGTTTCCCAGTCCTAAATGGAGTGGAATCACATGCAGTTTCTGGTCCTACGAGCAAGAGTTGTTTTCTGGTAAGGAAAGTCACTATTGTGCTCCCCTTGCCATACATAGTGCAAATAGCTCTCGCGTCTGTTCCCAGCAAGTACAGTGTATTGGACTGAAGAGGAGCTACTGTTCTTGTCAGTTTCCTAACCAGAGTTGAACTAGATATGGCCCGTGTGTGTAGGAAGCACAGTTCTTTTGTTCTGAGCAAGCTCACTGTTCAGACACCATAGGAAACACAGTAGAGGAGAAGAGTGCTCTTTACTCAAAAGCAGAGTGTGTTTCTTGTAAGGCGAGCTAGCGTTTGTTTCCAGGTCCTAAATGGATTTGAGTCACATGCAGTTTCTGGTCCTAAGAACAAGAGTTGTTTTCTGGAAAGGAAAGTCACTATTGCGCGCCCATTGCCTTACACATGGCTTAGAGCACTCGCGTCTTTTCCCAGCAAGTACAGTGTATTGGACTGAATAGGAGTTACTGTTCTTGTCAGTTTCCTAAGTAGAGTTGAACTAGATATGGCCCGTGTGTGTAGGAAGCACAGTTCTTTTGTTCTGAGCAAGCTCACTGTTCTGGCCCTATAGGAAACACAGTAGAGTAGAAGAGTGCTCTTTTCTCAAAAGCAGAGTGTGTTTCTTGTAAGGCGAGCTAGCGTTTGTTTCCCAGTCCTAAATGGAGTTGACTCACATGCAGGTTTTTGTCCTACGAGCAAGAGTTGTTTTCTGGTAGGGCGAGTCACTATTTTGTTCCAATTGCCATACACAGAGCAAATAGCACTCGCGTCTGTTCCCTGCAAGTACAGTGTATCGGACTGAAGAGGAGCTACTGTACTTGTCAGTTTCCTAAGCAGAGTTGAACTAGATATGGCCCGTGTGTGTAGGAAGCACAGTTCTTTTTTTCTGAGCAAGCTCACTGTTCTGGCCCTATAGGAAACACAGTAGAGTAGAAGAGTGCTCTTTTCTCAAAAGCAGAGTGTGTTTCTGCAAGGTGAGCTATCTTTTGTTTCCCAGTCCTAAATGGAGTTGAATCACATGCAGTTTCTTGTCCTACGAGCAAGAGTTGTTTTATGGTAAGAAGAGTCACTATTGTGCTGCCATTGCCATACACAGGACAAATAGCACTGGCGTCTGTTCCCAGCACGTACAGTGTATTGGACTGAAGAGGATCTACTGTTATTGTCAGGTTCCTAAGCAGAATTGAACTAGATATGGCCATGTGTATAGGAAGCACAGTTCTTTTGTTCTGAGCAAGCTCACTGTTCTGGCCCTATAGGAAACACAGTAGAGTAGAAGAGTGCTCTTTTCTCAAAAGCAGAGTGTGTTTCAAGTAAGGCGAGCTAGCATTTGTTTCCCAGTCCTAAATGGAGTGGAATCACATGCAGTTTCTGGTCCTACGAACAGGCGTTGTTTTCTGGTAAGGAAAGTCACTATTGCGCTCCCATTGCCATATACAGTGCAAATAGCACGCGCGTCTGTTCCCAGCAAGTACAGTCTATCGGACTGAAGAGGAGCTTCTGTTCTTGTCAGTTTCCTAAGCAGAGTTGAACTAGATATGGCCCGTGTGTAGGAAGCACAGTTCTTTTGTTCTGAGCAAGCTCACTGTTCTGGCCCTATAGGAAACACAGTAGAGTAGAAGAGTGCTCTTTTCTCTAAAGCAGAGTGTGTTTTTGTAAGGCGAGCTAGCATTTGTTTCCCAGTCCTAAATGGAGTAGAATCACTTGCAGTTTCTGGTCCTACGAGCAAGAGTTGTTTTCTGGTAAGGAAAGTCACTATTGTGCTCCCCTTGCCATACATAGTGCAAATAGCTCTCGCGTCTGTTCCCAGCAAGTACAGTGTATCGGACTGAAGAGGAGCTACTGTTCTTGTCAGTTTCCTAAGCAGAGTTGAACTAGATATGGCCCGTGTGTGTAGGAAGCACAGTTCTTTTGTTCTGAGCAAGCTCACTGTTCAGACCCCATAGGAAACACAGTAGAGGAGAAGAGTGCTCTTTACTCAAAAGCAGAGTGTGTTTCTTGTAAGGCGAGCTAGTGTTTGTTTCCCAGTCCTAAATGGATTTGAGTCACATGCAGTTTCTGGTCCTAAGAACAAGAGTTGTTTTCTGGAAAGGAAAGTCACTATTGCGCACCCATTGCCTTACACAAGGCAAATAGCACTCGCGTCTTTTCCCAGCAAGTACAGTGTATTTTACTGAATAGGAGTTACTGTTCTTGTCAGTTTCCTAAGTAGGGTTGAACTAGATATGGCCCGTGTGTGTAGGAAGCACAGTTCTTTTGTTCTGAGCAAGCTCACTGTTCTGGCCCTATAGGAAACACAGCAGAGTAGAAGAGTGCTCTTTTCTCAAAAGCAGAGTGTGTTTCTTGTAAGGAGAGCTAGCGTTTGTTTCCCAGTCCTAAATGGAGTTGACTCACATGCAGGTTTTTGTCCTACGAGCAAGAGTTTTTTTCTGGTAGGGCGAGTCACTATTGTGCTCCAATTGCCATACTCAGTGCAAATAGCACTCGCGTCTGTTCCCTGCAAGTACAGTGTATCGGACTGAAGAGGAGCTACTGTTCTTGTCAGTTTCCTAAGCAGAGTTGAACTAGATATGGCCCGTGTGTAGGAAGCACTGTTCTTTATTCTGAGTAAGCTCACTGTTCTGGCCCTATAGGAAACACAGTAGAGTAGAAGAGTGCTCTTTTCTCTAAAGCATAGTGTGTTTCTGTAAGGTGAGCTAGCTTTTGTTTCCCAGTCCTAAATGGAGTTGAATCACATGCAGTTTCTGGTCCTACGATCATGAGTTGTTTTATGGTAAGAAGAGTCACTATTGTGCTGCCATTGCCATACACAGGACAAATAGCACTGTCGTCTGTTCCCAGCACGTACAGTGTATTGGACTGAAGAGGATCTACTGTTATTGTCAGGTTCCTAAGCAGAATTGAACTAGATATGGCCATGTGTGTAGGAAGCACAGTTCTTTTGTTCTGAGCAAGCTCACTGTTCGGACACCATAGGAAACACAGTAGAGTAGAAGAGTGCTCTTTTCTCAAAAGCAGAGTGTGTTTCTTGTAAGGCAAGCTAGCGTTTCTTTCAAAGTCCTAAATGGAGTTGTGTCTCATGCAGTTTCTGGTCCTATGAGCAAGAGTTGTTTTCTGGTAAGAAGAGTCACTATTGCGCTCCCTTTGTCATACACAGGGCAAATAGCACTGGTGTCTGTTCCCAGCAAGTGCAGTGTATTTGACTTAAGAGCGTATACTGTTCTTGTCAGTTTCCTAAGCAGAATTGAATTAGATACGGCCCGTGTGTGTGGGAAGCACAGTCCTTTTGTTCTGAGCAAGCTCATTGTTCTGGCCATAGAGGAAACACAGTAGAGTAGAAGAGTGCTCATTTCTCAAAAGCAGAGTGTGTTTCTTGTGAGCAGAGCTAGCGTTTGTTTCCCAGTCCTAAATGGAGGTGAGTCACATGCAGTTTGTGGTCCTAAGAGCAAGAGTTGTTTTCTGGTAAGAAGAGTCACTATTGCGCTCCCATTGCCATAGAGAGTACAAATAGCACTCGCGTCTCTTCCCAGCATGTACAGTGTATTAGACTGAAGAGGAGCTGCTGTTCTTGTCAGTGACCTAAGCAAAGTTGAATTAGATATGGCCCATGTGTGTAGGAAGCACCGTTCTTTTGTTCTGAGCAAGCTCACGGTTTGGACCCCATAGGAAACCCAGTAGAGTAGATGAGTGCTCTTTTCTCAAAAGCAGAGTGTGTTTCTTGTAGGCGAGCTAGCGTTTGTTTCCCAGTCCTAAATGGAGTTGTATCCCATGCAGTTTCTGGTCCTACGAGCAAGAATTGTTTTCTGGTAAGAAGAATCACTATTGTGCTCTCAATGTCATACACAGTGCAAATAGCATTGTCGTCGGTTCCCAGCATGTACAGTGTATTGGACTGAAGAGAATCTACTGTTCTTGTCAGGTTCCTAAGCAGAATTGAACTAGATATGGTCGTGTGTGTAGGAAGCACAGTTCTTTTTTTCTGAGCAAGTTCACGGTTCTGGCCCTATAGGAAACACAGTAGAGTAGAAGAGTGCTCTTTTCTCAAAAGCAGAGTGTGTTTCTTGTAAGGCGAGCTAGCGTTTCTTTCCCAGTCCTAAATGGAGTTGAGTCACTTGCAGTTTCTGGTCCTACGAGCAAGAGTTGTTTTCTGGTAAGAAGAGTCACTATTGCGCTCCCATTGTCATACACAGGGCAAATAGCACTGGTACCTGTTCGCAGCATGTGCAGTGTATTTGACTGGAGGGTATACTGTTCTTGTCAGTTTCCTAAGCTGAATTGAACTAGATATGGCCGTGTGTGTAGGAAGCACACTTCTTTTGTTCTGTGCAATCTCACTGTTCTGGCCCTATAGGAAACACAGTAGAGTAGAAGAGTGCTCTTTTCTCAAAAGCAGAGTGTGTTTCTTGCATGGAGAGCTAGCGTTTTTTTTTCCCAGTCCTAAATGGAGTTGAATCACATGCAGTTTCTGGTCCTACAAGCAAGAGATGTTTTCTGGTAGGGAAAGTCACTATTGCGATCTCATTGACATACACAGTTCAAATAGCACTTGCTTCTGTTCCCAGCAAGTACAGTGTATTGGACTGAAGAGGAGCTACTGTTCTTGTCAGTTTCCTAAGCAGAGTTGAACTAGATATGGCCCGTGTGTGTAGGAAGCCCAGTTATTTTTTTCTAAGCAAGCTCACTGTTCGGACCCCATAGGAAACACGGTAGTGTAGAGGAGTGCTCTTTTCTCAAAAGCAGAGTGTGTTTCTTGTAAGGCGGGCTAGCGTTTTTTTCCCAGTCTTATATGGAGTTGAATCCCATGCAGTTTCTGGTCCTACGAGCAAGAGTTGTTTTCTGGTAAGAAGAGTCACTATTGTGCTCCCATTGTCATACACAGGGCAAATAGCACTGGCGTCTGTTCCCAGCATGTACAGTGTATTGGACTGAAGAGGATCTACTGTTCTTGTCAGTTTCCTAAGCAGAATTGAACTAGATATGGCCGTGTGTGTAGGAGGCACAGTTCTCTTGTTCTGATCAAGCTCACTGTTCTGGCCCTATAGGAAACACAGTAGAGTAGAAGGGTGCTCTTTTCTCAAAAGCAGAATGTGTTTCTTGTAAGGCGAGCTAGCGTTTGTTTCCCAGTCCTAAATGGAGTTGAATCACTTGCAGTTTCTGGTCCTATGAGCAAGAGTTGTTTTCTGGTAAGGAAAGTCACTATTGCACTCCCATTCCCATACATAGTGCAAATAGCACTCGCGTCTGTTCCCAGCAAGTACAGTGTATTGGACTGAAGAGGAGCTACTGTTCTTGTCATTTTCATAAGAGGAGTTGAACCAGATATATCCCATGTGTGTAGGAAGCACAGTTCTTTTGTTCTGAGAAAGCACACTATGCGGACATCACAGGAAACACAGTAGAGTAGATGAGTGCTCTATTCTCAAAATTTGATTGTTTTTCTTGAAAGTCGAGCTAGTGTTTGTTTCGCAGTCAGAAATGGAGTTGAGTCCCATGCAGTTTCTGGTACTACGAGCAAGAGTTGTTTTCTGGTAAGAAGAGTCACTATTGCGCTCCCATTGCCATACACAGTGCAAATAGCACTCGCGTCTGTTCCCAGCAAGTACAGTGTATTGGACTGAAGAGCAGCTACTGTTCTTGTCAGTTTCCTAAGCAGAGTTGAACTAGATATGTCCCGTGTGTGTAGGAAGCACAGTTCTTTGGTTCTGAGCAAGCTCACAGTTCGGACCCCGTAGGAAACACAATAGAGTAGAAGAGTGCCCTTTTCTCGAAAGCAGAGTGTGTTTCCTGTAAGGCGAGACAGCGTTTGTTACCCAGTACTAAATGGAGTTGAATCCCATGCAGTTTGTGGTCCTACGAGCAAGAGTTGTTTTCTGGTAAGAAGAGTCACTATTGCGCTCCAATTGTCATACACAGGGCAAATAGCACAGGCATCTCTTCCCAGCATGTACAGTGTATTGGACTGAAGAGGAGCTACTGTTCTTGTCAGTTTCCTAAGCAGAGTTGAAATAGATATGGCCCGTGTGTGTATTAAGCACAGGTCTTTTGTTCTGAGCAAGCTCACAGTTCGGACCCGGTAGGAAACACAATAGAGTAGAAGAGTGCCCTTTTCTCAAAAGCAGAGTGTGTTTCTTGTAAGGCGAGCTAGCATTTGTTTCCCAGTCCTAAATGGAGTTGAATCCCATGCAGTTTCTGGTCCTATGAGCAAGAGTTGTTTTCTGGTAAGGAAAGTCACTATTGCGCTCCCATTCCCATTCATAGTGCAAATAGCACTCGCGTCTGTTCCCAGCAAGTACAGTGTATTGGACTGAACAGGAGCTACTGTTCTTGTCAGTTTCCTAAGCAGAGTTGAACTAGATATGGCTCGTATGTGTTGGAAGCACAGTTCTTTTGTTCTGAGAAAGCACACTGTGCGGACACCATCGGAAACACAGTAGAGTAGATGAGAGCTCTTTTCTCAAAATTAGATTGTGTTTCTTGAAAGGCGAGCTAGTATTTGCTTCCCAGTCAGAAATGGAGTTGAATCCCATGCCGTTTCTGGTCCTTCGAGCAAGAGTTTTTTTCTGGTAAGAAGAGTCACTATTGGGCTCCCATTGCCTTACAAGTGCAAATAGCACTGGCGTCTGTTCCCAGCAAGTACAGTGTATTCGAATGAAGAGCAGCTACTGTTCTTGTCAGTTTTCTAAGCAGAGTTGAACTAGATACGGCCCGTGAGTGTAGGAAGCACAGTTCTTTTGTTCTGAGCAAGCTCACTGTGCGGAACACATAGGAAACACAGTAGAGTAGAAGAGTGCTCTTTTCTCAAAAGCAGAGTGTTTTTCTTATAAGGCGAGCTAGCATTTTTTTCCCAGTCCTAAATGGAGTTGAATCACATGCAGGTTTTTGTCCTACGAGCAAGAGTTGTTTTCTGGTAGGGCGAGTCACTATTGTGCTCCAATTGCCATACACAGAGCAAATAGCACTCGCGTCTGTTCCCTGCAAGTACAGTGTATCGGACTGAAGAGGAGCTACTGTTCTTGTCAGTTTCCTAAGCAGAGTTGAACTAGATATGGCCCATGTGTAGGATGCACAGTTCTTTATTTTGAGCAAGCTCACTGTTCTGGCCCTATAGGAAACACAGTAGAGTAGAAGAGTGCTCTTTTCTCTAAAGCAGAGTGTGTTTCTGTAAGGTGAGCTAGCTTTTGTTTCCCAGTCCTAAATGGAGTTGAATCACATGCAGTTTCTGGTCCTACGAGCAAGAGTTGTTTTATGGTAAGAAGAGTCACTATTGTGCTGCCATTGCCATACACAGGACAAATAGCACTGGCGTCTGTTCCAAGCACGTACAGTGTATTGGACTGAAGAGGATCTACTGTTATTGTCAGGTTCCTAAGCAGAATTGGACTAGATATGGCCATGTGTGTAGGAAGCACAGTTCTTTTGTTCTGAGCAAGCTCACTGTTCGGACACCATAGGAAACACAGTAGAGTAGAAGAGTGCTCTTTTCTCAAAAGCAGAGTGTGTTTTTGTAAGGCGAGCTAGCGTTTGTTTCCTAGTCCTAAATGGAGTTGAATCACATGCAGTTTCTGGTCCTACGAGCAAGAGTTGTTTTCTGGTAAGGAAAGTCACTATTGCGCTCCCATTACCCTACACAAGGAAAATAGCACTCGCGTCTTTTCCCAGCAAGTACAGTGTATTGGACTGAATAGGAGCTACTGTTCTTGTCAGTTTCCTAAGCAGAGTTGAACTAGATATGGTCCGTGTGTGTAGCAAGCACAGTTCTTTTGTTCTGAGCAAGCTCACTGTTTGGACCCCATAGGAAACACAGTAGAGTAGAAAAGTGCTCTTTTCTCAAAAGCAGAGTGTGTTTCTTGTAAGGCGAGCTAGCGTTTCTTTCCCAGTCCTAAATGGAGTTGAGTCACTTGCAGTTTCTGGTCCTACGAGCAAGAGTTGTTTTCTGGTAAGAAGAGTCACTATTGCGCTCCCATTGTCATACACAGGGCAAATAGCACTGGTACCTGTTCGCAGCATGTGCAGTGTATTTGACTGGAGGGTATACTGTTCTTGTCAGTTTCCTAAGCTGAATTGAACTAGATATGGCCGTGTGTGTAGGAAGCACACTTCTTTTGTTCTGTGCAATCTCACTGTTCTGGCCCTATAGGAAACACAGTAGAGTAGAAGAGTGCTCTTTTCTCAAAAGCAGAGTGTGTTTCTTGCATGGAGAGCTAGCGTTTTTTTTCCCAGTCCTAAATGGAGTTGAATCACATGCAGTTTCTGATCCTACGAGCAAGAGTTGTTTTCTGGTAAGGAAAGTCACTATTGCGATCCCATTGTCATACACAGGGCAAATAGCACTGGCGTCGGTTCCCAGCATGTACAGTGTATTGGACTGAAGAGAATCTACTGTTCGTCTCAGGTTCCTAAGCAGAAATGAACTAGATTTGGCTGTGTATGTAGGAAGCACAGTTCTTTTGTTTTGAGCATGCTCACTTTTCGGACACCATAGGAAACACAGTAGAGTAGAAGAGTGATCTTTTCTCTAAAGCAGAGTGTGTTTCTTGTAAGGCGAGCTAGCGTTTGTTTCCCAGACCTAAATGGAGTTGAATCACATGCAGTTTCTGGTCCTACAAGCAAGAGATGTTTTCTGGTAGGGAAAGTCACTATTGCGATCTCATTGACATACACAGTTCAAATAGCACTTGCTTCTGTTCCCAGCAAGTACAGTGTATTGGACTGAAGAGGAGCTACTGTTCTTGTCAGTTTCCTAAGCAGAGTTGAACTAGATATGGCCCGTGTGTGTAGGAAGCCCAGTTATTTTTTTCTAAGCAAGCTCACTGTTCAGACCCCATAGGAAACACGGTAGTGTAGAGGAGTGCTCTTTTCTCAAAAGCAGAGTGTGTTTCTTGTAAGGCGGGCTAGCGTTTTTTTCCCAGTCTTATATGGAGTTGAATCCCATGCAGTTTCTGGTCCTACGAGCAAGAGTTGTTTTCTGGTAAGAAGAGTCACTATTGTGCTCCCATTGTCATACACAGGGCAAATAGCACTGGCGTCTGTTCCCAGCATGTACAGTGTATTGGACTGAAGAGGATCTACTGTTCTTGTCAGTTTCCTAAGCAGAATTGAACTAGATATGGCCGTGTGTGTAGGAGGCACAGTTCTCTTGTTCTGATCAAGCTCACTGTTCTGGCCCTATAGGAAACACAGTAGAGTAGAAGGGTGCTCTTTTCTCAAAAGCAGAATGTGTTTCTTGTAAGGCGAGCTAGCGTTTGTTTCCCAGTCCTAAATGGAGTTGAATCACTTGCAGTTTCTGGTCCTATGAGCAAGAGTTGTTTTCTGGTAAGGAAAGTCACTATTGCACTCCCATTCCCATACATAGTGCAAATAGCACTCGCGTCTGTTCCCAGCAAGTACAGTGTATTGGACTGAAGAGGAGCTACTGTTCTTGTCATTTTCATAAGAGGAGTTGAACCAGATATATCCCATGTGTGTAGGAAGCACAGTTCTTTTGTTCTGAGAAAGCACACTATGCGGACATCACAGGAAACACAGTAGAGTAGATGAGTGCTCTATTCTCAAAATTTGATTGTTTTTCTTGAAAGTCGAGCTAGTGTTTGTTTCGCAGTCAGAAATGGAGTTGAGTCCCATGCAGTTTCTGGTACTACGAGCAAGAGTTGTTTTCTGGTAAGAAGAGTCACTATTGCGCTCCCATTGCCATACACAGTGCAAATAGCACTCGCGTCTGTTCCCAGCAAGTACAGTGTATTGGACTGAAGAGCAGCTACTGTTCTTGTCAGTTTCCTAAGCAGAGTTGAACTAGATATGTCCCGTGTGTGTAGGAAGCACAGTTCTTTGGTTCTGAGCAAGCTCACAGTTCGGACCCCGTAGGAAACACAATAGAGTAGAAGAGTGCCCTTTTCTCGAAAGCAGAGTGTGTTTCCTGTAAGGCGAGACAGCGTTTGTTACCCAGTACTAAATGGAGTTGAATCCCATGCAGTTTGTGGTCCTACGAGCAAGAGTTGTTTTCTGGTAAGAAGAGTCACTATTGCGCTCCAATTGTCATACACAGGGCAAATAGCACAGGCATCTCTTCCCAGCATGTACAGTGTATTGGACTGAAGAGGAGCTACTGTTCTTGTCAGTTTCCTAAGCAGAGTTGAAATAGATATGGCCCGTGTGTGTATTAAGCACAGGTCTTTTGTTCTGAGCAAGCTCACAGTTCGGACCCGGTAGGAAACACAATAGAGTAGAAGAGTGCCCTTTTCTCAAAAGCAGAGTGTGTTTCTTGTAAGGCGAGCTAGCATTTGTTTCCCAGTCCTAAATGGAGTTGAATCCCATGCAGTTTCTGGTCCTATGAGCAAGAGTTGTTTTCTGGTAAGGAAAGTCACTATTGCGCTCCCATTCCCATTCATAGTGCAAATAGCACTCGCGTCTGTTCCCAGCAAGTACAGTGTATTGGACTGAACAGGAGCTACTGTTCTTGTCAGTTTCCTAAGCAGAGTTGAACTAGATATGGCTCGTATGTGTTGGAAGCACAGTTCTTTTGTTCTGAGAAAGCACACTGTGCGGACACCATCGGAAACACAGTAGAGTAGATGAGAGCTCTTTTCTCAAAATTAGATTGTGTTTCTTGAAAGGCGAGCTAGTATTTGCTTCCCAGTCAGAAATGGAGTTGAATCCCATGCCGTTTCTGGTCCTTCGAGCAAGAGTTTTTTTCTGGTAAGAAGAGTCACTATTGGGCTCCCATTGCCTTACAAGTGCAAATAGCACTGGCGTCTGTTCCCAGCAAGTACAGTGTATTCGAATGAAGAGCAGCTACTGTTCTTGTCAGTTTTCTAAGCAGAGTTGAACTAGATACGGCCCGTGAGTGTAGGAAGCACAGTTCTTTTGTTCTGAGCAAGCTCACTGTGCGGAACACATAGGAAACACAGTAGAGTAGAAGAGTGCTCTTTTCTCAAAAGCAGAGTGTTTTTCTTATAAGGCGAGCTAGCATTTTTTTCCCAGTCCTAAATGGAGTTGAATCACATGCAGGTTTTTGTCCTACGAGCAAGAGTTGTTTTCTGGTAGGGCGAGTCACTATTGTGCTCCAATTGCCATACACAGAGCAAATAGCACTCGCGTCTGTTCCCTGCAAGTACAGTGTATCGGACTGAAGAGGAGCTACTGTTCTTGTCAGTTTCCTAAGCAGAGTTGAACTAGATATGGCCCATGTGTAGGATGCACAGTTCTTTATTTTGAGCAAGCTCACTGTTCTGGCCCTATAGGAAACACAGTAGAGTAGAAGAGTGCTCTTTTCTCTAAAGCAGAGTGTGTTTCTGTAAGGTGAGCTAGCTTTTGTTTCCCAGTCCTAAATGGAGTTGAATCACATGCAGTTTCTGGTCCTACGAGCAAGAGTTGTTTTATGGTAAGAAGAGTCACTATTGTGCTGCCATTGCCATACACAGGACAAATAGCACTGGCGTCTGTTCCAAGCACGTACAGTGTATTGGACTGAAGAGGATCTACTGTTATTGTCAGGTTCCTAAGCAGAATTGGACTAGATATGGCCATGTGTGTAGGAAGCACAGTTCTTTTGTTCTGAGCAAGCTCACTGTTCGGACACCATAGGAAACACAGTAGAGTAGAAGAGTGCTCTTTTCTCAAAAGCAGAGTGTGTTTTTGTAAGGCGAGCTAGCGTTTGTTTCCTAGTCCTAAATGGAGTTGAATCACATGCAGTTTCTGGTCCTACGAGCAAGAGTTGTTTTCTGGTAAGGAAAGTCACTATTGCGCTCCCATTACCCTACACAAGGAAAATAGCACTCGCGTCTTTTCCCAGCAAGTACAGTGTATTGGACTGAATAGGAGCTACTGTTCTTGTCAGTTTCCTAAGCAGAGTTGAACTAGATATGGTCCGTGTGTGTAGCAAGCACAGTTCTTTTGTTCTGAGCAAGCTCACTGTTTGGACCCCATAGGAAACACAGTAGAGTAGAAAAGTGCTCTTTTCTCTAAAGCAGAGTGTGTTTCTTGTAAGGCGAGCTAGCGTTTGTTTCCCAGTCCTAAATGGAGTGGAATCACATGCAGTTTCTGGTCCTACGAGCAAGAGTTGTTTTCTGGTAAGGAAAGTCACTATTGCGCTCCCATTGCCGTAAACAGTGCAAACAGCCCTCCCGTCTGTTCCCAGCAAGTACAGTGTATTGGACTGAAGAGGAGCTACTGTTCTTCTCAGTTTCCTAAGCAGAGTTGAACTAGATATGGCCCGTGTGTGTAGGAAGCACAGTTCTTATGTTCTGAACAAGCTCACTGTTCTGGCCCTATAGGAAACACAGTAGAGTAGAAGAGTGCTCTTTTCTCAAAAGCAGAGTGTGTTTCTTGTAAAGCGAGCTAGAGTTTGTTTCCCAGTCCTAAATGGAGTTGAATCACATGCAGTCTCTGGTCCTACGAGCAAGAGTTGTTTTCTGGTAAGAAGAGTCACTATTGCGCTGCCTATGCCATACACAGGACAAATAGCACTGGCGTCTGTTCCAAGCAAGTACAGTGTATTGGACTGAAGAGGATCTACTGTTCTTGTCAGGTTCCTAAGCAGACTTGAACTAGATATGGCCGTGTGTGTAGGAAGCACAGTTTTTTTGTTCTGAGCAAGCTCACTTTTCGGAACACATAGGAAACATAGTAGAGTAGAAGAGTGCTCTTTTCTCAAAAGCAGAGTGTGTTTCTTGGAAGTCGAGCTAGCGTTTGTTTCCCAGTCCTAAATGGAGTTGAGTCACATGCAGTTGTTTGTCCTACGAGCAAGAGTTTTTTTCTGGTAAGACAAGTCACTATAAGGCTCCAATTGCCATACACAGTGCAAATAGCACTCGCGTATGTTCCCCGCAAGTACAGTGTATTGGACTGAAGAGGAGCTACTGTTCTTGTCAGTTTCCTAAGCAGAGTTGAACTAGATATGGCCCGTGTGTGTAGGAAGCACAGTTCTTTTGTTCTTAGCAAGCTCACTGTTTGGACCCCATAGGAAGCACAGTAGAGTAGAAGAGTGCTCTTTTCTTAAAAGCAGAGTGTGTTTCATGTAAGGCGAGCTAGCATTTGCTTCCCAATCCTAAATGGATTTTAATCACATACAGTTACTGGTACTACGAGCAAGAGTTGTTTTCTGGTAAGGAAAGTCACTATTGCACTCCCATTGCCATACACAGTGCAAATAGCATCGCGTCTGTTCCCAGCAAGTACAGTGTATTGGACGGAAGAGGAGCTATGTTCTTGTCAGTTTCCTAAGCAGAGTTGAACTTGTTATGGCCCTGTGTAGGAAGCACAGTTCTTTTGTTCTGAGCAAGGTCACTGTTCTGGCCCTATAGGAAATACAGCAGAGTGGAAGAGTGCTCTTTTCTCAAAAGCAGAGTGTGTTTCTTGTAAGGAGAGCTAGCGTTTGTTTCCCAGTCCTAAATGGAGTTGACTCACATGCAGGTTTTTGTCCTACGAGCAAGAGTTTTTTTCTGGTAGGGCGAGTCACTATTGTGCTCCAATTGCCATACTCAGTGCAAATAGCACTCGCGTCTGTTCCCTGCAAGTACAGTGTATCGGACTGAAGAGGAGCTACTGTTCTTGTCAGTTTCCTAAGCAGAGTTGAACTAGATATGGCCCGTGTGTAGGAAGCACTGTTCTTTATTCTGAGTAAGCTCACTGTTCTGGCCCTATAGGAAGCACAGTAGAGTAGAAGAGTGCTCTTTTCTCTAAAGCATAGTGTGTTTCTGTAAGGTGAGCTAGCTTTTGTTTCCCAGTCCTAAATGGAGTTGAATCACATGCAGTTTCTGGTCCTACGATCATGAGTTGTTTTATGGTAAGAAGAGTCACTATTGTGCTGCCATTGCCATACACAGGACAAATAGCACTGTCGTCTGTTCCCAGCACGTACAGTGTATTGGACTGAAGAGGATCTACTGTTATTGTCAGGTTCCTAAGCAGAATTGAACTAGATATGGCCATGTGTGTAGGAAGCACAGTTCTTTTGTTCTGAGCAAGCTCACTGTTCGGACACCATAGGAAACACAGTAGAGTAGAAGAGTGCTCTTTTCTCAAAAGCAGAGTGTGTTTCTTGTAAGGCAAGCTAGCGTTTCTTTCCCAGTCCTAAATGGAGTTGTGTCTCATGCAGTTTCTGGTCCTATGAGCAAGAGTTGTTTTCTGGTAAGAAGAGTCACTATTGCGCTCCCTTTGTCATACACAGGGCAAATAGCACTGGTGTCTGTTCCCAGCAAGTGCAGTGTATTTGACTTAAGAGCGTATACTGTTCTTGTCAGTTTCCTAAGCAGAATTGAATTAGATACGGCCCGTGTGTGTGGGAAGCACAGTCCTTTTGTTCTGAGCAATCTCATTGTTCTGGCCATAGAGGAAACACAGTAGAGTAGAAGAGTGCTCATTTCTCAAAAGCAGAGTGTGTTTCTTGTGAGCAGAGCTAGTGTTTGTTTCCCAGTCCTAAATGGAGGTGAGTCACATGCAGTTTGTGGTCCTAAGAGCAAGAGTTGTTTTCTGGTAAGAAGAGTCACTATTGCGCTCCCATTGCCATAGAGAGCACAAATAGCACTCGCGTCTCTTCCCAGCATGTACAGTGTATTAGACTGAAGAGGAGCTGCTGTTCTTGTCAGTGACCTAAGCAAAGTTGAATTAGATATGGCCCATGTGTGTAGGAAGCACCGTTCTTTTGTTCTGAGCAAGCTCACGGTTTGGACCTAATAGGAAACCCAGTAGAGTAGATGAGTGCTCTTTTCTCAAAAGCAGAGTGTGTTTCTTGTAGGCGAGCTAGCGTTTGTTTCCCAGTCCTAAATAAAGTTGAATCCCATGCAGTTTCTGGTCCTACGAGCAAGAATTGTTTTCTGGTAAGAAGAATCACTATTGTGCTCTCAATGTCATACACAGTGCAAATAGCATTGTCGTCGGTTCCCAGCATGTACAGTGTATTGGACTGAAGAGAATCTACTGTTCTTGTCAGGTTCCTAAGCAGAATTGAACTAGATATGGTCGTGTGTGTAGGAAGCACAGTTCTTTTTTTCTGAGCAAGTTCACGGTTCTGGCCCTATAGGAAACACAGTAGAGTAGAAGAGTGCTCTTTTCTCAAAAGCAGAGTGTGTTTCTTGTAAGGCGAGCTAGCGTTTCTTTCCCAGTCCTAAATGGAGTTGAGTCACTTGCAGTTTCTGGTCCTACGAGCAAGAGTTGTTTTCTGGTAAGAAGAGTCACTATTGCGCTCCCATTGTCATACACAGGGCAAATAGCACTGGTACCTGTTCACAGCATGTGCAGTGTATTTGACTGGAGGGTATACTGTTCTTGTCAGTTTCCTAAGCTGAATTGAACTAGATATGGCCGTGTGTGTAGGAAGCACACTTCTTTTGTTCTGTGCAATCTCACTGTTCTGGCCCTATAGGAAACACAGTAGAGTAGAAGAGTGCTCTTTTCTCAAAAGCAGAGTGTGTTTCTTGCATGGAGAGCTAGCGTTTTTTTTCCCAGTCCTAAATGGAGTTGAATCACATGCAGTTTCTGATCCTACGAGCAAGAGTTGTTTTCTGGTAAGGAAAGTCACTATTGCGATCCCATTGTCATACACAGGGCAAATAGCACTGGCGTCGGTTCCCAGCATGTACAGTGTATTGGACTGAAGAGAATCTACTGTTCGTCTCAGGTTCCTAAGCAGAAATGAACTAGATTTGGCTGTGTATGTAGGAAGCACAGTTCTTTTGTTTTGAGCATGCTCACTTTTCGGACACCATAGGAAACACAGTAGAGTAGAAGAGTGATCTTTTCTCTAAAGCAGAGTGTGTTTCTTGTAAGGCGAGCTAGCGTTTGTTTCCCAGACCTAAATGGAGTTGAATCACATGCAGTTTCTGGTCCTACAAGCAAGAGATGTTTTCTGGTAGGGAAAGTCACTATTGCGATCTCATTGACATACACAGTTCAAATAGCACTTGCTTCTGTTCCCAGCAAGTACAGTGTATTGGACTGAAGAGGAGCTACTGTTCTTGTCAGTTTCCTAAGCAGAGTTGAACTAGATATGGCCCGTGTGTGTAGGAAGCCCAGTTATTTTTTTCTAAGCAAGCTCACTGTTCGGACCCCATAGGAAACACGGTAGTGTAGAGGAGTGCTCTTTTCTCAAAAGCAGAGTGTGTTTCTTGTAAGGCGAGCTAGCGTTCTTTTCCCAGTCTTATATGGAGTTGAATCCCATGCAGTTTCTGGTCCTACGAGCAAGAGTTGTTTTCTGGTAAGAAGAGTCACTATTGTGCTCCCATTGTCATACACAGGGCAAATAGCACTGGCGTCTGTTCCCAGCATGTACAGTGTATTGGACTGAAGAGGATCTACTGTTCTTGTCAGTTTCCTAAGCAGAATTGAACTAGATATGGCCGTGTGTGTAGGAGGCACAGTTCTCTTGTTCTGATCAAGCTCACTGTTCTGGCCCTATAGGAAACACAGTAGAGTAGAAGGGTGCTCTTTTCTCAAAAGCAGAATGTGTTTCTTGTAAGGCGAGCTAGCGTTTGTTTCCCAGTCCTAAATGGAGTTGAATCACTTGCAGTTTCTGGTCCTATGAGCAAGAGTTGTTTTCTGGTAAGGAAAGTCACTATTGCACTCCCATTCCCATACATAGTGCAAATAGCACTCGCGTCTGTTCCCAGCAAGTACAGTGTATTGGACTGAAGAGGAGCTACTGTTCTTGTCATTTTCATAAGAGGAGTTGAACCAGATATATCCCATGTGTGTAGGAAGCACAGTTCTTTTGTTCTGAGAAAGCACACTATGCGGACATCACAGGAAACACAGTAGAGTAGATGAGTGCTCTATTCTCAAAATTTGATTGTTTTTCTTGAAAGTCGAGCTAGTGTTTGTTTCGCAGTCAGAAATGGAGTTGAGTCCCATGCAGTTTCTGGTACTACGAGCAAGAGTTGTTTTCTGGTAAGAAGAGTCACTATTGCGCTCCCATTGCCATACACAGTGCAAATAGCACTCGCGTCTGTTCCCAGCAAGTACAGTGTATTGGACTGAAGAGCAGCTACTGTTCTTGTCAGTTTCCTAAGCAGAGTTGAACTAGATATGTCCCGTGTGTGTAGGAAGCACAGTTCTTTGGTTCTGAGCAAGCTCACAGTTCGGACCCCGTAGGAAACACAATAGAGTAGAAGAGTGCCCTTTTCTAGAAAGCAGAGTGTGTTTCCTGTAAGGCGAGACAGCGTTTGTTACCCAGTACTAAATGGAGTTGAATCCCATGCAGTTTGTGGTCCTACGAGCAAGAGTTGTTTTCTGGTAAGAAGAGTCACTATTGCGCTCCAATTGTCATACACAGGGCAAATAGCACAGGCATCTGTTCCCAGCATGTACAGTGTATTGGACTGAAGAGGAGCTACTGTTCTTGTCAGTTTCCTAAGCAGAGTTGAAATAGATATGGCCCGTGTGTGTAGTAAGCACAGGTCTTTTGTTCTGAGCAAGCTCACAGTTCGGACCCGGTAGGAAACACAATAGAGTAGAAGAGTGCCCTTTTCTCAAAAGCAGAGTGTGTTTCTTGTAAGGCGAGCTAGCATTTGTTTCCCAGTCCTAAATGGAGTTGAATCCCATGCAGTTTCTGGTCCTATGAGCAAGAGTTGTTTTCTGGTAAGGAAAGTCACTATTGCGCTCCCATTCCCATTCATAGTGCAAATAGCACTCGCGTCTGTTCCCAGCAAGTACAGTGTATTGGACTGAACAGGAGCTACTGTTCTTGTCAGTTTCCTAAGCAGAGTTGAACTAGATATGGCTCGTATGTGTTGGAAGCACAGTTCTTTTGTTCTGAGAAAGCACACTGTGCGGACACCATCGGAAACACAGTAGAGTAGATGAGAGCTCTTTTCTCAAAATTAGATTGTGTTTCTTGAAAGGCGAGCTAGTATTTGCTTCCCAGTCAGAAATGGAGTTGAATCCCATGCCGTTTCTGGTCCTTCGAGCAAGAGTTTTTTTCTGGTAAGAAGAGTCACTATTGGGCTCCCATTGCCTTACAAGTGCAAATAGCACTGGCGTCTGTTCCCAGCAAGTACAGTGTATTCGAATGAAGAGCAGCTACTGTTCTTGTCAGTTTTCTAAGCAGAGTTGAACTAGATACAGCCCGTGAGTGTAGGAAGCACAGTTCTTTTGTTCTGAGCAAGCTCACTGTGCGGAACACATAGGAAACACAGTAGAGTAGAAGAGTGCTCTTTTCTCAAAAGCAGAGTGTTTTTCTTATAAGGCGAGCTAGCATTTTTTTCCCAGTCCTAAATGGAGTTGAATCACATGCAGGTTTTTGTCCTACGAGCAAGAGTTGTTTTCTGGTAGGGCGAGTCACTATTGTGCTCCAATTGCCATACACAGAGCAAATAGCACTCGCGTCTGTTCCCTGCAAGTACAGTGTATCGGACTGAAGAGGAGCTACTGTTCTTGTCAGTTTCCTAAGCAGAGTTGAACTAGATATGGCCCATGTGTAGGATGCACAGTTCTTTATTTTGAGCAAGCTCACTGTTCTGGCCCTATAGGAAACACAGTAGAGTTGAAGAGTGCTCTTTTCTCTAAAGCAGAGTGTGTTTCTGTAAGGTGAGCTAGCTTTTGTTTCCCAGTCCTAAATGGAGTTGAATCACATGCAGTTTCTGGTCCTACGAGCAAGAGTTGTTTTATGGTAAGAAGAGTCACTATTGTGCTGCCATTGCCATACACAGGACAAATAGCACTGGCGTCTGTTCCAAGCACGTACAGTGTATTGGACTGAAGAGGATCTACTGTTATTGTCAGGTTCCTAAGCAGAATTGGACTAGATATGGCCATGTGTGTAGGAAGCACAGTTCTTTTGTTCTGAGCAAGCTCACTGTTCGGACACCATAGGAAACACAGTAGAGTAGAAGAGTGCTCTTTTCTCAAAAGCAGAGTGTGTTTTTGTAAGGCGAGCTAGCGTTTGTTTCCTAGTCCTAAATGGAGTTGAATCACATGCAGTTTCTGGTCCTACGAGCAAGAGTTGTTTTCTGGTAAGGAAAGTCACTATTGTGCTCCCATTGCCATACACAGTGCAAATAGCACTCGCGTCTGTTCCCAGCAAGTACAGTCTATCGGACTGAAGAGGAGCTACTGTTCTTGTCAGTTTCCTAAGCAGAGTTGAACTAGATATGGCCCGTGTGTAGGAAGCACAGTTCTTTTGTTCTGAGCAAGCTCACTGTTCTGGCCCTATAGGAAACACAGTAGAGTAGAAGAGTGCTCTTTTCTCTAAAGCAGAGTGTGTTTTTGTAAGGCGAGCTAGCATTTGTTTCCCAGTCCTAAATGGAGTGGAATCACATGCAGTTTCTGGTCCTACGAGCAAGAGTTGTTTTCTGGTAAGGAAAGTCACTATTGTGCTCCCCTTGCCATACATAGTGCAAATAGCTCTCGCGTCTGTTCCCAGCAAGTACAGTGTATTGGACTGAAGAGGAGCTACTGTTCTTGTCAGTTTCCTAACCAGAGTTGAACTAGATATGGCCCGTGTGTGTAGGAAGCACAGTTCTTTTGTTCTGAGCAAGCTCACTGTTCAGACACCATAGGAAACACAGTAGAGGAGAAGAGTGCTCTTTACTCAAAAGCAGAGTGTGTTTCTTGTAAGGCGAGCTAGCGTTTGTTTCCAGGTCCTAAATGGATTTGAGTCACATGCAGTTTCTGGTCCTAAGAACAAGAGTTGTTTTCTGGAAAGGAAAGTCACTATTGCGCGCCCATTGCCTTACACATGGCTTAGAGCACTCGCGTCTTTTCCCAGCAAGTACAGTGTATTGGACTGAATAGGAGTTACTGTTCTTGTCAGTTTCCTAAGTAGAGTTGAACTAGATATGGCCCGTGTGTGTAGGAAGCACAGTTCTTTTGTTCTGAGCAAGCTCACTGTTCTGGCCCTATAGGAAACACAGTAGAGTAGAAGAGTGCTCTTTTCTCAAAAGCAGAGTGTGTTTCTTGTAAGGCGAGCTAGCGTTTGTTTCCCAGTCCTAAATGGAGTTGACTCACATGCAGGTTTTTGTCCTACGAGCAAGAGTTGTTTTCTGGTAGGGCGAGTCACTATTTTGTTCCAATTGCCATACACAGAGCAAATAGCACTCGCGTCTGTTCCCTGCAAGTACAGTGTATCGGACTGAAGAGGAGCTACTGTACTTGTCAGTTTCCTAAGCAGAGTTGAACTAGATATGGCCCGTGTGTGTAGGAAGCACAGTTCTTTTTTTCTGAGCAAGCTCACTGTTCTGGCCCTATAGGAAACACAGTAGAGTAGAAGAGTGCTCTTTTCTCAAAAGCAGAGTGTGTTTCTGCAAGGTGAGCTATCTTTTGTTTCCCAGTCCTAAATGGAGTTGAATCACATGCAGTTTCTTGTCCTACGAGCAAGAGTTGTTTTATGGTAAGAAGAGTCACTATTGTGCTGCCATTGCCATACACAGGACAAATAGCACTGGCGTCTGTTCCCAGCAAGTACAGTGTATTGGACTGAAGAGGATCTACTGTTATTGTCAGGTTCCTAAGCAGAATTGAACTAGATATGGCCATGTGTATAGGAAGCACAGTTCTTTTGTTCTGAGCAAGCTCACTGTTCTGGCCCTATAGGAAACACAGTAGAGTAGAAGAGTGCTCTTTTCTCAAAAGCAGAGTGTGTTTCAAGTAAGGCGAGCTAGCATTTGTTTCCCAGTCCTAAATGGAGTGGAATCACATGCAGTTTCTGGTCCTACGAACAGGCGTTGTTTTCTGGTAAGGAAAGTCACTATTGCGCTCCCATTGCCATACACAGTGCAAATAGCACGCGCGTCTGTTCCCAGCAAGTACAGTCTATCGGACTGAAGAGGAGCTACTGTTCTTGTCAGTTTCCTAAGCAGAGTTGAACTAGATATGGCCCGTGTGTAGGAAGCACAGTTCTTTTGTTCTGAGCAAGCTCACTGTTCTGGCCCTATAGGAAACACAGTAGAGTAGAAGAGTGCTCTTTTCTTTAAAGCAGAGTGTGTTTTTGTAAGGCGAGCTAGCATTTGTTTCCCAGTCCTAAATGGAGTAGAATCACATGCAGTTTCTGGTCCTACGAGCAAGAGTTGTTTTCTGGTAAGGAAAGTCACTATTGTGCTCCCCTTGCCATACATAGTGCAAATAGCTCTCGCGTCTGTTCCCAGCAAGTACAGTGTATCGGACTGAAGAGGAGCTACTGTTCTTGTCAGTTTCCTAAGCAGAGTTGAACTAGATATGGCCCGTGTGTGTAGGAAGCACAGTTCTTTTGTTCTGAGCAAGCTCACTGTTCAGACCCCATAGGAAACACAGTAGAGGAGAAGAGTGCTCTTTACTCAAAAGCAGAGTGTGTTTCTTGTAAGGCGAGCTAGTGTTTGTTTCCCAGTCCTAAATGGATTTGAGTCACATGCAGTTTCTGGTCCTAAGAACAAGAGTTGTTTTCTGGAAAGGAAAGTCACTATTGCGCACCCATTGCCTTACACAAGGCAAATAGCACTCGCGTCTTTTCCCAGCAAGTACAGTGTATTTTACTGAATAGGATTTACTGTTCTTGTCAGTTTCCTAAGTAGGGTTGAACTAGATATGGCCCGTGTGTGTAGGAAGCACAGTTCTTTTGTTCTGAGCAAGCTCACTGTTCTGGCCCTATAGGAAACACAGCAGAGTAGAAGAGTGCTCTTTTCTCAAAAGCAGAGTGTGTTTCTTGTAAGGAGAGCTAGCGTTTGTTTCCCAGTCCTAAATGGAGTTGACTCACATGCAGGTTTTTGTCCTACGAGCAAGAGTTTTTTTCTGGTAGGGCGAGTCACTATTGTGCTCCAATTGCCATACTCAGTGCAAATAGCACTCGCGTCTGTTCCCTGCAAGTACAGTGTATCGGACTGAAGAGGAGCTACTGTTCTTGTCAGTTTCCTAAGCAGAGTTGAACTAGATATGGCCCGTGTGTAGGAAGCACTGTTCTTTATTCTGAGTAAGCTCACTGTTCTGGCCCTATAGGAAACACAGTAGAGTAGAAGAGTGCTCTTTTCTCTAAAGCATAGTGTGTTTCTGTAAGGTGAGCTAGCTTTTGTTTCCCAGTCCTAAATGGAGTTGAATCACATGCAGTTTCTGGTCCTACGATCATGAGTTGTTTTATGGTAAGAAGAGTCACTATTGTGCTGCCATTGCCATACACAGGACAAATAGCACTGTCGTCTGTTCCCAGCACGTACAGTGTATTGGACTGAAGAGGATCTACTGTTATTGTCAGGTTCCTAAGCAGAATTGAACTAGATATGGCCATGTGTGTAGGAAGCACAGTTCTTTTGTTCTGAGCAAGCTCACTGTTCGGACACCATAGGAAACACAGTAGAGTAGAAGAGTGCTCTTTTCTCAAAAGCAGAGTGTGTTTCTTGTAAGGCAAGCTAGCGTTTCTTTCAAAGTCCTAAATGGAGTTGTGTCTCATGCAGTTTCTGGTCCTATGAGCAAGAGTTGTTTTCTTGTAAGAAGAGTCACTATTGCGCTCCCTTTGTCATACACAGGGCAAATAGCACTGGTGTCTGTTCCCAGCAAGTGCAGTGTATTTGACTTAAGAGCGTATACTGTTCTTGTCAGTTTCCTAAGCAGAATTGAATTAGATACGGCCCGTGTGTGTGGGAAGCACAGTCCTTTTGTTCTGAGCAAGCTCATTGTTCTGGCCATAGAGGAAACACAGTAGAGTAGAAGAGTGCTCATTTCTCAAAAGCAGAGTGTGTTTCTTGTGAGCAGAGCTAGCGTTTGTTTCCCAGTCCTAAATGGAGGTGAGTCACATGCAGTTTGTGGTCCTAAGAGCAAGAGTTGTTTTCTGGTAAGAAGAGTCACTATTGCGCTCCCATTGCCATAGAGAGTACAAATAGCACTCGCGTCTCTTCCCAGCATGTACAGTGTATTAGACTGAAGAGGAGCTGCTGTTCTTGTCAGTGACCTAAGCAAAGTTGAATTAGATATGGCCCATGTGTGTAGGAAGCACCGTTCTTTTGTTCTGAGCAAGCTCACGGTTTGGACCCCATAGGAAACCCAGTAGAGTAGATGAGTGCTCTTTTCTCAAAAGCAGAGTGTGTTTCTTGTAGGCGAGCTAGCGTTTGTTTCCCAGTCCTAAATGGAGTTGAATCCCATGCAGTTTCTGGTCCTACGAGCAAGAATTGTTTTCTGGTAAGAAGAATCACTATTGTGCTCTCAATGTCATACACAGTGCAAATAGCATTGTCGTCGGTTCCCAGCATGTACAGTGTATTGGACTGAAGAGAATCTACTGTTCTTGTCAGGTTCCTAAGCAGAATTGAACTAGATATGGTCGTGTGTGTAGGAAGCACAGTTCTTTTTTTCTGAGCAAGTTCACGGTTCTGGCCCTATAGGAAACACAGTAGAGTAGAAGAGTGCTCTTTTCTCAAAAGCAGAGTGTGTTTCTTGTAAGGCGAGCTAGCGTTTCTTTCCCAGTCCTAAACGGAGTTGAGTCACTTGCAGTTTCTGGTCCTACGAGCAAGAGTTGTTTTCTGGTAAGAAGAGTCACTATTGCGCTCCCATTGTCATACACAGGGCAAATAGCACTGGTACCTGTTCGCAGCATGTGCAGTGTATTTGACTGGAGGGTATACTGTTCTTGTCAGTTTCCTAAGCTGAATTGAACTAGATATGGCCGTGTGTGTAGGAAGCACACTTCTTTTGTTCTGTGCAATCTCACTGTTCTGGCCCTATAGGAAACACAGTAGAGTAGAAGAGTGCTCTTTTCTCAAAAGCAGAGTGTGTTTCTTGCATGGAGAGCTAGCGTTTTTTTTCCCAGTCCTAAATGGAGTTGAATCACATGCAGTTTCTGGTCCTACAAGCAAGAGATGTTTTCTGGTAGGGAAAGTCACTATTGCGATCTCATTGACATACACAGTTCAAATAGCACTTGCTTCTGTTCCCAGCAAGTACAGTGTATTGGACTGAAGAGGAGCTACTGTTCTTGTCAGTTTCCTAAGCAGAGTTGAACTAGATATGGCCCGTGTGTGTAGGAAGCCCAGTTATTTTTTTCTAAGCAAGCTCACTGTTCGGACCCCATAGGAAACACGGTAGTGTAGAGGAGTGCTCTTTTCTCAAAAGCAGAGTGTGTTTCTTGTAAGGCGGGCTAGCGTTTTTTTCCCAGTCTTATATGGAGTTGAATCCCATGCAGTTTCTGGTCCTACGAGCAAGAGTTGTTTTCTGGTAAGAAGAGTCACTATTGTGCTCCCATTGTCATACACAGGGCAAATAGCACTGGCGTCTGTTCCCAGCATGTACAGTGTATTGGACTGAAGAGGATCTACTGTTCTTGTCAGTTTCCTAAGCAGAATTGAACTAGATATGGCCGTGTGTGTAGGAGGCACAGTTCTCTTGTTCTGATCAAGCTCACTGTTCTGGCCCTATAGGAAACACAGTAGAGTAGAAGGGTGCTCTTTTCTCAAAAGCAGAATGTGTTTCTTGTAAGGCGAGCTAGCGTTTGTTTCCCAGTCCTAAATGGAGTTGAATCACTTGCAGTTTCTGGTCCTATGAGCAAGAGTTGTTTTCTGGTAAGGAAAGTCACTATTGCACTCCCATTCCCATACATAGTGCAAATAGCACTCGCGTCTGTTCCCAGCAAGTACAGTGTATTGGACTGAAGAGGAGCTACTGTTCTTGTCATTTTCATAAGAGGAGTTGAACCAGATATATCCCATGTGTGTAGGAAGCACAGTTCTTTTGTTCTGAGAAAGCACACTATGCGGACATCACAGGAAACACAGTAGAGTAGATGAGTGCTCTATTCTCAAAATTTGATTGTTTTTCTTGAAAGTCGAGCTAGTGTTTGTTTCGCAGTCAGAAATGGAGTTGAGTCCCATCAGTTTCTGGTACTACGAGCAAGAGTTGTTTTCTGGTAAGAAGAGTCACTATTGCGCTCCCATTGCCATACACAGTGCAAATAGCACTCGCGTCTGTTCCCAGCAAGTACAGTGTATTGGACTGAAGAGCAGCTACTGTTCTTGTCAGTTTCCTAAGCAGAGTTGAACTAGATATGTCCCGTGTGTGTAGGAAGCACAGTTCTTTGGTTCTGAGCAAGCTCACAGTTCGGACCCCGTAGGAAACACAATAGAGTAGAAGAGTGCCCTTTTCTCGAAAGCAGAGTGTGTTTCCTGTAAGGCGAGACAGCGTTTGTTACCCAGTACTAAATGGAGTTGAATCCCATGCAGTTTGTGGTCCTACGAGCAAGAGTTGTTTTCTGGTAAGAAGAGTCACTATTGCGCTCCAATTGTCATACACAGGGCAAATAGCACAGGCATCTCTTCCCAGCATGTACAGTGTATTGGACTGAAGAGGAGCTACTGTTCTTGTCAGTTTCCTAAGCAGAGTTGAAATAGATATGGCCCGTGTGTGTAGTAAGCACAGGTCTTTTGTTCTGAGCAAGCTCACAGTTCGGACCCGGTAGGAAACACAATAGAGTAGAAGAGTGCCCTTTTCTCAAAAGCAGAGTGTGTTTCTTGTAAGGCGAGCTAGCATTTGTTTCCCAGTCCTAAATGGAGTTGAATCCCATGCAGTTTCTGGTCCTATGAGCAAGAGTTGTTTTCTGGTAAGGAAAGTCACTATTGCGCTCCCATTCCCATTCATAGTGCAAATAGCACTCGCGTCTGTTCCCAGCAAGTACAGTGTATTGGACTGAACAGGAGCTACTGTTCTTGTCAGTTTCCTAAGCAGAGTTGAACTAGATATGGCTCGTATGTGTTGGAAGCACAGTTCTTTTGTTCTGAGAAAGCACACTGTGCGGACACCATCGGAAACACAGTAGAGTAGATGAGAGCTCTTTTCTCAAAATTAGATTGTGTTTCTTGAAAGGCGAGCTAGTATTTGCTTCCCAGTCAGAAATGGAGTTGAATCCCATGCCGTTTCTGGTCCTTCGAGCAAGAGTTTTTTTCTGGTAAGAAGAGTCACTATTGGGCTCCCATTGCCTTACAAGTGCAAATAGCACTGGCGTATGTTCCCAGCAAGTACAGTGTATTCGAATGAAGAGCAGCTACTGTTCTTGTCAGTTTTCTAAGCAGAGTTGAACTAGATACGGCCCGTGAGTGTAGGAAGCACAGTTCTTTTGTTCTGAGCAAGCTCACTGTGCGGAACACATAGGAAACACAGTAGAGTAGAAGAGTGCTCTTTTCTCAAAAGCAGAGTGTTTTTCTTATAAGGCGAGCTAGCATTTTTTTCCCAGTCCTAAATGGAGTTGAATCACATGCAGGTTTTTGTCCTACGAGCAAGAGTTGTTTTCTGGTAGGGCGAGTCACTATTGTGCTCCAATTGCCATACACAGAGCAAATAGCACTCGCGTCTGTTCCCTGCAAGTACAGTGTATCGGACTGAAGAGGAGCTACTGTTCTTGTCAGTTTCCTAAGCAGAGTTGAACTAGATATGGCCCATGTGTAGGATGCACAGTTCTTTATTTTGAGCAAGCTCACTGTTCTGGCCCTATAGGAAACACAGTAGAGTAGAAGAGTGTTCTTTTCTCTAAAGCAGAGTGTGTTTCTGTAAGGTGAGCTAGCTTTTGTTTCCCAGTCCTAAATGGAGTTGAATCACATGCAGTTTCTGGTCCTACGAGCAAGAGTTGTTTTATGGTAAGAAGAGTCACTATTGTGCTGCCATTGCCATACACAGGACAAATAGCACTGGCGTCTGTTCCAAGCACGTACAGTGTATTGGACTGAAGAGGATCTACTGTTATTGTCAGGTTCCTAAGCAGAATTGAACTAGATATGGCCATGTGTGTAGGAAGCACAGTTCTTTTGTTCTGAGCAAGCTCACTGTTCGGACACCATAGGAAACACAGTAGACTAGAAGAGTGCTCTTTTCTCAAAAGCAGAGTGTGTTTTTGTAAGGCGAGCTAGCGTTTGTTTCCTAGTCCTAAATGGAGTTGAATCACATGCAGTTTCTGGTCCTACGAGCAAGAGTTGTTTTCTGGTAAGGAAAGTCACTATTGCGCTCCCATTACCCTACACAAGGAAAATAGCACTCGCGTCTTTTCCCAGCAAGTACAGTGTATTGGACTGAATAGGAGCTACTGTTCTTGTCAGTTTCCTAAGCAGAGTTGAACTAGATATGGTCCGTGTGTGTAGCAAGCACAGTTCTTTTGTTCTGAGCAAGCTCACTGTTTGGACCCCATAGGAAACACAGTAGAGTAGAAAAGTGCTCTTTTCTCTAAAGCAGAGTGTGTTTCTTGTAAGGCGAGCTAGCGTTTGTTTCCCAGTCCTAAATGGAGTGGAATCACATGCAGTTTCTGGTCCTACGAGCAAGAGTTGTTTTCTGGTAAGGAAAGTCACTATTGCGCTCCCATTGCCGTAAACAGTGCAAACAGCCCTCCCGTCTGTTCCCAGCAAGTACAGTGTATTGGACTGAAGAGGAGCTACTGTTCTTCTCAGTTTCCTAAGCAGAGTTGAACTAGATATGGCCCGTGTGTGTAGGAAGCACAGTTCTTATGTTCTGAGCAAGCTCACTGTTCTGGCCCTATAGGAAACACAGTAGAGTAGAAGAGTGCTCTTTTCTCAAAAGCAGAGTGTGTTTCTTGTAAAGCGAGCTAGAGTTTGTTTCCCAGTCCTAAATGGAGTTGAATCACATGCAGTCTCTGGTCCTACGAGCAAGAGTTGTTTTCTGGTAAGAAGAGTCACTATTGCGCTGCCTATGCCATACACAGGACAAATAGCACTGGCGTCTGTTCCAACCAAGTACAGTGTATTGGACTGAAGAGGATCTACTGTTCTTGTCAGGTTCCTAAGCAGACTTGAACTAGATATGGCCGTGTGTGTAGGAAGCACAGTTTTTTTGTTCTGAGCAAGCTCACTTTTCGGAACACATAGGAAACATAGTAGAGTAGAAGAGTGCTCTTTTCTCAAAAGCAGAGTGTGTTTCTTGGAAGTCGAGCTAGCGTTTGTTTCCCAGTCCTAAATGGAGTTGAGTCACATGCAGTTGTTTGTCCTACGAGCAAGAGTTTTTTTCTGGTAAGACAAGTCACTATAAGGCTCCAATTGCCATACACAGTGCAAATAGCACTCGCGTATGTTCCCCGCAAGTACAGTGTATTGGACTGAAGAGGAGCTACTGTTCTTGTCAGTTTCCTAAGCAGAGTTGAACTAGATATGGCCCGTGTGTGTAGGAAGCACAGTTCTTTTGTTCTTAGCAAGCTCACTGTTTGGACCCCATAGGAAGCACAGTAGAGTAGAAGAGTGCTCTTTTCTTAAAAGCAGAGTGTGTTTCATGTAAGGCGAGCTAGCATTTGCTTCCCAATCCTAAATGGATTTTAATCACATACAGTTACTGGTACTACGAGCAAGAGTTGTTTTCTGGTAAGGAAAGTCACTATTGCACTCCCATTGCCATACACAGTGCAAATAGCATCGCGTCTGTTCCCAGCAAGTACAGTGTATTGGACGGAAGAGGAGCTATGTTCTTGTCAGTTTCCTAAGCAGAGTTGAACTTGTTATGGCCCTGTGTAGGAAGCACAGTTCTTTTGTTCTGAGCAAGGTCACTGTTCTGGCCCTATAGGAAATACAGCAGAGTGGAAGAGTGCTCTTTTCTCAAAAGCAGAGTGTGTTTCTTGTAAGGAGAGCTAGCGTTTGTTTCCCAGTCCTAAATGGAGTTGACTCACATGCAGGTTTTTGTCCTACGAGCAAGAGTTTTTTTCTGGTAGGGCGAGTCACTATTGTACTCCAATTGCCATACTCAGTGCAAATAGCACTCGCGTCTGTTCCCTGCAAGTACAGTGTATCGGACTGAAGAGGAGCTACTGTTCTTGTCAGTTTCCTAAGCAGAGTTGAACTAGATATGGCCCGTGTGTAGGAAGCACTGTTCTTTATTCTGAGTAAGCTCACTGTTCTGGCCCTATAGGAAACACAGTAGAGTAGAAGAGTGCTCTTTTCTCTAAAGCATAGTGTGTTTCTGTAAGGTGAGCTAGCTTTTGTTTCCCAGTCCTAAATGGAGTTGAATCACATGCAGTTTCTGGTCCTACGATCATGAGTTGTTTTATGGTAAGAAGAGTCACTATTGTGCTGCCATTGCCATACACAGGACAAATAGCACTGTCGTCTGTTCCCAGCACGTACAGTGTATTGGACTGAAGAGGATCTACTGTTATTGTCAGGTTCCTAAGCAGAATTGAACTAGATATGGCCATGTGTGTAGGAAGCACAGTTCTTTTGTTCTGAGCAAGCTCACTGTTCGGACACCATAGGAAACACAGTAGAGTAGAAGAGTGCTCTTTTCTCAAAAGCAGAGTGTGTTTCTTGTAAGGCAAGCTAGCGTTTCTTTCCCAGTCCTAAATGGAGTTGTGTCTCATGCAGTTTCTGGTCCTATGAGCAAGAGTTGTTTTCTGGTAAGAAGAGTCACTATTGCGCTCCCTTTGTCATACACAGGGCAAATAGCACTGGTGTCTGTTCCCAGCAAGTGCAGTGTATTTGACTTAAGAGCGTATACTGTTCTTGTCAGTTTCCTAAGCAGAATTGAATTAGATACGGCCCGTGTGTGTGGGAAGCACAGTCCTTTTGTTCTGAGCAAGCTCATTGTTCTGGCCATAGAGGAAACACAGTAGAGTAGAAGAGTGCTCATTTCTCAAAAGCAGAGTGTGTTTCTTGTGAGCAGAGCTAGCGTTTGTTTCCCAGTCCTAAATGGAGGTGAGTCACATGCAGTTTGTGGTCCTAAGAGCAAGAGTTGTTTTCTGGTAAGAAGAGTCACTATTGCGCTCCCATTGCCATAGAGAGTACAAATAGCACTCGCGTCTCTTCCCAGCATGTACAGTGTATTAGACTGAAGAGGAGCTGCTGTTCTTGTCAGTGACCTAAGCAAAGTTGAATTAGATATGGCCCATGTGTGTAGGAAGCACCGTTCTTTTGTTCTGAGCAAGCTCACGGTTTGGACCCCATAGGAAACCCAGTAGAGTAGATGAGTGCTCTTTTCTCAAAAGCAGAGTGTGTTTCTTGTAGGCGAGCTAGCGTTTGTTTCCCAGTCCTAAATGGAGTTGAATCCCATGCAGTTTCTGGTCCTACGAGCAAGAATTGTTTTCTGGTAAGAAGAATCACTATTGTGCTCTCAATATCATACACAGTGCAAATAGCATTGTCGTCGGTTCCCAGCATGTACAGTGTATTGGACTGAAGAGAATCTACTGTTCTTGTCAGGTTCCTAAGCAGAATTGAACTAGATATGGTCGTGTGTGTAGGAAGCACAGTTCTTTTTTTCTGAGCAAGTTCACGGTTCTGGCCCTGTAGGAAACACAGTAGAGTAGAAGAGTGCTCTTTTCTCAAAAGCAGAGTGTGTTTCTTGTAAGGCGAGCTAGCGTTTCTTTCCCAGTCCTAAATGGAGTTGAGTCACTTGCAGTTTCTGGTCCTACGAGCAAGAGTTGTTTTCTGGTAAGAAGAGTCACTATTGCGCTCCCATTGTCATACACAGGGCAAATAGCACTGGTACCTGTTCGCAGCATGTGCAGTGTATTTGACTGGAGGGTATACTGTTCTTGTCAGTTTCCTAAGCTGAATTGAACTAGATATGGCCGTGTGTGTAGGAAGCACACTTCTTTTGTTCTGTGCAATCTCACTGTTCTGGCCCTATAGGAAACACAGTAGAGTAGAAGAGTGCTCTTTTCTCAAAAGCAGAGTGTGTTTCTTGCATGGAGAGCTAGCGTTTTTTTTCCCAGTCCTAAATGGAGTTGAATCACATGCAGTTTCTGATCCTACGAGCAAGAGTTGTTTTCTGGTAAGGAAAGTCACTATTGCGATCCCATTGTCATACACAGGGCAAATAGCACTGGCGTCGGTTCCCAGCATGTACAGTGTATTGGACTGAAGAGAATCTACTGTTCGTCTCAGGTTCCTAAGCAGAAATGAACTAGATTTGGCTGTGTATGTAGGAAGCACAGTTCTTTTGTTTTGAGCATGCTCACTTTTCGGACACCATAGGAAACACAGTAGAGTAGAAGAGTGATCTTTTCTCTAAAGCAGAGTGTGTTTCTTGTAAGGCGAGCTAGCGTTTGTTTCCCAGACCTAAATGGAGTTGAATCACATGCAGTTTCTGGTCCTACAAGCAAGAGATGTTTTCTGGTAGGGAAAGTCACTATTGCGATCTCATTGACATACACAGTTCAAATAGCACTTGCTTCTGTTCCCAGCAAGTACAGTGTATTGGACTGAAGAGGAGCTACTGTTCTTGTCAGTTTCCTAAGCAGAGTTGAACTAGATATGGCCCGTGTGTGTAGGAAGCCCAGTTATTTTTTTCTAAGCAAGCTCACTGTTCGGACCCCATAGGAAACACGGTAGTGTAGAGGAGTGCTCTTTTCTCAAAAGCAGAGTGTGTTTCTTGTAAGGCGGGCTAGCGTTTTTTTCCCAGTCTTATATGGAGTTGAATCCCATGCAGTTTCTGGTCCTACGAGCAAGAGTTGTTTTCTGGTAAGAAGAGTCACTATTGTGCTCCCATTGTCATACACAGGGCAAATAGCACTGGCGTCTGTTCCCAGCATGTACAGTGTATTGGACTGAAGAGGATCTACTGTTCTTGTCAGTTTCCTAAGCAGAATTGAACTAGATATGGCCGTGTGTGTAGGAGGCACAGTTCTCTTGTTCTGATCAAGCTCACTGTTCTGGCCCTATAGGAAACACAGTAGAGTAGAAGGGTGCTCTTTTCTCAAAAGCAGAATGTGTTTCTTGTAAGGCGAGCTAGCGTTTGTTTCCCAGTCCTAAATGGAGTTGAATCACTTGCAGTTTCTGGTCCTATGAGCAAGAGTTGTTTTCTGGTAAGGAAAGTCACTATTGCACTCCCATTCCCATACATAGTGCAAATAGCACTCGCGTCTGTTCCCAGCAAGTACAGTGTATTGGACTGAAGAGGAGCTACTGTTCTTGTCATTTTCATAAGAGGAGTTGAACCAGATATATCCCATGTGTGTAGGAAGCACAGTTCTTTTGTTCTGAGAAAGCACACTATGCGGACATCACAGGAAACACAGTAGAGTAGATGAGTGCTCTATTCTCAAAATTTGATTGTTTTTCTTGAAAGTCGAGCTAGTGTTTGTTTCGCAGTCAGAAATGGAGTTGAGTCCCATGCAGTTTCTGGTACTACGAGCAAGAGTTGTTTTCTGGTAAGAAGAGTCACTATTGCGCTCCCATTGCCATACACAGTGCAAATAGCACTCGCGTCTGTTCCCAGCAAGTACAGTGTATTGGACTGAAGAGCAGCTACTGTTCTTGTCAGTTTCCTAAGCAGAGTTGAACTAGATATGTCCCGTGTGTGTAGGAAGCACAGTTCTTTGGTTCTGAGCAAGCTCACAGTTCGGACCCCGTAGGAAACACAATAGAGTAGAAGAGTGCCCTTTTCTCGAAAGCAGAGTGTGTTTCCTGTAAGGCGAGACAGCGTTTGTTACCCAGTACTAAATGGAGTTGAATCCCATGCAGTTTGTGGTCCTACGAGCAAGAGTTGTTTTCTGGTAAGAAGAGTCACTATTGCGCTCCAATTGTCATACACAGGGCAAATAGCACAGGCATCTGTAACCAGCATGTACAGTGTATTGGACTGAAGAGGAGCTACTGTTCTTGTCAGTTTCCTAAGCAGAGTTGAAATAGATATGGCCCGTGTGTGTAGTAAGCACAGGTCTTTTGTTCTGAGCAAGCTCACAGTTCGGACCCGGTAGGAAACACAATAGAGTAGAAGAGTGCCCTTTTCTCAAAAGCAGAGTGTGTTTCTTGTAAGGCGAGCTAGCATTTGTTTCCCAGTCCTAAATGGAGTTGAATCCCATGCAGTTTCTGGTCCTATGAGCAAGAGTTGTTTTCTGGTAAGGAAAGTCACTATTGCGCTCCCATTCCCATTCATAGTGCAAATAGCACTCGCGTCTGTTCCCAGCAAGTACAGTGTATTGGACTGAACAGGAGCTACTGTTCTTGTCAGTTTCCTAAGCAGAGTTGAACCAGATATGGCTCGTATGTGTTGGAAGCACAGTTCTTTTGTTCTGAGAAAGCACACTGTGCGGACACCATCGGAAACACAGTAGAGTAGATGAGAGCTCTTTTCTCAAAATTAGATTGTGTTTCTTGAAAGGCGAGCTAGTATTTGCTTCCCAGTCAGAAATGGAGTTGAATCCCATGCCGTTTCTGGTCCTTCGAGCAAGAGTTTTTTTCTGGTAAGAAGAGTCACTATTGGGCTCCCATTGCCTTACAAGTGCAAATAGCACTGGCGTCTGTTCCCAGCAAGTACAGTGTATTCGAATGAAGAGCAGCTACTGTTCTTGTCAGTTTTCTAAGCAGAGTTGAACTAGATACGGCCCGTGAGTGTAGGAAGCACAGTTCTTTTGTTCTGAGCAAGCTCACTGTGCGGAACACATAGGAAACACAGTAGAGTAGAAGAGTGCTCTTTTCTCAAAAGCAGAGTGTTTTTCTTATAAGGCGAGCTAGCATTTTTTTCCCAGTCCTAAATGGAGTTGAATCACATGCAGGTTTTTGTCCTACGAGCAAGAGTTGTTTTCTGGTAGGGCGAGTCACTATTGTGCTCCAATTGCCATACACAGAGCAAATAGCACTCGCGTCTGTTCCCTGCAAGTACAGTGTATCGGACTGAAGAGGAGCTACTGTTCTTGTCAGTTTCCTAAGCAGAGTTGAACTAGATATGGCCCATGTGTAGGATGCACAGTTCTTTATTTTGAGCTAGCTCACTGTTCTGGCCCTATAGGAAACACAGTAGAGTAGAAGAGTACTCTTTTCTCTAAAGCAGAGTGTGTTTCTGTAAGGTGAGCTAGCTTTTGTTTCCCAGTCCTAAATGGAGTTGAATCACATGCAGTTTCTGGTCCTACGAGCAAGAGTTGTTTTATGGTAAGAAGAGTCACTATTGTGCTGCCATTGCCATACACAGGACAAATAGCACTGGCGTCTGTTCCAAGCACGTACAGTGTATTGGACTGAAGAGGATCTACTGTTATTGTCAGGTTCCTAAGCAGAATTGGACTAGCTATGGCCATGTGTGTAGGAAGCACAGTTCTTTTGTTCTGAGCAAGCTCACTGTTCGGACACCATAGGAAACACAGTAGAGTAGAAGAGTGCTCTTTTCTCAAAAGCAGAGTGTGTTTTTGTAAGGCGAGCTAGCGTTTGTTTCCTAGTCCTAAATGGAGTTGAATCACATGCAGTTTCTGGTCCTACGAGCAAGAGTTGTTTTCTGGTAAAGAAAGTCACTATTGCGCTCCCATTACCCTACACAAGGAAAATAGCACTCGCGTCTTTTCCCAGCAAGTACAGTGTATTGGACTGAATAGGAGCTACTGTTCTTGTCAGTTTCCTAAGCAGAGTTGAACTAGATATGGTCCGTGTGTGTAGCAAGCACAGTTCTTTTGTTCTGAGCAAGCTCACTGTTTGGACCCCATAGGAAACACAGTAGAGTAGAAAAGTGCTCTTTTCTCTAAAGCAGAGTGTGTTTCTTGTAAGGCGAGCTAGCGTTTGTTTCCCAGTCCTAAATGGAGTGGAATCACATGCAGTTTCTGGTCCTACGAGCAAGAGTTGTTTTCTGGTAAGGAAAGTCACTATTGCGCTCCCATTGCCGTAAACAGTGCAAACAGCCCTCCCGTCTGTTCCCAGCAAGTACAGTGTATTGGACTGAAGAGGAGCTACTGTTCTTCTCAGTTTCCTAAGCAGAGTTGAACTAGATATGGCCCGTGTGTGTAGGAAGCACAGTTCTTATGTTCTGAGCAAGCTCACTGTTCTGGCCCTATAGGAAACACAGTAGAGTAGAAGAGTGCTCTTTTCTCAAAAGCAGAGTGTGTTTCTTGTAAAGCGAGCTAGAGTTTGTTTCCCAGTCCTAAATGGAGTTGAATCACATGCAGTCTCTGGTCCTACGAGCAAGAGTTGTTTTCTGGTAAGAAGAGTCACTATTGCGCTGCCTATGCCATACACAGGACAAATAGCACTGGCGTCTGTTCCAAGCAAGTACAGTGTATTGGACTGAAGAGGATCTACTGTTCTTGTCAGGTTCCTAAGCAGACTTGAACTAGATATGGCCGTGTGTGTAGGAAGCACAGTTTTTTTGTTCTGAGCAAGCTCACTTTTCGGAACACATAGGAAACATAGTAGAGTAGAAGAGTGCTCTTTTCTCAAAAGCAGAGTGTGTTTCTTGGAAGTCGAGCTAGCGTTTGTTTCCGAGTCCTAAATGGAGTTGAGTCACATGCAGTTGTTTGTCCTACGAGCAAGAGTTTTTTTCTGGTAAGACAAGTCACTATAAGGCTCCAATTGCCATACACAGTGCAAATAGCACTCGCGTATGTTCCCCGCAAGTACAGTGTATTGGACTGAAGAGGAGCTACTGTTCTTGTCAGTTTCCTAAGCAGAGTTGAACTAGATATGGCCCGTGTGTGTAGGAAGCACAGTTCTTTTGTTCTTAGCAAGCTCACTGTTTGGACCCCATAGGAAGCACAGTAGAGTAGAAGAGTGCTCTTTTCTTAAAAGCAGAGTGTGTTTCATGTAAGGCGAGCTAGCATTTGCTTCCCAATCCTAAATGGATTTTAATCACATACAGTTACTGGTACTACGAGCAAGAGTTGTTTTCTGGTAAGGAAAGTCACTATTGCACTCCCATTGCCATACACAGTGCAAATAGCATCGCGTCTGTTCCCAGCAAGTACAGTGTATTGGACGGAAGAGGAGCTATGTTCTTGTCAGTTTCCTAAGCAGAGTTGAACTTGTTATGGCCCTGTGTAGGAAGCACAGTTCTTTTGTTCTGAGCAAGGTCACTGTTCTGGCCCTATAGGAAATACAGCAGAGTAGAAGAGTGCTCTTTTCTCTAAAGCAGAGTGTGTTTCTTGTAAGGCGAGCTATCGTTTGTTTCCCAGTCTTAATGGAGTTGAATCACATGCAGTTTCTAGTACTATGAGCAAGAGTTTTTTTATGGTAAGAAGATTCATTATTGCTCTGCCATTGCCATACACAGGACAAATAGCACTGGCGTCTGTTCCAAGCAAGTACAGTGTAATGGACTGAAGAGGATCTACTGTTCTTCTCAGGTTCCTAAGCAGACTTGAAGTAGATATGGCCGTGTGTGTAGGAAGCACAATTTTTTTGTTCTGAGCAAGCTCACTGTTCGGACCCCATAGGAAACACAGTAGAGTAGAAGAGTGCTCTTTTGTCAAAATCAGAGTGTGTTTCATGTAAGGCGAGCTAGCATTTGTTTCCCCGTCCTAATGGAGTTGAATCACATGCAGTTTCTGGTCCTACGAGCAAGAGTTGTTTTCTGGTAAGGAAAGTCACTATTGCGCTCCCATTGCCATACACAGTGCAAATAGCACTCGCGTCTGTTCCCAGCAAGTACAGTCTATCGGACTGAAGAGGAGCTACTGTTCTTGTCAGTTTCCTAAGCAGAGTTGAACTAGATATGGCCCGTGTGTAGGAAGCACAGTTCTTTTGTTCTGAGCAAGCTCACTGTTCTGGCCCTATAGGAAACACAGTAGAGTAGAAGAGTGCACTTTTCTCTAAAGCAGAGTGTGTTTTTGTAAGGCGAGCTAGCATTTGTTTCCCAGTCCTAAATGGAGTGGAATCACATGCAGTCTCTGGTCCTACGAGCAAGAGTTGTTTTCTGGTAAGGAAAGTCACTATTGCGCTCCCCTTGCCATACATAGTGCAAATAGATCTCGCGTCTGTTTCCAGCAAGTACAGTGTATTGGACTGAAGAGGAGTTACTGTTCTTGTCAGTTTCCTAAGCAGAGTTGAACTAGATATGGCCCGTGTGTGTAGGAAGGACAGTTCTTTTGTTCTGAGCAAACTCACTGTTCAGACCCCATGGGAAACACAGAAGAGGAGAAGAGTGCTCTTTTCTCAAAAGCAGAGTGTGTTTCTTGTAAGGCGAGCTAGCGTTTGTTTCCCAGTCCTAAATGAATTTGAGTCACATGCAGTTTCTGGTCCTAAGAACAAGAGTTGTTTTCTGGAAAGGAAAGTCACTATTGCGCGCCCATTGCCTTACACAAGGCAAATAGCACTCGCGTCTTTTCCCAGCAAGTACAGTGTATTGGACTGAATAGGAGTTACTGTTCTTGTCAGTTTCCTAAGTAGAGTTGAACTAGATATGGCCCGTGTGTGTAGGAAGCACAGTTCTTTTGGTCTGAGCAAGCTCACTGTTCTGGCCCTATAGGAAACACAGCAGAGTAGAAGAGTGCTCTTTTCTCTAAAGCAGAGTGTGTTTCTTGTAAGGTGAGCTAGCTTTTGTTTCCCAGTCCTAAATGGAGTTGAATTACATGAAGTTTCTGGTCCTACGAGCAAGAGTTGTTTTATGGTAAGAAGTGTCACTATTGCGCTGCCATTGCCATACACAGGACAAATAGCACTGGCGTCTGTTCCCAGCAAGTACAGTGTATCGGACTGAAGAGAAACTACTGTTATTGTCAGGTTCCTAAGCAGAATTGAACTAGATATGGCCGTGTGTGTAGGAAGCACAGTTCTTTTCTTCTGAGCAAGCTCAGTGTTCGGACCACATAGGAAACACAGTATAGTAGAAGAGTGCTCTTTTCTCAAAAGCAGAGTGTGTTTCTAGTAAGGCGAGCTAGCGTTTCTTTCCCAGTCCTAAATGGAGTTGAGTCACATGCAGGTTTTTGTCTTACGAGCAAGAGTTGTTTTCTGGTAGGGCGAGTCACTATTGTGCTCCAATTGCCATACACAGTGCAAATAGCACTCGCGTCTGTTCCCTGCAAGCTCAGTGTATCGGACTGAAGAGGAGCTACTGTTCTTGTCAGTTTCCTAAGCAGAGTTGAACTAGATATGGCCCGTGTGTAGGAAGCACAGTTCTTTGTTTTGAGCAAGCTCACGGTTCTGGCCCTATAGGAAACACAGTAGAGTAGAAGTGTGCTCTTTTCTCTAAAGCAGAGTGTGTTTCTCTAAGGTGAGCTAGCTTTTGTTTCCCAGTCCTAAATGGAGTTGAATCACATGCAGTTTCTGTTCCTACGATCAAGAGTTGTTTTATGGTAAGAAGAGTCACTATTGTGCTGTCATTGCCATACACAGGACAAATAGCACTGGCGTCTGTTCCCAGAACGTACAGTGTATTGGACTGAAGAGGATCTACTGTTATTGTCAGGTTCCTAAGCAGAATTGAACTAGATATGGCCATGTGTGTAGGAAGCACAGTTCTTTTGTTCTGAGCAAGCTCACTCTTCGGACACCATAGGAAACACAGTAGAGTAGAAGAGTGCTCTTTTCTCAAAAGCAGAGTGTGTTTTTGATAGGCGAGCTAGCGTTTGTTTCCTAGTCCTAAATGGAGTTGAATCACATGCAGTTTCTGGTCCTACGAGCAAGAGTTGTTTTCTGGTAAGGAAAGTCACTATTGCGCTCCCACTACCCTATAAAAGGCAAATAGCACTCGAGTCTTTTCCCAGCAAGTACAGTGTATTGGAGTGAATAGGAGCTACTGTTCTTGTCAGTTTCCTAAGCAGAGTTGAACTAGATATGGTCCGTATGTGTAGGAAGCACAGTTCTTTTGTTCTGAGCAAGCTCACTTTTTGGATCTCATAGGAAACACAGTAGAGTAAAAGAGTGCTCTTTTCTCTAAAGCAGAGTGTGTTTTTGTAAGGCGAGCTATCATTTGTTTCCCAGTCCTAAATGGAGTGGAATCACATGCAGTTTCTGGTCCTACGAGCAAGAGTTGTTTTCTGGTAAGGAAAGTCACTATTGCGCTCCCATTGCCATACACAGTGCAAATAGCCCTCCCGTCTGTTCCCAGCAAGTACAGTGTATTGGACTGAAGAGGAGCTACTGTTCTTCTCAGTTTCCTAAGCAGAGTTGAAATAGATATGGTCCGTGTGTGTAGGAAGCACAGTTCTTTTTTTCTGAGCAAGCTCACTGTTCTGGCCCTATAGGAAACACAGTAGAGTAGAAGAGTGCTCTTTTCTCAAAAGCAGAGTGTGTTTCTTGTAAAGCGAGCTAGAGTTTGTTTCCCAGTCGTAAATGGAGATGAATCACATGCAGTTTCTGGTCCTACGAGCAAGAGTTGTTTTCCGGTAAGAAGAGTCACTATTGCGCTGCCATTGACATACACAGAACAAATAGCACTCGCAACTGTTCCCAGCAAGTACAGTGTATTGGACTGAAAGGATGTACTGTTCTTGTCAGGTTCCTAAGCAGACTTGAACTAGATATGGCCGTGTGTGTAGGAAGCACAGTTTTTTTGTTCTGAGCAAGCTCACTGTTCGGAACACATAGGAAACACAGTAGAGTAGAAGAGTGCTCTTTTCTGAAAAGCAGAGTGTGTTTCTTGGAAGTCGAGCTAGCGTTTGTTTCCCAGTCCTAAATGGAGTTGAGTCACATGAAGTTTTTTGTGCAATGAGCAAGAGTTGTTTTCTGGTAAGACAAGCCACTATTGTGCTCCAATTGAAATACACAGTGCAAATAGCACTCACGTCTGTTCCCCGCAAGTACAGTGTATTGGCTGAACAGGAGTTACTGTTCTTGTCAGTTTCCTAAGTAGAGTTGAACTAGATATGGCCCGTGTGTGTAGGAAGCACAGTTCTTTTGTTCTGAGCAAGCTCACTGTTCTGGCCCTATAGGAAACACAGTAGAGTAGAAGAGTGCTCTTTTCTCAAAAGCAGAGTGTGTTTCTTGTAAAGCGAGCTAGAGTTTGTTTCCCAGTCCTAAATGGAGTTGAATCACATGCAGTCTCTGGTCCTACGAGCAAGAGTTGTTTTCTGGTAAGAAGAGTCACTATTGCGCTGCCTATGCCATACACAGGACAAATAGCACTGGCGTCTGTTCCAAGCAAGTACAGTGTATTGGACTGAAGAGGATCTACTGTTCTTGTCAGGTTCCTAAGCAGACTTGAACTAGATATGGCCGTGTGTGTAGGAAGCACAGTTTTTTTGTTCTGAGCAAGCTCACTTTTCGGAACACATAGGAAACATAGTAGAGTAGAAGAGTGCTCTTTTCTCAAAAGCAGAGTGTGTTTCTTGGAAGTCGAGCTAGCGTTTGTTTCCGAGTCCTAAATGGAGTTGAGTCACATGCAGTTGTTTGTCCTACGAGCAAGAGTTTTTTTCTGGTAAGACAAGTCACTATAAGGCTCCAATTGCCATACACAGTGCAAATAGCACTCGCGTATGTTCCCCGCAAGCACAGTGTATTGGACTGAAGAGGAGCTACTGTTCTTGTCAGTTTCCTAAGCAGAGTTGAACTAGATATGGCCCGTGTGTGTAGGAAGCACAGTTCTTTTGTTCTTAGCAAGCTCACTGTTTGGACCCCATAGGAAGCACAGTAGAGTAGAAGAGTGCTCTTTTCTTAAAAGCAGAGTGTGTTTCATGTAAGGCGAGCTAGCATTTGCTTCCCAATCCTAAATGGATTTTAATCACATACAGTTACTGATACTACGAGCAAGAGTTGTTTTCTGGTAAGGAAAGTCACTATTGCACTCCCATTGCCATACACAGTGCAAATAGCATCGCGTCTGTTCCCAGCAAGTACAGTGTATTGGACGGAAGAGGAGCTATGTTCTTGTCAGTTTCCTAAGCAGAGTTGAACTTGTTATGGCCCTGTGTAGGAAGCACAGTTCTTTTGTTCTGAGCAAGGTCACTGTTCTGGCCCTATAGGAAATACAGCAGAGTAGAAGAGTGCTCTTTTCTCTAAAGCAGAGTGTGTTTCTTGTAAGGCGAGCTATCGTTTGTTTCCCAGTCTTAATGGAGTTGAATCACATGCAGTTTCTAGTACTATGAGCAAGAGTTTTTTTATGGTAAGAAGATTCATTATTGCTCTGCCATTGCCATACACAGGACAAATAGCACTGGCGTCTGTTCCAAGCAAGTACAGTGTAATGGACTGAAGAGGATCTACTGTTCTTCTCAGGTTCCTAAGCAGACTTGAAGTAGATATGGCCGTGTGTGTAGGAAGCACAATTTTTTTGTTCTGAGCAAGCTCACTGTTCGGACCCCATAGGAAACACAGTAGAGTAGAAGAGTGCTCTTTTGTCAAAATCAGAGTGTGTTTCATGTAAGGCGAGCTAGCATTTGTTTCCCCGTCCTAATGGAGTTGAATCACATGCAGTTTCTGGTCCTACGAGCAAGAGTTGTTTTCTGGTAAGGAAAGTCACTATTGCGCTCCCATTGCCATACACAGTGCAAATAGCACTCGCGTCTGTTCCCAGCAAGTACAGTCTATCGGACTGAAGAGGAGCTACTGTTCTTGTCAGTTTCCTAAGCAGAGTTGAACTAGATATGGCCCGTGTGTAGGAAGCACAGTTCTTTTGTTCTGAGCAAGCTCACTGTTCTGGCCCTATAGGAAACACAGTAGAGTAGAAGAGTGCACTTTTCTCTAAAGCAGAGTGTGTTTTTGTAAGGCGAGCTAGCATTTGTTTCCCAGTCCTAAATGGAGTGGAATCACATGCAGTCTCTGGTCCTACGAGCAAGAGTTGTTTTCTGGTAAGGAAAGTCACTATTGCGCTCCCCTTGCCATACATAGTGCAAATAGATCTCGCGTCTGTTTCCAGCAAGTACAGTGTATTGGACTGAAGAGGAGTTACTGTTCTTGTCAGTTTCCTAAGCAGAGTTGAACTAGATATGGCCCGTGTGTGTAGGAAGGACAGTTCTTTTGTTCTGAGCAAACTCACTGTTCAGACCCCATGGGAAACACAGAAGAGGAGAAGAGTGCTCTTTTCTCAAAAGCAGAGTGTGTTTCTTGTAAGGCGAGCTAGCGTTTGTTTCCCAGTCCTAAATGAATTTGAGTCACATGCAGTTTCTGGTCCTAAGAACAAGAGTTGTTTTCTGGAAAGGAAAGTCACTATTGCGCGCCCATTGCCTTACACAAGGCAAATAGCACTCGCGTCTTTTCCCAGCAAGTACAGTGTATTGGACTGAATAGGAGTTACTGTTCTTGTCAGTTTCCTAAGTAGAGTTGAACTAGATATGGCCCGTGTGTGTAGGAAGCACAGTTCTTTTGGTCTGAGCAAGCTCACTGTTCTGGCCCTATAGGAAACACAGCAGAGTAGAAGAGTGCTCTTTTCTCTAAAGCAGAGTGTGTTTCTTGTAAGGTGAGCTAGCTTTTGTTTCCCAGTCCTAAATGGAGTTGAATTACATGAAGTTTCTGGTCCTACGAGCAAGAGTTGTTTTATGGTAAGAAGTGTCACTATTGCGCTGCCATTGCCATACACAGGACAAATAGCACTGGCGTCTGTTCCCAGCAAGTACAGTGTATCGGACTGAAGAGAAACTACTGTTATTGTCAGGTTCCTAAGCAAAATTGAACTAGATATGGCCGTGTGTGTAGGAAGCACAGTTCTTTTCTTCTGAGCAAGCTCAGTGTTCGGACCACATAGGAAACACAGTATAGTAGAAGAGTGCTCTTTTCTCAAAAGCAGAGTGTGTTTCTAGTAAGGCGAGCTAGCGTTTCTTTCCCAGTCCTAAATGGAGTTGAGTCACATGCAGGTTTTTGTCTTACGAGCAAGAGTTGTTTTCTGGTAGGGCGAGTCACTATTGTGCTCCAATTGCCATACACAGTGCAAATAGCACTCGCGTCTGTTCCCTGCAAGCTCAGTGTATCGGACTGAAGAGGAGCTACTGTTCTTGTCAGTTTCCTAAGCAGAGTTGAACTAGATATGGCCCGTGTGTAGGAAGCACAGTTCTTTGTTTTGAGCAAGCTCACGGTTCTGGCCCTATAGGAAACACAGTAGAGTAGAAGTGTGCTCTTTTCTCTAAAGCAGAGTGTGTTTCTCTAAGGTGAGCTAGCTTTTGTTTCCCAGTCCTAAATGGAGTTGAATCACATGCAGTTTCTGTTCCTACGATCAAGAGTTGTTTTATGGTAAGAAGAGTCACTATTGTGCTGTCATTGCCATACACAGGACAAATAGCACTGGCGTCTGTTCCCAGAACGTACAGTGTATTGGACTGAAGAGGATCTACTGTTATTGTCAGGTTCCTAAGCAGAATTGAACTAGATATGGCCATGTGTGTAGGAAGCACAGTTCTTTTGTTCTGAGCAAGCTCACTCTTCGGACACCATAGGAAACACAGTAGAGTAGAAGAGTGCTCTTTTCTCAAAAGCAGAGTGTGTTTTTGATAGGCGAGCTAGCGTTTGTTTCCTAGTCCTAAATGGAGTTGAATCACATGCAGTTTCTGGTCCTACGAGCAAGAGTTGTTTTCTGGTAAGGAAAGTCACTATTGCGCTCCCACTACCCTATAAAAGGCAAATAGCACTCGAGTCTTTTCCCAGCAAGTACAGTGTATTGGAGTGAATAGGAGCTACTGTTCTTGTCAGTTTCCTAAGCAGAGTTGAACTAGATATGGTCCGTATGTGTAGGAAGCACAGTTCTTTTGTTCTGAGCAAGCTCACTTTTTGGATCTCATAGGAAACACAGTAGAGTAAAAGAGTGCTCTTTTCTCTAAAGCAGAGTGTGTTTTTGTAAGGCGAGCTAGCATTTGTTTCCCAGTCCTAAATGGAGTGGAATCACATGCAGTTTCTGGTCCTACGAGCAAGAGTTGTTTTCTGGTAAGGAAAGTCACTATTGCGCTCCCATTGCCATACACAGTGCAAATAGCCCTCCCGTCTGTTCCCAGCAAGTACAGTGTATTGGACTGAAGAGGAGCTACTGTTCTTCTCAGTTTCCTAAGCAGAGTTGAAATAGATATGGTCCGTGTGTGTAGGAAGCACAGTTCTTTTTTTCTGAGCAAGCTCACTGTTCTGGCCCTATAGGAAACACAGTAGAGTAGAAGAGTGCTCTTTTCTCAAAAGCAGAGTGTGTTTCTTGTAAAGCGAGCTAGAGTTTGTTTCCCAGTCGTAAATGGAGATGAATCACATGCAGTTTCTGGTCCTACGAGCAAGAGTTGTTTTCCGGTAAGAAGAGTCACTATTGCGCTGCCATTGACATACACAGAACAAATAGCACTCGCAACTGTTCCCAGCAAGTACAGTGTATTGGACTGAAGAGGATGTACTGTTCTTGTCAGGTTCCTAAGCAGACTTGAACTAGATATGGCCGTGTGTGTAGGAAGCACAGTTTTTTTGTTCTGAGCAAGCTCACTGTTCGGAACACATAGGAAACACAGTAGAGTAGAAGAGTGCTCTTTTCTGAAAAGCAGAGTGTGTTTCTTGGAAGTCGAGCTAGCGTTTGTTTCCCAGTCCTAAATGGAGTTGAGTCACATGAAGTTTTTTGTGCAATGAGCAAGAGTTGTTTTCTGGTAAGACAAGCCACTATTGTGCTCCAATTGAAATACACAGTGCAAATAGCACTCACGTCTGTTCCCCGCAAGTACAGTGTATTGGCTGAACAGGAGTTACTGTTCTTGTCAGTTTCCTAAGTAGAGTTGAACTAGATATGGCCCGTGTGTGTAGGAAGCACAGTTCTTTTGTTCTGAGCAAGCTCACTGTTCTGGCCCTATAGGAAACACAGTAGAGTAGAAGAGTGCTCTTTTCTCAAAAGCAGAGTGTGTTTCTTGTAAGGCGAGCTAGCGTTTGTTTCGCAGTCCTAAATGGAGTTGACTCACATGCAGGTTTTTGTCCAGCGAGCAAGAGTTGTTTTCTGGTAGGGCGAGTCACTATTTTGGTCCAATTGCCATACACAGAGCAAATAGCACTCGCGTCTGTTCCCTGCAAGTACAGTGTATCGGACTGAAGAGGAGCTACTGTTCTTGTCAGTTTCCTAAGCAGAGTTGAACTAGATATGGCCCGTGTGTGTAGGAAGCACAGTTCTTTTTTTCTGAGCAAGCTCACTGTTCTGGCCCTATAGGAAACACAGTAGAGTAGAAGAGTGCTCTTTTCTCAAAAGCAGAGTGTGTTTCTTGTAAAGCTAGCTAGAGTTTGTTTCCCAGTCCTAAATGGAGTTGAATCACATGCAGTCTCTGGTCCTACGAGCAAGAGTTGTTTTCTGGTAAGAAGAGTCACTATTGCGCTGCCTATGCCATACACAGGACAAATAGCACTGGCGTCTGTTCCAAGCAAGTACAGTGTATTGGACTGAAGAGGATCTACTGTTCTTGTCAGGCTCCTAAGCAGACTTGAACTAGATATGGCTGTGTGTGTAGGAAGCACAGTTTTTTTGTTCTCAGCAAGCTCACTTTTCGGAACACATAGGAAACATAGTAGAGTAGAAGAGTGCTCTTTTCTCAAAAGCAGAGTGTGTTTCTTGGAAGTCGAGCTAGCGTTTGTTTCCCAGTCCTAAATGGAGTTGAGTCACATGCAGTTTTTGTCCTACGAGCAAGAGTTTTTTTTCTGGTAAGACCAGTCACTATAAGGCTCCAATTGCCATACACAGTGCAAATAGCACTCGCGTATGTTCCCCGCAAGTACAGTGTATTGGACTGAAGAGGAGCTACTGTTCTTGTCAGTTTCCTAAGCAGAGTTGAACTAGATATGGCCCGTGTGTAGGAAGCACAGTTCTTTTGTTCTGAGCAAGCTCACTGTTCTGGCCCCATAGGAAACACAGTAGAGTAGAAGAGTGCTCTTTTCTCTAAAGCAGAGTGTGTTTTTGTAAGGCGAGCTAGCATTTGTTTCCCAGTCCTAAATGGAGTGGAATCACATGCAGTTTCGGGTCCTACGAGCAAGAGTTGTTTTCTGGTAAGGAAAGTCACTATTGTGCTCCCCTTGCCATACATAGTGCAAATAGCTCTCGCGTCTGTTCCCAGCAAGTACAGTGTATCCGACTGAAGAGGAGCTACTGTTCTTGTCAGGTTCCTAAGCAGAGTTGAACTAGATATGGCCCGTGTGTGTAGGAAGCACAGTTCTTTTGTTCTGAGCAAGCTCACTGTTCAGACACCATAGGAAACACAGCAGAGGAGAAGAGTGCTCTTTTCTCTAAAGCAGAGTGTGTTTCTTGTAAGGCGAGCTAGCGTTTGTTTCCCAGTCCTAAATGGATTTGAGTCACATGCAGTTTCTGTCCTAAGAACAAGAGTTGTTTTCTGGAAAGGAAAGTCACTATTGCGCGCCCATTGCCTTACACAAGGCAAATAGCACTCGCGTCTTTTCCCAGCAAGTACAGTGTATCGGACTGAAGAGAATCTACTGTTCTTGTCAGTTTCCTAAGTAGAGTTGAACTAGATATGGCCCGTGTGTGTAGGAAGCACAGTTCTTTTGTTCTGAGCAAGCTCACTGTTCTGGCCCCATAGGAAACACAGTAGAGTAGAAGAGTGCTCTTTTCTCAAAAGCAGAGTGTGTTTCTTGTAAGGCGAGCTAGCGTTTGTTTCCCAGTCCTAAATGGAGTTGACTCACATGCAGGTTTTTGTCCTACGAGCAAGAGTTGTTTTCTGGTAGGGCGAGTCACTATTGTGCTCCAATTGCCATACACAGAGCAAATAGCACTCGCGTCTGTTCCCTGCAAGTACAGTGTATCGGACTGAAGAGGAGCTACTGTTCTTGTCAGTTTCCTAAGCAGAGTTGAACTAGATATGGCCCGTGTGTAGGAAGCACAGTTCTTTATTCTGAGCAAGCTCAATGTTCTGGCCCTATAGGAAACACAGTAGAGTAGAAGAGTGCTCTTTTCTCTAAAGCAGAGTGTGTTTCTGCAAGGTGAGCTAGCTTTTGTTTCCCAGTCCTAAATGGAGTTGAATCACATGCAGTTTCTTGTCCTACGAGCAAGAGTTGTTTTATGGTAAGAAGAGTCACTATTGTGCTGCCATTGCCATACACAAGACAAATAGCACTGGCGTCTGTTCCCAGGACGTACAGTGTATTGGACTGAAGAGGATCTACTGTTATTGTCAGGTTCCTAAGCAGAATTGAAATAGATATGGCCATGTGTGTAGGAAGCACAGTTCTTTTGTTCTGAGCAAGCTCACTGTTCTGGCCCTATAGGAAACACAGTAGAGTAGAAGAGTGCTCTTTTCTCAAAAGCAGAGTGTGTTTCTTGTAAAGCGAGCTAGAGTTTGTTTCCCAGTCCTAAATGGAGTTGAATCACATGCAGTCTCTTGTCCTACGAGCAAGAGTTGTTTTCTGTTAAGAAGAGTCACCATTGCGCTGCCTATGCCATACACAGGACAAATAGCACTGGCGTCTGTTCTAAGCAAGTACAGTTTATTGGACTGAAGAGGATCTACTGTTCTTGTCAGGTTCCTAAGCAGACTTGAACTAGATATGGCCGTGTGTGTAGGAAGCACAGTTTTTTTGTTCTCAGCAAGCTCACTTTTCGGAACACATAGGAAACACAGTAGAGTAGAAGAGTGCTCTTTTCCTAAAAGCAGAGTGTGTTTCTTGGAATTCGAGCTAGCGTTTGTTTCCCAGTCCTAAATGGAGTTGAGTCACATGCAGTTTCTGGTCCTACGAGCAAGAGTTGTTTTCTGGTAAGACAAGTCACTATAAGGCTCCAATTGCCATACACAGTGCAAATAGCACTCGCGTATGTTCCCCGCAAGTACAGTGTATTGGACTGAAGAGGAGCTACTGTTCTTGTCAGTTTCCTAAGCAGAGTTGAACTAGATATGGCCCGTGTGTGTAGGAAGCACAGTTCTTTTGTTCTGAGCAAGCTCACTGTTCTGACCCCATAGGAAACACAGTAGAGGAGAAGAGTGCTCTTTTCTCAAATGCAGAGTGTGTTTCTTGTAAGGCGAGCTAGCATTTGTTTCCCAGTCCTAAATGGATTTGAGTCACATGCAGTTTCTGGTCCTAAGAACAAGAGTTGTTTTCTGGAAAGGAAAGTCACTATTGTGCTGCCATTGACATACACAGAACAAATAGCACTCGCGTCTGTTCCCTGCAAGTACAGTCTATCGGACTGAAGAGGACCTACTGTTCTTGTCAGTATCCTAAGCAGAGTTGAACTAGATATGGCCCGTGTGTAGGAAGCACAGTTCTTTGTTCTGAGCAAGCTCACTGTTCTGGCCCTATGGAAACACAGTAGAGTAGAAGAGTGCTCTTTTCTCTAAAGCAGAGTGTGTTTCTGTAAGGTGAGCTAGCTTTTGTTTCCCAGTCCTAAATGGAGTTGAATCACATGCAGTTTCTGGTCCTACGAGCAAGAGTTGTTTTCTGGTAAGGAAAGTCACTATTGTGCTCCCCTTGGCATACATAGTGCAAATAGCTCTCGCGTCTGTTCCCAGCAAGTACAGTGTATCGGACTGAAGAGGAGCTACTGTTATTGTCAGGTTCCTAAGCAGAATTGAACTAGATATGGCCTTGTGTGTTGGAAGCACAGTTCTTTTGTTCTGAGCAAGCTCACTGTTCGGACACCATAGGAAACACAGTAGAGTAGAAGAGTGCTCTTTTCTCAAAAGCAGTGTGTGTTTGTAAGGCGAGCTAGCGTTTGTTTCCCAGTCCTAAATGGAGTTGAATCACATGCAGTTTCTCGTCCAACGAGCAAGAGTTGTTTTCTGGTAAGGAAAGTCACTATTGTGCTCCAATTACCCTATACAAGGCAAATAGCACTCGCGTCTTTTCCCAGCAAGTACAGTGTATTGGACTGAATAGGAGTTACTGTTCTTGTCAGTGTCCTAAGCAGAGTTGAACTAGATATGGTCTGTATGTGTAGGAAGCACAGTTCTTTTGTTCTGAGCAAGCTCACTGTTTGGATCTCATAGGAAACACAGCAGAGTAGAAGAGTGCTCTTTTCTCAAAAGCAGAGTGTGTTTCTTGTAAGGCGAGCTAGCGTTTGTTTCCCAGTCCTAAATGGAGTTGACTCACATGCAGGTTTTTGTCCTACGAGCAAGAGTTGTTTTCTGGTAAGGAAAGTCACTATTGCGCTCCCATTGCCATACACAGTGCAAATAGCCCTCCCGTCTGTTCCCAGCAAGTACAGTGTATCGGACTGAAGAGGAGCTACTGTTCTTCTCAGTTTCCTTAGCAGAGTTGAACTAGATATGGTCCGTGTGTGTAGGAAGCACAGTTCTTTTTTTCTGAGCAAGCTCACTGTTCTGGCCCTATAAGAAACACAGTAGAGTAGAAGAGTGCTCTTTTCTAAAAAGCAGAGTGTGTTTCTTGTAAAGGGAGCTAGAGTTTGTTTCCCAGTCCTAAATGGAGATGAATCACATGCAGTTTCTGGTCCTACGAGCAAGAGTTGTTTTCTGGTAACAAGAGTCACTATTGTGCTGCCATTGACATACACAGAACAAATAGCACTCGCATCTGTTCCCAGCAAGTACAGTGTATTGGACTGAAGAGGATCTACTGTTCTTGTCAGGTTCCTAAGCAGACTTGAACTAGATATGGCCGTGTGTGTAAGAAGCACAGTTTTTTTGTTCTGAGCAAGCTCACTGTTCGGAACACATAGGAAACACAGTAGAGTAAAAGAGTGCTCTTTTCTGAAAAGCAGAGTGTGTTTCTTGGAAGTTGAGCTAGTGTTTGTTTCCCAGTCCTAAATGGAGTTGAGTCACATGCAGTTTTTTGACCAACGAGCAAGAGTTGTTTTCTGGTAAGACAAGTCACTATTGTGCTCCAATTGCCATAGACAGTGCAAATAGCACTCACGTCTGTTCCCCGCAAGTACAGTGTATTGGACTGAAGAGGAGCTAGTGTTCTTGTCAGTTTCTTAAGCAGAGTTGAACTAGATATGGCCCGTGTGTAGGAAGCACAGTTGTTTTGTTCTGAGCAAGCTCACTGTTTGGACCCCATAGGAAACACAGCAGAGTAGAAGAGTGCTCTTTTTTCAAAAGCAGAGTGTGTTTCAAGTAAGGCGAGCTAGCATTTGTTTCCCAGTCCTAAATGGAGTGGAATCACATGCAGTTTCTGGTCCTAGGAACAGGCGTTGTTTTCTGGTAAGGAAAGTCACTATTGCGCTCCCATTGCCATACACAGTGCAAATAGCACGCGCGTCTGTTCCCAGCAAGTACAGTCTATCGGACTGAAGAGGAGCTACTGTTCTTGTCAGTTTCCTAAGCAGAGTTGAACTAGATATGGCCCGTGTGTAGGAAGCACAGTTCTTTTGTTCTGAGCAAGCTCACTGTTCTGGCCCTATAGGAAACACAGTAGAGTAGAAGAGTGCTCTTTTCTCTAAAGCAGAGTGTGTTTTTGTAAGGCGAGCTAGCATTTGTTTCCCAGTCCTAAATGGAGTGGAATCACATGCAGTTTCTGGTCCTACGAGCAAGAGTTGTTTTCTGGTAAGGAAAGTCACTATTGCGCTCCCCTTGCCATACATAGTGCAAATAGCTCTCGCGTCTGTTCCCAGCAAGTACAGTGTATCGGACTGAAGAGGAGCTACTGTTCTTGTCAGTTTCCTAAGCAGAGTTGAACTAGATATGGCCCGTGTGTGTAGGAAGCACAGTTCTTTTGTTCTGAGCAAGCTCACTGTTCAGACCCCATAGGAAACACAGTAGAGGAGAAGAGTGCTCTTTACTCAAAAGCAGAGTGTGTTTCTTGTAAGGCGAGCTAGTGTTTGTTTCCCAGTCCTAAATGGATTTGAGTCACATGCAGTTTCTGGTCCTAAGAACAAGAGTTGTTTTCTGGAAAGGAAAGTCACTATTGTGCACCCATTGCCTTACACAAGGCAAATAGCACTCGCGTCTTTTCCCAGCAAGTACAGTGTATTGGACTGAATAATGTTACTGTTCTTGTCAGTTTCCTAAGTAGAGTTGAACTAGATATGGCCCGTGTGTGTAGGAAGCACAGTTCTTTTGTTCTGAGCAAGCTCACTGTTCTGGCCCTATAGGAAACACAGCAGAGTAGAAGAGTGCTCTTTTCTCAAAAGCAGAGTGTGTTTCTTGTAAGGCGAGATAGCGTTTGTTTCCCAGTCCTAAATGGAGTTGACTCACATGCAGGTTTTTGTCCTACGAGCAAGACTTGTTTTCTGGTAGGGCGAGTCACTATTGTGCTCCAATTGCCATACTCAGTGCAAATAGCACTCGCGTCTGTTCCCTGCAAGTACAGTGTATCGGACTGAAGAGGAGCTACTGTTCTTGTCAGTTTCCTAAGCAGAGTTGAACTAGATATGGCCCGTGTGTAGGAAGCACTGTTCTTTATTCTGAGTAAGCTCACTGTTCTGGCCCTATAGGAAACACAGTAGAGTAGAAGTGTGCTCTTTTCTCTAAAGCAGAGTGTGTTTCTGTAAGGTGAGCTAGCTTTTGTTTCCCAGTCCTAAATGGAGTTGAATCACATGCAGTTTCTGGTCCTACGATCAAGAGTTGTTTTATGGTAAGAAGAGTCACTATTGTGCTGCCATTGCCATACACAGGACAAATAGCACTGTCGTCTGTTCCCAGCACGTACAGTGTATTGGACTGAAGAGGATCTACTGTTATTGTCAGGTTCCTAAGCAGAATTGAACTAGATATGGCCATGTGTGTAGGAAGCACAGTTCTTTTGTTCTGAGCAAGCTCACTGTTCGGACACCATAGGAAACACAGTAGAGTAGAAGAGTGCTCTTTTCTCAAAAGCAGAGTGTGTTTTTGTAAGGCGAGCTAGCGTTTGTTTCCTAGTCCTAAATGGAGTTGAATCACATGCAGTTTCTGGTCCTACGAACAAGAGTTGTTTTCTGGTAAGGAAAGTCACTATTGCGCTCCCATTACCCTACACAAGGCAAATAGCACTCGCGTCTTTTCCCAGCAAGTACAGTGTATTGGCGTGAATAGGAGCTACTGTTGTTGTAAGTTTCCTAAGCAGAGTTGAACTAGATATGGTCCGTATGTGTAGGAAGCACAGTTCTTTTGTTCTGAGCAAGCTCACTGTTTGGATCCCATAGGAAACACAGTAGAGTAAAAGAGTGCTCTTTTCTCTAAAGCAGAGTGTGTTTTTGTAAGGCGAGCTAGCATTTGTTTCCCAGTCCTAAATGGAGTGGAATCACATGCAGTTTGTGGTCCTACGAGCAAGAGTTGTTTTCTGGTAAGGAAAGTCACTATTGCGCTCCCATTGCCATACTCAGTGCAAATAGCCCTCCTGTCTGTTCCCAACAAGTACAGTGTATTGGACTGAAGAGAAGTTACTGTTCTTCTCAGTTTCCTAAGCAGAGTTGAACTAGATATGGTCCGTGTGTGTAGGAAGCACAGTTCTTTTTTTCTGAGCAAGCTCTCTGTTCTGGCCCTATAGGAAACACAGTAGAGTAGAAGAGTGCTCTTTTCTCAAAAGCAGAGTGTGTTTCTTGGAAAGCGAGCTAGAGTTTGTTTCCCAGTCGTAAATGGAGATGAATCACATGCAGTTTCTGGTCCTACGAGCAAGAGTTGTTTTCTGGTAAGAAGAGTCACTATTGTGCTGCCATTGACATACACAGAACAAATAGCACTCGCATCTGTTCCCAGCAAGTACAGTGTATTGGACTGAAGAGGATCTACTGTTCTTGTCAGGTTCCTAAGCAGACTTGAACTAGATATGGCCGTGTGTGTAAGAAGCACAGTTTTTTTGTTCTGAGCAAGCTCACTGTTCGGAACACATAGGAAACACAGTAGAGTAGAAGAGTGCTCTTTTCTGAAAAGCAGAGTGTGTTTCTTGGAAGTCGAGCTAGCGTTTGTTTCCCAGTCCTAAATGGAGTTGAGTCACATGCAGTATTTTGACCAACGAGCAAGAGTTGTTTTCTGGTAAGACAAGTCACTATTGTGCTCCAATTGCCATACACAGTGCAAATAGCACTCACGTCTGTTCCCCGCAAGTACAGTGTATTGGACTGAAGAGGAGCTAGTGTTCTTGTCAGTTTCCTAAGCAGAGTTGAACTAGATATGGCCCGTGTGTAGGAAGCACAGTTGTTTTGTTCTGAGCAAGCTCTCTGTTCGGACCCCATAGGAAACACAGTAGAGTAGAAGAGTGCTCTTTTCTCAAAAGCAGAGTGTGTTTCATGTAAGGCGAGCTAGCATTTGTTTCCCAGTCCTAAATGGAGTTGAATCACATGCAGTTTCTGGTCCTACGAGCAAGAGTTGTTTTCTGGTAAGGAAAGTCACTATTGTGCTCCCATTGCCATACACAGTGCAAATAGCACTCGCGTCTGTTCCCAGCAAGTACAGTCTATCGGACTGAAGAGGAGCTACTGTTCTTGTCAGTTTCCTAAGCAGAGTTGAACTAGATATGGCCCGTGTGTAGGAAGCACAGTTCTTTTGTTCTGAGCAAGCTCACTGTTCTGGCCATATAGGAAACACAGTAGAGTAGAAGAGTGCTCTTTTCTCTAAAGCAGAGTGTGTTTTTGTAAGGCGAGCTAGCATTTGTTTCCCAGTCCTAAATGGAGTGGAATCACATGCAGTTTCTGGTCCTACGAGCAAGAGTTGTTTTCTGGTAAGGAAAGTCACTATTGCGCTCCCCTTGCCATACATAGTGCAAATAGCTCTCGCGTCTGTTCCCAGCAAGTACAGTGTATCAGACTGAAGAGGAGCTACTGTTCTTGTCAGTTTCCTAAGCAGAGTTGAACTAGATATGGCCCGTGTGTGTAGGAAGCACAGTTCTTTTGTTCTGAGCAAGCTCACTGTTCAGACCCCATAGGAAACACAGTAGAGGAGAAGAGTGCTCTTTACTCAAAAGCAGAGTGTGTTTCTTGTAAGGCGAGCTAGTGTTTGTTTCCCAGTCCTAAATGGATTTGAGTCACATGCAGTTTCTGGTCCTAAGAACAAGAGTTGTTTTCTGGAAAGGAAAGTCACTATTGCGCACCCATTGCCTTACACAAGGCAAATAGCACTCGCGTCTTTTCCCAGCAAGTACAGTGTATTGGACTGAATAATGTTACTGTTCTTGTCAGTTTCCTAAGTAGAGTTGAACTAGATATGGCCCGTGTGTGTAGGAAGCACAGTTCTTTTGTTCTGAGCAAGCTCACTGTTCTGGCCCTATAGGAAACACAGCAGAGTAGAAGAGTGCTCTTTTCTCAAAAGCAGAGTGTGTTTCTTGTAAGGCGAGCTAGCGTTTGTTTCCCAGTCCTAAATGGAGTTGACTCACATGCAGGTTTTTGTCCTACGAGCAAGACTTGTTTTCTGGTAGGTCGAGTCACTATTGTGCTCCAATTGCCTTACTCAGTGCAAATAGCACTCGCGTCTGTTCCCTGCAAGTACAGTGTATCGGACTGAAGAGGAGCTACTGTTCTTGTCAGTTTCCTAAGCAGAGTTGAACTAGATATGGCCCGTGTGTAGGAAGCACTGTTCTTTATTCTGAGTAAGCTCACTGTTCTGGCCCTATAGGAAACACAGTAGAGTAGAAGTGTGCTCTTTTCTCTAAAGCAGAGTGTGTTTCTGTAAGGTGAGCTAGCTTTTGTTTCCCAGTCCTAAATGGAGTTGAATCACATGCAGTTTCTGGTCCTACGATCAAGAGTTGTTTTATGGTAAGAAGAGTCACTATTGTGCTGCCATTGCCATACACAGGACAAATAGCACTGTCGTCTGTTCCCAGCACGTACAGTGTATTGGACTGAAGAGGATCTACTGTTATTGTCAGGTTCCTAAGCAGAATTGAACTAGATATGGCCATGTGTGTAGGAAGCACAGTTCTTTTGTTCTGAGCAAGCTCACTGTTCGGACCCCATAGGAAACACAGTAGAGTAGAAGAGTGCTCTTTTCTCAAAAGCAGAGTGTGTTTTTGTAAGGCGAGCTAGCGTTTGTTTCCTAGTCCTAAATGGAGTTGAATCACATGCAGTTTCTGGTCCTACGAGCAAGAGTTGTTTTCTGGTAAGGAAAGTCACTATTGCGCTCCCATTACCCTACACAAGGCAAATAGCACTCGCGTCTTTTCCCAGCAAGTACAGTGTATTGGCGTGAATAGGAGCTACTGTTCTTGTAAGTTTCCTAAGCAGAGTTGAACTAGATATGGTCCGTATGTGTAGGAAGCACAGTTCTTTTGTTCTGAGCAAGCTCACTGTTTGGATCCCATAGGAAACACAGTAGAGTAAAAGAGTGCTCTTTTCTCTAAAGCAGAGTGTGTTTTTGTAAGGCGAGCTAGCATTTGTTTCCCAGTCCTAAATGGAGTGGAATCACATGCAGTTTGTGGTCCTACGAGCAAGAGTTGTTTTCTGGTAAGGAAAGTCACTATTGCGCTCCCATTGCCATACTCAGTGCAAATAGCCCTCCCGTCTGTTCCCAACAAGTACAGTGTATTGGACTGAAGAGAAGTTACTGTTCTTCTCAGTTTCCTAAGCAGAGTTGAACTAGATATGATCCGTGTGTGTAGGAAGCACAGTTCTTTTTTTCTGAGCAAGCTCTCTGTTCTGGCCCTATAGGAAACACAGTAGAGTAGAAGAGTGCTCTTTTCTCAAAAGCAGAGTGTGTTTCTTGGAAAGCGAGCTAGAGTTTGTTTCCCAGTCCTAAATGGAGATGAATCACATGCAGTTTCTGGTCCTACGAGCAAGAGTTGTTTTCTGGTAAGAAGAGTCACTATTGTGCTGCCATTGACATACACAGAACAAATAGCACTCGCATCTGTTCCCAGCAAGTACAGTGTATTGGACTGAAGAGGATCTACTGTTCTTGTCAGGTTCCTAAGCAGACTTGAACTAGATATGGCCGTGTGTGTAAGAAGCACAGTTTTTTTGTTCTGAGCAAGCTCACTGTTCGGAACACATAGGAAACACAGTAGAGTAGAAGAGTGCTCTTTTCTGAAAAGCAGAGTGTGTTTCTTGGAAGTTGAGCTAGCGTTTGTTTCCCAGTCCTAAATGGAGTTGAGTCACATGCAGTATTTTGACCAACGAGCAAGAGTTGTTTTCTGGTAAGACAAGTCACTATTGTGCTCCAATTGCCATACACAGTGCAAATAGCACTCACGTCTGTTCCCCGCAAGTACAGTGTATTGGACTGAAGAGGAGCTAGTGTTCTTGTCAGTTTCCTAAGCAGAGTTGAACTAGATATGGCCCGTGTGTAGGAAGCACAGTTGTTTTGTTCTGAGCAAGCTCTCTGTTCGGACCCCATAGGAAACACAGTAGAGTAGAAGAGTGCTCTTTTCTCAAAAGCAGAGTGTGTTTCATGTAAGGCGAGCTAGCATTTGTTTCCCAGTCCTAAATGGAGTTGAATCACATGCAGTTTCTGGTCCTACGAGCAAGAGTTGTTTTCTGGTAAGGAAAGTCACTATTGTGCTCCCATTGCCATACACAGTGCAAATAGCACTCGCGTCTGTTCCCAGCAAGTACAGTCTATCGGACTGAAGAGGAGCTACTGTTCTTGTCAGTTTCCTAAGCAGAGTTGAACTAGATATGGCCCGTGTGTAGGAAGCACAGTTCTTTTGTTCTGAGCAAGCTCACTGTTCTGGCCCTATAGGAAACATAGTAGAGTAGAAGAGTGCTCTTTTCTCTAAAGCAGAGTGTGTTTTTGTAAGGCGAGCTAGCATTTGTTTCCCAGTCCTAAATGGAGTGGAATCACATGCAGTTTCTGGTCCTACGAGCAAGAGTTGTTTTCTGGTAAGGAAAGTCACTATTGCGCTCCCCTTGCCATACATAGTGCAAATAGCTCTCGCGTCTGTTCCCAGCAAGTACAGTGTATTGGACTGAAGAGGAGCTACTGTTCTTGTCAGTTTCCTAAGCAGAGTTGAACTAGATATGGCCCGTGTGTGTAGGAAGCACAGTTCTTTTGTTCTGAGCAAGCTCACTGTTCAGACCCCATAGGAAACACAGTAGAGGAGAAGAGTGCTCTTTACTCAAAAGCAGAGTGTGTTTCTTGTAAGGCGAGCTAGTGTTTGTTTCCCAGTCCTAAATGGATTTGAGTCACATGCAGTTTCTGGTCCTAAGAACAAGAGTTGTTTTCTGGAAAGGAAAGTCACTATTGCGCACCCATTGCCTTACACAAGGCAAATAGCACTCGCGTCTTTTCCCAGCAAGTACAGTGTATTGGACTGAATAATGTTACTGTTCTTGTCAGTTTCCTAAGTAGAGTTGAACTAGATATGGCCCGTGTGTGTAGGAAGCACAGTTCTTTTGTTCTGAGCAAGCTCACTGTTCTGGCCCTATAGGAAACACAGCAGAGTAGAAGAGTACTCTTTTCTCAAAAGCAGAGTGTGTTTCTTGTAAGGCGAGATAGCGTTTGTTTCCCAGTCCTAAATGGAGTTGACTCACATGCAGGTTTTTGTCCTACGAGCAAGAGTTGTTTTCTGGTAGGGCGAGTCACTATTGTGCTCCAATTGCCATACTCAGTGCAAATAGCACTCGCGTCTGTTCCCTGCAAGTACAGTGTATCGGACTGAAGAGGAGCTACTGTTCTTGTCAGTTTCCTAAGCAGAGTTGAACTAGATATGGCCGTGTGTATGAAGCACTGTTCTTTATTCTGAGTAAGCTCACTGTTCTGGCCCTATAGGAAACACAGTAGAGTAGAAGAGTGCTCTTTTCTCTAAAGCAGAGTGTGTTTCTGTAAGGTGAGCTAGCTTTTGTTTCCCAGTCCTAAATGGAGTTGAATCACATGCAGTTTCTGGTCCTACGAGCAAGAGTTGTTTTCTGGTAAGACAAGTCACTATAAGGCTCCAATTGCCATACACAGTGCAAATAGCACTCGCGTATGTTCCCCGCAAGTACAGTGTATTGGACTGAAGAGGAGCTACTGTTCTTGTCAGTTTCCTAAGCAGAGTTGAACTAGATATGGCCCGTGTGTGTAGGAAGCACAGTTCTTTTGTTCTGAGCAAGCTCACTGTTCTGACCCCATAGGAAACACAGTAGAGGAGAAGAGTGCTCTTTTCTCAAATGCAGAGTGTGTTTCTTGTAAGGCGAGCTAGCATTTGTTTCCCAGTCCTAAATGGATTTGAGTCACATGCAGTTTCTGGTCCTAAGAACAAGAGTTGTTTTCTGGAAAGGAAAGTCACTATTGTGCTGCCATTGACATACACAGAACAAATAGCACTCGCGTCTGTTCCCTGCAAGTACAGTCTATCGGACTGAAGAGGAGCTACTGTTCTTGTCAGTTTCCTAAGCAGAGTTGAACTAGATATGGCCCGTGTGTAGGAAGCACAGTTCTTTGTTCTGAGCAAGCTCACTGTTCTGGCCCTATAGGAAACACAGTAGAGTAGAAGAGTGCTCTTTTCTCTAAAGCAGAGTGTGTTTCTGTAAGGTGAGCTAGCTTTTGTTTCCCAGTCCTAAATGGAGTTGAATCACATGCAGTTTCTGGTCCTACGAGCAAGAGTTGTTTTCTGGTAAGGAAAGTCACTATTGTGCTCCCCTTAGCATACATAGTGCAAATAGCTCTCGCGTCTGTTCCCAGCAAGTACAGTGTATCGGACTGAAGAGGAGCTACTGTTATTGTCAGGTTCCTAAGCAGAATTGAACTAGATATGGCCATGTGTGTTGGAAGCACAGTTCTTTTGTTCTGAGCAAGCTCACTGTTCGGACACCATAGGAAACACAGTAGAGTAGAAGAGTGCTCTTTTCTCAAAAGCAGTGTGTTTTTGTAAGGCGAGCTAGCGTTTGTTTCCCAGTCCTAAATGGAGTTGAATCACATGCAGTTTCTGGTCCAACGAGCAAGAGTTGTTTTCTGGTAAGGAAAGTCACTATTGTGCTCCAATTACCCTATACAAGGCAAATAGCACTCGCGTCTTTTCCCAGCAAGTACAGTGTATTGGACTGAATAGGAGTTACTGTTCTTGTCAGTGTCCTAAGCAGAGTTGAACTAGATATGGTCTGTATGTGTAGGAAGCACAGTTCTTTTGTTCTGAGCAAGCTCACTGTTTGGATCTCATAGGAAACACAGCAGAGTAGAAGAGTGCTCTTTTCTCAAAAGCAGAGTGTGTTTCTTGTAAGGCGAGCTAGCGTTTGTTTCCCAGTCCTAAATGGAGTTGACTCACATGCAGGTTTTTGTCCTACGAGCAAGAGTTGTTTTCTGGTAAGGAAAGTCACTATTGCGCTCCCATTGCCATACACAGTGCAAATAGCCCTCCCGTCTGTTCCCAGCAAGTACAGTGTATCGGACTGAAGAGGAGCTACTGTTCTTCTCAGTTTCCTTAGCAGAGTTGAACTAGATATGGTCCGTGTGTGTAGGAAGCACAGTTCTTTTTTTCTGAGCAAGCTCACTGTTCTGGCCCTATAAGAAACACAGTAGAGTAGAAGAGTGCTCTTTTCTAAAAACCAGAGTGTGTTTCTTGTAAAGGGAGCTAGAGTTTGTTTCCCAGTCCTAAATGGAGATGAATCACATGCAGTTTCTGGTCCTACGAGCAATAGTTGTTTTCTGGTAACAAGAGTCACTATTGTGCTGCCATTGACATACACAGAACAAATAGCACTCGCATCTGTTCCCAGCAAGTACAGTGTATTGGACTGAAGAGGATCTACTGTTCTTGTCAGGTTCCTAAGCAGACTTGAACTAGATATGGCCGTGTGTGTAAGAAGCACAGTTTTTTTGTTCTGAGCAAGCTCACTGTTCGGAACACATAGGAAACACAGTAGAGTAAAAGAGTGCTCTTTTCTGAAAAGCAGAGTGTGTTTCTTGGAAGTTGAGCTAGTGTTTGTTTCCCAGTCCTAAATGGAGTTGAGTCACATGCAGTTTTTTGACCAACGAGCAAGAGTTGTTTTCTGGTAAGACAAGTCACTATTGTGCTCCAATTGCCATAGACAGTGCAAATAGCACTCACGTCTGTTCCCCGCAAGTACAGTGTATTGGACTGAAGAGGAGCTAGTGTTCTTGTCAGTTTCTTAAGCAGAGTTGAACTAGATATGGCCCGTGTGTAGGAAGCACAGTTGTTTTGTTCTGAGCAAGCTCACTGTTTGGACCCCATAGGAAACACAGCAGAGTAGAAGAGTGCTCTTTTTTCAAAAGCAGAGTGTGTTTCAAGTAAGGCGAGCTAGCATTTGTTTCCCAGTCCTAAATGGAGTGGAATCACATGCAGTTTCTGGTCCTACGAACAGGCGTTGTTTTCTGGTAAGGAAAGTCACTATTGCGCTCCCATTGCCATACACAGTGCAAATAGCACGCGCGTCTGTTCCCAGCAAGTACAGTCTATCGGACTGAAGAGGAGCTACTGTTCTTGTCAGTTTCCTAAGCAGAGTTGAACTAGATATGGCCCGTGTGTAGGAAGCACAGTTCTTTTGTTCTGAGCAAGCTCACTGTTCTGGCCATATAGGAAACACAGTAGAGTAGAAGAGTGCTATTTTCTCTAAAGCAGAGTGTGTTTTTGTAAGGCGAGCTAGCATTTGTTTCCCAGTCCTAAATGGAGTGGAATCACATGCAGTTTCTGGTCCTACGAGCAAGAGTTGTTTTCTGGTAAGGAAAGTCACTATTGTGCTCCACTTGCCATACATAGTGCAAATAGCTCTCGCGTCTGTTCCCAGCAAATACAGTGTATCGGACTGAAGAGGAGCTACTGTTCTTGTCAGTTTCCTAAGCAGAGTTGAAATAGATATGGCCCGTGTGTGTAGGAAGCACAGTTCTTTTGTTCTGAGCAAGCTCACTGTTCAGACCCCATAGGAAACACAGTAGAGGAGAAGAGTGCTCTTTACTCAAAAGCAGAGTGTGTTTCTTGTAAGGCGAGCTAGTGTTTGTTTCCCAGTCCTAAATGGATTTGAGTCACATGCAGTTTCTGGTCCTAAGAACAAGAGTTGTTTTCTGGAAAGGAAAGTCACTATTGCGCACCCATTGCCTTACACAAGGCAAATAGCACTCGCGTCTTTTCCCAGGAAGTACAGTGTATTGGACTGAATAGGAGTTACTGTTCTTGTCAGTTTCCTAAGTAGAGTTGAACTAGATATGGCCCGTGTGTGTAGGAAGCACAGTTCTTTTGTTCTGAGCAAGCTCACTGTTCTGGCCCTATAGGAAACACAGCAGAGTAGAAGAGTACTCTTTTCTCAAAAGCAGAGTGTGTTTCTTGTAAGGCGAGATAGCGTTTGTTTCCCAGTCCTAAATGGAGTTGACTCACATGCAGGTTTTTGTCCTACGAGCAAGACTTGTTTTCTGGTAGGGCGAGTCACTATTGTGCTCCAATTGCCATACTCAGTGCAAATAGCACTCGCGTCTGTTCCCTGCAAGTACAGTGTATCGGACTGAAGAGGAGCTACTGTTCTTGTCAGTTTCCTAAGCAGAGTTGAACTAGATATGGCCCGTGTGTAGGAAGCACTGTTCTTTATTCTGAGTAAGCTCACTGTTCTGGCCCTATAGGAAACACAGTAGAGTAGAAGAGTGCTCTTTTCTCTAAAGCAGAGTGTGTTTCTGTAAGGTGAGCTAGCTTTTGTTTCCCAGTCCTAAATGGATTTGAATCACATGCAGTTTCTGGTCCTACGATCAAGAGTTGTTTTATGGTAAGAAGAGTCACTATTGTGCTGCCATTGCCATACACAGGACAAATAGCACTGTCGTCTGTTCCCAGCACGTACAGTGTATTGGACTGAAGAGGATCTACTGTTATTGTCAGGTTCCTAAGCAGAATTGAACTAGATATGGCCATGTGTGTAGGAAGCACAGTTCTTTTGTTCTGAGCAAGCTCACTGTTCGGACACCATAGGAAACACAGTAGAGTAGAAGAGTGCTCTTTTCTCAAAAGCAGAGTGTGTTTTTGTAAGGCGAGCTAGCGTTTGTTTCCTAGTCCTAAATGGAGTTGAATCACATGCAGTTTCTGGTCCTACGAGCAAGAGTTGTTTTCTGGTAAGGAAAGTCACTATTGCGCTCCCATTACCCTACACAAGGCAAATAGCACTCGCGTCCATTCGCAGCAAGTACAGTGTATTGGAGTGAATAGGAGCTACTGTTCTTGTAAGTTTCCTAAGCAGAGTTGAACTAGATATGGTCCGTATGTGTAGGAAGCACAGTTCTTTTGTTCTGAGCAAGCTCACTGTTTGGATCCCATAGGAAACACAGTAGAGTAAAAGAGTGCTCTTTTCTCTAAAGCAGAGTGTGTTTTTGTAATGCGAGCTAGCATTTGTTTCCCAGTCCTAAATGGAGTGGAATCACATGCAGTTTGTGGTCCTACGAGCAAGAGTTGTTTTCTGGTAAGGAAAGTCACTATTGCGCTCCCATTGCCATACTCAGTGCAAATAGCCCTCCCGTCTGTTCCCAACAAGTACAGTGTATTGGACTGAAGAGAAGTTACTGTTCTTCTCAGTTTCCTAAGCAGAGTTGAACTAGATATGGTCCGTGTGTGTAGGAAGCACAGTTCTTTTTTTCTGAGCAAGCTCTCTGTTCTGGCCCTATAGGAAACACAGTAGAGTAGAAGAGTGCTCTTTTCTCAAAAGCAGAGTGTGTTTCTTGTAAAGCGAGCTAGAGTTTGTTTCCCAGTCGTAAATGGAGATGAATCACATGCAGTTTCTGGTCCTACGAGCAAGAGTTGTTTTCTGGTAAGAAGAGTCACTATTGTGCTGCCATTGACATACACAGAACAAATAGCACTCGCATCTGTTCCCAGCAAGTACAGTGTATTGGACTGAAGAGGATCTACTCTTCTTGTCAGGTTCCTAAGCAGACTTGAACTAGATATGGCCGTGTGTGTAAGAAGCACAGTTTTTTTGTTCTGAGCAAGCTCACTGTTCGGAAAACATAGGAAACACAGTAGAGTAGAAGAGTGCTCTTTTCTGAAAAGCAGAGTGTGTTTCTTGGAAGTCGAGCTAGCGTTTGTTTCCCAGTCCTAAATGGAGTTGAGTCACATGCAGTTTTTTGACCAACGAGCAAGAGTTGTTTTCTGGTAAGACAAGTCACTATTGTGCTCCAATTGCCATAGACAGTGCAAATAGCACTCACGTCTGTTCCCCGCAAGTACAGTGTATTGGACTGAAGAGGAGCTAGTGTTCTTGTCAGTTTCCTAAGCAGAGTTGAACTAGATATGGCCCGTGTGTAGGAAGCACAGTTGTTTTGTTCTGAGCAAGCTCACTGTTCGGACCCCATAGGAAACACAGTAGAGTAGAAGAGTGCTCTTTTCTCAAAAGCAGAGTGTGTTTCATGTAAGGCGAGCTAGCATTTGTTTCCCAGTCCTAAATGGAGTTGAATCACATGCAGTTTCTGGTCCTACGAGCAAGAGTTGTTTTCTGGTAAGGAAAGTCACTATTGCGCTCCCATTGCCATACACAGTGCAAATAGCACTCGCGTCTGTTCCCAGCAAGTACAGTCTATCGGACTGAAGAGGAGCTACTGTTCTTGTCAGTTTCCTAAGCAGAGTTGAACTAGATATGGCCCGTGTGTAGGAAGCACAGTTCTTTTGTTCTGAGCAAGCTCACTGTTCTGGCTCTATAGGAAACACAGTAGAGTAGAAGAGTGCTCTTTTCTCTAAAGCAGAGTGTGTTTTTGTAAGGCGAGCTAGCATTTGTTTCCCAGTCCTAAATGGAGTGGAATCACATGCAGTTTCTGGTCCTACGAGCAAGAGTTGTTTTCTGGTAAGGAAAGTAACTATTGCGCTCCCCTTGCCATACATAGTGCAAATAGCTCTCGCGTCTGTTCCCAGCAAGTACAGTGTATCGGACTGAAGAGGAGCTACTGTTCTTGTCAGTTTCCTAAGCAGAGTTGAACTAGATATGGCCCGTGTGTGTAGGAAGCACAGTTCTTTTGTTCTGAGCAAGCTCACTGTTCAGACCCCATAGGAAACACAGTAGAGGAGAAGAGTGCTCTTTACTCAAAAGCAGAGTGTGTTTCTTGTAAGGCGAGCTAGTGTTTGTTTCCCAGTCCTAAATGGATTTGAGTCACATGCAGTTTCTGGTCCTAAGAACAAGAGTTGTTTTCTGTAAAGGAAAGTCACTATTGTGCACCCATTGCCTTACACAAGGCAAATAGCACTCGCGTCTTTTCCCAGCAAGTACAGTGTATTGGACTGAATAATGTTACTGTTCTTGTCAGTTTCCTAAGTAGAGTTGAACTAGATATGGCCCGTGTGTGTAGGAAGCACAGTTCTTTTGTTCTGAGCAAGCTCACTGTTCTGGCCCTATAGGAAACACAGCAGAGTAGAAGAGTGCTCTTTTCTCAAAAGCAGAGTGTGTTTCTTGTAAGGCGAGATAGCGTTTGTTTCCCAGTCCTAAATGGAGTTGACTCACATGCAGGTTTTTGTCCTACGAGCAAGACTTGTTTTCTGGTAGGGCGAGTCACTATTGTGCTCCAATTGCCATACTCAGTGCAAATAGCACTCGCGTCTGTTCCCTGCAAGTACAGTGTATCGGACTGAAGAGGAGCTACTGTTCTTGTCAGTTTCCTAAGCAGAGTTGAACTAGATATGGCCCGTGTGTAGGAAGCACTGTTCTTTATTCTGAGTAAGCTCACTGTTCTGGCCCTATAGGAAACACAGTAGAGTAGAAGTGTGCTCTTTTCTCTAAAGCAGAGTGTGTTTCTGTAAGGTGAGCTAGCTTTTGTTTCCCAGTCCTAAATGGAGTTGAATCACATGCAGTTTCTGGTCCTACGATCAAGAGTTGTTTTATGGTAAGAAGAGTCACTATTGTGCTGCCATTGCCATACACAGGACAAATAGCACTGTCGTCTGTTCCCAGCACGTACAGTGTATTGGACTGAAGAGGATCTACTGTTATTGTCAGGTTCCTAAGCAGAATTGAACTAGATATGGCCATGTGTGTAGGAAGCACAGTTCTTTTGTTCTGAGCAAGCTCACTGTTCGGACACCATAGGAAACACAGTAGAGTAGAAGAGTGCTCTTTTCTCAAAAGCAGAGTGTGTTTTTGTAAGGCGAGCTAGCGTTTGTTTCCTAGTCCTAAATGGAGTTGAATCACATGCAGTTTCTGGTCCTACGAACAAGAGTTGTTTTCTGGTAAGGAAAGTCACTATTGCGCTCCCATTACCCTACACAAGGCAAATAGCACTCGCGTCTTTTCCCAGCAAGTACAGTGTATTGGCGTGAATAGGAGCTACTGTTGTTGTAAGTTTCCTAAGCAGAGTTGAACTAGATATGGTCCGTATGTGTAGGAAGCACAGTTCTTTTGTTCTGAGCAAGCTCACTGTTTGGATCCCATAGGAAACACAGTAGAGTAAAAGAGTGCTCTTTTCTCTAAAGCAGAGTGTGTTTTTGTAAGGCGAGCTAGCATTTGTTTCCCAGTCCTAAATGGAGTGGAATCACATGCAGTTTGTGGTCCTACGAGCAAGAGTTGTTTTCTGGTAAGGAAAGTCACTATTGCGCTCCCATTGCCATACTCAGTGCAAATAGCCCTCCTGTCTGTTCCCAACAAGTACAGTGTATTGGACTGAAGAGAAGTTACTGTTCTTCTCAGTTTCCTAAGCAGAGTTGAACTAGATATGGTCCGTGTGTGTAGGAAGCACAGTTCTTTTTTTCTGAGCAAGCTCTCTGTTCTGGCCCTATAGGAAACACAGTAGAGTAGAAGAGTGCTCTTTTCTCAAAAGCAGAGTGTGTTTCTTGGAAAGCGAGCTAGAGTTTGTTTCCCAGTCGTAAATGGAGATGAATCACATGCAGTTTCTGGTCCTACGAGCAAGAGTTGTTTTCTGGTAAGAAGAGTCACTATTGTGCTGCCATTGACATACACAGAACAAATAGCACTCGCATCTGTTCCCAGCAAGTACAGTGTATTGGACTGAAGAGGATCTACTGTTCTTGTCAGGTTCCTAAGCAGACTTGAACTAGATATGGCCGTGTGTGTAAGAAGCACAGTTTTTTTGTTCTGAGCAAGCTCACTGTTCGGAACACATAGGAAACACAGTAGAGTAGAAGAGTGCTCTTTTCTGAAAAGCAGAGTGTGTTTCTTGGAAGTCGAGCTAGCGTTTGTTTCCCAGTCCTAAATGGAGTTGAGTCACATGCAGTATTTTGACCAACGAGCAAGAGTTGTTTTCTGGTAAGACAAGTCACTATTGTGCTCCAATTGCCATACACAGTGCAAATAGCACTCACGTCTGTTCCCCGCAAGTACAGTGTATTGGACTGAAGAGGAGCTAGTGTTCTTGTCAGTTTCCTAAGCAGAGTTGAACTAGATATGGCCCGTGTGTAGGAAGCACAGTTGTTTTGTTCTGAGCAAGCTCTCTGTTCGGACCCCATAGGAAACACAGTAGAGTAGAAGAGTGCTCTTTTCTCAAAAGCAGAGTGTGTTTCATGTAAGGCGAGCTAGCATTTGTTTCCCAGTCCTAAATGGAGTTGAATCACATGCAGTTTCTGGTCCTACGAGCAAGAGTTGTTTTCTGGTAAGGAAAGTCACTATTGTGCTCCCATTGCCATACACAGTGCAAATAGCACTCGCGTCTGTTCCCAGCAAGTACAGTCTATCGGACTGAAGAGGAGCTACTGTTCTTGTCAGTTTCCTAAGCAGAGTTGAACTAGATATGGCCCGTGTGTAGGAAGCACAGTTCTTTTGTTCTGAGCAAGCTCACTGTTCTGGCCATATAGGAAACACAGTAGAGTAGAAGAGTGCTCTTTTCTCTAAAGCAGAGTGTGTTTTTGTAAGGCGAGCTAGCATTTGTTTCCCAGTCCTAAATGGAGTGGAATCACATGCAGTTTCTGGTCCTACGAGCAAGAGTTGTTTTCTGGTAAGGAAAGTCACTATTGCGCTCCCCTTGCCATACATAGTGCAAATAGCTCTCGCGTCTGTTCCCAGCAAGTACAGTGTATCAGACTGAAGAGGAGCTACTGTTCTTGTCAGTTTCCTAAGCAGAGTTGAACTAGATATGGCCCGTGTGTGTAGGAAGCACAGTTCTTTTGTTCTGAGCAAGCTCACTGTTCAGACCCCATAGGAAACACAGTAGAGGAGAAGAGTGCTCTTTACTCAAAAGCAGAGTGTGTTTCTTGTAAGGCGAGCTAGTGTTTGTTTCCCAGTCCTAAATGGATTTGAGTCACATGCAGTTTCTGGTCCTAAGAACAAGAGTTGTTTTCTGGAAAGGAAAGTCACTATTGCGCACCCATTGCCTTACACAAGGCAAATAGCACTCGCGTCTTTTCCCAGCAAGTACAGTGTATTGGACTGAATAGGAGTTACTGTTCTTGTCAGTTTCCTAAGTAGAGTTGAACTAGATATGGCCCGTGTGTGTAGGAAGCACAGTTCTTTTGTTCTGAGCAAGCTCACTGTTCTGGTCCTATAGGAAACACAGCAGAGTAGAAGAGTACTCTTTTCTCAAAAGCAGAGTGTGTTTCTTGTAAGGCGAGATAGCGTTTGTTTCCCAGTCCTAAATGGAGTTGACTCACATGCAGGTTTTTGTCCTACGAGCAAGAGTTGTTTTCTGGTAGGGCGAGTCACTATTGTGCTCCAATTGCCATACTCAGTGCAAATAGCACTCGCGTCTGTTCCCTGCAAGTACAGTGTATCGGACTGAAGAGGAGCTACTGTTCTTGTCAGTTTCCTAAGCAGAGTTGAACTAGATATGGCCCGTGTGTAGGAAGCACTGTTCTTTATTCTGAGTAAGCTCACTGTTCTGGCCCTATAGGAAACACAGTAGAGTAGAAGAGTGCTCTTTTCTCTAAAGCAGAGTGTGTTTCTGTAAGGTGAGCTAGCTTTTGTTTCCCAGTCCTAAATGGAGTTGAATCACATGCAGTTTCTGGTCCTACGATCATGAGTTGTTTTATGGTAAGAAGAGTCACTATTGTGCTGCCATTGCCATACACAGGACAAATAGCACTGTCGTCTGTTCCCAGCACGTACAGTGTATTGGACTGAAGAGGATCTACTGTTATTGTCAGGTTCCTAAGCAGAATTGAACTAGATATGGCCATGTGTGTAGGAAGCACAGTTCTTTTGTTCTGAGCAAGCTCACTGTTCGGACACCATAGGAAACACAGTAGAGTAGAAGAGTGCTCTTTTCTCAAAAGCAGAGTGTGTTTTTGTAAGGCGAGCTAGCGTTTGTTTCCTAGTCCTAAATGGAGTTGAATCACATGCAGTTTCTGGTCCTACGAGCAAGAGTTGTTTTCTGGTAAGGAAAGTCACTATTGCGCTCCCATTACCCTACACAAGGCAAATAGCACTCGCGTCCATTCGCAGCAAGTACAGTGTATTGGAGTGAATAGGAGCTACTGTTCTTGTAAGTTTCCTAAGCAGAGTTGAACTAGATATGATCCGTATGTGTAGGAAGCACAGTTCTTTTGTTCTGAGCAAGCTCACTGTTTGGATCCCATAGGAAACACAGTAGAGTAAAAGAGTGCTCTTTTCTCTAAAGCAGAGTGTGTTTTTGTAAGGCGAGCTAGCATTTGTTTCCCAGTCCTAAATGGAGTGGAATCACATGCAGTTTGTGGTCCTACGAGCAAGAGTTGTTTTCTGGTAAGGAAAGTCACTATTGCGCTCCCATTGCCATACTCAGTGCAAATAGCCCTCCCGTCTGTTCCCAACAAGTACAGTGTATTGGACTGAAGAGAAGTTACTGTTCTTCTCAGTTTCCTAAGCAGAGTTGAACTAGATATGGTCCGTGTGTGTAGGAAGCACAGTTCTTTTTTTCTGAGCAAGCTCTCTGTTCTGGCCCTATAGGAAACACAGAAGAGTAGAAGAGTGTTCTTTTCTCAAAAGCAGAGTGTGTTTCTTGGAAAGCGAGCTAGAGTTTGTTTCCCAGTCCTAAATGGAGATGAATCACATGCAGTTTCTGGTCCTACGAGCAAGAGTTGTTTTCTGGTAAGAAGAGTCACTATTGTGCTGCAATTGACATACACAGAACAAATAGCACTCGCATCTGTTCCCAGCAAGTACAGTGTATTGGACTGAAGAGGATCTACTGTTCTTGTCAGGTTCCTAAGCAGACTTGAACTAGATATGGCCGTGTGTGTAAGAAGCACAGTTTTTTTGTTCTGAGCAAGCTCACTGTTCGGAAAACATAGGAAACACAGTAGAGTAGAAGAGTGCTCTTTTCTGAAAAGCAGAGTGTGTTTCTTGGAAGTCGAGCTAGCGTTTGTTTCCCAGTCCTAAATGGAGTTGAGTCACATGCAGTTTTTTGACCAACGAGCAAGAGTTGTTTTCTGGTAAGACAAGTCACTATTGTGCTCCAATTGCCATAGACAGTGCAAATAGCACTCACGTCTGTTCCCCGCAAGTACAGTGTATTGGACTGAAGAGGAGCTAGTGTTCTTGTCAGTTTCCTAAGCAGAGTTGAACTAGATATGGCCCGTGTGTAGGAAGCACAGTTGTTTTGTTCTGAGCAAGCTCACTGTTCGGACCCCATAGGAAACACAGTAGAGTAGAAGAGTGCTCTTTTCTCAAAAGCAGAGTGTGTTTCATGTAAGGCGAGCTAGCATTTGTTTCCCAGTCCTAAATGGAGTTGAATCACATGCAGTTTCTGGTCCTACGAGCAAGAGTTGTTTTCTGGTAAGGAAAGTCACTCTTGCGCTCCCATTGCCATACACAGTGCAAATAGCACTCGCGTCTGTTCCCAGCAAGTACAGTCTATCGGACTGAAGAGGAGCTACTGTTCTTGTCAGTTTCCTAAGCAGAGTTGAACTAGATATGGCCCGTGTGTAGGAAGCACAGTTCTTTTGTTCTGAGCAAGCTCACTGTTCTGGCCCTATAGGAAACACAGTAGAGTAGAAGAGTGCTCTTTTCTCTAAAGCAGAGTGTGTTTTTGTAAGGCGAGCTAGCATTTGTTTCCCAGTCCTAAATGGAGTGGAATCACATGCAGTTTCTGGTCCTACGAGCAAGAGTTGTTTTCTGGTAAGGAAAGTCACTATTGCGCTCCCCTTGCCATACATAGTGCAAATAGCTCTCGCGTCTGTTCCCAGCAAGTACAGTGTATCGGACTGAAGAGGAGCTACTGTTCTTGTCACTTTCCTAAGCAGAGTTGAACTAGATATGGCCCGTGTGTGTAGGAAGCACAGTTCTTTTGTTCTGAGCAAGCTCACTGTTCAGACCCCATAGGAAACACAGTAGAGGAGAAGAGTGCTCTTTACTCAAAAGCAGAGTGTGTTTCTTGTAAGGCGAGCTAGTGTTTGTTTCCCAGTCCTAAATGGATTTGAGTCACATGCAGTTTCTGGTCCTAAGAACAAGAGTTGTTTTCTGGAAAGGAAAGTCACTATTGTGCACCCATTGCCTTACACAAGGCAAATAGCACTCGCGTCTTTTCCCAGCAAGTACAGTGTATTGGACTGAATAATGTTACTGTTCTTGTCAGTTTCCTAAGTAGAGTTGAACTAGATATGGCCCGTGTGTGTAGGAAGCACAGTTCTTTTGTTCTGAGCAAGCTCACTGTTCTGGCCCTATAGGAAACACAGCAGAGTAGAAGAGTGCTCTTTTCTCAAAAGCAGAGTGTGTTTCTTGTAAGGCAAGCTAGCGTTTGTTTCCCAGTCCTAAATGGAGTTGACTCACATGCAGGTTTTTGTCCTACGAGCAAGACTTGTTTTCTGGTAGGGCGAGTCACTATTGTGCTCCAATTGCCATACTCAGTGCAAATAGCACTCGCGTCTGTTCCCTGCAAGTACAGTGTATCGGACTGAAGAGGAGCTACTGTTCTTGTCAGTTTCCTAAGCAGAGTTGAACTAGATATGGCCCGTGTGTAGGAAGCACTGTTCTTTATTCTGAGTAAGCTCACTGTTCTGGCCCTATAGGAAACACAGTAGAGTAGAAGTGTGCTCTTTTCTCTAAAGCAGAGTGTGTTTCTGTAAGGTGAGCTAGCTTTTGTTTCTCAGTCCTAAATGGAGTTGAATCACATGCAGTTTCTGGTCCTACAATCATGAGTTGTTTTATGGTAAGAAGAGTCACTATTGTGCTGCCATTGCCATACACAGGACAAATAGCACTGTCGTCTGTTCCCAGCACGTACAGTGTATTGGACTGAAGAGGATCTACTGTTATTGTCAGGTTCCTAAGCAGAATTGAACTAGATATGGCCATGTGTGTAGGAAGCACAGTTCTTTTGTTCTGAGCAAGCTCACTGTTCGGACACCATAGGAAACACAGTAGACTAGAAGAGTGCTCTTTTCTCAAAAGCAGAGTGTGTTTTTGTAAGGCGAGCTAGCGTTTGTTTCCTAGTCCTAAATGGAGTTGAATCACATGCAGTTTCTGGTCCTACGAGCAAGAGTTGTTTTCTGGTAAGGAAAGTCACTATTGCGCTCCCATTACCCTACACAAGGCAAATAGCACTCGCGTCTTTTCCCAGCAAGTACAGTGTATTGGCGTGAATAGGAGCTACTGTTCTTGTAAGTTTCCTAAGCAGAGTTGAACTAGATATGGTCCGTATGTGTAGGAAGCACAGTTCTTTTGTTCTGAGCAAGCTCACTGTTTGGATCCCATAGGAAACACAGTAGAGTAAAAGAGTGCTCTTTTCTCTAAAGCAGAGTGTGTTTTTGTAAGGCGAGCTAGCATTTGTTTCCCAGTCCTAAATGGAGTGGAATCACATGCAGTTTGTGGTCCTACGAGCAAGAGTTGTTTTCTGGTAAGGAAAGTCACTATTGCGCTCCCATTGCCATACTCAGTGCAAATAGCCCTCCCGTCTGTTCCCAACAAGTACAGTGTATTGGACTGAAGAGAAGTTACTGTTCTTCTCAGTTTCCTAAGCAGAGTTGAACTAGATATGGTCCGTGTGTGTAGGAAGCACAGTTCTTTTTTTCTGAGCAAGCTCTCTGTTCTGGCCCTATAGGAAACACAGTAGAGTAGAAGAGTGCTCTTTTCTCAAAAGCAGAGTGTGTTTCTTGGAAAGCGAGCTAGAGTTTGTTTCCCAGTCCTAAATGGAGATGAATCACATGCAGTTTCTGGTCCTACGAGCAAGAGTTGTTTTCTGGTAAGAAGAGTCACTATTGTGCTGCCATTGACATACACAGAACAAATAGCACTCGCATCTGTTCCCAGCAAGTACAGTGTATTGGACTGAAGAGGATCTACTGTTCTTGTCAGGTTCCTAAGCAGACTTGAACTAGATATGGCCGTGTGTGTAAGAAGCACAGTTTTTTTGTTCTGAGCAAGCTCACTGTTCGGAACACATAGGAAACACAGTAGAGTAGAAGAGTGCTCTTTTCTGAAAAGCAGAGTGTGTTTCTTGGAAGTTGAGCTAGCGTTTGTTTCCCAGTCCTAAATGGAGTTGAGTCACATGCAGTATTTTGACCAACGAGCAAGAGTTGTTTTCTGGTAAGACAAGTCACTATTGTGCTCCAATTGCCATACACAGTGCAAATAGCACTCACGTCTGTTCCCCGCAAGTACAGTGTATTGGACTGAAGAGGAGCTAGTGTTCTTGTCAGTTTCCTAAGCAGAGTTGAACTAGATATGGCCCGTGTGTAGGAAGCACAGTTGTTTTGTTCTGAGCAAGCTCTCTGTTCGGACCCCATAGGAAACACAGTAGAGTAGAAGAGTGCTCTTTTCTCAAAAGCAGAGTGTGTTTCATGTAAGGCGAGCTAGCATTTGTTTCCCAGTCCTAAATGGAGTTGAATCACATGCAGTTTCTGGTCCTACGAGCAAGAGTTGTTTTCTGGTAAGGAAAGTCACTATTGTGCTCCCATTGCCATACACAGTGCAAATAGCACTCGCGTCTGTTCCCAGCAAGTACAGTCTATCGGACTGAAGAGGAGCTACTGTTCTTGTCAGTTTCCTAAGCAGAGTTGAACTAGATATGGCCCGTGTGTAGGAAGCACAGTTCTTTTGTTCTGAGCAAGCTCACTGTTCTGGCCCTATAGGAAACACAGTAGAGTAGAAGAGTGCTCTTTTCTCTAAAGCAGAGTGTGTTTTTGTAAGGCGAGCTAGCATTTGTTTCCCAGTCCTAAATGGAGTGAATCACATGCAGTTTCTGGTCCTACGAGCAAGAGTTGTTTTCTGGTAAGGAAAGTCACTATTGCGCTCCCCTTGCCATACATAGTGCAAATAGCTCTCGCGTCTGTTCCCAGCAAGTACAGTGTATCGGACTGAAGAGGAGCTACTGTTCTTGTCAGTTTCCTAAGCAGAGTTGAACTAGATACGGCCCGTGTGTGTAGGAAGCACAGTTCTTTTGTTCTGAGCAAGCTCACTGTTCAGACCCCATAGGAAACACAGTAGAGGAGAAGAGTGCTCTTTACTCAAAAGCAGAGTGTGTTTCTTGTAAGGCGAGCTAGTGTTTGTTTCCCAGTCCTAAATGGATTTGAGTCACATGCAGTTTCTGGTCCTAAGAACAAGAGTTGTTTTCTGGAAAGGAAAGTCACTATTGCGCACCCATTGCCTTACACAAGGCAAATAGCACTCGCGTCTTTTCCCAGCAAGTACAGTGTATTGGACTGAATAGGAGTTACTGTTCTTGTCAGTTTCCTAAGTAGAGTTGAACTAGATATGGCCCGTGTGTGTAGGAAGCACAGTTCTTTTGTTCTGAGCAAACTCACTGTTCTGGCCCTATAGGAAACACAGCAGAGTAGAAGAGTACTCTTTTCTCAAAAGCAGAGTGTGTTTCTTGTAAGGCGAGATAGCGTTTGTTTCCCAGTCCTAAATGGAGTTGACTCACATGCAGGTTTTTGTCCTACGAGCAAGAGTTGTTTTCTGGTAGGGCGAGTCACTATTGTGCTCCAATTGCCATACTCAGTGCAAATAGCACTCGCGTCTGTTCCCTGCAAGTACAGTGTATCGGACTGAAGAGGAGCTACTGTTCTTGTCAGTTTCCTAAGCAGAGTTGAACTAGATATGGCCCGTGTGTAGGAAGCACTGTTCTTTATTCTGAGTAAGCTCACTGTTCTGGCCCTATAGGAAACACAGTAGAGTAGAAGAGTGCTCTTTTCTCTAAAGCAGAGTGTGTTTCTGTAAGGTGAGCTAGCTTTTGTTTCCCAGTCCTAAATGGATTTGAATCACATGCAGTTTCTGGTCCTACGATCAAGAGTTGTTTTATGGTAAGAAGAGTCACTATTGTGCTGCCATTGCCATACACAGGACAAATAGCACTGTCGTCTGTTCCCAGCACGTACAGTGTATTGGACTGAAGAGGATCTACTGTTATTGTCAGGTTCCTAAGCAGAATTGAACTAGATATGGCCATGTGTGTAGGAAGCACAGTTCTTTTGTTCTGAGCAAGCTCACTGTTCGGACACCATAGGAAACACAGTAGAGTAGAAGAGTGCTCTTTTCTCAAAAGCAGAGTGTGTTTTTGTAAGGCGAGCTAGCGTTTGTTTCCTAGTCCTAAATGGAGTTGAATCACATGCAGTTTCTGGTCCTACGAGCAAGAGTTGTTTTCTGGTAAGGAAAGTCACTATTGCGCTCCCATTACCCTACACAAGGCAAATAGCACTCGCGTCCATTCGCAGCAAGTACAGTGTATTGGAGTGAATAGGAGCTACTGTTCTTGTAAGTTTCCTAAGCAGAGTTGAACTAGATATGGTCCGTATGTGTAGGAAGCACAGTTCTTTTGTTCTGAGCAAGCTCACTGTTTGGATCCCATAGGAAACACAGTAGAGTAAAAGAGTGCTCTTTTCTCTAAAGCAGAGTGTGTTTTTGTAATGCGAGCTAGCATTTGTTTCCCAGTCCTAAATGGAGTGGAATCACATGCAGTTTGTGGTCCTACGAGCAAGAGTTGTTTTCTGGTAAGGAAAGTCACTATTGCGCTCCCATTGCCATACTCAGTGCAAATAGCCCTCCCGTCTGTTCCCAACAAGTACAGTGTATTGGACTGAAGAGAAGTTACTGTTCTTCTCAGTTTCCTAAGCAGAGTTGAACTAGATATGGTCCGTGTGTGTAGGAAGCACAGTTCTTTTTTTCTGAGCAAGCTCTCTGTTCTGGCCCTATAGGAAACACAGTAGAGTAGAAGAGTGCTCTTTTCTCAAAAGCAGAGTGTGTTTCTTGGAAAGCGAGCTAGAGTTTGTTTCCCAGTCGTAAATGGAGATGAATCACATGCAGTTTCTGGTCCTACGAGCAAGAGTTGTTTTCTGGTAAGAAGAGTCACTATTGTGCTGCCATTGACATACACAGAACAAATAGCACTCGCATCTGTTCCCAGCAAGTACAGTGTATTGGACTGAAGAGGATCTACTGTTCTTGTCAGGTTCCTAAGCAGACTTGAACTAGATATGGCCGTGTGTGTAAGAAGCACAGTTTTTTTGTTCTGAGCAAGCTCACTGTTCGGAAAACATAGGAAACACAGTAGAGTAGAAGAGTGCTCTTTTCTGAAAAGCAGAGTGTGTTTCTTGGAAGTCGAGCTAGCGTTTGTTTCCCAGTCCTAAATGGAGTTGAGTCACATGCAGTTTTTTGACCAACGAGCAAGAGTTGTTTTCTGGTAAGACAAGTCACTATTGTGCTCCAATTGCCATAGACAGTGCAAATAGCACTCACGTCTGTTCCCCGCAAGTACAGTGTATTGGACTGAAGAGGAGCTAGTGTTCTTGTCAGTTTCCTAAGCAGAGTTGAACTAGATATGGCCCGTGTGTAGGAAGCACAGTTGTTTTGTTCTGAGCAAGCTCACTGTTCGGACCCCATAGGAAACACAGTAGAGTAGAGAGTGCTCTTTTCTCAAAAGCAGAGTGTGTTTCATGTAAGGCGAGCTAGCATTTGTTTCCCAGTCCTAAATGGAGTTGAATCACATGCAGTTTCTGGTCCTACGAGCAAGAGTTGTTTTCTGGTAAGGAAAGTCACTATTGCGCTCCCATTGCCATACACAGTGCAAATAGCACTCGCGTCTGTTCCCAGCAAGTACAGTCTATCGGACTGAAGAGGAGCTACTGTTCTTGTCAGTTTCCTAAGCAGAGTTGAACTAGATATGGCCCGTGTGTAGGAAGCACAGTTCTTTTGTTCTGAGCAAGCTCACTGTTCTGGCCCTATAGGAAACACAGTAGAGTAGAAGAGTGCTCTTTTCTCTAAAGCAGAGTGTGTTTTTGTAAGGCGAGCTAGCATTTGTTTCCCAGTCCTAAATGGAGTGGAATCACATGCAGTTTCTGGTCCTACGAGCAAGAGTTGTTTTCTGGTAAGGAAAGTCACTATTGCGCTCCCCTTGCCATACATAGTGCAAATAGCTCTCGCGTCTGTTCCCAGCAAGTACAGTGTATCGGACTGAAGAGGAGCTACTGTTCTTGTCACTTTCCTAAGCAGAGTTGAACTAGATATGGCCCGTGTGTGTAGGAAGCACAGTTCTTTTGTTCTGAGCAAGCTCACTGTTCAGACCCCATAGGAAACACAGTAGAGGAGAAGAGTGCTCTTTACTCAAAAGCAGAGTGTGTTTCTTGTAAGGCGAGCTAGTGTTTGTTTCCCAGTCCTAAATGGATTTGAGTCACATGCAGTTTCTGGTCCTAAGAACAAGAGTTGTTTTCTGGAAAGGAAAGTCACTATTGTGCACCCATTGCCTTACACAAGGCAAATAGCACTCGCGTCTTTTCCCAGCAAGTACAGTGTATTGGACTGAATAATGTTACTGTTCTTGTCAGTTTCCTAAGTAGAGTTGAACTAGATATGGCCCGTGTGTGTAGGAAGCACAGTTCTTTTGTTCTGAGCAAGCTCACTGTTCTGGCCCTAAAGGAAACACAGCAGAGTAGAAGAGTGCTCTTTTCTCAAAAGCAGAGTGTGTTTCTTGTAAGGCGAGCTAGCGTTTGTTTCCCAGTCCTAAATGGAGTTGACTCACATGCAGGTTTTTGTCCTACGAGCAAGACTTGTTTTCTGGTAGGGCGAGTCACTATTGTGCTCCAATTGCCATACTCAGTGCAAATAGCACTCGCGTCTGTTCCCTGCAAGTACAGTGTATCGGACTGAAGAGGAGCTACTGTTCTTGTCAGTTTCCTAAGCAGAGTTGAACTAGATATGGCCCGTGTGTAGGAAGCACTGTTCTTTATTCTGAGTAAGCTCACTGTTCTGGCCCTATAGGAAACACAGTAGAGTAGAAGTGTGCTCTTTTCTCTAAAGCAGAGTGTGTTTCTGTAAGGTGAGCTAGCTTTTGTTTCCCAGTCCTAAATGGAGTTGAATCACATGCAGTTTCTGGTCCTACGATCAAGAGTTGTTTTATGGTAAGAAGAGTCACTATTGTGCTGCCATTGCCATACACAGGACAAATAGCACTGTCGTCTGTTCCCAGCACGTACAGTGTATTGGCGTGAATAGGAGCTACTGTTCTTGTAAGTTTCCTAAGCAGAGTTGAACTAGATATGGTCCGTATGTGTAGGAAGCACAGTTCTTTTGTTCTGAGCAAGCTCACTGTTTGGATCCCATAGGAAACACAGTAGAGTAAAAGAGTGCTCTTTTCTCTAAAGCAGAGTGTGTTTTTGTAAGGCGAGCTAGCATTTGTTTCCCAGTCCTAAATGGAGTGGAATCACATGCAGTTTGTGGTCCTACGAGCAAGAGTTGTTTTCTGGTAAGGAAAGTCACTATTGTGCTCCCATTGCCATACTCAGTGCAAATAGCCCTCCCGTCTGTTCCCAACAAGTACAGTGTATTGGACTGAAGAGAAGTTACTGTTCTTCTCAGTTTCCTAAGCAGAGTTGAACTAGATATGGTCCGTGTGTGTAGGAAGCACAGTTCTTTTTTTCTGAGCAAGCTCTCTGTTCTGGCCCTATAGGAAACACAGTAGAGTAGAAGAGTGCTCTTTTCTCAAAAGCAGAGTGTGTTTCTTGGAAAGCGAGCTAGAGTTTGTTTCCCAGTCGTAAATGGAGATGAATCACATGCAGTTTCTGGTCCTACGAGCAAGAGTTGTTTTCTGGTAAGAAGAGTCACTATTGTGCTGCCATTGACATACACAGAACAAATAGCACTCGCATCTGTTCCCAGCAAGTACAGTGTATTGGACTGAAGAGGATCTACTGTTCTTGTCAGGTTCCTAAGCAGACTTGAACTAGATATGGCCGTGTGTGTAAGAAGCACAGTTTTTTTGTTCTGAGCAAGCTCACTGTTCGGAACACATAGGAAACACAGTAGAGTAGAAGAGTGCTCTTTTCTGAAAAGCAGAGTGTGTTTCTTGGAAGTCGAGCTAGCGTTTGTTTCCCAGTCCTAAATGGAGTTGAGTCACATGCAGTATTTTGACCAACGAGCAAGAGTTGTTTTCTGGTAAGACAAGTCACTATTGTGCTCCATTTGCCATACACAGTGCAAATAGCACTCACGTCTGTTCCCCGCAAGTACAGTGTATTGGACTGAAGAGGAGCTAGTGTTCTTGTCAGTTTCCTAAGCAGAGTTGAACTAGATATGGCCCGTGTGTAGGAAGCACAGTTGTTTTGTTCTGAGCAAGCTCTCTGTTCGGACCCCATAGGAAACACAGTAGAGTAGAAGAGTGCTCTTTTCTCAAAAGCAGAGTGTGTTTCATGTAAGGCGAGCTAGCATTTGTTTCCCAGTCCTAAATGGAGTTGAATCACATGCAGTTTCTGGTCCTACGAGCAAGAGTTGTTTTCTGGTAAGGAAAGTCACTATTGTGCTCCCATTGCCATACACAGTGCAAATAGCACTCGCGTCTGTTCCCAGCAAGTACAGTCTATCGGACTGAAGAGGAGCTACTGTTCTTGTCAGTTTCCTAAGCAGAGTTGAACTAGATATGGCCCGTGTGTAGGAAGCACAGTTCTTTTGTTCTGAGCAAGCTCACTGTTCTGGCCCTATAGGAAACACAGTAGAGTAGAAGAGTGCTCTTTTCTCTAAAGCAGAGTGTGTTTTTGTAGGGCGAGCTAGCATTTGTTTCCCAGTCCTAAATGGAGTGGAATCACATGCAGTTTCTGGTCCTACGAGCAAGAGTTGTTTTCTGGTAAGGAAAGTCACTATTGCGCTCCCCTTGCCATACATAGTGCAAATAGCTCTCGCGTCTGTTCCCAGCAAGTACAGTGTATCAGACTGAAGAGGAGCTACTGTTCTTGTCAGTTTCCTAAGCAGAGTTGAACTAGATATGGCCCGTGTGTGTAGGAAGCACAGTTCTTTTGTTCTGAGCAAGCTCACTGTTCAGACCCCATAGGAAACACAGTAGAGGAGAAGAGTGCTCTTTACTCAAAAGCAGAGTGTGTTTCTTGTAAGGCGAGCTAGTGTTTGTTTCCCAGTCCTAAATGGATTTGAGTCACATGCAGTTTCTGGTCCTAAGAACAAGAGTTGTTTTCTGGAAAGGAAAGTCACTATTGCGCACCCATTGCCTTACACAAGGCAAATAGCACTCGCGTCTTTTCCCAGCAAGTACAGTGTATTGGACTGAATAGGAGTTACTGTTCTTGTCAGTTTCCTAAGTAGAGTTGAACTAGATATGGCCCGTGTGTGTAGGAAGCACAGTTCTTTTGTTCTGAGCAAGCTCACTGTTCTGGTCCTATAGGAAACACAGCAGAGTAGAAGAGTACTCTTTTCTCAAAAGCAGAGTGTGTTTCTTGTAAGGCGAGATAGCGTTTGTTTCCCAGTCCTAAATGGAGTTGACTCACATGCAGGTTTTTGTCCTACGAGCAAGAGTTGTTTTCTGGTAGGGCGAGTCACTATTGTGCTCCAATTGCCATACTCAGTGCAAATAGCACTCGCGTCTGTTCCCTGCAAGTACAGTGTATCGGACTGAAGAGGAGCTACTGTTCTTGTCAGTTTCCTAAGCAGAGTTGAACTAGATATGGCCCGTGTGTAGGAAGCACTGTTCTTTATTCTGAGTAAGCTCACTGTTCTGGCCCTATAGGAAACACAGTAGAGTAGAAGAGTGCTCTTTTCTCTAAAGCAGAGTGTGTTTCTGTAAGGTGAGCTAGCTTTTGTTTCCCAGTCCTAAATGGAGTTGAATCACATGCAGTTTCTGGTCCTACGATCATGAGTTGTTTTATGGTAAGAAGAGTCACTATTGTGCTGCCATTGCCATACACAGGACAAATAGCACTGTCGTCTGTTGCCAGCACGTACAGTGTATTGGACTGAAGAGGATCTACTGTTATTGTCAGGTTCCTAAGCAGAATTGAACTAGATATGGCCATGTGTGTAGGAAGCACAGTTCTTTTGTTCTGAGCAAGCTCACTGTTCGGACACCATAGGAAACACAGTAGAGTAGAAGAGTGCTCTTTTCTCAAAAGCAGAGTGTGTTTTTGTAAGGCGAGCTAGCGTTTGTTTCCTAGTCCTAAATGGAGTTGAATCACATGCAGTTTCTGGTCCTACGAGCAAGAGTTGTTTTCTGGTAAGGAAAGTCACTATTGCGCTCCCATTACCCTACACAAGGCAAATAGCACTCGCGTCCATTCGCAGCAAGTACAGTGTATTGGAGTGAATAGGAGCTACTGTTCTTGTAAGTTTCCTAAGCAGAGTTGAACTAGATATGGTCCGTATGTGTAGGAAGCACAGTTCTTTTGTTCTGAGCAAGCTCACTGTTTGGATCCCATAGGAAACACAGTAGAGTAAAAGAGTGCTCTTTTCTCTAAAGCAGAGTGTGTTTTTGTAAGGCGAGCTAGCATTTGTTTCCCAGTCCTAAATGGAGTGGAATCACATGCAGTTTGTGGTCCTACGAGCAAGAGTTGTTTTCTGGTAAGGAAAGTCACTATTGCGCTCCCATTGCCATACTCAGTGCAAATAGCCCTCCCGTCTGTTCCCAACAAGTACAGTGTATTGGACTGAAGAGAAGTTACTGTTCTTCTCAGTTTCCTAAGCAGAGTTGAACTAGATATGGTCCGTGTGTGTAGGAAGCACAGTTCTTTTTTTCTGAGCAAGCTCTCTGTTCTGGCCCTATAGGAAACACAGTAGAGTAGAAGAGTGTTCTTTTCTCAAAAGCAGAGTGTGTTTCTTGGAAAGCGAGCTAGAGTTTGTTTCCCAGTCGTAAATGGAGATGAATCACATGCAGTTTCTGGTCCTACGAGCAAGAGTTGTTTTCTGGTAAGAAGAGTCACTATTGTGCTGCCATTGACATACACAGAACAAATAACACTCGCATCTGTTCCCAGCAAGTACAGTGTATTGGACTGAAGAGGATCTACTGTTCTTGTCAGGTTCCTAAGCAGACTTGAACTAGATATGGCCGTGTGTGTAAGAAGCACAGTTTTTTTGTTCTGAGCAAGCTCACTGTTCAGAAAACATAGGAAACACAGTAGAGTAGAAGAGTGCTCTTTTCTGAAAAGCAGAGTGTGTTTCTTGGAAGTCGAGCTAGCGTTTGTTTCCCAGTCCTAAATGGAGTTGAGTCACATGCAGTTTTTTGACCAACGAGCAAGAGTTGTTTTCTGGTAAGACAAGTCACTATTGTGCTCCAATTGCCATAGACAGTGCAAATAGCACTCACGTCTGTTCCCCGCAAGTACAGTGTATTGGACTGAAGAGGAGCTAGTGTTCTTGTCAGTTTCCTAAGCAGAGTTGAACTAGATATGGCCCGTGTGTAGGAAGCACAGTTGTTTTGTTCTGAGCAAGCTCACTGTTCGGACCCCATAGGAAACACAGTAGAGTAGAAGAGTGCTCTTTTCTCAAAAGCAGAGTGTGTTTCATGTAAGGCGAGCTAGCATTTGTTTCCCAGTCCTAAATGGAGTTGAATCACATGCAGTTTCTGGTCCTACGAGCAAGAGTTGTTTTCTGGTAAGGAAAGTCACTATTGCGCTCCCATTGCCATACACAGTGCAAATAGCACTCGCGTCTGTTCCCAGCAAGTACAGTCTATCGGACTGAAGAGGAGCTACTGTTCTTGTCAGTTTCCTAAGCAGAGTTGAACTAGATATGGCCCGTGTGTAGGAAGCACAGTTCTTTTGTTCTGAGCAAGCTCACTGTTCTGGCCCTATAGGAAACACAGTAGAGTAGAAGAGTGCTCTTTTCTCTAAAGCAGAGTGTGTTTTTGTAAGGCGAGCTAGCATTTGTTTCCCAGTCCTAAATGGAGTGGAATCACATGCAGTTTCTGGTCCTACGAGCAAGAGTTGTTTTCTGGTAAGGAAAGTCACTATTGCGCTCCCCTTGCCATACATAGTGCAAATAGCTCTCGCGTCTGTTCCCAGCAAGTACAGTGTATCGGACTGAAGAGGAGCTACTGTTCTTGTCACTTTCCTAAGCAGAGTTGAACTAGATATGGCCCGTGTGTGTAGGAAGCACAGTTCTTTTGTTCTGAGCAAGCTCACTGTTCAGACCCCATAGGAAACACAGTAGAGGAGAAGAGTGCTCTTTACTCAAAAGCAGAGTGTGTTTCTTGTAAGGCGAGCTAGTGTTTGTTTCCCAGTCCTAAATGGATTTGAGTCACATGCAGTTTCTGGTCCTAAGAACAAGAGTTGTTTTCTGGAAAGGAAAGTCACTATTGCGCACCCATTGCCTTACACAAGGCAAATAGCACTCGCGTCTTTTCCCAGCAAGTACAGTGTATTGGACTGAATAGGAGTTACTGTTCTTATCAGTTTCCTAAGTAGAGTTGAACTAGATATGGCCCGTGTGTGTAGGAAGCACAGTTCTTTTGTTCTGAGCAAGCTCACTGTTCTGGCCCTATAGGAAACACAGCAGAGTAGAAGAGTACTCTTTTCTCAAAAGCAGAGTGTGTTTCTTGTAAGGCGAGATAGCGTTTGTTTCCCAGTCCTAAATGGAGTTGACTCACATGCAGGTTTTTGTCCTACGAGCAAGAGTTGTTTTTTGGTAGGGCGAGTCACTATTGTGCTCCAATTGCCATACTCAGTGCAAATAGCACTCGCGTCTGTTCCCTGCAAGTACAGTGTATCGGACTGAAGAGGAGCTACTGTTCTTGTCAGTTTCCTAAGCAGAGTTGAACTAGATATGGCCCGTGTGTAGGAAGCACTGTTCTTTATTCTGAGTAAGCTCACTGTTCTGGCCCTATAGGAAACACAGTAGAGTAGAAGAGTGCTCTTTTCTCTAAAGCAGAGTGTGTTTCTGTAAGGTGAGCTAGCTTTTGTTTCCCAGTCCTAAATGGAGTTGAATCACATGCAGTTTCTGGTCCTACGATCAAGAGTTGTTTTATGGTAAGAAGAGTCACTATTGTGCTGCCATTGCCATACACAGGACAAATAGCACTGTCGTCTGTTCCCAGCACGTACAGTGTATTGGACTGAAGAGGATCTACTGTTATTGTCAGGTTCCTAAGCAGAATTGAACTAGATATGGCCATGTGTGTAGGAAGCACAGTTCTTTTGTTCTGAGCAAGCTCACTGTTCGGACACCATAGGAAACACAGTAGAGTAGAAGAGTGCTCTTTTCTCAAAAGCAGAGTGTGTTTTTGTAAGGCGAGCTAGCGTTTGTTTCCTAGTCCTAAATGGAGTTGAATCACATGCAGTTTCTGGTCTTACGAGCAAGAGTTGTTTTCTGGTAAGGAAAGTCACTATTGCGCTCCCATTACCCTACACAAGGCAAATAGCACTCGCGTCTTTTCCCATCAAGTACAGTGTATTGGAGTGAATAGGAGCTACTGTTCTTGTAAGTTTCCTAAGCAGAGTTGAACTAGATATGGTCCGTATGTGTAGGAAGCACAGTTCTTTTGTTCTGAGCAAGCTCACTGTTTGGATCCCATAGGAAACATAGTAGAGTAAAAGAGTGCTCTTTTCTCTAAAGCAGAGTGTGTTTTTGTAAGGCGAGCTAGCATTTGTTTCCCAGTCCTAAATGGAGTGGAATCACATGCAGTTTGTGGTCCTACAAGCAAGAGTTGTTTTCTGGTAAGGAAAGTCACTATTGCGCTCCCATTGCCATACTCAGTGCAAATAGCCCTCCCGTCTGTTCCCAACAAGTACAGTGTATTGGACTGAAGAGAAGTTACTGTTCTTCTCAGTTTCCTAAGCAGAGTTGAACTAGATATGGTCCGTGTGTGTAGGAAGCACAGTTCTTTTTTTCTGAGCAAGCTCTCTGTTCTGGCCCTATAGGAAACACAGTAGAGTAGAAGAGTGCTCTTTTCTCAAAAGCAGAGTGTGTTTCTTGGAAAGCGAGCTAGAGTTTGTTTCCCAGTCCTAAATGGAGATGAATCACATGCAGTTTCTGGTCCTACGAGCAAGAGTTGTTTTCTGGTAAGAAGAGTCTCTATTGTGCTGCCATTGACATACACAGAACAAATAGCACTCGCATTTGCTCCCAGCAAGTACAGTGTATTGGACTGAAGAGGATCTACTGTTCTTGTCAGGTTCCTAAGCAGACTTGAACTAGATATGGCCGTGTGTGTAAGAAGCACAGTTTTTTTGTTCTGAGCAAGCTCACTGTTCGGAACACATAGGAAACACAGTAGAGTAGAAGAGTGCTCTTTTCTGAAAAGCAGAGTGTGTTTCTTGGAAGTCGAGCTAGCGTTTGTTTCCCAGTCCTAAATGGAGTTGAGTCACATGCAGTTTTTTGACCAACGAGCAAGAGTTGTTTTCTGGTAAGACAAGTCACTATTGTGCTCCAATTGCCATAGACAGTGCAAATAGCACTCACGTCTGTTCCCCGCAAGTACAGTGTATTGGACTGAAGAGGAGCTACTGTTCTTGTCAGTTTCCTAAGCAGAGTTGAACTAGATATGGCCCGTGTGTGTAGGAAGCACAGTTCTTATGTTCTGAGCAAGGTCACTGTTCTGGCCCTATAGGAAACACAGTAGAGTAGAAGAGTGCTCTTTTCTCAAAAGCAGAGTGTGTTTCTTGTAAAGCGAGCTAGAGTTTGTTTCCCAGTCCTAAATGGTGTTGAATCACAAGCAGTTTCTGATCCTACGAGCAAGAGTTGTTTTCTGGTATGAAGAGTCACTATTGTGCTGCCATTGCCATACACAGGACAAACAGCACTGGTGTCTGTTCCCAGCAATTATAGTGTACTGGACTGAAGAGGATCTACTGTCCTTGTCAGGTTCCTAAGCAGAATTGAACTAGATATGGCTGTGTAGGAAGTATTGTTCTTTGTTCTGAGCAAGCTCACTGTTCTGGCCCTATAGGAAACACAGTAGAGTAGAAGAGTGCTCTTTACTCAAAAGCAGAGTGTCTTTCTTGTAAGGCGAGCTAGCGTTTGTTTCCCAGTCCTAAATGGAGTTGAGCCACATGCAGTTTTTTGTCCTACGAGCAAGAGTTGTTTTCTGGTAAGAAGAGTCACTATTGTGCTCCAATTGCCATACACAGTGCAAATAGCACTCGCGTCTGTTCCCCGCAAGTACAGTGTATTGGACGGAAGAGGAGATACTGTTCTTGTCAGTTTCCTAAGCAGAGTTGAACTAGATATGGCCCGTGTGTGTAGGAAGCACAGTTCTTTTGTTCTGAGCAAGCTCACTATTCGGACCCCATAGGAAACACAGTAGAGTAGAAGAGTGCTCTTTTCTCAAAAGCAAAGTGTGTTTCTTGTAAGGCGAGCTAGCGTTTGTTTCCCAGTCCTAAATGGAGTGGAATCACATGCAGTTTCTGGTCCTACGAGCAAGAGTTGTTTTCTGGTAAGAAGAGTCACTATTGCACTGCCATTGCCATACACAGGACAAATAGCACTGGCGTCTGTTCCAAGCAAGTACAGTGTATTGGACTGAAGAGGATCTAGTGTTCTTGTCAGTTTCCTAAGCAGAGCTGAACTAGATATGGCCGTGTGTGTAGGAAGCACAGTTTTTTTGTTCTGAGCAAGCTCACTGTTTGGAACACATAGGAAACACAGTAGAGTAGAAGAGTGCTCTTTTCTCAAAAGCAGAGTGTGTTTCTTGTAAGGCGAGCTAGCGTTTGTTTCCCAGTCCTAAATGGAGTTGAGTCACATGCAGTTTTTTGTACTATGAGAAAAAGTTGTTTTCTGGTAAGACAAGTCACTATTGTTCTCCAATTGCCATACACAGTGCAAATAGCACTCGCGTCTGTTCCCCGCAAGTACATTGTATCGGACTGAAGAGGAGCTACTGTTCTTGTCAGTTTCCTAAGCAGAGTTGAACGAGATATGGCCCGTGTGTAGGAAGCACAGTTCTTTTGTTCTGAGCAAGCTCACTGTTCTGGCCCTATAGGAAAAACAGCAGAGTAGAAGAGTGCTCTTTTCTCTAAAGCAGAGTGTGTTTCTTGCAAGGTGAGCTAGCTTTTGTTTCCCAGTCCTAAATGGAGTTGAATCACATGCAGTTTCTGGTCCTACGAGCAAGAGTTGTTTTCTGGTAAGAAGAGTCACTATTGTGCTGCCATTGCCATACACAGGACAAATAGCACTGGCGTCTGTTCCCAGCAAGTACAGTGTATTGGACTGAAGAGGATCTACTGTTCTTGTCAGGTTCCTAAGCAGAATTGAACTAGATATGGCCGTGTGTGTAGGAAGCACAGTTCTTTTGTTCTGAGCAGCTCACTGTTCGAACCCCATAGGAAACACAGTAGAGTAGAAGAGTGCTCTTTTCTCAAAAGCAGAGTGTGTTTCTTGTAAGGCGAGCTTGCATTTGTTTCCCAGTCCTAAATGGAGTTGAGTCACATGCAGTGTTTTGTCCTACGAGAAAGAGTTGTTTTCTGGTAAGGAAAGTCACTATTGCGCTCCCATTGCCATACACAGTGCAAATAGCACTCGCTTCTGTTCCCAGCAAGTACAGTGTATCGGACTGAAGAGGAGCTACTGTTCTTGTCAGTTTCCTAAGCAAAGTTGAACTAGTTATGGCCCGTGTGTAGGAAGCATAGTTCTTTTTTTCTGAGCAAGCTCACTGTTCTGGCCTTATAGGAAACACAGTAGAGTAGAAGAGTGCTCTTTTCTCTAAAGCAGAGTGTGTTTCTTGTAAAGCGAGCTAGAGTTTGTTTCCCAGTCCTAAATGGAGTTGAATCACATGAAGTTTCTGGTCCTAAGAGCAAGAGTTGTTTTCTGTTAAGAAGAGTAACTATTGCGCTGCCATTACCATACACAGGACAAATAGCACTGGCGTCTGTTCCCAGCAAGTACAGTCTATTGAACTGAAGAGGATCTACTGTACTTGTCAGGTTCCTAAGCAGACTTGAACTAGATATGGCCGTGTGAGTAGGAAGCACAGTTTTTTTGTTCTGAGCAAGCTCACTGTTCTGGCCCTATAGGAAACAAAGTAGAGTAGAAGAGTGCTCTTTTCTCAAAAGCAGAGTGTGTTTCTTGGAAGTCGAGCTAGCATTTGTTTCCCAGTCCTAAATGGAGTTGAGTCACATGCAGTTTTTTGACCAACGAGCAAGAGTTGTTTTCTGGTAAGACAAGTCACTATTGTGCTCCAATTGCCATAGACAGTGCAAATAGCACTCACGTCTGTTCCCCGCAAGTACAGTGTATTGGACTGAAGAGGAGCTACTGTTCTTGTCAGTTTCCTAAGCAGAGTTGAACTAGATATGGCCCGTGTGTGTAGGAAGCACAGTTCTTATGTTCTGAGCAAGGTCACTGTTCTGGCCCTATAGGAAACACAGTAGAGTAGAAGAGTGCTCTTTTCTCAAAAGCAGAGTGTGTTTCTTGTAAAGCGAGCTAGAGTTTGTTTCCCAGTCCTAAATGGTGTTGAATCACAAGCAGTTTCTGATCCTACGAGCAAGAGTTGTTTTCTGGTATGAAGAGTCACTATTGTGCTGCCATTGCCATACACAGGACAAACAGCACTGGTGTCTGTTCCCAGCAATTATAGTGTACTGGACTGAAGAGGATCTACTGTCCTTGTCAGGTTCCTAAGCAGAATTGAACTAGATATGGCTGTGTAGGAAGTATTGTTCTTTGTTCTGAGCAAGCTCACTGTTCTGGCCCTATAGGAAACACAGTAGAGTAGAAGAGTGCTCTTTACTCAAAAGCAGAGTGTCTTTCTTGTAAGGCGAGCTAGCGTTTGTTTCCCAGTCCTAAATGGAGTTGAGCCACATGCAGTTTTTTGTCCTACGAGCAAGAGTTGTTTTCTGGTAAGAAGAGTCACTATTGTGCTCCAATTGCCATACACAGTGCAAATAGCACTCGCGTCTGTTCCCCGCAAGTACAGTGTATTGGACGGAAGAGGAGATACTGTTCTTGTCAGTTTCCTAAGCAGAGTTGAACTAGATATGGCCCGTGTGTGTAGGAAGCACAGTTCTTTTGTTCTGAGCAAGCTCACTATTCGGACCCCATAGGAAACACAGTAGAGTAGAAGAGTGCTCTTTTCTCAAAAGCAAAGTGTGTTTCTTGTAAGGCGAGCTAGCGTTTGTTTCCCAGTCCTAAATGGAGTGGAATCACATGCAGTTTCTGGTCCTACGAGCAAGAGTTGTTTTCTGGTAAGAAGAGTCACTATTGCACTGCCATTGCCATACACAGGACAAATAGCACTGGCGTCTGTTCCAAGCAAGTACAGTGTATTGGACTGAAGAGGATCTAGTGTTCTTGTCAGTTTCCTAAGCAGAGCTGAACTAGATATGGCCGTGTGTGTAGGAAGCACAGTTTTTTTGTTCTGAGCAAGCTCACTGTTTGGAACACATAGGAAACACAGTAGAGTAGAAGAGTGCTCTTTTCTCAAAAGCAGAGTGTGTTTCTTGTAAGGCGAGCTAGCGTTTGTTTCCCAGTCCTAAATGGAGTTGAGTCACATGCAGTTTTTTGTACTATGAGAAAAAGTTGTTTTCTGGTAAGACAAGTCACTATTGTTCTCCAATTGCCATACACAGTGCAAATAGCACTCGCGTCTGTTCCCCGCAAGTACATTGTATCGGACTGAAGAGGAGCTACTGTTCTTGTCAGTTTCCTAAGCAGAGTTGAACGAGATATGGCCCGTGTGTAGGAAGCACAGTTCTTTTGTTCTGAGCAAGCTCACTGTTCTGGCCCTATAGGAAAAACAGCAGAGTAGAAGAGTGCTCTTTTCTCTAAAGCAGAGTGTGTTTCTTGCAAGGTGAGCTAGCTTTTGTTTCCCAGTCCTAAATGGAGTTGAATCACATGCAGTTTCTGGTCCTACGAGCAAGAGTTGTTTTCTGGTAAGAAGAGTCACTATTGTGCTGCCATTGCCATACACAGGACAAATAGCACTGGCGTCTGTTCCCAGCAAGTACAGTGTATTGGACTGAAGAGGATCTACTGTTCTTGTCAGGTTCCTAAGCAGAATTGAACTAGATATGGCCGTGTGTGTAGGAAGCACAGTTCTTTTGTTCTGAGCAGCTCACTGTTCGAACCCCATAGGAAACACCGTAGAGTAGAAGAGTGCTCTTTTCTCAAAAGCAGAGTGTGTTTCTTGTAAGGCGAGCTTGCATTTGTTTCCCAGTCCTAAATGGAGTTGAGTCACATGCAGTGTTTTGTCCTACGAGAAAGAGTTGTTTTCTGGTAAGGAAAGTCACTATTGCGCTCCCATTGCCATACACAGTGCAAATAGCACTCGCGTCTGTTCCCAGCAAGTACAGTGTATCGGACTGAAGAGGAGCTACTGTTCTTGTCAGTTTCCTAAGCAAAGTTGAACTAGTTATGGCCCGTGTGTAGGAAGCATAGTTCTTTTTTTCTGAGCAAGCTCACTGTTCTGGCCTTATAGGAAACACAGTAGAGTAGAAGAGTGCTCTTTTCTCAAAAGCAGAGTGTGTTTCTTGTAAAGCGAGCTAGAGTTTGTTTCCCAGTCCTAAATGGAGTTGAATCACATGAAGTTTCTGGTCCTAAGAGCAAGAGTTGTTTTCTGTTAAGAAGAGTAACTATTGCGCTGCCATTACCATACACAGGACAAATAGCACTGGCGTCTGTTCCCAGCAAGTACAGTCTATTGAACTGAAGAGGATCTACTGTACTTGTCAGGTTCCTAAGCAGACTTGAACTAGATATGGCCGTGTGAGTAGGAAGCACAGTTTTTTTGTTCTGAGCAAGCTCACTGTTCTGGCCCTATAGGAAACAAAGTAGAGTAGAAGAGTGCTCTTTTCTCAAAAGCAGAGTGTGTTTCTTGGAAGTCGAGCTAGCATTTGTTTCCCAGTCCTAAATGGAGTTGAGTCACATGCAGTTTTTTGTCCTACGAGCAAGAGATTTTTTCTGGTAAGACAAGTCACTATTGTGCTCCAATTGCCATACACAGGACAAATAGCACTGGCGTCTGTTCCCAGCAAGTACAGTGTATTGGACTGAAGAGGATCTACTGTTCTTGTCAGGTTCCTAAGCAGACTTGAACTAGATATGGCCGTGTGTGTAGGAAGCACAGATTTTTGTTCTGAGCAAGCTCACTGTTCGGAAAACATAGGAAACACAGTAGAGTAGAAGAGTGCTCTTTTCTCAAAAGCAGAGTTTGTTTCTTGTAAGGTGAGCTAGCGTTTGTTTCCCAGTCCTAAATGGAGTTGAGTCACATGCAGTTTTTTGTACTATGAGAAAAAGTTGTTTTCTGGTAAGACAAGTCACTATTGTGCTCCAATTGCCATACACAGTGCAAATAGCACTCGAGTCTGTTCCCCGCAAGCACAGTGTATTGGACGGAAGAGGAGCTACTGTTCTTGACAGTTTCCTAAGCACAGTTGAACGAGATATGGCCGTGTGTGTAGGAAGCACAGTTTTTTTGTTCTGAGCAAGCTCACTGTTCTGGCCCTATAGGAAACACAGTAGAGTAGAAGAGTGCTCTTTTCTCAAAAGCAGAGTTTGTTTCTTGTAAGGTGAGCTAGCGTTTCTTTCCCAGTCCTAAATGGAGTTGAGTCACATGCAGTTTTTTGTCCTATGAGCAAAAGATGTTTTCTGGTAAGACAAGTCACTATTGTTCTCCAATTGCCATACACAGTGCAAATAGCACTCGCGTCTGTTCCCCGCAAGTACAGTGTATGGACGGAAGAGGAGCTACTGTTCTTGTCAGTTTCCTAAGCACAGTTGAAGTAGATATGGCCCGTGTGTGTAGAAAGCACAGTTCTTTTGTTCTGAGCAAGCTCACTGTTCGGAACCCATAGGAAACACAGTAGAGTAGAAGAGTGCTCTTTTCTCAAAAGCAGAGTGTGTTTCATGTAAGGCGAGCTAGAGTTTGTTTCCCAGTCCTAAATGGAGTTGAATCACATGCAGTTTCTGGTCCTACGAGCAAGAGTTGTTTTCTGGTAAGAAGAGTTACTATTGCGCTGCAACTGCCATACTCAGGACAAATAGCACTGGCGTCTGTTCTCAGCAAGTACAGTGCATTGGACTAAAGAGGATCTAGTGTTCTTGTCAGTTTCCTAAGCAGAGTTGAACTAGATATGGCCCGTGTGTGTAGGAAGCACAGTTCTTTTGTTCTGAGCAAGCTCACTGTTCGGACCCCATAGGAAACACAGTAGAGTATAAGAGTGCTCTTTTCTCAAAAGCAGAGTGTGTTTTTGGAAGGCGAGCTAGCGTTTGTTTCTTAGTCCTAAATGGAGTTGAATCACATGCAGTTTCTGGTCCTATGAACAAGAGTTGTTTTCTGTTAAGGAAAGTCACTATTGTGCTCCCATTGCCCTTTACAAGGCAAATAGCACTTGCGTCTTTTCCCAGCAAGTACAGTGTATTGGACTGAATAGGAGCTACTGTTCTTGTCAGTTTACTAAGCAGAATGGAACTAGATATGGTCCGTGCGTGTAGGAAGCACAGTTCTTTTGTTCTGAGCATGCTCACTGTTTGGACCACATAGGAAACATAGTAGAGTAGAAGAGTGCTCTTTTCTCAAAAGCAGAGTGTGTTTCATGTAAGGCGAGCTAGCATTTGTTTCCCAGTCCTAAATGGAGTTGATCATATGCAGTTTCTGGTCCTACGATCAAGAGTTGTTTTCTGGTAAGGAAAGTCACTATTGCGCTCCCATTGCCATACACAGTGCAAATAGCACTCGCGTATGTTCCCAGCATATACAGTGTATTGGACGGAAGAGGAGCTACTGTTCTTGTCAGTTTCCTAAGCAGAGTTGAACTAGATATGGCCCATGTGTAGGAAGCACAGTTCTTTTGTTCTGAGCAAGCTCACTGTTCGGACCCCATAGGAAACACAGTACAGTAGAAGAGTGCTCTTTTCTCAAAAGCAGAGTGTGTTTCATGGAAGGCGAGCTAGCATTTGTTTCCCAGTCCTAAATGGAGTTGAATCACCTGAAGTTTCTGGTCTTACGAGCAAGAGTTGTTTTCTGGTAAGGAAAGTCACTATTGCGCTCCCATTGCCATACACAGTGCAAATAGCACTCGCTTCTGTTCCCAGCAAGTACAGTGTATCAGACTGAAGAGGAGCTACTCTTCTTGTCAGTTTCCTAAGCAGAGTTTAATTAGATAAGGCACATGTGTGTAGAAAGTACAGTTCTTTTGTTCTAAGCAAGCTCACTGTTCGGAGCCAATAGGAAACACAGTAGAGTAGAAGAGTGCTCTTTTCTCAAAAGCAGAGTGTGTTTCATGTAAGGGAGCTAGCATTTGTTTCCCAGTCCTAAATGGAGTGGAATCACATGCAGTTTCTCGTACTACGAGCAAGGATTGTTTTCTAGTAAGAAGAGTCACTATTGCGCTGCCATTGCCATACACAGCACAAATAGCACTGGCGTCTGTTCCCAGCAAGTACAGTGTATTGGACTGAAGAGGATCTACTGTTTTTGTCAGGTTCCTAAGCAGACTTGAACTAGATATGGCCTTGTGTAGGAAGCAGAGTTTTTTTGTTCTGAGCAAGCTCACTTTTCGTAACACAAAGGAAACACAGTAGAGTAGAAGAGTGCTCTTTTCTCAAAAGCAGAGTGTGTTTCATGTAAGGCGAGCTAGCACTTGTTCCCCAGTCCTAAATGGAGTTGAATCACATGCAGTTTCTGGTCCTACGAGCAAGAGTTGTTTTCTGGTAAGGAAAGTCACTATTGCGCTCCCATTGACATACACAGTGCAAATAGCACTCGCGTCTGTTCCCAGCAAGTACAGTGTATTGGACTGAATAGGAGCTACTGTTCTTGTCAGTTTCCGAAGCAGAGTTGAACTAGATATGGCCCGTGTGTGTAGGAAGTACAGTTCTTTTTTTCTGAGCAAGCTCACTGTTCTGGCCCTATAGGAAACACAGTAGAGTAGAAGAGTGCTCTTTTCTCAAAAGCAGAGTGTGTTTCTTGTAAAGTGAGCTAGAGTTTGTTTCCCAGTCCTAAATGGAGTGGAATTACATGCAGTTTCTGGTCCTACGAGCAAGAGTTGTTTTCTGTTAAGAAGAGTCACTATTGCGCTGCCATTGCCATACACAGGACAAATAGCACTGGCGTCTGTTCCCAGCAAGTACAGTGTATTGGACTGAATAGGATCTACTCTTCTTGTCAGTTTCCTAAGCAGAGTTGAACTACATATGGTCCGTGTGTGTAGGAAGCACAGTTCTTTTGTTCTGAGCAAGCTCACTGTTAGGACCCCATAGGAAACACAGTACAGTAGAAGAGTGCTCTTTTCTCAAAAGCAGAGTGTGTTTCTTGGAAGTCGAGCTAGCGTTTGTTTCCCAGTCCTAAATGGAGTTGAGTCACATGCAGTTTTTTGTCCAACGAGCAAGAGTTATTTTCTGGTAAGACAAGTCACTATTGTGCTCCAATGCCATACACAGTGCAAATAGCACTCGCGTCTGTTCCCCGCAAATACAGTGTATTGGACTGAAGAGGAGCTACTGTTCTTGTTTGTTTCCTAAGAAGAGTTGAATTAGATATGGCCCGTGTGTAGAAAGCACAGTTCTTTTGTTCTGAGCAAGCTCACTGTTCGGACCCCATAGGAAACACAGTAGAGTAGAAGAGTGCTCTTTTCTCAAAAGCAGAGTGTGTTTCTTGTACGGCGAGCTAGCATTTCTTTCCCAGTCCTAAATGGAGTTGAATCTCATGCAGTTTCTGGTCCTAAGAGCAAGAGTTGTTTTCTGGTAAGGAAAGTCACTATTGCGCTCCCCTTGCCATACATAGTGCAAATAGCTCTCGCGTCTATTCCCAGCAAGTACAGTGTATCGGACTGAAGAGGAGCTAATGTTTTTGTCAGTTTCCTAAGCAGAGTTGAACTAGATATGGTCCGTGTGTGTAGGAAGCACAGTTCTTATGTTCTGAACAAGCTCACTGTTCTGGCCCTATTGGAAACACAGTAGAGTAGAAGAGTGCTCTTTTCTCAAAAGCAGAGTGTGTTTTTGGAAGGCGAGCTAGCGTTTGTTTCCTAGTCCTAAATGGAGTTGAATCACATGCAGTTTCTGGTCCTACGAAACAGAGCTGTTTTCTGTTAAGGAAAGTCACTATTGCGCTCCCAATGCCCTACACAAGGCAAATAGCACTCGCGTCTTTTCCCAGCAAGTACAGTGTATTGGACCGAAGAGGAGCTACTGTTCTTCTCAGTTTCCTAAGCAGAGTTGAACTAGATATGGCCCGTGTGTGTAGGAAGCACAGTTCTTATGTTCTGAACAAGCTCACTGTTCTGGCCCTATTGGAAACACAGTAGAGTAGAAGAGTGCTCTTTTCTCTAAAGCATAGTGTGTTTCTTGTAAGGCGAGCTAGCGTTTGTTTCCCAGTCCTAAATGGAGTTGAGTCACTTGCAGTTTTTTGTCCTACGAGCAACAGTTGCTTTCTGGTAAGACGAGTCACTATTTTGCTAAAATTGCCATACACTGTGCCAATAGCACTCGCGTTTGTTCCCCGCAAGAAAAGTGTATTGGACTGAAGAGGAGCTACTGTTCTTGTCAGTTTCATAAGCAGAGTTGAACTAGATATGGCCCGTGTATGTAGGAAGCACAGTTCTTTTTTTCTGAGCAAGCTCACTGTTCGGACAACATAGGAAACACAGTAGAGTAGAAGAGTGCTCTTTTCTCAAAAGCAGAGTGTGTTTCATGTAAGGCGAGGTAGCATTTGTTTCCCAGTCCTAAATGGAGTTGAATCACATGCAGTTTCTGGTCCTACGAGCAAGAGTTGTTTTCTGGTAAGGAAAGTCACTATTGTGCTCCTATTGCCATCCACAGTACAAATAGCACTCGTGTCTTTTCCCAGCCAGTACAGTGTATTGGACTGAAGAGGAGCTACTGTTCTTGTCAGTTTCCTAAGCAGAGTTCAACTAGATATGGCCCGTGTGTAGGAAGCACAGTTCTTATGTTCTGAGCAAGCTCACTGTTCTGCCCCTATAGGAAACACAGTAGAGTAGAAGAGTGCTCTTTTCTCTAAAGCCGAGAGTGTTTCTTGTACGGCGAGCTAGCGTTTGTTTCCCAATCCTAAATGGAGTTGAATCACATGCAGTTTCTGGTCCTACGAGCAAGAGTTGTTTTCTGGTAAGACGAGTCACTATTGGGCTCCCATTGACATACACAGTGCAAATAGCACTCGCGTCTCTTTCCAGCAAGTACAGTGTATCGGACTAAAGAGGAGCTACTGTTCTTGTCATTTTCCTATGCAGAGTTGAACTAGATATGGCCGTGTGAGATGAAGCACAGTTTTTTTGTTCTGAGCAAGCTCACTGTTCGGAACACATAGGAAACACAGTAGAGTAGAAGAGTGCTCTTTTCTCAAAAGCAGAGTGTGTTTCTTGGAAGGCGAGCTAGCGTTTGTTTCCTAGTCCTAAATGGAGTTGAGTCACATGCAGTTTTTTGTGCTACGAGCAAGAGTTGTTTTCTGGTAAGACAAGTCACTATTGTGCTCCAATTGCCATACACAGTGCAAATAGCACTCGCGTCTGTTCCCTGCAAGTACAGTATATTGGAATGAAGAGGAGCTATTGTTCTTGTCAGTATCCTAATCATAGTTGAACTAGATATGGCCCATGTGTGTAGGAAGCACAGTTCTTTTGTTATGAGCAAGCTCACTGTTCGGACCCCTTAGGAAACACAGTAGAGTAGAAGAGTGCTCTTTTCTCAAAAGCAGAGTGTGTTTCATGTAAGGTGAGCTAGCTTTTGTTTCCCAGTCCTAAATGGAGTTGAATCACATGCAGTTTCTGGTCCTACAAGCAAGAGTTGTTTTCTGGTAAGAAGAGTCACTATTGCGCTGCCATTGCCATACACAGGACAAATAGCACTGGCGTCTGTTCCCAGCAAGTACAGTGTATTGGACTGAAGAGGATCTACTGTTCTTGTCAGGTTCCTAAGCAGAATTGAACTAGATATGGCCGTTTGTGTAGGAAGCACAGTTCTTTTGTTCTGAGCAAGCTCACTGTTTGGACCCCATAGGAAACACAGTAGAGTAGAAGAGTGCTCTTTTCTCAAAAGCAGAGTGTGTTTATTTTAAAGCGAGCTAGAGTTTGTTTCCCAGTCCTAAATGGAGTGGAATCACATGCAGTTTCTGGTCCTACGAGCAAGAGTTGTTTTCTGGTAAGAAGAGTCACTATTGCGCTGCCATTGCCATACACAGGACAAATAGCACTGGCGTCTGTTCCCAGCAAGTATAGTGTATTGACTGAAGAGGATCTACTGTTCTTGTCAGTTTACTAAGCAGACTTGACTAGATATGGCCGTGTGTGTAGGAAGCACAGTTCTTTTGTTCTGAGCAAGCTCACTGTTCGGACACCATAGGAAACACAGTAGAGTAGAAGAGTGCTCTTTTCTCAAAAGCAGAGTGTGTTTCTTGTAAGGCGAGCTCGCGTTTGTTTCCCAGTCCTAAATGCAGTTGAATCTCATGCAGTTTCTGGTCCTAAGAGCAAGACTTGTTTTCTGGTAAGGAAAGTCACTATTGCGCTCCCCTTGCCATACACAGTGCAAATAGCTCTCGCGTCTATTCCCAGCAAGTACAGTGTATCGGACTGAAGAGGAGCTAATGTTCTTGTCAGTTTCCTAAGCAGAGTTGAACTAGATAAGGGCCCGTGTGTCTAGGAAGCACAGTTCTTATGTTCTGAACAAGCTCACTGTTCTGGCCCTATTGGAAACACAGTAGAGTAGAAGAGTGCTCTTTTCTCAAAAGCAGAGTGTGTTTTTGTAAGGCGAGCTAGCGTTTGTTTCCTAGTCCTAAATGGAGTTGAATCACATGCAGTTTCTGGTCCTACGAAAAAGAGCTGTTTTCTGGTAAGGAAAGTCACTATTGCGCTCCCATTGCCCTACACAAGGCAAATAGCACTCGCGTCTTTTCCCAGCAAGTACAGTGTATTGGACTGAATAGGAGCTACTGTTCTTGTCAGTTTCCTAAGCAGAGTTCAACTAGATATGGACCGTGCATAGGAAGCACAGTTCTTATGTTCTGAGCAAGCTCACTGTTCTGGCCCTATAGGAAACACAGTAGAGTAGAAGAGTGCTCTTTTCTCTGAAGCAGAGTGTGTTTCTTGTAAGGCGAGCTAGCGTTTGTTTCCTAGTCCTAAATGGAGTTGAGTCACATGCAGTTTTTTGTGCTACGAGCAAGACTTGTTTTCTGGTAAGACAAGTCACTATTGTGCTCCAATTGCCATACACAGTGCAAATAGCACTCGCGTCTGTTCTTTGCAAGTACAGTGTATTGGAAGGAAGAGGAGCTATTGTTCTTGTCAGTTTCCTAAGCAGAGTTGAACTAGATATGGCCCATGTGTGTAGGAAGCACAGTTCTTTTGTTCTGAGCAAGCTCACTGTTCGGACCCAATAGGAAACACAGTAGAGTAGAAGAGTGCTCTTTTCTCAAAAGCAGAGTGTGTTTCTTGTAAGGCGAGCTAGCATTTGTTTCCCAGTCCTAAATGGAGTTGAATCACATGCAGTTTCTGGTCCTATGAGCATGAGTTGTTTTCTGGTAAGGTAAGTCACTATTGCGCTTCCATTGCCATACACAGTGCAAATAGCACTCGCGTCTGTTCCCAGCAAGTACAGTGTATCGGACTGAAGACGAGCTACTGTTCTTGTCAGTTTCCTAAGCAGAGTTGAACTAGTTATGGCCCGTGTGTAGGAAGCACAGTTCTTTTGTTCTGAGCAAGCTCACTGTTCTGGCCCTATAGGAAACCCAATAGAGTAGAAGAGTGCTCTTTTCCCTAAAGCAGACTGTGTTTCTTGTAAATCGAGCTAGCGTTTGTTTCCCAGTCCTAAATGGAGTTGAATCACATGCAGTTTCTAGTCCTACGAGCAAGGGTTGTTTTATGGTAAGAAGAGTCACTATTGCGCTGCCATTGCCATACACGGGACAAATAGCACTGGCGTCTGTTCCCAGCAAGTACAGTGTATTGTACAGAAGAGGATCTACTGTTCTTGTCAGGTTCCTAAGCAGAATTGAACTAGATATGGCCGTGTGTGTAGGAAGCACAGTTCTAATGTTCTGAGCCAGTTCACTCTTCTGGCTCTATAGGAAACACAGTAGAGTAGAAGAGTGCTCTTTTCTCAAAACCAGAGTGTGTTTCTTGTAAGTCGAGCTAGCGTTTGTTTCGCAGTCCTCAATGGAGTTGAGTCACATGAAGTTTTTTTTCCTACGAGCAAGAGTTGTTTTCTGGTAAGACGAGTCACTATTGTGCTCCAATGCCAAACACAGTGCAAATAGCACTCGCGTCTGTTCCCCGCAAGTACAGTGTATCGGACTGAAGAGGAGCTACTGTTCTTGTCTGTTTCCTAAGCAGAGTTGAACTAGATATGGCCCGTGTGTGTAGCAAGCACAGTTCTTTTGTTCTGAGCAAACTCACTGTTCGGACCCCATAGGAAACACAGTAGAGTAGAAGAGTGCTCTTTTCTCAAAAGCAGAGTGTGTTGCTTGTAAGGCGAGCTAGCATTTGTTTCCCAGTCCTAAATGGAGTTGAATCACATGCAGTTTCTGGTCCTACGAGCAAGAGTTTTTTTCTGGTAAGGAAAGTCACTATTGCGCTCCCAAGCCATACACAGTGCAAATAGCACTGGCGTCTGTTCCCAGCAAGTACAGTGTAATGGACTGAAGAGGAGCTACTGTTCTTGTCAGTTTTCTAAGCAGAGTTGAACTAGTTATGGCCCGTGTTTAGGAAGCACAGTTCTTTTGTTCTGAGAAAGCTCACTGTTCTGGCCCCATAGGAAACACAATAGAGTAGAAGAGTGCTCTTTTCCCTAAAGCAGAGTGTGTTTCTTGTAAGGCGAGCTGGCGTTTGTTTCCCAGTCCTAAATGGAGATGAATCACATGCAGTTTCTAGTCCTACAAGCAAGAGTTGTTTTCTGGTAAGAAGTGTCACTATTGCGCTGTCATTGCCATACACAAGACAAATAGCACTGGCGTCTGTTCCCAGCAAGTACAGTGTATTGGACTGAAGAGGATCTATTGTTCTTGTCAGGTTCCTAAGCAGAATTGAACTAGATATGGCCGTGTGTGTAGGAAGCACAGTTCTTTTGTTCTGAGCAAGCTCAATGTTCAGACCCCATAGGAAACACAGTAGAGTAGAAGAGTGCTCTTTTCTCAAAACCAGAGTGTGTTTCTTGTAAGTCGAGCTAGCATTTGTTTCGCAGTCCTCAATGGAGTTGAGTCACATGAAGTTTTTTGTCCTACGAGCAAGAGTTGTTTTCTGGTAAGACGAGTCTCTATTGTGCTCCAATGCCATACACAGTGCAAATAGCACTCGCGTCTCTTCCCCGCAAGTACAGTGTATCTGACTGAAGAGGACCTACTGTTCTTGTTTGTTTCCTAAGCAGAGTTGAACTAGATATGGCCCGTGTGTGTAGAAAGCACAGTTCTTTTGTTCTGAGCAAGCTCACTGTTCGGACCCCATAGGAAACACAGTAGAGTAGAAGAGTGCTCTTTTCTCAAAAGCAGAGTGTGTTTCTTGTAAGGCGAGCTAGCATTTGTTTCCCAATCCTAAATGGAGTTGAATCACATGCAGTTTCTGGTCCTACGAGCAAGAGTTGTTTTCTGGTAAGGGAAGTCACTATTGCACTCCCATTGCCATACACAGTGCAAATAGCACTGGCGTCTGTTCCCAGCAAGTACAGTGTATCGAACTGAAGAGGAGCTACTGTTCTTGTCAGTTTCCTAAGCAGAGTTGAACTAGTTATGGCCCGTGTGTATGAAGCACAGTACTTTTGTTCTGAGAAAGCTCACTGTTCTGGCCCTATAGGAAACACAATAGAGTAGAAGAGTGCTCTTTTCCCTAAAGCAGAGTGTGTTTCGTGTAAGGCGAGCTAGCGTTTGTTTCCCAGTCCTAAATGGAGTTGAATCACATGCAGTTTCTAGTCCTACGAGCAAGAGTTGTTTTATGGTAAGAAGAGTCACTATTGCGCTCCCTTTGCCATACACAGGACAAATAGCACAGGCGTCTGTTCCAAGCAAGTACAGTGTATTGTACAGAAGAGGATCTACTGTTCTTGTCAGGTTCCTAAGCAGAATTGAACTAGATATGGCCGTGTGTGTAGGAAGCACAGTTCTAATGTTCTGAGCAAGTTCAATCTTCTGGCTCTATAGGAAACACAGTAGAGTAGAAGAGTGCTCTTTTCTCAAAAGCAGAGTGTGTTTCTTGGAAGTCGAGCTAGCGTTTGTTTCCTAGTCATAAATCGAGTTGAGTCACATGCAGTTTTTTGTCCTACGAGCAAGAGTTGTTTTCTGGTAAGACAAGTCACTATTGTGCTCCAATTGCCATACACATTGCACATAGCACTCGCGTCTGTTCCCTGCAAGTACAGTGTATTGGAAGGAAGAGGAGCTATTGTTCTTGTCAGTTTCCTAAGCAGAGTTGAACTAGATATGGCCCATGTGTGTAGGAAACACAGTTCTTTTGTTCTGAGCAAGCTCAGTGTTCGGACCCCTTAGTAAACACAGTAGAGTAGAAGAGTGCTCTTTTCTCAAAACAGAGTGAGTTTCATGTAAGGCGAGCTAGCATTTGTTTCCCAGTCCTAAATGGAGTTGAATCACATGCAGTTTCTGGTCTTATGAGCAAGAGTTGTTTTCTGGTAAGGAAAGTCACTATTGAGCTCCCATTGCCATACACAGTGCAAATAGCACTCGCGTCTGTTCCCAGCAAGTAGAGTGTATTGGACTGAAGAGGTGCTACTGTTCTTGTCAGTTTCCTAAGCAGAGTTGAACTAGATATGGCCCGTGTGTAGGAAGCACAGTTCTTTTGTTCTGAGCAAGCTCACTGTTCTGGCCCTATAAGAAACACAGTAGAGTAGAAGAGTGCTCTTTTCTCTAAAGCAGAGTGTGTTTCTTGTAAGGTGAGCCAGCTTTTGTTTCCCAGTCCTAAATGGAGTTGAATCACATGCAGTTTCTGGTCCTACAATCAAGAGTTGTTTTCTGGTAAGAAGAGTCACTATTGCGCTGCCATTGCCATACACAGGACAAATAGCACTGGCGTCTGTTCCCAGCAAGTACAGTGTATTGGTCTATAGAGGATCTACTGTCCTTGTCAGGTTCCTAATCAGAATTGAACTAGATATGGCCGTGTGTGTAGGAAGCACAGTTCTTTTGTTCTGAGCAAGCTCACTGTTCGGACCACATAGGAAACACAGTAGAGTAGAAGAGTGCTCTTTTCTCAAAACCAGAGTGTGTTTCTTGTAAGTCGAGCTAGCGTTTGTTTCCCAGTCCTAAATGGAGTTGAATCACATGCAGTTTTTTTTCCTATGAGCAAGATTTGTTTTCTGGTAAGACGAGTCACTCTTGTGCTCCAATGCCAAACACAGTGCAAATAGCACTCGCGTCTGTTCCCAGCAAGTACAGTGTATCGGACTGAAGAGGTGCTACTGTTCTTGTCAGGTTCCTAAGCAGAGTTGCACGAGATATGGCCCTGTGTGTAGGAAGCACAGTCCTTTTGTTCTGAGCAAGCTCACTGTTCTGGCCCTATAGGAAACACAGTAGAGTAGAAGAGTGCTCTTTTCTCTAAAGCAGAGTGTGTTTCATGTAAGGCGAGCTAGCATTTGTTTCCCAGTCCTAAATGGAGTTGAATCTCATGCAGTTTCTGGTCTTACGAGCAAGAGTTGTTTTCTCGTAAGGAAAGTCACTATTGCGCTCCCATTGAAATACACAGTGCAAATAGCACTCGCGCCTGTTCCCAGCAAGTGCAGTGTATCGGACTGAAGAGGAGGTACTGTTCTTGTCAGTTTCCTAAGCAGAGTTGAACTAGATATGGCCCGTGTGTAGGAAGCACAGTTCTTTTGTTCTGAGCAAGCTCACTGTTCTGGCCCTATAGGAAACACAGTAGAGTAGAAGAGTGCTCTTTTCTCTAAAGCGGAGTGTGTTTCTTGTAAGGTGAGCTAGCTTTTGTTTCTCAGTCCTAAATGGAGTTGAATCACATGCAGTTTCTGGTCCTACAAGCAAGAGTTGTTTTCTGATAAGAAGAGTCACTATTGCGCTGCCATTGCCATACACAGGACAAATAGCACTGGCGTCTGTTCCCAGCAAGTACAGTGTATTGGACTATAGAGGATCTACTGTTCTTGTCAGGTTCCTAAGCAGAATTGAACTAGTTATGGCCGTGTGTGTAGGAAGCACAGTTCTTTTGATCTGAGCAAGCTCACTGTTCTGGCCCTATAGGAAACACAGTAGAGTAGAAGAGTGCTCTTTTCTCAAAAGCAGAGTGTGTTTCTTGTAAGGTGAGCTAGCGTTTGTTTCCCAGTCCTAAATGGAGTTGAGTCACATGCAGTTTTTTGTCCTACGAGCAAGAGTTGTTTTCTGGTAAGACGAGTCACTATTGTGCTCCAATGTCATACACAGTGCAAATAGCACTCGCGTCTCTTCCCCGCAAGTACAGTGTATCGGACTGAAGAGGAGCTACTGTTCTTGTCAGTTTCCTAAGCAGAGTTGAACTAGGTATGGCCCATGTGTAGGAAGCACAGTTCTTTTGTTCTGAGCAAGCTCACTGTTCTGGCCCTATAGGAAACACAATAGAATAGAGGAGTGCTCTTTTCCCTAAAGCAGAGTGTGTTTCTTGTAAGGCGAGCTAGCGTTTGTTTCCCAGTCCTAAATGGAGTTGAATCACATGCAGTTTCTAGTCCTACAAGCAAGAGTTGTTTTATGTTAAGAAGAGTCACTATTGCGCTGCCATTGCCATACACAGGACAAATAGCACTGGCGTCTGTTCCCAGCAAGTACAGTGTATTGGACTGAAGAGGATCTACTGTTCTTGTCAGGTTCCTAAGCAGAATTGAACTAGATATGGCCGTGTGTGTAGGAAGCACAGTTCTTCTGTTCTGAGCAAGCTCACTGTTCGGACCACATAGGAAACACAGTAGAGTAGAAGAGTGCTCTTTTCTCAAAAGCAGAGTGTGTTTCTTGGAAGTCGAGCTAGCGTTTGTTTCCCAGTCCTAAATGGAGTTGAGTCACATGCAGTTCTTTGTCTTAGGAGCAAGAGTTGTTTTCTGGTAAGACATGTCACTATTGTGCTCCAATTGCCATACACACTGCAAATAGCACTCGTGTCTGTTCCCCGCAAGTACAGTGTATTGGAGGGAAGAGGAGCTACTGTTCTTGTCAGTTTCCTAGGCAGAGTTGAACTAGATATGGCCCGTGTGTGTAGGAAGCACAGTTCTTTTGTTCTGAGCAACTCACTGTTCGGACCCCATAGGAAACACAGTAGAGTAGAAGAGTGCTCTTTTCTCAAAAACAGAGTGTGTTTCATGTAAGTTGAGCTAGCATTTGTTTCCGAGTCCTAAATGGAGTTGAATCACATGCAGTTTCTGGTCTTATGAGCAAGAGTTGTTTTCTGGTAAGCAAAGTCACTATTGCATTCCCATTGCCATAAACAGTGCAAATAGCACTCGCATCTGTTCCCAGCAAGTACAGTGTATCAGACTGAAGAGGAGCTACTGTTCTTGTCAGTTTCCTAAGCAGAATTGAACTAGATATGGCCCGTGTGTAGGAAGCACAGTTCTTTTGTTCTGAGCAAGCTCACTTTTCAGACACTATAGGAAACACAGTAGAGTAGAAGAGTGCTCTTTTCTCTAAAGCAGAGTGTGTTTCTTGTAAGGTGAGCTAGCTTTACTTCCCAGTCCTAAATGGAGTTGAATCACATGCAGTTTCTGGTCCTACGAGCAAGAGTTGTTTTCTGGTAAGAAGAGTCACTATTGCACTGCCATTGCCATACACGGGACTAATAGCACTGGCGTCTGTTCTCAGCAAGTACAGTGTAGTGGACTGAAGAGGATCTACTGTTCTTGTCAGGTTCCTAAGCAGAATTGAACTAGATATGGCCGTGTGTGTAGGAAGCACAGTTCTTTTGTTCTGAGGAAGCTCGCTTTTCGGGCCCCATAGGAAACACAGTAGAGTAGAAGAGTGCTCTTTTCTCAAAAGCAGAGTGTGTTTCTTGTAAGGCGAGCTAGTGTTTGTTTCCCAGTCCTAAATGGATTTGAGTCACATGCAGATTTTGTCCTACGAGCAAGAGTTGTTTTCTGGTAAGACGAGTCACTATTGTGCTCCAATTGCCATACACAGTGCAAATAGCACTCGCGTCTGTTCCGAGCAAGTACAGTGTATTGGACTGAAGAGGAGCTACTGTTCTTGTCAGTTTCCTAAGCAGAGTTGAACTAGATATGGCCCGTGTGTGTAGGAAGCACAGATCTTTTGTTCTGAGCAAGCTCACTGTTTGGACCCTATAGGAAACACAGTAGAGTAGAAGAGTGCTCTTTTCTCTAAAGCAGAGTGTGTTTCTTGTAAGGCGAGCTAATGTTTGTTTCTCAGTCCTAAATGGGGTGGAATCACATGCAGTTTCTGATCCTACGAGCAAGAGTTGTTTTCTGGTAAGGAAAGTCACTATTGCGCTCCCATTGCCATACACAGTGCAAATAGCCCTCCCGTCTGTTCGCAGCAAGTACAGTGTATTGGACTGAAAAGGAGCTACTTTTCTTCTCAGTTTCCTAAGCAGAGTTGAACTAGATATGGCCCGTGTTTGTAGGAAGTACAGTTCTTTTTTTCTGAGCAAGCTCACTGTTCTGGCCCTATAGGAAACACAGTAGAGTAGAAGAGTGCTCTTTTCTCAAAAGCAGAGTGTGTTTCTTGTAAGGCGAGCTAGCGTTTGTTTCCCAGTCCTAAATAGAGTTGAATCCCATGAAGTTTCTGGTACTATGAGCAATAGTTGTTTTCTGGTAAGGAAAGTCACTATTGCGCTGCCATTGCCATAAACAGGACAAATAGCACTGGCGTGTGTTGCCAGCAAGTACAGTGTATTGGACTGAAGAGAATCTGCAGTTCTTGTCAGGTTCCAAAGCAGACTTGAACTAGATATGGCCGTGTGTATAGGAAGCACAAATTTTTGTTCTGAGCAAGCTCACTGTTTGGACCCCATAGGAAACACAGTAGAGTAGAAGAGTACTCTTTTCTCAAAAGCAGACTGTGTTTCTTGTAAGGCGAGCTAGCGTTTGTTTCCCAGTCCTAAATGGAGTTGAATCACATGCAGTTTCTGTTCCTACGAGCAAGAGTTGTTTTCTGGTAAGGAAAGTCACTATTGTGCTCCCATTGCCATACTCAGTGCAAATAGCAGTCCCGTCTGTTCCTAGCAAGTACAGTCTATTGGACTGAAGAGGAGCTACTGTTCTTCTCAGTTTCCTAAGCAGAGTTGAACTAGATATGCCCCGTGTGTGATTGAAGCACAGTTCTTTTGTTCTGAGCAAGCTCATTGTTCTGGCCCTATGGGAAACACAGTAGATTAGAAGAGTGTTCTTTTCTCAAAAGCAGATTGTGTTTCTTGTAAGGCGAGCTAGAGTTTGTTTCCCAGTCCTAAATGTAGTTGAGTCAAATGCAGTTTTTTGTCCTATGAGCAAGAGTTGTTTTCTGGTAAGACGAGACACTATAGTGCTCCAATTGCCCTACAAAGTGCAAATAGCACTCGTGTCTGTTCCCAGCAAGTACAGTGTATTTGACTGAAGAGGATCTACTGTCCTTTTTAGATTCCTCAGCAGATTTGAACTAGATATGGCCCATGTGTGTAGGAAGAACAGTTATTATGTTCTGAGCAAGCTCACTGTTCTGGCCCTATAGGAAACACAGTAGACTAGAAGAGTGCTCCTTTCTCTAAAGCAGAGTGTGTTTCTTGTAAGGCGAGCTAGCGTTTGTTTCCCAGTCCTAAATGGAGTTGAATACCATGAAGTTTCTGGTACTATGAGCAAGAGTTGTTTTCGGTAAGGAAAGTCACTATTGCGCTGCCATTGCCATACACAGGACAAATAGCACTGGCGTCTGTTCCCAGCAAGTACAGTGTATTGGACTAAAGGGGATCTACTGTTCTTGTCAGGTTCCTAAGCAGAGTTGAACGAGATATGGTCCGTGTGTGTAGGAAGCATAGTTATTTTTTTCTGAGCAAGCTCACTGTTCTGGCCCTATAGGAAACACAGTAGAGTAGAAGAGTGCTCTTTTCTCAAAAGCAGAGTTTGTTTCTTGTAAGGCAAGCTAGCGTTTTTTTCCCAGTCCTAAATGGAGTTGAATCCCATGCAGTTTCTGGTCCTACGAACAAGAGTTGTTTTCTGGTAAGGAAAGTCACTATTGTGCTCCCATTGCCATACACAGTGCAAATAGCACTCGCGTCTGATGCCAGCAGGTACAGTGTATCGGACTGAAGAGGAGCTACTGTTCTTGTCAGTTTCCTAAGCAGAGTTGAACTAGATATGGCGCGTGTGTGTAGGAAGCACAGTTTTTTTGTTCTGAGAAAGCTCACCGTTCTGGCCCTATGGGAAACACAGTAGAGTAGAAGAGTGCTCTATTCTCAAAAGCAGAGTGTGGTTCTTGTAAGGCGAGCTAGAGTTTGTTTCCCAGTCCTAAATTGAGTTGAGTCACGTGCAGTTTTTTGTCCTATGAGCAAGAGTTGTTTTCTGGTAAGACGAGTCACTATTGTGCTCCCATTGCCATACACAGTGCAAATAGCACTCGAGTCTGTTCCCAGCAAGTACAGTGTATTGGACTGAATAGGATCAACTGTTCTTTTCAGTTTCCTAAGCAGAGGTGAACTATATGGCCCATGTGTGTAGGAAGCACAGTTCTTTTGTTCTGAGCAAGCTCACTGTTCGGACCCCATAGGAAACACAGTAGAGTAGAAGAGTGCTCTTTTCTCAAAAGCAGAGTGTGTTTCTTGTAAGGCAAGCTAGTGTTTGTTTCCTAGTCCTAAATGCAATTGAATCACATGCAGTTTCTGGTTCTACAAACAAGAGTTGTTTTCTGGAAAGGAAAGTCACTATTGTGCTTCCATTGCCATTCACAGTGCAAATATCACTCGCGTCTGTTCCCAGCAAGTACAGAGTTGGACTGAAGACGAGCTACTGTTCTTGTCAGTTTCCTAAGCAGAGTTGAACTAGGTATGGCCCATGTGTAGGAAGCACAGTTCTTTTGTTCTGAGCAAGCTCACTGTTCTGGCCCTATAGGAAACACAATAGAATAGAGGAGTGCTCTTTTCCCTAAAGCAGAGTGTGTTTCTTGTAAGGCGAGCTAGCGTTTGTTTCCCAGTCCTAAATGGAGTTGAATCACATGCAGTTTCTAGTCCTACAAGCAAGAGTTGTTTTATGTTAAGAAGAGTCACTATTGCGCTGCCATTGCCATACACAGGACAAATAGCACTGGCGTCTGTTCCCAGCAAGTACAGTGTATTGGACTGAAGAGGATCTACTGTTCTTTTCAGGTTCCTAAGCAGAATTGAACTAGATATGGCCGTGTGTGTAGGAAGCACAGTTCTTCTGTTCTGAGCAAGCTCACTGTTCGGACCCCATAGGAAACACAGTAGAGTAAAAGAGTGCTCTTTTCTCAAAAGCAGAGTGTGTTTCTTGGAAGTCGAGCTAGCGTTTGTTTCCCAGTCCTAAATGGAGTTGAGTCACATGCAGTTCTTTGTCTTACGAGCAAGAGTTGTTTTCTGGTAAGACATGTCACTATTGTGCTCCAATTGCCATACACACTGCAAATAGCACTCGTGTCTGTTCCCCGCAAGTACAGTGTATTGGAGGGAAGAGGAGCTACTGTTCTTGTCAGTTTCCTAGGCAGAGTTGAACTAGATATGGCCCGTGTGTGTAGGAAGCACAGTTCTTTTGTTCTGAGCAACGCACTGTTCGGACCCCATAGGAAACACAGTAGAGTAGAAGAGTGCTCTTTTCTCAAAAACAGAGTGTGTTTCATGTAAGTTGAGCTAGCATTTGTTTCCGAGTCCTAAATGGAGTTGAATCACATGCAGTTTCTGGTCTTATGAGCAAGAGTTGTTTTCTGGTAAGCAAAGTCACTATTGCACTCCCATGCCATAAACAGTGCAAATAGCACTCGCATCTGTTCCCAGCAAGTACAGTGTATCAGACTGAAGAGGAGCTACTGTTCTTGTCAGTTTCCTAAGCAGAATTGAACTAGATATGGCCCGTGTGTAAGAAGCACAGTTCTTTTGTTCTGAGCAAGCTCACTTTTCGGACACTATAGGAAACACAGTAGAGTAGAAGAGTGCTCTTTTCTCTAAAGCAGAGTGTGTTTCTTGTAAGGTGAGCTAGCTTTACTTCCCAGTCCTAAATGGAGTTGAATCACATGCAGTTTCTGGTCCTACGAGCAAGAGTTGTTTTCTGGTAAGAAGAGTCACTATTGCACTGCCATTGCCATACACAGGACTAATAGCACTGGCGTCTGTTCTCAGCAAGTACAGTGTAGTGGACTGAAGAGGATCTACTGTTCTTGTCAGGTTCCTAAGCAGAATTGAACTAGATATGGCCGTGTGTGTAGGAAGCACAGTTCTTTTGTTCTGAGGAAGCTCGCTTTTCGGGCCCCATAGGAAACACAGTAGAGTAGAAGAGTGCTCTTTTCTCAAAAGCAGAGTGTGTTTCTTGTAAGGCGAGCTAGTGTTTGTTTCCCAGTCCTAAATGGATTTGAGTCACATGCAGATTTTGTCCTACGAGCAAGAGTTGTTTTCTGGTAAGACGAGTCACTATTGTGCTCCAATTGCCATACACAGTGCAAATAGCACTCGCGTCTGTTCCGAGCAAGTACAGTGTATTGGACTGAAAAGGAGCTACTGTTCTTGTCAGTTTCCTAAGCAGAGTTGAACTAGATATGGCCCGTGTGTGTAGGAAGCACAGATCTTTTGTTCTGAGCAAGCTCACTGTTTGGACCCTATAGGAAACACAGTAGAGTAGAAGAGTGCTCTTTTCTCTAAAGCAGAGTGTGTTTCTTGTAAGGCGAGCTAATGTTTGTTTCTCAGTCCTAAATGGGGTGGAATCACATGCAGTTTCTGATCCTACGAGCAAGAGTTGTTTTCTGGTAAGGAAAGTCACTATTGCGCTCCCATTGCCATACACAGTGCAAATAGCCCTCCCGTCTGTTCGCAGCAAGTACAGTGTATTGGACTGAAAAGGAGCTACTTTTCTTCTCAGTTTCCTAAGCAGAGTTGAACTAGATATGGCCCGTGTTTGTAGGAAGTACAGTTCTTTTTTTCTGAGCAAGCTCACTGTTCTGGCCCTATAGGAAACACAGTAGAGTAGAAGAGTGCTCTTTTCTCAAAAGCAGAGTGTGTTTCTTGTAAGGCGAGCTAGCGTTTGTTTCCCAGTCCTAAATGGAGTTGAATCCCATGAAGTTTCTGGTACTATGAGCAAGAGTTGTTTTCTGGTAAGGAAAGTCACTATTGCGCTGCCATTGCCATAAACAGGACAAATAGCACTGGCGTGTGTTGCCAGCAAGTACAGTGTACTGGACTAAAGGGGATCTACTGTTCTTGTCAGGTTCCTAAGCAGAGTTGAACTAGATATGGCCCGTGTGTGTAGTAAGCACAGTTCTTTTGTTCTGAGCAAGCTCACTGTTCGGACCCCATAGGAAACACAGTAGAGTAGAAGAGTGCTCTTTTCTCAAAAGCAGAGTGTGTTTCATGTAAGGCGAGGTAGCGTTTGTTTCCCAGTCCTAAATGGAGTTGAATCACATGCAGTTTCTGGTCTTATGAGCAAGAGTTGTGTTCTGGTAAGGAAAGTCACTATTGCGCTGCCATTGCCATACACAGTGCAAATAGCACTGGCGTCTGTTCCCAGCAAGTACAGTGTATTGGACTGAAGAGGATCTACTGTTCTTGTCAGGTTCCTAAGCAGACTTGAACTAGATATGGCCGTGTGTGTAGGAAGCACAATTTTTTTTGTTCTGAGCAAGCTCACTGTTTGGACCCCATAGGAAACACAGTAGAGTAGAAGAGTGCTCTTTTCTCTAAAGCAGAGTGTGTTTCTTGTAAGGCGAGCTAGCATTTGTTTCCCATTCCTAAATGGAGTTGAAAAACACGCAGTTTCTGGTCCTACGAGCAAGAGTTGTTTTATGGTAAGAATAGTCACTATTGCGCTGCCATTGCCGTACACAGGACAAATAGCACTGGCGTCTGTTAGCAGCAAGTACAGTGTATTGGACTAAAGGGTATCTACTGTTCTTGTCAGGTTCCTAAGCAGAGTTGAACTAGATATGGCCCGTGTGTGTAGGAAGAACAGTTATTATGTTCTGAGCAAGCTCACTGTTCTGGCCCTATAGGAAACACAGTAGACTAGAAGAGTGCTCCTTTCTCTAAAGCAGAGTGTGTTTCTTGTAAGGCGAGCTAGCGTTTGTTTCCCAGTCCTAAATGGAGTTGAATACCATGAAGTTTCTGGTACTATGAGCAAGAGTTGTTTTCTGGTAAGGAAAGTCACTATTGTGCTGCCATTGCCATACACAGGACAAATAGCACTGGCGTCTGTTCCCAGCAAGTACAGTGTATTGGACTAAAGGGGATCTACTGTTCTTGTCAGGTTCCTAAGCAGAGTTGAACAAGATATGACCCGTGTGTGTAGGAAGCATAGTTATTTTGTTCTGAGCAAGCTCACTGTTCTGGCCCTATAGGAAAGACAGTAGAGTAGAAGAGTGCTCTTTTCTCAAAAGCAGAGTTTGTTTCTTGTAAGGCAAGCTAGCGTTTTTTTCCCAGTCCTAATTGGAGTTGAATCCCATGCAGTTTCTGTTCCTACGAACAAGAGTTGTTTTCTGGTAAGGAAAGTCACTATTGCGCTCCCATTGCCATACACAGTGCAAATAGCACTCGCGTCTGATGCCAGCAGGTACAGTGTATCGGACTGAAGAAGAGCTACTGTTCTTGTCAGTTTCCTAAGCAGAGTTGAACTAGATATGGTGCGTGTGTGTAGGAAGCACAGTTTTTTTGTTCTGAGAAAGCTCACCGTTCTGGCCCTATGGGAAACACAGTAGAGTAGAAGAGTGCTCTTTTCTCAAAAGCAGCGTGTGGTTCTTGTAAGGCGAGCTAGAGTTTGTTTCCCAGTCCTAAATTGAGTTGAGTCACGTGCAGTTTTTTGTCCTATGAGCAAGAGTTGTTTTCTGGTAAGACGAGTCACTATTGTGCTCCCATTGCCATACACAGTGCAAATAGCACTCGAGTCTGTTCCCAGCATGTACAGTGTATTGGACTGAATAGGATCCACTGTTCTTTTCAGTTTCCTAAGCAGAGGTGAACTATATGGCCCATGTGTGTAGGAAGCACAGTTCTTTTGTTCTGAGCAAGCTCACTGTTCGGACCCCATAGGAAACACAGTAGAGTAGAAGAGTGCTCTTTTCTCAAAAGCAGAGTGTGTTTCATGTAAGGCGAGGTAGCATTTGTTTCCCCGTCCTAAATGGAGTGAATCACATGCAGTTTCTGGTCCTATGAGCAAGAGTTGTTTTCCTCTAAGGAAAGTCACTATTGCACTCCCATTGCCATACACAGTGCAAATAGCACTGGCGTCTGTTCCCAGCAAGTACAGTGTATAGGACTGAAGAGGAGCTACTGTTCTTGTCAGTTTCCTAAGCAGAGTTGAACTAGATATGGCCCGTGTGTGTAGGAAGCTCAGTTCTTATGTTCTGAGCAAGCTCACCGTTCTGGCCCTATTGAAAACACAGTAGAGTAGAAGAGTGCTCCTTTCTCAAAAGCAGAGTGTGTTTCTTGTAAGGCGAGCTAGATTTTGTTTCCCAGTCCTAAATGTAGTTGAGTCACATGTAGTTTTTTTCCTACGAGCAAGAGTTGTTTTCTGGTAAGACGAGTCATAATTGTGCTCCCATTGCCATACACAGTGCAAATAGCACTCGCATCTGTTCCCAGCAAGTACAGTGTATTGGACTGAATAGGATCTACTGTTTTTTTCAGTTTCCTAAGCAGAGGTGAACTAGATATGGCCCATGTGTGTAGGAAGCACAGTTCTTTTGTTCTAAGCAGGCTCATTGTTCGGACCCCATAGGAAACACAGTAGAGTAGAAGAGTGCTCTTTTCTCAAAAGCAGAGTGTGTTTCTTGTAAGGCAAGCTAGTGTTTGTTTCCTAGTCCTAAATGCAATTGAATCACATGCAGTTTCTGGTTCTACAAACAAGAGTTGTTTTCTGGTAAGGAAAGTCACTCTTTCGCTCCCATTGCCAATCACAGTGCAAATAGCACTCGCGTCTGTTCCCAGCAAGTACAGTGTTGGACTGAAGACGAGCTACTGTTCTTGTCAAGTTCCTAAGCAGAGGTGAACCAGATAAGGCCCATGTGTGTAGGAAGCACAGATCTTTTGTTCTGAGCAAGATCACTGTTTGGACCCCATAGGAAACACAGTAGAGTAGAAGTGTGCTCTTTTCTCAAAAGCAGAGTGTGTTTCTTGTAAAGCGAGCTAGCGTTTGTTTCTCAGTCCTAAATGGAGTTGAATCACAAGCAGTTTCTGGTCCTACGAGCAAGAGTTGTTTTCTGGTAAGGAAAGTCACTATTGCGCTCCCATTGCCATACACAGTGCAAATAGCCCTCCCGTCTGTTCCCAGCAAGTACAGTGTATTGGACTGAAAAGGAGCTACTTTTCTTCTCAGTTTCCTAAGCAGAGTTGAACTAGATATGGCCTGTGTTTGTAGGAAGTACAGTTCTTTTTTTCTCAGCAAGCTCACTGTTCTGGTCCTATAGGAAACACAGTAGAGTAGAAGAGTGCTCTTTTCTCAAAAGCAGAGTGTGTTTCTTGTAAGGTAAGCTCGCGTTTTTTTCCCAGTCCTAAATGGAGTTGAATCACATGCAGTTTCTTGTCCTACGAGCAAGAGATGTTTTCTGGTAAGGAAAGTCACTATTGCGCTCCCATTTTCATACACAGTGAAATAGCACTCGCGTCTGATCCCAGCAAGTACAGTGTATCGGATTGAAGAGGAGCTACTGTTCTTGTCAGTTGCCTAAGCAGAGTTGAACTAGATATGGCCCGTGTGTGTAGGAAGCTCAGTTCTTATGTTCTGAGCAAGCTCACTGTTCTGGCCCTTTAGGAAACACAGTAGAGTAGAAGAGTGCTCTTTTCTCTAAAGTAGAGTGTGTTTCTTGTAGGGCAATCTAGCGTTTGTTTCCTAGTCCTAAATGGAGTTGAATCACATGCAGTTTCTGGTCCTACGAACAAGAGTTGTTTTCTGGTTAGGAAAGTCACTATTGCGCTCCCATTGACATACACAGTGCAAATAGCACTCGCGTCTGTTCCCAGCAAGTGCAGTGTTGGACTGAAGAGGATCTACTGTTCTTGTCAGGTTTCTAAGCAGAGTTGAACTAGATATGGTCCGTGCGTGTAGGAAGCACAGTTCTTTTGTTCTGAGCAAGCTCACTGTTTGGACCCCATAGGAAACACAGTAGACTAGAATAGTGCTCCTTTCTCTAAAGCAGAGTGTGTTTCTTGTAAGGCGAGCTAGTGCTTGTTTCCCAGTACTAAACGGAGTTGAATCACATGCAATTTCTAGTCCTACGAGCAAGAGTTGTTTTATGGTAAGAAGAGTCACTATTGCACTGCCATTGCCATACACAGGACAAATAGCACTGGCGTCTGTTCCCAGCAAGTACAGTGTATTGTACAGAAGAGGATCTACTGTTCTTGTCAGGTTCCTAAGCAGAATTGAACTAGATATGGCCGTGGGTGTAGGAAGCACAGTTCTAATGTTCTGAGCAAGTTCAATCTTCTGGCTCTATAGGAAACACAGTAGAGTAAAAGAGTGCTCTTTTCTCAAAAGCAGAGTGTGTTTCTTGGAAGTCCAGCTAGCGTTTGTTTCCTAGTCCTAAATGGAGTTGAGTCACATGCAGTTTTTTGTCCTACGAGCAAGAGTTGTTTTCTGGTAAGACAAGTCACTATTGTGCTCCAATTGCCATACACAGTGCAAATAGCACTAGCGTCTGTTCCCCGCAAGTACAGTGTATTGGAAGGAATAGGAGCTATTGTTCTTGTCAGTTTCCTAAAAAGAGTTGAACTAGATATGGCCCATGTGTGTAGGAAGCACAGTTCTTTTGTTCTGAGCAAGGTCACTGTTCTGGCCCTATAGGAAACACAGTAGAGTAGAAGAGTGCTCTTTTCTCAAAAGCAGAGTGTGTTTCATGTAAGGCGAGCTAGCATTTGTTTCCCAGTCCTAAATGGAGTTGAATCACATGCAGTTTCTGGTCTTTCGAGCAAGAGTTGTTTTCTGGTAAGGAAAGTCACTATTGCGCTCCCATTGCCATACACAGTGCAAATCGCACTCGCGTCTGTTCCCAGCAAGTACAGTCTATCGGACTGAAGAGGTGCTACTGTTCTTGTCAGTTTCCTAAGCAGAGTTGAACTAGATATGGCCCTGTGTGTAGGAAGCACAGTCCTTTTGTTCTGAGCAAGCTCACTGTTCTGGCCCTATAGGAAACACAGTAGAGTAGAAGAGTGCTCTTTTCTCTAAAGCAGAGTGTGTTTCATGTAAGGCGAGCTAGCATTAGTTTCCCAGTCCTAAATGGAGTTGAATCTCATGCAGTTTCTGGTCTTACGAGCAAGAGTTGTTTTCTGGTAAGGAAGGTCACTATTGCGCTCCCATTGACATACACAGTGCAAATAGCACTCACGTCTGTTCCCAGCAAGTACAGTGTATCGGACTGAAGAGGAGCTACTGTTCTTGTCAGTTTCCTAAGCAGAGTTGAACTAGATATGGCCCGTGTGTAGGAAGCACAGTTCTTTTGTTCTGAGCAAGCTCACTGTTCTGGCCCTATAGGAAACACAGTAGAGTAGAAGAGTGCTCTTTTCTCTCAAGCAGAGTGTGTTTCTTGTAAGGTGAGCTAGCTTTTGTTTCCCAGTCCTAAATGGAGTTGAATTACATGCACTTTCTGGTCCTGCAAGCAAGAGTTGTTTTCTGGTAAGAAGAGTCACTATTGTGCTGCCATTGCCATACACAGGACAAATAGCACTGGCGTCTGTTCCCAGCAAGTACAGTGTATTGGACTGAAGAGGATCTACTGTTCTTGTCAGGTTCCTAAGCAGAATTGAACTAGATATGGCCGTGTGTGTAGGAAGCACAGTTCTTTTGTTCTGAGCAAGCTCACTATTTGGACCCCATAGGAAACACAGTAGAGTAGAAGAGTGCTCTTTTCTCAAAAGCTGATTGCGTTTACTGTAAGGCGAACTAGCGTTTGTTTCCCAGTCCTAAATGGAGTTGAATCCCATCAGTATCTGGTCCTAGGAGCATGAGTTGTATTCTGGTAAGACGAGTCACTATTGTGCTCCAATGCCATACACAGTGCAAATAGCAGTCGCGTCTGTTCCCCGCAAGTACAGTGTATCGGACTGAAGAGGACCTACTGTTCTTGTTTGTTTCCTAAGCAGAGTTGAACTAGTTATGGCCCGTGTGTAGGAAGCACAGTTCTTTTGTTCTGAGCAACTCACTGTTCGGACCCCATAGGAAACACAGTAGAGTAGAAGAGTGCTCTTTTCTCAAAAACAGAGTGTGTTTCATGTAAGTTGAGCTAGCATTTGTTTCCCAGTCCTAAATGGAGTTGAATCACATGCAGTTTCTGGTCTTACGACCAAGAGTTGTTTTCTGGTAAGGAAAGTCACTATTGCACTCCCATTGCCATACACAGTGCAAATAGCACTCGCGTCTGTTCCCAGCAAGTACAGTGTATCAGACTGAAGAGGAGCTACTGTTGTTGTCAGTTTCCTAAGCAGAGTTGAACTAGATATGGCCCGTGTGTAGGAAGCACAGTTCTTTTGTTCTGAGCAAGCTCATTCTTCGGATCCTATAGGAAACACAGTAGAGTAGAAGAGTGCTCTTTTCTCTAAAGCAGAGTGTGTTTCTTGTAAGGAGAGCTAGCTTTACTTCCCAGTCCTAAATGGAGTTGAATCACATGCAGTTTCTGGTCCTACGAGCAAGAGTTGTTTTCTGGTAAGAAGAGACACTATTGCACTGCCATTGCCATACACAGGACTAATAGCACTGGCGTCTGTTCTCAGCAAGTACAGAGTAGTGGACTGAAGAGGATCTACTGTTCTTGTCAGGTTCCTAAGCAGAATTGAACTAGATATGGCCGTGTGTGTAGGAAGCACAGTTCTTTTGTTCTGAGGAAGCTTGCTTTTCGGACCCCATAGGAAACACAGTAGAGTAGAAGAGTGCTCTTTTCTCAAATGCAGAGTGTGTTTCTTGTAAGGCGAGCTAGCGTTTGTTTCCCAGTCCTAAATGGATTTGAGTCACATGCAGATTTTGTCCTACGAGCAAGAGTTGTTTTCTGGTAAGACGAGTCACTATTGTTCTCCAATTGCCATACACCGTGCAAATAGCACTGGCGTCTGTTCCCCGCAAGTACAGTGTATTGGACCGAAGAGGAGCTACTGTTCTTGTCAGTTTCCTAAGCAGAGTTGAACTAGATATGGCCCGTGTGTGTAGGAAGCACAGATCTTTTGTTCTGAGCAAGATCACTTTTTGGACCCCATAGGAAACACAGTAGAGTAGATGTGTGCTCTTTTCTCAAAAGCAGAGTGTGTTTCTTGTAAAGCGAGCTAGCGTTTGTTTTTCAGTCCTAAATGGAGTTGAATCACATGCAGTTTCTGGTCCTACGAGCAAGAGTTGTTTTCTGTTAAGGAAAGTCACTATTGTGCTCCCATTGCCATACACAGTGCAAATAGCCCTCCCGTCTGTTCCCAGCAAGTACAGTGTATTGGACTGAAAAGGAGCTACTTTTCTTCTCAGTTTCCTAAGCAGAGTTGAACTAGATATGGCCCGTCTTTGTAGGAAGTACAGTTCTTTTTTTCTGAGCAAGCTCACTGTTCTGGCCCTATAGGAAACACAGTAGAGTAGAAGAGTGCTCTTTTCTCAAAAGCAGAGTGTGTTTAATGTAAGGTAAGCTCGCGTTTTTTTCCCAGTCTTAAATGGAGTTGAATCACATGCAGTTTCTGGTCCTACGATCAAGAGTTGTTTTCTGGTAAGGAAAGTCACTATTGCGCTCCCATTTTCATACACAGTGAAATAGCACTCGCGTCTGATCCCAGCAAGTACAGTGTATCGCATTGAAGAGGAGCTACTGTTCTTGTCAGTTGCCTAAGCAGAGTTGAACTAGATATGGCCCGTGTGTGTAGGAAGCTCAGTTCTTATGTTCTGAGCAAGCTCACTGTTCTGGCCCTTTAGGAAACACAGTAGAGTAGAAGAGTGCTCTTTTCTCTAAAGCAGAGTGTGTTTCTTGTAGGGCAATCTAGCGTTTGTTTCCTAGTCCTAAATGGAGTTGAATCACATGCAGTTTCTGGTCCTACGAACAAGAGTTGTTTTCTGGTTAGGAAAGTCACTATTGCGCTCCCATTGCCATACACAGTGCAAATAGCACTCGCGTCTGTTCCCAGCAAGTACAGTGTTGGACTGAAGAGGATCTACTGTTCTTGTCAGGTTTCTAAGCAGAGTTGAACTAGATATGGTCCGTGCGTGTAGGAAGCACAGTTCTTTTGTTCTGAGCAAGCTCACTGTTTGGACCCCATAGGAAACACAGTAGACTAGAATAGTGCTCCTTTCTCTAAAGCAGAGTGTGTTTCTTGTAAGGCGAGCTAGTGTTTGTTTCCCAGTACTAAACGGAGTTGAATCACATGCAATTTCTAGTCCTACGAGCAAGAGTTGTTTTATGGTAAGAAGAGTCACTATTGCACTGCCATTGCCATACACAGGACAAATAGCACTGGCGTCTGTTCCCAGCAAGTACAGTGTATTGTACAGAAGAGGATCTACTGTTCTTGTCAGGTTCCTAAGCAGAATTGAACTAGATATGGCCGTGTGTGTAGGAAGCACAGTTCTAATGTTCTGAGGAAGTTCAATCTTCTGGCTCTATAGGAAACACAGTAGAGTAAAAGTGTGCTCTTTTCTCAAAAGCAGAGTGTGTTTCCTGGAAGTCAAGCTAGCGTTTGTTTCCTAGTCCTAAATGGAGTTGAGTCACATGCAGTTTTTTGTCCTACGAGGAAGAGTTGTTTTCTGGTAAGACAAGTCACTATTGTGCTCCAATTGCCATACACAGTGCAAATAGCACTCGCGTCTGTTTCCAGCAAGTACAGTGTTGGACTGAAGAGGAGCTACTGTTCTTGTCAGGTTCCTAAGCAGAGTTGAACGAGATATGGTCCGTGTGTAGGAAGCACAGTTCTTTTGTTCTGAGCAAGCTCACTGTTCGGACCACATAGGAAACACAGTAGAGTAGAAGAGTGCTCTTTTCTCAAAAGCAGAGTGTGTTACTTGGAAGTCGAGCTAGCGTTTGTTTCCCAGTCCTAAATGGAGTTGAGTCACATGCAGTTTTTTGTCTTACGAGCAAGAGTTGTTTTCTGGTAAGACATGTCACTATTGTGCTCCAAATGCCATACACACTGCAAATAGCACTCGCGTTTGTTCCCCGCAAGTACAGTGTATCGGAGGGAAGAGGAGCTACTGTTTTTGTGAATTTCCTAAGCAGAGTTGAACTAGATATGGCCTGTGTGTGTAGGAAGCACAGTCCTTTTGTTCTGAGCAACTCACTGTTCAGACCCCATAGGAAACACAGTAGAGTAGAAGAGTGCTCTTTTCTCAAAAACAGAGTGTGTTTCATGTAAGTTGAGCTAGCATTTGTTTCCCAGTCCTAAATGGAGTTGAATCACATGCAGTTTCTGGTCTTACGAGCAAGAGTTGTTTTCTGGTAAGGAAAGTCACTATTGCGCTCCCATTGACATACACAGTGCAAATAGCACTCACGTCTGTTCCCAGCAAGTACAGTGTATCGGACTGAAGAGGAGCTACTGTTCTTGTCAGTTTCCTAAGCAGAGTTGAACTAGATATGGCCCGTGTGTAGGAAGCACAGTTCTTTTGTTCTGAGCAAGCTCACTGTTCTGGCCCTATAGGAAACACAGTAGAGTAGAAGAGTGCTCTTTTCTCTAAAGCAGAGTGTGTTTCTTGTAAGGTGAGCTAGCTTTTGTTTCCCAGTCCTAAATGGAGTTGAATTACATGCACTTTCTGGTCCTACAAGCAAGAGTTGTTTTCTGGTAAGAAGAGTCACTATTGCGCTGCCATTGCCATACACAGGACAAATAGCACTGGCGTCTGTTCCCAGCAAGTACAGTGTATTGGACTGAAGAGGATCTACTGTTCTTGTCAGGTTCCTAAGCAGAATTGAACTAGATATGGCCGTGTGTGTAGGAAGCACAGTTCTTTTGTTCTGAGCAAGCTCACTATTTGGACCCCATAGGAAACACAGTAGAGTAGAAGAGTGCTCTTTTCTCAAAAGCTGAGTGCGTTTACTGTAAGGCGAACTAGCGTTTGTTTCCCAGTCCTAAATGGAGTTGAATCCCATCAGTATCTGGTCCTAGGAGCATGAGTTGTATTCTGGTAAGACGAGTCACTATTGTGCTCCAATGCCATACACAGTGCAAATAGCACTCGCGTCTGTTCCCCGCAAGTACAGTGTATCGGACTGAAGAGGACCTACTGTTCTTGTTTGTTTCCTAAGCAGAGTTGAACTAGTTATGGCCCGTGTGTAGGAAGCACAGTTCTTTTGTTCTGAGAAAGCTCACTGTTCTGGCCCTATAGGAAACACAATAGAGTAGAAGAGTGCTCTTTTCCCTAAAGCAGAGTGTGTTTCTTATAAGGCGAGCTAGCGTTTGTTTAACAGTCCTAAATGGAGTTGAATCACATGCAGTTTTTTGTCCTATGAGCAAGAGTTGTTTTCTGGTAAGACGAGTCACTATTGTGCTCCCATTGCCATACACAGTGCAAATAGCACTCGAGTCTGTTCCCAGCAAGTACAGTGTATTGGACTGAATAGGATCTACTGTTCTTTTCAGTTTCCTAAGCAGATGTGAACTGTATGGCCCATGTGTGTAGGAAGCACAGATCTTTTGTTCTGAGCAAGCTCACTGTTCGGACCCCATAGGAAACACAGTAGAGTAGAAGAGTGCTCTTTTCTCAAAAGCAGAGTGTGTTTCTTGTAAGACAAGCTAGTGTTTGTTTCCTAGTACTAAATGCAATTGAATCACATGCAGTTTCTGGTTCTACAAACAAGAGTTGTTTTCTGGTAAAGAAAGTCACTGTTGCGCTCCCATTGCCATACACAGTGCAAATAGCACTCGCGTCTGTTCCCCGCAAGTACAGTGTATTGGAAGGAATAGGAGCTACTGTTCTTGTCAGGTTCCTATGCAGAGTTGAACTAGATATGGCCCGTGTGCGTAGGAAGCTCAGTTCTTATGTTCTGAGCAAGCTCACTGTTCTGGCGCTATAGGAAACACAGTAGAGTAGAAGAGTGTTCTTTTCTCAAAAGCCGACTGTGTTTCTTGTAAGACGAGCTAGCGTTTGTTTCCTAGTCCTAAATGGAGTTGAATCACATGCAGTTTCTGGTCCTACGAGCAAGAGTTTTTTTCTCGTAAGGAAGGTCACTATTGCACTCCTATTGCCATATACAGTGCAAATAGCACTCGCGTCTGTTCCCAGCAAGTACAGTGTATCGGACTGAAGAGGAGCTACTGTTCTTGTCAGTTTCCTAAGCAGAGGTGAACTAGATATGGCCCGTGTGTAGGAAGCACAGTTCTTTTGTTCTGAGCAAGCTCACTCTTCTTGCCCTATAGGAAACACAGTAGAGTAGAAGAGTGCTCTTTTCTCTAAAGCAGAGTGTTGTTCTTGTAAGGCGCGCTAGCATTTGTTTCCCAGTCCGAAATGGAGTTGAAACACATGCAGTTTCTGGTCCTACGAGCAAGAGTTTTTTTTTATGGTAAGAATAGTCACTATTGCGCTGCCATTGCCATACAGAGGACAAATAGCACTGGCGTCTGTTCCCAGCAAGTACAGTGTATTGGACTAAAGGTTATCTACTGTTCTTGTCAGGTTCCTAAGCAGAGTTGAACTAGATATGGCCCGTGTGTGTAGGAAGCACAGTTATTGTGTTCTGAGCAAGCTCACTGTTCTGGCCCTATAGGAAACACAGTAGAGTAGAAGAGTGCTCTTTTCTCAAAAGCGGGTGTGTTTCTTGTAAGGCAAGCTAGCGTTTTTTTCCCAGTCCTAAATGGAGTTGAATCACATGCAGTTTCTGGTCCTACGAGCAAGAGTTGTTTTCTGGTAAGGAAAGTCACTATTGCGCTCCCATTGCCATACACAGTGCAAATAGCACTCCCGTCTGTTCCTAGCAAGTATAGTGTATTGGACTGAAGAGAAGCTACTATTCTTGTCAGTTTCCTAAGCAGAGTTGAACTAGATATGGCCCGTGTGTGTAGGAAACACAGTTCTTTTGTTCTGAGCAATCTCACTGTTCTGGCCCTATGGGAAACACAGTAGAGTAGAAGAGTGTTCTTTTCTCAAAAGCAGAGTTTGTTTCTTGTAAGGCGAGCTAGCATTTGTTTCCCAGTCCGAAATGGAGTTGAAACACATGCAGTTTCTGGTCCTATGAGCAAGAGTTGTTTTCTGGTAAGACGAGTCACTATTGTGCTCCCATTGCCATACACAGTGCAAATAGCACTCGCGTCTGTTCCCAGCAAGTACAGTGTATTGGACTGAATAGGATCTACTGTTCTATTCAGTTTCCTAAGCAGAGGTGAACTAGATAATGCCCATGTGTGTAGGAAGCACAGTTCTTTTGTTCTGAGCAAGCTCAATGTTCGGACTCCATAGGAAACACAGTAGAGTAGAAGAGTGCTCTTTTCTCAAAAGCAGAGTGTGTTTCATGCAAGGCGAGGTAGCATTTGTTTCCCAGTCTTAAATGGAGTTGAATCACATGCAGTTACTGTTCCTATGAGCAAGAGTTGTTTTCTGGTAAGGAAAGTCACTATTGCACTCCCATTGACATACATAGTGCAAATAGCCCTGGCGTCTGTTCCCAGCAAGTACAGTGTATCGGGCTGACGAGGAGCTACTGTTCTTGTCAGTTTCCTAAGCAGAGTTGAACTAGATATGGCCCGTGTGCTTAGGAAGCTCAGTTCTTATGTTCTGAGCAAGCTCACTATTCTGGCCCTATAGGAAACACAGTAGAGTAGAAGAATGCTCTTTTCTCAAAAGCAGAGTGTGTTTCTTGTAAGGCGAGCTAGCATTTGTTTCCCAGTCCTAAATGGAGTTGAATCACATGCAGTTTCTGGTCCTACGAGCAAGAGTTGTTTTCTGGGAAGGAAAGTCACTATTGCGCTCCCATTGCCATACACAGTGCAAATAGCACTCCCGTCTGTTCCTAGCAATTATAGTGTATTGGACTGAAGAGGAGCTACTGTTCTTCTCAGTTTCCTAAGCAGAGTTGAACTAGATATGGCCCGTGTGTGTAGGAAGCTCAGTTCTTTTGTTCTGAGCAAGCTCACTATTCTGGCCCTATGGGAAACACAGTAGAGTAGAAGAGTGTTCTTTTCTCAAAAGCAGAGATTGTTTCTTGTAAGGCGAGCTAGCATTTGTTTCCCAGTCTGAAATGGAGTTGAAACACATGCAGTTTCTGGTCCTACGAGCAAGAGTTGTTTTCTGGTAAGACGAGTCACTATTGTGCTCCCATTGCCATACACAGTGCAAATAGCACTCGCGTCTGTTCCCAGCAAGTACAGTGTATTGGACTGAATAGGATCTACTGTTCTTTTCAGTTTCCTAAGCAGATGTGAACTAGATATTGCCCATGTGTGTAGGAAGCACAGTCTTTTGTTCTGAGCAAGCTCACTGTTCGGACCCCATAGGAAACACAGTAGAGAAGAAGAGTGCTCTTTTCTGTAAAGCAGAGTGTGTTTCATGTAAGGCGAGGTAGCATTTGTTTGCCAGTCCTAAATGGAGTTCTATCACATGCACTTTCTGGTCCTACGAGCAAGAGTTGTTTTCTGGTAAGGAAAGTCCCTATTGCACTCCCATTGCCATATACATTGCAAATAGCACTGGCGTCTGTTCCCAGCAAATACAGTGTATCGGACTGACGAGGAGCTACTGTTCTTGTCAGTTTCCTAAGCAGAGTTGAACTAGATATGGCCCGTGAGCATGAAGCACAGTTCTTTTGTTCTGAGCAAGCTCACTGTTCTGGCCCTATGGGAAACACAGTAGAGTAGAAGAGTGCTCTTTTCTCAAAAGCAGAGTGTGTTTCTTGTAAGGCGAGCTAGAGTTTGTTTTCCAGTCCTAAATGGAGTTGAGTCACATGCAGTTTTTTGTCCTACGAGCAAGAGTTGTTTTCTGGTAAGACGAGTCACTATTGCACTCCTATTGCCATATACAGTGCAAGTAGCCCTCGCGTCTGTTCCCAGAAAGTACAGTGTATCAGACAGAAGAGGAGCTACTGTTCTTGTCAGTTTCCTAAGCAGAGGTGAACTAGATATGGCCCGTGTGTAGGAAGCACAGTTCTTTTGTTCTGAGCAAGCTCACTGTTCTGGCCCTATAGGAAACACAGTAGAGTAGAAGAATGCTCTTTTCCCTAAAGCAGAGTGTGTATCTTGTAAGGCGAGCTAGCGTTTGTTTCCCAGTCCTAAATGGAGGTGAAACATGCAGTTTCTGGTCCTATGAGCAAGAGTTGTTTTATGGTAAGAATAGTCACTATTGTGCTGCCATTGCCATACTCAGGACAAATAGCACTGGCGTCTGTTCCCAGCAAGTACAGTGTATTGGACTAAAGGGGATCTACTGTTCTTGTCAGGTTCCTAAGCAGAGTTGAACTAGATATGGCCCGTGTGTGTAGGAAGCACAGTTATTATGTTCTGGCAAGCTCAATGTTCTGGCCCTATAGGAAACACAGTAGAGTAGAAGAATGCTCTTTTCTCTAAAGCAGAGTGTGTTTCTTGTAAGGCAAGCTAGCGTTTGTTTCCTAGTCCTAAATGGAGTTGAATCACATGCAGGTTCTCGTCCTACGAACAAGAGTTGTTTTCTGGTAAGGAAAGTCACGATTGTGCTCCCATTGCCATACACAGTGCAAATAGCACTCGCGTCTGTTCCCAGCAAGTACAGTGTTGGACTGAAGAGGAGCTACTGTTCTTGTCAGGTTCCTAAGCAGAGTTGAACTACATATGGTCCGTGTGTGTAGGAAGCACAGTTCTTTTGTTCTGAGCAAGCTCACTGTTTTACCCCATAGGAAACACAGTATTGTAGAAGAGTGCTCTTTTTTCTAAAGCAGAGTGTGTTTCTTGTAAGGCGAGCTAGCATTTGTTTCCCAGTCCTAAATGGAGTTGAAACACATGGAGTTTCTGGTACTATGAGCAAGAGTTGTTTTCTGGTAAGGAAAGTCACTATTGCGCTGCCATTGCCATACACAGGACAAATAGCACTGGCATCTGTTGCTAGCAAGTACAGTGTATTGGACTGAAGAGGAGCTACTGTTCTTGTCAGTTTCCTAAGCAGAGTTGAACTAGATATGGCCCGTGTGGGTAGGAAGCTCAGTTCTTATGTTCTGAGCAAGCTCACTGTTCTGGCCCAATAGGAAACACAGTAGAGTAGAAGAGTGTTCTTTTCTCAAAAGCCGACTGTGTTTCTTGTAAGACGAGCTAGCGTTTGTTTCCTAGTCCTAAATGGAGTTGAATCACATGCAATTTCTGGTCCTACGAGCAAGAGTTTTTTTCTGGTAAGGAAAGTCACTATTGCACTCCTATTGCCATATACAGTGCATATAGCACTCGCGTCTGTTCCCAGCAAGTACAGTGTATCGGACTGAAGAGGAGCTACTGTTCTTGTCAGTTTCCTAAGCAGAGTTGAACTAGATATGGCCCGTGTGCGTAGGATTCTCAGTTCTTATGTTCTGAGCAAGCTCACTGTTCTGGCCCTATAGGAAACACAGTAGAGTAGAAGAGTGTTCTTTTCTCAAAAGCCGACTGTGTTTCTTGTAAGACAAGCTAGCGTTTGTTTCCTAGTCCTAAATGGAGTTGAATCACATGCAGTTTCTGGTCCTACGAGCAAGAGTTTTTTTCTGGTAAGGAAAGTCACTATTGCACTCCTATTGCCATACACAGTGCAAATAGCATTCGTGTCTGTTCCCAGCAAGTACAGTGTATCGGACTGAAGAGGAGCTACTGTTCTTGTCAGTTTCCTAAGCAGAGGTGAACTAGATATGGCCCGTGTGTAGGAAGCACAGTTCTTTTGTTCTGAGCAAGCTCACTGTTCTTGCCCTATAGGAAACACAGTAGAGTAGAAGAGTGCTCTTTTCTCTAAAGCAGAGTCTTGTTCTTGTAAGGCGCACTAGCATTTGTTTCCCAGTCCGAAATGGAGTTGAGTCACATGCAGTTTCTGGTCCTACGAGCAAGAGTTGTTTTATGGTAAGAATAGTCACTATTGCGCTGCCATTGCCATACAGAGGACAAATAGCACTGGCTTCTGTTCCCAGCAAGTACAGTGTATTGGACTAAAGGGTATCTACTGTTCTTGTCAGGTTCCTAAGCAGAGTTGAACTAGATATGGCCCGTGTGTGTAGGAAGCACAGTTATTGTGTTCTGAGCAAGCTCACTGTTCTGGCCCTATAGGAAACACAGTAGAGTAGAAGAGTGCTCTTTTCTCAAAAGCAGAGTGTGTTTCATGTAAGGCGAGGTAGCATTTGTTTCCCAGTCTTAAATGGAGTTGAATCACATGCAGTTACTGTTCCTATGAGCAAGAGTTGTTTTCTGGGAAGGAAAGTCTCTATTGCGCTCCCATTGACATACACAGTGCAAATAGCACTCCCGTCTGTTCCTAGCAAGTATAGTGTATTGGACTGAAGAGGAGCTACTGTTCTTATCAGTTTCCTAAGCAGAGTTGAACTAGATATGGCCCGTGTGTGTAGGAAGCACAGTTCTTTTGTTCTGAGCAAGCTCACTGTTCTGGCCCTATGGGAAACACAGTAGAGTAGAAGAATGTTCTTTTCTCAAAAGCAGAGATTGTTTCTTGTAAGGCGAGCTAGCATTTGTTTCCCAGTCCGAAATGGAGTTGAAACACATGCAGTTTCTGGTCCTACGAGCAAGAGTTGTTTTCTGGTAAGACGAGTCACTATTGTGCTCCCATTACCATACACAGTGCAAATAGCACTCGCGTCTGTTCCCAGCAAGTACAGTGTATTAGACTGAATAGGATCTACTGTTCTTTTCAGTTTCCTAAGCAGATGTGAACTAGATATTGCCCATGTGTGAAGGAAGCACAGTTCTTTTGTTCTGAGCAAGCTCACTGTTCGGACCCCATAGGAAACACAGTAGAGTAGAAGAGTGCTCTTTTCTGTAAAGCAGAGTGTGTTTCATGTAAGGCGAGGTAGCATTTGTTTGCCAGTCCTAAATGGAGTTGAATCACATGCACTTTCTGGTCCTACGTGCAAGAGTTGTTTTCTGGTAAGGAAAGTCCCTATTGCGCTCCCATTGCCATATACAGTGCAAATAGCACTGGCGTCTGTTCCCAGCAAATACAGTGTATTGGACTAAAGGGGATCTACTGTTCTTGTCAGGTTCCTAAGCAGAGTTGAACTAGATATGACCTGTGTGTGTAGGAAGCACAGTTATTATGTTCTGAGCAAGCTCACTGTTCTGGCCCTATAGGAAACACAGTAGAGTAGAAGAGTGCTCTTTTCTCTAAAGCAGAGTGTGTTTCTTGTAAGGCAAGCTAGCGTTTGTTTCCTAGTCCTAAATGGAGTTGAATCACATGCAGTTTCTGGTCCTACGAACAAGAGTTGTTTTCTGGTAAGGAAAGTCACGATTGTGCTCCCATTGCCATACACAGTGCAAATAGCACTCGCATCTGTTCCCAGCAAGTACAGTGTTGGACTGAAGAGGAGCTGCTGTTCTTGTCAGGTTCCTAAGCAGAGTTGAACTACATATGGTCCGTGTGTGTAGGAAGCACAGTTCTTTTGTTCTGAGCAAGCTCACTGTTTGGAACCCATAGGAAACACAGTATTGTAGAAGAGTGCTCTTTTCTGTAAAGCAGAGTGTGTTTCATGAAAGGCGAGGTAGCATTTGTTTGCCAGTCTTAAATGGAGTTGAATCCCATGCAGTTTCTGGTCCTATGAGCAAGAGTTTTTTTCTGGTAAGGAAAGTCCCTATTGCGCTCCCATTGCCATATACAGTGCAAATAGCAATGTCGTCTGTTCCCAGCAAATACAGTGTATCGGACTGAAGAGGAGCTACTGTTCTTGTCAGTTTCCTAAGCAGAGTTGAACTAGATATGGCCCGTGTGCAGGAAGCACAGTTCTTTTGTTCTGAGCAAGCTCACTGTTCTGGCACTATGGGAAACACAGGAGAGTAGAAGAGTGCTCTTTTCTCAAAAGCAGAGTGTGTTTCCTGTAAGGCGAGCTAGAGTTTGTTTTCCAGTCCTAAATGGAGTTGAGTCACATGCAGTTTTTTGTCCTACGAGCAAGAGTTGTTTTCTGGTAAGACGAGTCACTATTGCACTCCTATTGCCATATACAGTGCAAATAGCCCTCGCGTCTGTTCCCGAAAGTACAGTGTATCGGACTGAAGAGGAGCTACTGTTCTTGTCAGTTTCCTAAGCAGAGGTGAACTAAATATGGCCCGTGTGTAGGAAGCACAGTTCTTTTGTTCTGAGCAAGCTCACTGTTCTGGCCCTATAGGAAACACAGTTGAGTAGAAGAATGCTCTTTTCTCTAAAGCAGAGTGTGTATCTTGTAAGGCGAGCTAGCATTTGTTTCCCAGTCCTAAATGGAGGTGAAACACATGCAGTTTCTGGTCCTATGAGCAAGAGTTGTTTTGGTAAGAATAGTCACTATTGCGCTGCCATTGTCATACTCAGTACAAATAGCACTGGCGTCTGTTCCCAGCAAGTACAGTGTATTGGACTAAAGGGGATCTACTGTTCTTGTCAGGTTCCTAAGCAGAGTTGAACTAGATATGGCCCGTGTGTGTAGGAAGCACAGTTATTATGTTCTGAGCAAGCTCACTGTTCTGGCCCTATAGGAAACACAGTAGAGTAGAAGAGTGCTCTTTTCTCTAAAGCAGAGTGTGTTTCTTGTAAGGCAAGCTAGCGTTTGTTTCCTAGTCCTAAATGGAGTTGAATCACATGCAGTTTCTGGTCCTACGAACAAGAGTTGTTTTCTGGTAAGGAAAGTCACGATTGTGCTCCCATTGCCATACACTGTGCAAATAGCACTCGCGTCTGTTCCCAGCAAGTACAGTGTTGGACTGAAGTGGAGCTACTGTTCTTGTCAGGTTCCTAAGCAGAGTTGAACTACATATGGTCCGTGTGTGTAGGAAGCACAGTTCTTTTGTTCTGAGCAAGCTCACTGTTTGGAACCCATAGGAAACACAGTATTGTAGAAGAGTGCTCTTTTCTGTAAAGCAGAGTGTGTTTCATGAAAGGCGAGGTAGCATTTGTTTGCCAGTCTTAAATGGAGTTGAATCACATGCACTTTCTGGTCCTATGAGCAAGAGTTTTTTTCTGGTAAGGAAAGTCCCTATTGCGCTCCCATTGCCATATACAGTGCAAATAGCAATGTCGTCTGTTCCCAGCAAATACAGTGTATCGGACTGAAGAGGAGCTACTGTTCTTGTCAGTTTCCTAAGCAGAGTTGAACTAGATATGGCCCGTGTGCAGGAAGCACAGTTCTTTTGTTCTGAGCAAGCTCACTGTTCTGGCACTATGGGAAACACAGGAGAGTAGAAGAGTGCTCTTTTCTCAAAAGCAGAGTGTGTTTCCTGTAAGGCGAGCTAGAGTTTGTTTTCCAGTCCTAAATGGAGTTGAGTCACATGCAGTTTTTTGTCCTACGAGCAAGAGTTGTTTTCTGGTAAGACGAGTCACTATTGCACTCCTATTGCCATATACAGTGCAAATAGCCCTCGCGTCTGTTCCCGAAAGTACAGTGTATCGGACTGAAGAGGAGCTACTGTTCTTGTCAGTTTCCTAAGCAGAGGTGAACTAAATATGGCCCGTGTGTAGGAAGCACAGTTCTTTTGTTCTGAGCAAGCTCACTGTTCTGGCCCTATAGGAAACACAGTTGAGTAGAAGAATGCTCTTTTCTCTAAAGCAGAGTGTGTATCTTGTAAGGCGAGCTAGCATTTGTTTCCCAGTCCTAAATGGAGGTGAAACACATGCAGTTTCTGGTCCTATGAGCAAGAGTTGTTTTGGTAAGAATAGTCACTATTGCGCTGCCATTGTCATACTCAGTACAAATAGCACTGGCGTCTGTTCCCAGCAAGTACAGTGTATTGGACTAAAGGGGATCTACTGTTCTTGTCAGGTTCCTAAGCAGAGTTGAACTAGATATGGCCCGTGTGTGTAGGAAGCACAGTTATTATGTTCTGAGCAAGCTCACTGTTCTGGCCCTATAGGAAACACAGTAGAGTAGAAGAGTGCTCTTTTCTCTAAAGCAGAGTGTGTTTCTTGTAAGGCAAGCTAGCGTTTGTTTCCTAGTCCTAAATGGAGTTGAATCACATGCAGTTTCTGGTCCTACGAACAAGAGTTGTTTTCTGGTAAGGAAAGTCACGATTGTGCTCCCATTGCCATACACTGTGCAAATAGCACTCGCGTCTGTTCCCAGCAAGTACAGTGTTGGACTGAAGTGGAGCTACTGTTCTTGTCAGGTTCCTAAGCAGAGTTGAACTACATATGGTCCGTGTGTGTAGGAAGCACAGTTCTTTTGTTCTGAGCAAGCTCACTGTTTGGACCCCATAGGAAACACAGTATTGTAGAAGAGTGCTCTTTTTTCTAAAGCAGAGTGTGTTTCTTGTAAGGCGAGCTAGCATTTGTTTCCCAGTCCTAAATGGAGTTGAAACACATGCAGTTTCTGGTACTATGAGCAAGAGTTGTTTTCTGGTAAGGAAATTCACTATTGCGCTGCCATTGCCATACACAGGACAAATAGCACTGGCATCTGTTGCCAGCAAGTACAGTGTATTGGACTGAAGAGGAGCTACTGTTCTTGTCAGGTTCCTAAGCAGACTTGAACTAGATATGGCCGTGTGTGTAGGAAGCACAATTTTTTTTTGTTCTGAGCAAGCTCACTGTTTGGACCCCATATGAAACACAGTAGAGTAGAAGAGTGCTCTTTTCTCAAAAGCAGAGTGTGTTTCTTGTAAGGCGAGCTAGCGTTTGTTTCCCAGTCCTAAATGGAGTTGATTCACATGCAGTTTCTGGTCCTACGAGCAAGAGTTGTTTTCTGGTAAGGAAAGTCACTATTGCGCTCCCATTGCCACACAGTGCAAATAGCACTCCCGCCTCTTCCTAGCAAGTATGGTGTATTGGACTGAAGAGGAGCTACTGTTCTTCTCAGTTTCCTAAACAGAGTTGAACTAGATATGGCCCGTGTGTGTAGGAAGCACAGTTATTATGTTCTGAGCAAGCTCACTGTTCTGGCCCTCTAGGAAACACAGTAGAGTAGAAGAGTGCTCTTTTCTCAAAAGCAGGCTGTGTTTCTTGTAAGGCAAGCTAGCGTTTTTTTCCCAGTCCTAAATGGAGTTGAATCACATGCAGTTTCTGGTCCTACGAGCAAGAGTTGTTTTCTGGTAAGAAGAGTCACTATTGCGCTCCCATTGCCATACACAGTGCAAATAGCAATCGCGTCTGATCCCAGGAAGTACAGTGTATCGGACTGAAGAGGAGCTAATGTTCTTTCAGATTCCTAAGCAGAGTTGAACTAGATATGCCCCGTGTGTGTAGGAAGCACAGTTCTTTTGTTCTGAGCAAGTTCACCATTTCTGGCACTATGGGAAACACAATAGAGTAGAAGAGTGCTCTTTTCTCAAAAGCAGAGTGTGTTTCTTGTAAGGAGAGCTAGAGTGTGTTTCCCAGTCCTAAATGGAGTTGAGTCACATGCAGTTTTTTGTCCTACGAGCAAGAGTTGTTTTCTGGTAAGACGAGTCACTATTGTGCTCCCATTGCCATACACAGTGCAAAAAGCACTTGCGTCTGTTCCCAGCAAGTACAGTGTATTGGACTGAAGAGGATCAACTGTTCTTTTCAGTTTCCTAAGCAGAGTTGACCTAGATATGGCCCATGTGTGTAGGAAGCACAGTTCTTTTGTTCTGAGCAAGCTCACTGTTTGGACCCCATAGGAAACACAGTAGAGTAGAAGAGTACTCTTTTCTCAAAAGCAGAGTGTGTTTCATGTAAGGCAAGCTAGCATTTGTTTGCCAGTCCTAAATGGAGTTGAATCACATGCAGTTTCTGGTCCTACGAGCAAGAGTTGTTTTCTGGTAAGGAAAGTCCCTATTACTCTCCCATTGCCATATACAGTGCAAATAGCACTGGCGTCTTTTCCCAGCAAATACAGTGTATCGGACTGAAGAGGAGCTACTGTTCTTGTCAGTTTCCTAAGCAGAGTTGAACTAGATATGGCCCGTGTGTAGGAAGCATAGTTCTTTTGTTCTGAGCAAGCTCACTGTTCTTGCCGTATAGGAAACACAGTAGAGTAGAAGAGTGCTCTTTTCTCTAAAGCAGAGTGTGTTTCTTGTAAGGCGAGCTAGCATTTGTTTCCCAGTCCGAAATGGAGTTGAAACACATGCAGTTTCTGGTCCTACGAGCAAGAGTTGTTTTATGGTAAGAATAGTCACTATTGTGCTGCCATTGCCATACACAGCACAAATAGCACTGGCGTCTGTTCCCAGCAAGTACAGTGTATTGGACTAAAGGGTATCTACTGTTCTTGTCAGGTTCCTAAGCAGAGTTGAACTAGATATGGCCCGTGTGTGTAGGAAGCACAGTTATTATGTTCTGAGCAAGCTCACTGTTCTGGCCCTATGGGAAACACAGTAGAGTAGAAGAGTGCTCTTTTCTCAAAAGCAGAGTGTGTTTCATGTAAGGCGAGGTAGCATTTGTTTTCCAGTCTTGAATGGAGTTGAATCACATGCAGATACTGGTCCTATGAGCAAGAGTTGTTTTCTGGTAAGGAAAGTCACTATTGCGCTCCCATTGACATACACAGTGCAAATAGCCCTGGCATCTGTTCCCAGCAAGTACAGTGTATCGGACTGAAGAGGAGCTACTGTTCTTGTCAGTTTCCTAAGCAGAGTTGAACTAGATATGGCCCGTGTGTGTAGGAAGCTCAGTTCTTATGTTCTGAGCAAGCTCACTGTTCTGGCCCATTAGGAAACACAGTAGAGTAGAAGAGTGCTCTTTTCTCTAAAGCAGAGTGTGTTTCTTGTAGGGCAAGCTAGCGTTTGTTTCCTAGTCCTAAATGGAGTTGAATCACATGCAATTTCTGGTCCTACGCACAAGATTTGTTTTCTGGTAAGGAAAGTCACTATTGCGCGCCCATTGCCATACACAGTGCAAAATCACTCGCATCTGTTTCCTGCAAGTACAGTGTTGGACTGAAGAGGAGCTACTGTTCTTGTCAGGTTCCTAAGCAGAGTTGAACTACATATGGTCCGTGTGTGTAGGAAGCACAGTTCTTTTGTTCTGAGCAAGCTCACTGTTCGGACCCCATAGGAAACAGTTTAGAGTAGAAGAGTGCTCTTTTCTCAAAAGCAGAGCGTGTTTTTTGTAAGGCGAGCTAGCGTTTGTTTCCCAGTCCTAAATGTTGTTGAATCACATGCAGTTTCTGGTCCTAAGAGCAAGAGTTGTTTTTTGGTAAGAAGAGTCACTATTGTGCTCCCATTTTCATTCACAGGGCAAATAGCACTGGCGTCTGTTCCCAGCCTGTACACTGTATTGGACTGAAGAGGATCTATTGTTCTTGTCAGTTTCCTAAGCAGAGTTGAACTAGATATAGCCCATGTGTGTAGGAAGCACAGTTCTTTTGTTCTGAGCAAGCTCACTGTTCTGGCCCTATAGGAAACCCAATAGAGTAGAAGAGTGCTCTTTTCTCAAATGCAGAGTGTGTTTCTTGTAAGGCGACCTAGCTTTTTTTTCCCAGTCCAAAATGGAGTTGAATAACATGCATTTTCTGGTTTTTCGAGCAAGAGTTGTTTTCTGATAAGAAGAGTAACTATTGTGCTCCCATTGTCATACACAAGGCAAATAGCACTGGCGACTGTTCCCAGCATGTACAGTGTATTGGACTGAGGAGGATCTACTGTTCTTGTCAGTTGGCTAAGCTAAATTGAACTAGATATGGCCGTGTGTAGGAAGCACAGTTCTTTTCTTCTGAGGAAGCTCACTGTTCAAACCCCATAGGAAACACAGTAGAGTAGAAGAGTGCTCTTTTCTCAAAAGCAGAGTGTGTTTCTTGTAAGGCCAGCTAGCGTTTGTTTCCCAGTCCTAAATGGAGTTGAATCACATGCAGTTTCTGGTCCTACGAGCAAGAGTCGTTTTATGGTAAGAAGAGTCACTATTGCGCTCCCTTTGTCATACATAGGGCAAATAGCACTGGCGTCTGTTCCCAGCATGGACAGTGTATTAGACTGAAGAGGATCTACTGTTATTGTCAGTTTCCTAAGTAGAATTGAACTAGATATGGCCGTATGTGTAGGAAGCACAGTTCTTTTGTTCAGAGCAAGCTCACTGTTCAGACTTCATAGGAAACACAGTAGAGTAGAAGAGTGCTCTTTTTTCAAAAGCAGAGTGTGTTTCTTGTAAGGCGAGCTAGCATTTGTTTCACAGTCCTAAATGGAGTTGAATCACATGCAGTTTCTGGTCCTTCGAGCAAGAGTTGTTTTCTGGTAAAAAGAGTCACTATTGCGCTCCCATTGACATACACAGGGCAAATAGCACTGGCGTCTGTTCCCAGCATATACAGTGTAATGGACTGAAGAGGATCTACTGTTCTTGTCAGTTTCCTAAGGAGAGTTGAACTAGATATGGCCCGTGTGTGTAGGAAGCACAGTTCTTTTGTTCTGAGCAAGCTCACTGTTCTGGCCCTATAGGAAACACAGTAGAGTAGAAGACTACTCTTTTCTCAAAAGCAGAGTGTGTTTCTTGTAAGGAGAGCTAGCGTTTGTTTCCCAGTCCTAAATGGAGTTGAATCACATGCAGTTGTTGGTTTCACAAGCAAGAGTTGTTTTCTGGTAAGGAAAGTCTCTATTGCGCTCCCATTGCCATAAACAGTACAAATAGCACTCGCGGCTGTTGCCAGCAAGTACAGTGTATTGTACTGAAGAAGAGCTACTGTTCTTGTCAGTTTCCTAAGCAGAGTTGAACTAGATATGGCCTGTGTGTAGGAAGCACAGTTCTTTTGTTCTGAGCAAGCTCACTGTTCGGACCCAATAGGAAACACAGTAGAGTAGAAGAGTGCTCTTTTTTTCAAAAGCAGAGTGTGTTTCTTGTAAGGCGAGCTAGCGTTTATTTCCCAGTTCTAAATGGAGTTGAATCACATGCAGTTTTCGGTCCTATGAGCAAGAGTTGTTTTCTGGTAAGGAAAGTCACTATTGCGCTCCCATTGCCATACACAGTGCAAATAGCACTCGCGTCTGTTCACAGCGAGTACAGTGTATTGGAGTGAAGAGGATCTACTGTTCTTGTCAGGTTCCTAAGTAGAGTTGAACTAGATATGGTCTGTGTGTAGGAAGCACAGTTCTTTTGTTCTGAGCAAGCTCACTGTTCTGGCCCTATAGGAAACACAGTAGAATAGAAGAGTGCTCTTTTCTCTAAAGCAGAGGGTGTTTCTTGTAAGGCGAGCTAGCGTTTGTTTCCCAGTCAGAAATGGACTTGAATCACATGCAGTTTGTGGTCCTATGAGCAAGAGTTGTTTTCTTGTAAGAAGAGTCACTATTGTGCTCCCATTGTCATACACAGGGCAAATAGCACGGGCGTCTGTTCCAAGCAAGTACAGTGTATTGGACTGAAGAGGATCTACTGTTCTTTCATTTTCCTAAGCAGAATTGAAATATATATGGCCTGTGTGTGTAGTCAGCACAGTTCATTGTTCTGAGCAAGCTCACTCTACTGGCCCTATAAAAAGCACAGTAGAGTAGAAGAATGCTCTTTTCTCAAAAGCAGAGTGTGTTTCTTGAAAGGCGAGCTAGCGTTTGTTTCCCAGTCCTAAATGGAGTTGAATCACATGCAGTTTCTGGTTTTTCGAGCAAGAGTTGTTTTCTTGTAAGAAGAGTAACTATTGCGCTCCCATTGTCATACACAGGACAAATAGCACTGGTGACTGTTCCCAGCATGTACAGTGTATTGGACTGAACAGGATCTTCTGTTCTTGTCAGTTTCCTAAGCAGAGTTGAACTAGATATAGCCCGTCTGTGTAGGAAGCACAGTTCTTTTTTTCTGAGCAAGCTCACTGTTCTGGCCCTATAGGAAACACATTAGAGTAGAAGAGTGCTCTTTTCTCAAAAGCAGAGTGTGTTTCTTGTAAGGCGAGCTACCACTTGTTTCCCAGTCCTAAATGGTGTTGAATCACATGCAGTTTCTGGTCCTAAGAGCAAGAGTTTTTTTCTGGTAAGAAGAGTCACTATTGTGCTCCCATTTTCATACACAGGGCAAATAGCACTGGCGTCTGTTCCCAGCCTGTACACTGTATTGGACTGAAGAGGATCTATATTTCTTGTCAGTTTCCTAAGCAGAGTTGAACTGGATATAGCCCGTGTGTGTAGGAAGCACAGTTCTTTTGTTCTGAGCAAGCTCACTGTTCTGGCCCTATAGGAAACACAATAGAGTAAAGAGTGCTCTTTTCTCAAAAGCAGAGAGTGTTTCTTGTAAGGAGAGCTAGTGTTTGTTTCCCAGTCCTAAATGGAGTTGAATCACATGCAGTTGTTGGTCCCACGAGCAAGAGTTGTTTTCTGGTAAGGAAAGTCACTATTGCGCTCCCATTGCTATAAACAGTGCAAATAGCACTCGCGTCTTTTGCCAGCACCTACAGTGTATTGGACTGAAGAGGAGCTACTGTTCTTGTCAGTTTCCTAAGCAGAGTTGAACTAGATAAGGCCCGTGTGTGTAGGAAGCACAGTTCTTTTGTTCTGAGCAAGCTCACTGTTCGGACCCCATAGGAAACACTGTAGAATAGAAGAGTGCTCTTTTCTCAAAAGCAGAGTGTGTTTTTTGTAAGGCGAGCTAGTGTTTGTTTCCCAGTCCTAAATGTTGTTTAATCACATGCAGTTTATGGTCCTAAGAGCAAGAGTTGTTTTCTGGTAAGAAGAGTCACTATCGTGCTCCCATTTTCATACACAGGGCAAATAGCACTGGCGTCTGTTCCCAGCCTGTACACTGTATTGGACTGAAGAGGATCTATTGTTCTTGTCAGTTTCCTAAGCAGTGTTGAACTAGATATAGCCCGTGTGTGTAGGAAGCACAGTTCTTTTGCTCTGAGCAAGCTCACTGTTCTGGCCCTATAGGAAACCCAATAGAGTAGAAGAGTGCTCTTTTCTCAAAAGCAGAGTGTGTTTCTTGTAAGGCGATCTAGCTTTTTTTTCCCAGTCCAAAATGGAGTTGAATAACATGCAGTTTCTGGTTTTTCGAGCAAGAGTTGTTTTCTGGTAAGAAGAGTAACTATTGTGCTCCCATTGTCATACACAAGGCAAATAGCACTGGCGACTGTTCCCAGCATGTACAGTGTATTGGACTAAGGAGGATCTACTGTTCTTGTCAGTTGGCTAAGCAAAATTGAACTAGATATGGCCGTGTGTGTAGGAAGCACAGTTCTTTTCTTCTGAGGAAGCTCACTGTTCAAACCCCATAGGAAACACAGTAGAGTAGAAGAGTGCTCTTTTCTCAAAAGCAGAGTGTGTTTCTTGTAAGGAAAGCTAGTGTTTGTTTCCCATACAGAAATGGAGTTGAATCCCATGCAGTTTCTGGTCCTCTGAGCAAGAGTTTTTTTCTGATAAGAAGAGTCACTATTGCGCTCCCATTGTCATACACAAGGCAAATAGCACTGGCGACTGTTCCCAGCATGTACAGTGTATTGGACTGAGGAGGATCTATTGTTCTTGTCAGTTGGCTAAGCAAAATTGAACTAGATATGGCCGTGTGTGTAGGAAGCACAGTTATTTTCTTCTGAGGAAGCTCACTGTTCAAACCACATAGGAAACACAGTAGAGTAGAAGAGTGCTCTTTTCTCAAAAGCAGAATGTGTTTCTTGTAAGGAAAGCTAGTGTTTGTTTCCCATACAGAAATGGAGTTGAATCCCATGCAGTTTCTGGTCCTACGAGCAAGAGTTTTTTTCTGATAAGAAGAGTCACTATTGCGCTCCCATTGCCATACACAGTGCAAATAGCACACGAGTCTGTTCCCAGCAAGTACAGTGTATTGGACTGAAGAGGAGCTTCTGTTCTTGTCAGTTTCCTAAGCAGAATTGAACTAGATATGGCCGTGTGTGTAGGAAGCACAGTTCTTTTGTTCTGAGCAAGCTCACTGTTTGAACCCCATAGGAAACACAGTAGAGTAGAAGAGTGATCTTTTCTCAAAAGCAGAGTGTGTTTCTTGTAAGGCGAGCTAGCGTTTATTTCCCAGTTCTAAATGGAGTTGAATCACATGCAGTTTTCGGTCCTATGAGCAAGAGTTGTTTTCTGGTAAGGAAAGTCACTATTGCGCTCCCATTGCCATACACAGTGCAAATAGCACTCGCGTCTGTTCACAGCGAGTACAGTGTATTGGAGTGAAGAGGATCTACTGTTCTTGTCAGGTTCCTAAGCAGAGTTGAACTAGATATGGTCTGTGTGTAGGAAGCACAGTTCTTTTGTTCTGAGCAAGCTCACTGTTCTGGCCCTATAGGAAACACAGTAGAGTAGAAGAGTGCTCTTTTCTCTAAAGCAGAGGGTGTTTCTTGTAAGGCGAGCTAGCGTTTGTTTCCCAGTCAGAAATGGACTTGAATCACATGCAGTTTGTGGTCCTATGAGCAAGAGTTGTTTTCTTGTAAGAGGAGTCACTATTGTGCTCCCATTGTCATACACAGGGCAAATAGCACTGGCGTCTGTTCCCAGCAAGTACAGTGTATTGGACTGAAGAGGATCTACTGTTCTTTCATTTTCCTAAGCAGAATTGAAATATATATGGCCTGTGTGTGTAGTCAGCACAGTTCATTGTTCTGAGCAAGCTCACTGTACTGGCCCTATAAAAAGCACAGTAGAGTAGAAGAGTGCTCTTTTCTCAAAAGCAGAGTGTGTTTCTTGTAAGGCGAGCTAGCGTTTGTTTCCCAGTCCTAAATGGAGTTGAATCACATGCAGTTTTTGGTCCTAGGAGCAAGAGTTGTTTTCTGGTAAGGAAAGTCACTATTGTGCTCCCATTGCCATACACAGTGCAAATAGGCACTCGCGTCTGTTCACAGTGAGTACAGTGTATTGGACTGACGAGGAGCTCTTTTCTTGTCAGTTTCCTAAGCAGAGTTGAACTTGATATGGCCCGTGTGTGTAGGAAGCACAGTTCTTTTTTTCTGAGCAAGCTCACTGTTCGGACCGCATAGGAAATACTGTAGAGTAGAAGAGCGCTCTTTTTTCAAAAGCAGAGTGTGTTTCTTGTAAGGCGTGCTAGTGTTTGTTTCCCAGTCAGAAATGGAGTTGAATCCCATGCAGTTTCTGCACCTACGAGCAAGAGTTTTTTTCTGGTAAGGAAAGTCACTATTGTGCTTCCATTGCCATACACTGTGCAAATACCACACGCGTCTGCTTCCAGCAAGTACCGTGTATTGGACTGAAGAGGAGCTATTGTTCTTGTCAGTTTCCTAAGCAGAGTTGAACTAGATATGGACTGTGTGTGTACAAAGCACAGTTCTTTTGTTCTGAGCAAGCTCACTGTTCGGAACAATTAGGAAACACAGTAGAGTAGAAGAGTGCTCTTTTCTCAAAAGCAGAGTGTGTTTCTTGTAAGTCGAGCTAGTGTTTGTTTCCCAGTCAGAAATGGAGTTGAATGCCATGCAGTTTCTGGTCCTACGAGCAAGAGTTGTTTTCTGGTAAGAAGAGTCACTATTGTGGTCCCATTTTCATGCACAGGGCAAATAGCAATGGTGTCTGTTCCCAGCATGTACAGTGTATTGGACTGAGGAGGACCTACTGTTCTTGTCAGGTTCCTAAGCAGAGTTGAACTAGATATGGCCGTGTGTGTAGGAAGCACAGTTCTTTTGTTCTGAGCAAGATCACTGTTTGGACCCCATAGGAAACACAGTAGAGTAGAAGAGTGCTCTTTTGTCAAAATCAGAGAGTCTTTCTTGTAAGGCTAGCTAGTGTTTGTTTCCCAGTCCTAAATGGAGTTTAATCACATGAAGATTCTGGTCCTATGAGCAAGAGTTGTTTTATGGTATGAATAGTCACTATTGCGCTGCCATTGCCATACACAGGACAAATAGCACTGGCGTCTGTTCCCAGCAAGTACAGTGTATTGGACTGAAGAGGATCTACTGTTCTTGTCAGGTTCCTAAGCAGAGTTGAACTAGATATGGCCCGTGTGTGTAGGAAGCACAGTTATTATGTTCTGAGCAAGCTCACTGTTCTGGCCCTATAGGAAACACAGTAGAGTAGAAGAGTACTCTTTTCTCAAAAGCAGAGTGTGTTTCTTGTAAGGCAAGCTAGTGTTTTTTTCCCAGTCCTAAATGGAGTTCAATCCCATGCAGTTTCTGGTCCTACGAGCAAGACTTGTTTTCTGGTAAGGAAAGTCACTATTGTGCTCCCATTGCCATACACAGTGCAATAGCACTCGCGTCTGATCCCAGCAAGTACAGTGTATCGGACTGAAGAAAAGCTACTGTTCTTGTCAGTTTCCTAAGCAGAGTTGAACTAGATATGGACCGTGTGTCTAGGAAGCACAGTTTTTATGTTCTGAGCAAGCTCACTGTTCTGGCCCTACAGGAAACACAGTAGAGTAGAAGAGTGCTCTTTTCTCAAAAGCAGAGTGTGTTTCTTGTAAGGTGAGCTAGTGTTTGTTTCCCAGTCAGAAATGGAGTTGAATGCCATGCAGTTTCTGGTCCTACGAGCAAGAGTTGTTTTCTGGAAAGAAAAGTCACTATTGTGCTCCCATTGTCATGCACAGGGCAAATAGCAATGGTGTCTGTTCCCAGCATGTACAGTGTATTGGACTGAGGAGGATCTACTGTTCTTGTCAGGTTCCTAGGCAGAGTTGAACTAGACATGGTCCGTGTGTGTAGGAAGCACACTTTTTTTGTTCTGAGCAAGCTCACTGTTCTGGCCCTATAGGAAACACAGTAGAGTAGAAGAGTGCTCTTTTCTCAAAAGCAGAGTGTTTTTCTTGTAAGGCGAGCTAGCGTTTGTTTCCCAGTCAGAAATGGAGTTGAATCACATGCAGTTTGTGGTCCTATGAGCAAGAGTTGTTTTTTTGTAAGAAGAGTCACTATTGTGCTCCCATTGTCATACATAGGGCAAATAGCACTGGCTTCTGTTCCCAGCATACAGTGTATTGGACTGAAGAGGATCTACTGTTCTTGTCAGGTTCCTAAGCAGAATTGAAATAGATATGGCCTGTGTGTGTAGTCAGCACAGTTCATTGTTCTGAGGAAGCTCACTGTACTGGCCCTATAAAAGCACAGTAGAGTAGAAGAGTGCTCTTTACTCAAAAGCAGATTGTGTTTCTTGTAAGGCGAGCTAGCGTTTGTTTCACAGTCCTAAATGGAGTTGAATCACATGCAGTTTCGGGTCCTAAGAGCAAGAGTTGTTTTCTGGTAAGAAGATTCACTATTGCGCTCCCATTGTCATACACAGGGCAAATATCACTGGCGTCTGTTCCCAGCAAATACAGTGTATTGGACTTTAGAGGATCTACTGTTCTTGTCAGTTACTTAAGCAGAATTGAAATAGATATGGCCCGTGTGTGTAGTCAGCACAGTTCTTTTGTTCTGAGCAAGCTCACTGTTCTGGCCCTATAGGAAACACAGGAAAGTAGAAGAGTGCTCTTTTCTCAAAAGCAGAGTGTGTTTCTTGTAAGGCTAGCTAGCATTTGTTTCCCAGTCCTAAATGGAATTGAATCACATGCAGTTTCTGGTGCTACAAGCAAGAGCTGTTTTCTGGTAAGAAGAGTCACTATTGTGCTCCCATTGTCATATACAGGGCAAATAAAATTGGCGTCTGTTCCCAGCAAGTACAGTGTATTGGACTGAAGAGGATCTACTGTTCTTGTCAGTTTTCTAAGCAGAATTCAACTAGATGTGGCCCGTGTGTGTAGGAAGCACAGTTCTTTTGTTCTGAGCAAGATCACTGTTCGGACCCCATAGGAAACACAGTAGAGTAGAAGAGTGCTCTTTTCTCAAAAGCAGAGTGTGTTTCTTGTAAAGAGAGCTAGTGTTATTTTCCATTCTTAAATGGAGTTGAATCACATGCAGTTTCGGGTCCTACGAGCAAGAGTTTTTTTCTTGTAAGAGGACTCACTATTGCGCTCCCATTGTCATACACAGGGCAAATGGCAATGGCGTCTGTTCCCAGCATGTACAGTGTATTGGAGTGAAGAGGATCTACTGTTCTTGTCAGGTTCCTAAGCAGAGTTGAACTAGATATGGTCAGTGTGTAGGAAGCACCGTTCAGTTGTTCTGAGCAAGCTCACTGTTCTGGCCCTATAGGAAACACAGTAGAGTAGAAGAGTGGTCTTTTCTCAAAAGCAGAATGTCTTTCTTGTAAGGCGAGCTAGCGTTTGTTTCTCAGTCCTAAATGGAGTTGAATCACATGCAGTTTTTGGTCCTACGAGCAAGAGTTGTTTTCTGGTAAGAAGAGTCACTATTGTGCTCCCTTTGTCATACACAGGGCAAATAGCACTGGCGTCTGTTCCCAGCATGTACAGTGTATTGGACTGAAGAGGATCTACGGTTCTTGTCAGTTTGCTAAGCAGAATTGAAATAGATATGGCCGTGTGTAGGAAGCACAGTTCTTTCGTTCTGAGCAAGCTCACTGTTCTGGCCCTATAGGAAACACAGTAGAGTAGATGAGTGATCTTTTCTGAAAAGCAGAGTGTGTTTCTTGTAAGGCGAGCTAGCGTTTGTTTCCCAGTCCTAAATGGCGTTGAATCACATGCAGTTTCTGGTTCTATGAGCAAGACTAGTTTTCTGGTAAGAAGAGTCACTATTGCGCTCACATTGTCATACATAGTGCAAATAGCACTCGTGTCTGTTCCCAGCATGTACAGTGTATTGGACTGAAGAGGATCTACTGTTCTTGTCAGTTTCCTAAGCAGAGTTGAACTAGATATGGCCCGTGTGTGTAGGAAGCACAGTTCTTTTGTTCTGAGAAAGCTTACTGTTCAGACCCCATAGGAAACACAGTAGAGTAGAAGAGTGCTCTTTTCTCAAAAGCAGAGTGTGTTTCTTGTAAGGCGAGCTAGTGTTTGTTTTCCAGTCCTAAATTGAGTTGAATCCCATGCAGTTTCTGGTCCTATGAGCAAGAGTTGTTTTCTGGTAAGAAGAGTCACTATTGCGCTCCCATTGTCATACACAGGGCAAATAGCACTGGCGTCTGTTCCCAGCATGTACAGTGTATTTGACTGAAGTGGATCTACTGTTCTTGTCAGTTTCCTAAGCAGAATTGAACTAGATATGGCCGTGTGTGTAGGAAGCACAGTTCTTTTCTTCTGAGCAAGCTCACTGTTCGGACCCCATAGGAAACACAGTAGAGTAGAAGAGTGCCCTTTTCTCAAAAGCAGAGTGTGTTTCTTGTAAGGCTAGCTAGCGTTTGTTTCCCAGTCCTAAATGGAGTTGAATCACATGAAGTTTCTGGTCCTACGAGCAAGAGTTTTTTCTGCTAAGAAGAGTCACTATTGCGCTCCCATTGTCATACACAGGGCAAATAGCACTGGCATCTGTTCCCAGCATGTACAGTGTATTGGACTGAAGAGGATCTACTGTTCTTGTCAGTTTCCTAAGGAGAGTTGAAGTAGATATGGCCCGTGTGTGTAGGAAGCACAGTTCTTTTTTTCTGAGCAAGCTCACTGTTCTGGCCCTGTAGGAAACACAGTAGAGTAGAAGAGTGCTCTTTTCTCAAAAGCAGAGTGTGTTTCTTGTAAGGCGAGCTACCGTTTGTTTCCCAGTCCTAAATGGAGTTGAATCACATGCAGTTGTTGGTCCCAGGAGCAAGAGTTGTTTTCTGGTAAGGAAAGTCACTATTGCGCTTCCATTGCGATACGCAGTACAAATAGCACTAGCGTCTGTTGCCAGCAAGTACAGTGTATTGGACTGAAGAGGAGCTACTGTTCTTGTCAGTTTCCTAAGCAGAGTTGAACTAGATATTGCCCGTGTGTGTAGGAAGCACAGTTCTTTTGTTCTGAGCAAGCTCACTGTTTGGACCCAATATGAGACACAGTAGAGAAGAAGAGTGCTCTTTTCTCTAAAGCAGAGTGTGTTTCTTGTAAGGCGAGCTAGCGTTTGTTTCCCAGTCAGAAATGGAGTTGAATCCCATGCAGTTTTTGTTCCTACGAGGAAGAGGTGTTTTCTGATAAGAAGAGTCACTATTTCGCTCCTATTTCTATACACAGTACAAATAGGACTCGCGTCTGTTCCCAGCTAGTACAGTGTATTGGACTGAAGAGGAGCTACTGTTCTTGTCAGTTTCCTAAGCAGAATTGAACTAGATAGGGCCCATGTGTGTAGGCAGCACAGTTCTTTTTTTCTGAGCAAGCTCACTGTTCTGGCCATATAGGAAACACAGTAGAGTAGATGAGTGCTCTTTTCTCAGAAGCAGAGTGTGTTTCTTGTAAGGCGAGCTAGCGTTTGTTTCCCAGTTCTAAAAGGAGTTGAATCACATGCAGTTTTTGGTCCTACCAGCAAGAGTTGTTTTCTGGTAAGAAGAGTAACTATTGTGCTCCCATTTCCATACACAGTGCAAATAGCACTCGCGTTTGTTCCCAGCAAGTACAGTGTATTGGACTGAGGAGGAGCTACTGTTCTTGTCAGTTTCCTAAGCAGAGTTGAACTAGATATGGCCCGTGTGTGTAGGAAGCACAGTTCTTTTGTTGTGAGCAAGCTCACTGTTCGGACACCATAGGAAACACAGTAGAGTAGAAGAGTGCTCTTTTTTCAAATGCAGGGTGTGTTTCTTTTAAGGCAATCTAGCCTTTGTTTCCAGTCCTAAATGGAGTTGAAATACACATGCAGTTTCTGGTCCTAGGAGCAAGAGTTGTTTTCTGGTAAGAAGAGTCACTATTCCGCTCCCGTTGCCATACACAGTACAAATAGCACTCGCGTCTGTTCTCAGCAATACAGTGTATTGGACTCAAGAGGAGCTACTGTTCTTGTCACTTTCCTAAAAAGAGTTGAACTAGGTATGGCCAGAGTGTGTAGGAAGCACAGTTCTTTTGTTCTGAGCAAGATCACTGTTCGGACCCCATAGGAAACACAGTAAAGACAAGAGTGCTCTTTTCTCAAAAGCAGAGTGTGTTTCTTGTAAAGCGAGCTAGTGTTTTTTTCCCAGTCCTAAATGGAGTTGAATCACATGCAGTTTCTTGTCCTACGAGCAAGAGTTGTTTTCTGGTAAGAAGAGTCACTATTGCGCTCCCATTGTCATATACAGGGCAAATAGCACTGGCGTCTGTTTCCAGCATGTATAGTTTATTGGACTGAAGAGGATCTACTCTTCTTATCAGGTTAATAAGCAGAGTTTAACTAGATATGGTCCGTGTGTGTAGGAAGCACAGTTCTTTGGTTCTGAGCAAGCTCACTGTTTGGACCCCATAGAAAACACAGTAGAGTAGAAGAGTGCTCTTTTCTCAAAAGCAGAGTGTGTTTCTTGTAAAGAGAGCTAGTGTTTTTTTCCATTCCTAAATGGAGTTGAATCACATGCAGTTTCGGGTCCTACGAGCAAGAGTTTTTTTCTGGTAAGAGGACTCACTATTGCGCTCCCATTGTCATACACAGGGCAAATAGCAATGGCGTCTGTATCCAGCATGTACAGTGTATTGGAGTGAAGAGGATCTACTGTTCTTGTCAGGTTCCTAAGCAGAGTTGAACTAGATATGGTCAGTGTGTAGGAAGCACCGTTCAGTTGTTCTGAGCAAGCTCACTGTTCTGTCCCTAAACAAACACAGTAGAGTAGAAGAGTGCTCTTTTCTCAAAAGCAGAGTGTCTTTCTTGTAAGGCGAGCTAGCGTTTGTTTCTCAGTCCTAAATGGAGTTGAATCACATGCAGTTTTTGGTCCTACGAGCAAGAGTTGTTTTCTGGTAAGAAGAGTCACTATTGTGCTCCCTTTGTCATACACAGGGCAAATAGCACTGGCGTCTGTTCCCAGCATGTACAGTGTATTGGACTGAAGAGGATCTACGGTTCTTGTCAGTTTGCTAAGCAGAATTGAAATAGATATGGCCGTGTGTAGGAAGCACAGTTCTTTCGTTCTGAGCAAGCTCACTGTTCTGGCCCTATAGGAAACACAGTAGAGTAGATGAGTGATCTTTTCTGAAAAGCAGAGTGTGTTTCTTGTAAGGTGAGCTAGCGTTTGTTTCCCAGTCCTAAATGGCGTTGAATCACATGCAGTTTCTGGTTCTATGAGCAAGACTAGTTTTCTGGTAAGAAGAGTCACTATTGCGCTCACATTGTCATACATAGTGCAAATAGCACTCGTGTCTGTTCCCAGCATGTACAGTGTATTGGACTGAAGAGGATCTACTGTTCTTGTCAGTTTCCTAAGCAGAGTTGAACTAGATATGGCCCGTGTGTGTAGGAAGCACAGTTCTTTTGTTCTGAGAAAGCTTACTGTTCAGACCCCATAGGAAACACAGTAGAGTAGAAGAGTGCTCTTTTCTCAAAAGCAGAGTGTGTTTCTTGTAAGGCGAGCTAGTGTTTGTTTCCCAGTCCTGAATTGAGTTGAATCCCATGCAGTTTCTGGTCCTATGAGCAAGAGTTGTTTTCTGGTAAGAAGAGTCACTATTGCGCTCCCATTGTCATACACAGGGCAAATAGCACTGGCGTCTGTTCCCAGCATGTACATTGTATTTGACTGAAGTGGATCTACTGTTCTTGTCAGTTTCCTAAGCAGAATTGAACTAGATATGGCCGTGTGTGTAGGAAGCACAGTTCTTTTGTTCTGAGCAAGCTCACTGTTCGGACCCCATAGGAAACACAGTAGAGTAGAAGAGTGCCCTTTTCTCAAAAGCAGAGTGTGTTTCTTGTAAGGCGAGCTAGCGTTTGTTTCCCAGTCCTAAATGGAGTTGAATCACATGAAGTTTCTGGTCCTACGAGCAAGAGTTTTTTCTGCTAAGAAGAGTCACTATTGCGCTCCCATTGTCATACACAGGGCAAATAGCACTGGCATCTGTTCCCAGCATGTACAGTGTATTGGACTGAAGAGGATCTACTGTTCTTGTCAGTTTCCTAAGGAGAGTTGAAGTAGATATGGCCCGTGTGTGTAGGAAGCACAGTTCTTTTTTTCTGAGCAAGCTCACTGTTCTGGCCCTGTAGGAAACACAGTAGAGTAGAAGAGTGCTCTTTTCTCAAAAGCAGAGTGTGTTTCTTGTAAGGCGAGCTACCGTTTGTTTCCCAGTCCTAAATGGAGTTGAATCACATGCAGTTGTTGGTCCCAGGAGCAAGAGTTGTTTTCTGGTAAGGAAAGTCACTATTGCGCTTCCATTGCGATACGCAGTACAAATAGCACTAGCGTCTGTTGCCAGCAAGTACAGTGTATTGGACTGAAAAGGAGCTACTGTTCTTGTCAGTTTCCTAAGCAGAGTTGAACTAGATATTGCCCGTGTGTATAGGAAGCACAGTTCTTTTGTTCTGAGCAAGCTCACTGTTGGGACCCAATATGAGACACAGTAGAGAAGAAGAGTGCTCTTTTCTCTAAAGCAGAGTGTGTTTCTTGTAAGGCGAGCTAGCGTTTGTTTCCCAGTCCTAAATGGAGTTGAAACACATGCAGTTTCTGGTCCTACGTACAAGAGTTGTTTTCTGGTAAGGAATGTCACTATTGAGCTCCCATTGCCATACACAGTGCAAATAGCACTCGCGTCTGTTCCCAGCAAGTACAGTGTTGGACTGAAGAGGAGCTACTGTTCTTGTCAGGTTCCTATGCAGAGTTGAACTAGATAAGGCCCATGTGTTTAGGAAGCACAGTTCTTTTGTTCTGAGCAAGCTCACTGTTCGGACCCCATAGAAAACACAGTACAGTAGATGAGTGCTCTTTTCTCAAAAGCAGAGTATGTTTCTTGTACGGCGAGCTAGCGCTTGTTTCCCAGTCCTAAATGGAGTTGAATCACATGCAGTTTTTGGTCCTACGAGCAAGAGTTGTTTTCTAGTAAGAAGAGTCACTATTGTGCTCCCATTTTCACACACAGGACAAATAGCACTGGCGTCTGTTGCCAGCATGTACAGTGTAATGGACTGAAGTGGATCTATTGATCTTGTCAGTTTCCTAAGCAGAATTGAACTAGATAGGGCCCATGTGTGTAGGCAGCACAGTTCTTTTTTTCTGAGCAAGCTCACTGTTCTGGCCATATAGGAAACACAGTAGAGTAGATGAGTGCTCTTTTCTCAGAAGCAGAGTGTGTTTCTTGTAAGGCGAGCTAGCGTTTGTTTCCCAGTTCTAAAAGGAGTTGAATCACATGCAGTTTTTGGTCCTACCAGCAAGAGTTGTTTTCTGGTAAGAAGAGTAACTATTGTGCTCCCATTTCCATACACAGTGCAAATAGCACTCGCGTTTGTTCCCAGCAAGTACAGTGTATTGGACTGAGGAGGAGCTACTGTTCTTGTCAGTTTCCTAAGCAGAGTTGAACTAGATATGGCCCGTGTGTGTAGGAAGCACAGTTCTTTTGTTGTGAGCAAGCTCACTGTTCGGACCCCATAGGAAACACAGTAGAGTAGAAGAGTGCCCTTTTCTCAAAAGCAGAGTGTGTTTCTTGTAAGGCGAGCTAGCGTTTGTTTCCCAGTCCTAAATGGAGTTGAATCACATGAAGTTTCTGGTCCTACGAGCAAGAGTTTTTTCTTCTAAGAAGAGTCACTATTGCGCTCCCATTGTCATACACAGGGCAAATAGCACTGGCATCTGTTCCCAGCATGTACAGTGTATTGGACTGAAGAGGATCTACTGTTCTTGTCAGTTTCCTAAGGAGAGTTGAAGTAGATATGGCCCGTGTGTGTAGGAAGCACAGTTCTTTTTTTCTGACCAAGCTCACTGTTCTGGCCCTGTAGGAAACACAGTAGAGTAAAAGAGTGCTCTTTTCTCAAAAGCAGAGTGTGTTTCTTGTAAGGCGAGCTACCGTTTGTTTCCCAGTCCTAAATGGAGTTGAATCACATGCAGTTGTTGGTCCCAGGAGCAAGAGTTGTTTTCTGGTAAGGAAAGTCACTATTGCGCTTCCATTGCGATACGCAGTACAAATAGCACTAGCGTCTGTTGCCAGCAAGTACAGTGTATTGGACTGAAAAGGAGCTACTGTTCTTGTCAGTTTCCTAAGCAGAGTTGAACTAGATATTGCCCGTGTGTATAGGAAGCACAGTTCTTTTGTTCTGAGCAAGCTCACTGTTGGGACCCAATATGAGACACAGTAGAGAAGAAGAGTGCTCTTTTCTCTAAAGCAGAGTGTGTTTCTTGTAAGGCGAGCTAGCGTTTGTTTCCCAGTCCTAAATGGAGTTGAAACACATGCAGTTTCTGGTCCTACGTACAAGAGTTGTTTTCTGGTAAGGAATGTCACTATTGAGCTCCCATTGCCATACACAGTGCAAATAGCACTCGCGTCTGTTCCCAGCAAGTACAGTGTTGGACTGAAGAGGAGCTACTGTTCTTGTCAGGTTCCTATGCAGAGTTGAACTAGATAAGGCCCGTGTGTTTAGGAAGCACAGTTCTTTTGTTCTGAGCAAGCTCACTGTTCGGACCCCATAGAAAACACAGTACAGTAGATGAGTGCTCTTTTCTCAAAAGCAGAGTATGTTTCTTGTACGGCGAGCTAGCGCTTGTTTCCCAGTCCTAAATGGAGTTGAATCACATGCAGTTTTTGGTCCTACGAGCAAGAGTTGTTTTCTAGTAAGAAGAGTCACTATTGTGCTCCCATTGTCACACAAAGGACAAATAGCACTGGCGTCTGTTGCCAGCATGTACAGTGTAATGGACTGAAGTGGATCTATTGATCTTGTCAGTTTCCTAAGCAGAATTGAACTAGATAGGGCCCATGTGTGTAGGCAGCACAGTTCTTTTTTTCTGAGCAAGCTCACTGTTCTGGCCATATAGGAAACACAGTAGAGTAGATGAGTGCTCTTTTCTCAGAAGCAGAGTGTGTTTCTTGTAAGGCGAGCTAGCGTTTGTTTCCCAGTTCTAAAAGGAGTTGAATCACATGCAGTTTTTGGTCCTACCAGCAAGAGTTGTTTTCTGGTAAGAAGAGTAACTATTGTGCTCCCATTTCCATACACAGTGCAAATAGCACTCGCGTTTGTTCCCAGCAAGTACAGTGTATTGGACTGAGGAGGAGCTACTGTTCTTGTCAGTTTCCTAAGCAGAGTTGAACTAGATATGGCCCGTGTGTGTAGGAAGCACAGTTCTTTTGTTGTGAGCAAGCTCACTGTTCGGACACCATAGGAAACACAGTAGAGTAGAAGAGTGCTCTTTTTTCAAATGCAGGGTGTGTTTCTTTTAAGGCAATCTAGCCTTTGTTTCCAGTCCTAAATGGAGTTGAAATACACATGCAGTTTCTGGTCCTAGGAGCAAGAGTTGTTTTCTGGTAAGAAGAGTCACTATTCCGCTCCCGTTGCCATACACAGTACAAATAGCACTCGCGTCTGTTCTCAGCAATACAGTGTATTGGACTCAAGAGGAGCTACTGTTCTTGTCACTTTCCTAAAAAGAGTTGAACTAGGTATGGCCAGAGTGTGTAGGAAGCACAGTTCTTTTGTTCTGAGCAAGATCACTGTTCGGACCCCATAGGAAACACAGTAAAGACAAGAGTGCTCTTTTCTCAAAAGCAGAGTGTGTTTCTTGTAAAGCGAGCTAGTGTTTTTTTCCCAGTCCTAAATGGAGTTGAATCACATGCAGTTTCTTGTCCTACGAGCAAGAGTTGTTTTCTGGTAAGAAGAGTCACTATTGCGCTCCCATTGTCATATACAGGGCAAATAGCACTGGCGTCTGTTTCCAGCATGTATAGTTTATTGGACTGAAGAGGATCTACTCTTCTTATCAGGTTAATAAGCAGAGTTTAACTAGATATGGTCCGTGTGTGTAGGAAGCACAGTTCTTTGGTTCTGAGCAACCTCACTGTTTGGACCCCATAGAAAACACAGTAGAGTAGAAGAGTGCTCTTTCCTCAAAAGCAGAGTATGTTACTTGTAAGGCAAGCTAGCGTTTGTTTCCCAGTCCTAAATGGAGTTGAATCACATGCAGTTTCGTGTCCTATGAGCAAGAGTTTTTTCTGGTAAGAGGAGTCACTATTGCGCTCCCATTGTCATACACAGGGCAAATAGCAATGGCGTCTGTTCCCAGCATGTACAGTATATTGGAGTGAAGAGGATCTACTGTTCTTGTCAGTTTCCTAATCAGAGTTGAACTAGATATGGTCCGTGTGTAGGAAGCACCGTTCACTTGCTCTGAGCAAGCTCACTGTTCTGGCCCTATAGGAAACACAGTAGAGTAGAAGAGTGCTCTTTTCTCAAAAGCAGAGTGTGTTTCTTGTAAGGCGAGCTAGCGTTTGTTTCTCAGTCCTAAATGGAGTTGAATCACATGCAGTTTTTGGTCCTACGAGCAAGAGTTGTTTTCTTGTAAGGAAAGTCACTATTGTGCTCCCATTGCCATACACAGTGCAAATAGCACTCGCGTCTGTTCCCATCAAGTACAGTGTATTGGACTGAAGAGGAGCTACTGTTCTTGTCAGTTTCCTAAGCAGAGTTGAATTAGATATGGCCTGTGTGTGTAGGAAGCACAGTTCTTTTGTTCTGAGCAAACTCACTGTTCAGACCCCATAGGAAACACAGTAGAGTAGAAGAGTGCTCTTTTCTCAAAAGCAGAGTGTGTTTCTTGTAAGGAAAGCTAGTGTTTGTTTCCCATACAGAAATGGAGTTGAATCCCATGCAATTTCTGGTCCTAAGAGCAAGAGTTTTTTACTGATAAGAAGAGTCACTATTGCGCTCCCATTGCCATACACAGTGCAAATAGCACACGAGTCTGTTCCCAGCAAGTACAGTGTATTGGACTGAAGAGGAGCTTCTGTTCTTGTCAGTTTCCTAAGCAGAATTGAACTAGATATGGCCGTGTGTGTAGGAAGCACAGTTCTTTTGTTCTGAGCAAGCTCACTGTTTGGACCCCATAGGAAACACAGTAGAGTAGAAGAGTGCTCTTTTCTCAAAAGCAGAGTGTGTTTCTTGTAAGGCGAGCTAGCGTTTATTTCCCAGTTCTAAATGGAGTTGAATCACATGCAGTTTTCGGTCCTATGAGCAAGAGTTGTTTTCTGGTAAGGAAAGTCACTATTGTGCTCCCATTGCCATACACAGTGCAAATAGCACTCGCGTCTGTTCACAGCGAGTACAGTGCATTGGACTGAATAGGATCTACTGTTCTTGTCTGGTTCCTAAGCAGAGTTGAACTAGATATGGTCTGTGTGTAGGAAGCACAGTTCTTTTGTTCTGAGCAAGCTCACTGTTCTGGCCCTATAGGAAACACAGTAGAGTAGAAGAGTGCTCTTTTCTCTAAAGCAGAGGGTGTTTCTTGTAAGGCGAGCTAGCGTTTGTTTCCCAGTCAGAAATGGACTTGAATCACATACAGTTTGTGGTCCTATGAGCAAGAGTTGTTTTCTTGTAAGAAGAGTCACTATTGTGCTCCCATTGTCATACACAGGGCAAATAGCACTGGCGTCTGTTCCCAGCAAGTACAGTGTATTGGACTGAAGAGGATCTACTGTTCTTTCAGTTTCCTAAGCAGAATTGAAATAGATATGGCCTGTGTGTGTAGTCAGCACAGTTCATTGTTCTGAGGAAGCTCACTGTACTGGCCCTATAAAAAGCACAGTAGAGTAGAAGAGTGCTCTTTTCCCAAAAGCAGAGTGTGTTTCTTGTAAGGCGAGCTAGCATTTGTTTCCCAGTCCTAAATGGAGTTGAATCACATGCAGTTTTTGGTCCTACGAGCAAGAGTTGTTTTCTGGTAAGGAAAGTCACTATTGTGCTCCCATTGCCATACACAGTGCAAATAGCACTCGCGTCTGTTCACAGTGAGTACAGTGTATTGGACTGACGAGGAGCTCTTTTCTTGTCAGTTTCCTAAGCAGAGTTGAACTTGATATGACCCGTGTGTGTAGGAAGCACAGTTCTTTTTTTCTGAGCAAGCTCACTCTTCGGACCCCATAGGAAATACTGTAGAGTAGAAGAGCGCTCTTTTTTCAAAAGAAGAGTGTGTTTCTTGTAAGGCGAGCTAGTGTTTGTTTCCCAGTCAGAAATGGAGTTGAATGCCATGCAGTTTCTGCACCTACGAGCAAGAGTTTTTTTCTGGTAAGGAAAGTCACTATTGCGCTTCCATTGCCATACACTGTGCAAATACCACACGCGTCTGCTTCCAGCAAGTACCGTGTATTGGACTGAAGAGGAGCTACTGTTCTTGTCAGTTTCCTAAGCAGAGTTGAACTAGATATGGACCGTGTGTGTACAAAGCACAGTTCTTTTGTTCTGAGCAAGCTCACTGTTCGGAACAATTAGGAAACACAGTAGAGTAGAAGAGTGCTCTTTTCTCAAAAGCAGAGTGTGTTTCTTGTAAGGCGAGCTAGTGTTTGTTTCCCAGTCAGAAATGGAGTTGAATGCCATGCAGTTTCTGGTCCTATGAGCAAGAGTTGTTTTCTGGTAAGAAGAGTCACTATTGTGCTCCCATTGTCATGCACAGGGCAAATAGCAATGGTGTCTGTTCCCAGCATGTACAGTGTATTGGACTGAGGAGGACCTACTGTTCTTGTCAGGTTCCTAAGCAGAGTTGAACTAGATATGGCCCGTGTGTGTAGGAAGCACAGTTCTTTTGTTCTGAGCAAGCTCACTGTTTGGACCCCATAGGAAACACAGTAGAGTAGAAGAGTGCTCTTTTGTCAAAATCAGAGAGTCTTTCTTGTAAGGCGAGCTAGTGTTTGTTACCCAGTCCTAAATGGAGTTTAATCACATGAAGATTCTGGTCCTATGAGCAAGATTTGTTTTATGGTATGAATAGTCACTATTGCGCTGCCATTGCCATACACAGGACAAATAACACTGGCGTCTGTTCCCAGCAAGTACAGTGTATTGGACTGAAGAGGATCTACTGTTCTTGTCAGGTTCCTAAGCAGAGTTGAACTAGATATGGCCCGTGTGTGTAGGAAGCACAGTTATTATGTTCTGAGCAAGCTCACTGTTCTGGCCCTATAGGAAACACAGTAGAGTAGAAGAGTACTCTTTTCTCAAAAGCAGAGTGTGTTTCTTGTAAGGCAAGCTAGTGTTTTTTTCCCAGTCCTAAATGGAGTTCAATCCCATGCAGTTTCTGGTCCTACGAGCAAGAGTTGTTTTCTGGTAAGGAAAGTCACTATTGTGCTCCCATTGCCATACACAGTGCAATAGCACTCGCGTCTGATCCCAGCAAGTACAGTGTATTGGACTGAAGAAAAGCTACTGTTCTTGTCAGTTTCCTAAGCAAAGTTGAACTAGATATGGCCCGTGTGTCTAGGAAGCACAGTTTTTATGTTCTGAGCAAGCTCACTGTTCTGGCCCTATAGGAAACACAGTAGAGTAGAAGAGTGCTCTTTTCTCAAAAGCAGAGTGTGTTTCTTGTAAGGCGAGCTAGTGTTTGTTTCCCAGTCAGAAATGGAGTTTAATGCCATGCAGTTTCTGGTCCTACGAGCAAGAGTTGTTTTCTGGAAAGAAGAGTCACTATTGTGCTCCCATTGTCATGCACAGGGCAAATAGCAATGATGTCTGTTCCCAGCATGTACAGTGTATTGGACTGAGGAGGATCTACTGTTCTTGTCAGGTTCCTAAGCAGAGTTGAACTAGATATGGTCCGTGTGTGTAGGAAGCACACTTTTTTTGTTCTGAGCAAGCTCACTGTTCTGGCCCTAATAGGAAACACATTAGAGTAGAAGAGTGCTCTTTTCTCAAAAGCAGAGTGTTTTTCTTGTAAGGTGAGCTAGCGTTTGTTTCCCAGTCAGAAATGGAGTTGAATCACATGCAGTTTGTGGTCCTATGAGCAAGAGTTGTTTTTTTGTAAGAAGAGTCACTATTGTGCTCCCATTGTCATACACAGGGCAAATAGCACTGGCTTCTGTTCCCAGCAAGTACAGTGTATTGGACTGAAGAGGATCTACTGTTCTTGTCAGTTTCCTAAGCAGAATTGAAATAGATATGGCCTGTGTGTGTAGTCAGCACAGTTCATTGTTCTGAGCAAGCTCACTGTACTGGCCCTATAAAAAGCACAGTAGAGTAGAAGAGTGCTCTTTTCTCAAAAGCAGATTGTGTTTCTTGTAAGGCGAGCTAGCGTTTGTTTCACAGTCCTAAATGGAGTTGAATCACATGCAGTTTCGGGTCCTAAGAGCAAGAGTTGTTTTCTGGTAAGAAGATTCACTATTGCGCTCCCATTGTCATACACAGGGCAAATATCACTGGCGTCTGTTCCCAGCAAATACAGTGTATTGGACTGAAGAGGATCTACTGTTCTTGTCAGTTACTTAAGCAGAATTGAAATAGATATGGCCCATGTGTGTAGTCAGCACAGTTCTTTTGTTCTGAGCAAGCTCACTGTTCTGGCCCTATAGGAAACACAGGAAAGTAGAAGAGTGCTCTTTTCTCAAAAGCTAAGTGTGTTTCTTGTAACGCTAGCTAGCATTTGTTTCCCAGTCCTAAATGGAACTGAATCACATGCAGTTTCTGGTGCTACAAGCAAGAGCTGTTTTCTGGTAAGAAGAGTCACTATTGTGCTCCCATTGTCATATACAGGGCAAATAAAACTGGCGTCTGTTCCCAGCAAGTACAGTGTATTTGACTGAAGAGGATCTACTGTTTTTGTCAGTTTTCTAAGCAGAATTCAACTAGATATGGCCCGTGTGTGTAGGAAGCACAGTTCTTTTGTTCTGAGCAAGATCACTGTTCGGACCCCATAGGAAACACAGTAGAGTAGAAGAGTGCTCTTTTCTCAAAAGCAGAGTGTGTTTCTTGTAAAGAGAGCTAGTGTTTTTTCCCAGTCCTAAATGGAGTTGAATCACATGCAGTTTTTGGTCCTACGAGCAAGAGTTGTTTTCTGGTAAGAAGAGTCACTATTGTGCTCCCTTTGTCATACACAGGGCAAATAGCACTGGCGTCTGTTCCCAGCATGTACAGTGTATTGGACTGAAGAGGATCTACTGTTCTTGTCAGTTCGCTAAGCAGAATTGAAATAGATATGGCCGTGTGTAGGAAGCACAGTTCTTTTGTTCTGAGCAAGCTCACTGTTCTGGCCCTATAGGAAACACAGTAGAGTAGAAGAGTGCTCTTTCCTCAAAAGCAGAGTGTGTTTCTTGTAAGGCGAGCTACCGTTTGTTTCCCAGTCCTAAATGGAGTTGAATCACATGCAGTTGTTGGTCCCAGGAGCAAGAGTTGTTTTCTGGTAAGGAAAGTCACTATTGCGCTCCCATTGCCATACGCAGTACAAATAGCACTAGCGTCTGTTGCCAGCAAGTACAGTGTATTGGACTGAAGAGGAGCGACTGTTCTTGTCAGTTTCCTAAGCAGAGTTGAACTAGATATTGCCCGTGTGTGTAGGAAGCACAGTTCTTTTGCTCTGAGCAAGCTCACTGTTGGGACCCAATATGAGACACAGTAGAGAAGAAGAGTGCTCTTTTCTCTAAAGCAGAGTGTGTTTCTTGTAAGGCGAGCTAGCGTTTGTTTCCCAGTCCTAAATGGAGTTGAAACACATGCAGTTTCTGTTCCAACGTACAAGAGTTGTTTTCTGGTAAGGAATGTCACTATTGAGCTCCCATTGCCATACACAGTGCAAATAGCACTCGCGTCTGTTCCCAGCAAGTACAGTGTTGGACTGAAGAGGAGCTACTGTTCTTGTCAGGTTCCAATGCAGAGTTGAACTAGATAAGGCCCGTGTGTGTAGGAAGCACAGTTCTTTTGTTCTGAGCAAGCTCACTGTTCGGACCCCATAGAAAACACAGTACAGTAGATGAGTGCTCTGTTCTCAAAAGCAGAGTATGTTTCTTGTACGGCGAGGTAGCGCTTGTTTCCCAGTCCTAAATGGAGTTGAATCTCATGCAGTTTTTGGTCCTACGAGCAAGAGTTGTTTTCTAGTAAAAGAGTCACTTTTGTGCTCCCATTGTCACACACAGGACAAAAAGCACTGGCGTCTGTTGCCAGCATGTACAGTGTATTGGACTGAAGTGGATCTATTGATCTTGTCAGTTTCCTAAGCAGAATTGAACTAGATAGGGCCCGTGTGTGTAGGCAGCACAGTTCTTTTTTTCTGAGCAAGCACACTGTTCTGGCCATATAGGAAACACAGTAGAGTAGATGAGTGCTCTTTTCTCAGAAGCAGAGTGTGTTTCTTGTAAGGCGAGCTAGCGTTTGTTTCCCAGTTCTAAAAGGAGTTGAATCACATGCAGTTTTTGGTCCTACCAGCAAGAGTTGTTTTCTGGTAAGAAGAGTAACTATTGTGCTCCCATTTCCATACACAGTGCAAATAGCACTCGCGTTTCTTCCCAGCAAGTACAGTGTATTGGACTGAGGAGGAGCTACTGTTCTTGTCAGTTTCCTAAGCAGAGTTGAACTAGATATGGCCCGTGTGTGTAGGAAGCACAGTACTTTTGTTGTGAGCAAGCTCACTGTTCGGACACCATAGGAAACACAGTAGAGTAGAAGAGTGCTCTTTTTTCAAATGCAGGGTGTGTTTCTTTTAAGGCAATCTAGCCTTTGTTTCCCAGTCCTAAATGGAGTTGAAATACACATGCAGTTTCTGGTCCTAGGAGCAAGAGTTGTTTTCTGGTAAGAAGAGTCACTATTCCGCTCCCGTTGCCATACACAGTACAAATAGCACTCGCGTCTGTTCTCAGCAATACAGTGTATTGGACTCAAGAGGAGCTACTGTTCTTGTCACTTTCCTAAAAAGAGTTGAACTAGGTATGGCCAGAGTGTGTAGGAAGCACAGTTCTTTTGTTCTGAGCAAGATCACTGTTCGGACCCCATAGGAAACACAGTAAAGACAAGAGTGCACTTTTCTCAAAAGCAGAGTGTGTTTCTTGTAAAGAGAGCTAGTGTTTTTTTCCCAGTCCTAAATGGAGTTGAATCACATGCAGTTTCGGGTCCTACGAGCAAGAGTTTTTTTCTGGTAAGAGGACTCACTATTGCGCTCCCATTGTCATACACAGGGCAAATAGCAATGGCGTCTGTTCCCAGCATGTACAGTGTATTGGAATGAAGAGGATCTACTGTTCTTGTCAGGTTCCTAAGCAGAGTTGAACTAGATATGGTCATTGTGTAGGAAGCACCGTTCAGTTGTTCTGAGCAAGCTCACTGTTCTGGCCCTATAGGAAACACAGTAGAGAAGAAGAGTGCTCTTTTCTCAAAAGCAGAGTGTCGTTCTTGTAAGGCGAGCTAGCGTTTGTTTCTCAGTCCTAAATGGAGTTGAATCACATGCAGTTTATGGTCCTATGAGCAAGAGTTGTTTTCTGGTAAGAAGAGTCACTATTGTGCTCCCTTTGTCATACACAGGGCAAATAGCACTGGCGTCTGTTCCCAGCATGAACAGTGTATTGGACTGAAGAGGATCTACTGTTCTTGTCAGTTTGCTAAGCAGAATTGAAATAGATATGGCCGTGTGTAGGAAGCACAGTTCTTTCGTTCTGAGCAAGCTCACTCTTCTGGCCCTATAGGAAAAACAGTAGAGTAGATGAGTGATCTTTTCTGAAAAGCAGAGTGTGTTTCTTGTAAGGCGAGCTAGCGTTTGTTTCCCAGTCCTAAATGGCGTTGAATCACATGCAGTTTCTGGTTCTATGAGCAAGACTAGTTTTCTGGTAAGAAGAGTCACTATTGCGCTCACATTGTCATACATAGTGCAAATAGCACTCGTGTCTGTTCCCAGCATGTACAGTGTATTGGACTGAAGAGGATCTACTGTTCTTGTCAGTTTCCTAAGCAGAGTTGAACTAGATATGGCCCGTGTGTGTAGGAAGCACAGTTCTTTTGTTCTGAGCAAGCTTACTGTTCAGACCCCATAGGAAACACAGTAGAGTAGAAGAGTGCTCTTTTCTCAAAAGCAGAGTGTGTTTCTTGTAAGGCAAGCTAGTGTTTGTTTCCCAGTGCTAAATGGAGTTGAATCACATGAAGTTTCTGGTCCTACGAGCAAGAGTTTTTTCTGCAAAGAAGAGTCATTATTGCGCTCCCATTGTCATACACAGGGCAAATAGCACTGGCATCTGTTCCCAGCATGTACAGTGTATTGGACTGAAGAGGATCTACTGTTCTTGTCAGTTTCCTAAGGAGAGTTGAACTAGATATGGCCCGTGTGTGTAGGAAGCACATTTCTTTTTTTCTGAGCAAGCTCACTGTTCTGGCCCTGTAGGAAACACAGTAGAGTAGAAGAGTGCTCTTTTCTCAAAAGCAGAGTGTGTTTCTTGTAAGGCGAGATACCGTTTGTTTCCCAGTCCTAAATGGAGTTGAATCACATGCAGTTTTGGTCCCAGGAGCAAGAGTTGTTTTCTGGTAAGGAAAGTCACTATTGCGCTCCCATTGCCATACGCAGTACAAATAGCACTAGCGTCTGTTGCCAGCAAGTACAGTGTATTGGACTGAAGAGGAGCTACTGTTCTTGTCAGTTTCCTAAGCAGAGTTGAACTAGATATTGCCCGTGTGTGTAGGAAGCACAGTTCTTTTGTTCTGAGCAAGCTCACTGTTGGGACCCAATATGAGACACAGTAGAGAAGAAGAGTGCTCTTTTCTCTAAAGCAGAGTGTGTTTCTTGTAAGGCGAGCTAGCGTTTGTTTCCCAGTCCTAAATGGAGTTGAAACACATGCAGTTTCTGGTCCTACGTAAAAGAGTTGTTTTCTGGTAAGGAATGTCACTATTGAGCTCCCATTGCCATACACAGTGCAAATAGCACTCGCGTCTGTTCCCAGCAAGTACAGTGTTGGACTGAAGAGGAGCTACTGTTCTTGTCAGGTTCCTATGCAGAGTTGAACTAGATAAGGCCCGTGTGTGTAGGAAGCACAGTTCTTTTGTTCTGAGCAAGCTCACTGTTCGGACCCCATAGAAAACACAGTACAGTAGATGAGTGCTCTTTTCTCAAAAGCAGAGTATGTTTCTTTTACGGCGAGCTAGCGCTTGTTTCCCAGTCCTAAATGGAGTTGAATCACATGCAGTTTTTGGTCCTACGAGCAAGAGTTGTTTTCTAGTAAGAAGAGTCAGTATTGTGCTCCCATTGTCACACACAGGACAAATAGCACTGGCGTCTGTTGCCAGCATGCACAGTGTATTGGACTGAAGTGGATCTATTGATCTTGTCAGTTTCCTAAGCAGAATTGAACTAGATAGGGCCCGTGTGTGTAGGCAGCACAGTTCTTTTGTTCTGAGCAAGCTCACTCTTCTGGCCATATAGGAAACACAGTAGAGTAGATGAGTGCTCTTTTCTCAGAAGCAGAGTGTGTTTCTTGTAAGGCGAGCTAGCGTTTGTTTCCCAGTTCTAAAAGGAGTTGAATCACATGCAGTTTTTGGTCCTACCAGCAAGAGTTGTTTTCTGGTAAGAAGAGTAACTATTGTGCTCCCATTTCCATACACAGTGCAAATAGCACTCGCGTTTGTTCCCAGCAAGTACAGTGTATTGGACTGAGGAGGAGCTACTGTTCTTGTCAGTTTCCTAAGCAGAGTTGAACTAGATATCGCCCGTGTGTGTAGGAAGCACAGTTCTTTTGTTGTGAGCAAGCTCACTGTTCGGACACCATAGGAAACACAGTAGAGTAGAAGAGTGCTCTTTTTTCAAATGCAGGGTGTGTTTCTTTTAAGGCAATCTAGCCTTTGTTTCCCAGTCCTAAATGGAGTTGAAATACACATGCAGTTTCTGGTCCTAGGAGCAAGAGTTGTTTTCTGGTAAGAAGAGTCACTATTCCGCTCCCGTTGCCATACACAGTACAAATAGCACTCGCGTCTGTTCTCAGCAATACAGTGTATTGGACTCAAGAGGAGCTACTGTTCTTGTCACTTTCCTATAAAGAGTTGAACTAGGTATGGCCAGAGTGTGTAGGAAGCACAGTTCTTTTGTTCTGAGCTAGATCACTGTTCGGACCCCATAGGAAACACAGTAAAGACAAGAGTGCTCTTTTCTCAAAAGCAGAGTGTGTTTCTTGTAAAGCGAGCTAGTGTTTTTTTCCCAGTCCTAAATGGAGTTGAATCACATGCAGTTTCTTGTCCTACGAGCAAGAGTTGTTTTCTGGTAAGAAGAGTCACTATTGTGCTCCCATTGTCATATACAGGGCAAATAGCACTGGCGTCTGTTTCCAGCATGTATAGTTTATTGGACTGAAGAGGATCTACTCTTCTTATCAGGTTAATAAGCAGAGTTTAACTAGATATGGTCCGTGTGTGTAGGAAGCACAGTTCTTTGGTTCTGAGCAAGCTCATTGTTTGGACCCCATAGAAAACACAGTAGAGTTGAAGAGTGCTCTTTCCTCAAAAGCAGAGTATGTTACTTGAAAGGCGAGCTAGCGTTTGTTTCCCAGTCCTAAATGGATTTGAATCACATGCAGTTTCGGGTCCTACGAGCAAGAGTTGTTTTCTGGTAAGGAAAGTCACTATTGCGCTCCCATTGCCATACACAGTGCAAATAGCACTCACGTCTGTTCACAGCGAGTACAGTGTATTGGACTGAATAGGATCTACTGTTCTTGTCAGGTTTCTAAGCAGAGTTGAACTAGATATGGTCTGTGTGTAGGAAGCACAGTTCTTTTGTTCTGAGCAAGCTCACTGTTCTGGCCCTATAGGAAACACAGTAGAGTAGAAGAGTGCTCTTTTCTCTAAAGCCGAGGGTGTTTCTTGTAAGGCGAGCTAGCGTTTGTTTCCCAGTCCTAAATGGCGTTGAATCACATGCAGTTTGTGGTCCTATGAGCAAGAGTTGTTTTCTTGTAAGAAGAGTCACTATTGTGCTCCCATTGTCATACGCAGGGCAAATAGCACTGGCGTCTGTTCCCAGCAAGTACAGTGTATTGGACTGAAGAGGATCTACTGTTCTTTCAGTTTCCTCAGCAGAATTAAAGTAGATATGGCCTGTGTGTGTAGTCAGCACAGTTCATTGTTCTGAGCAAGCTCACTGTACTGACCCTATAAAAAGCACAGTAGAGTAGAAGAGTACTCTTTTCTCAAAAGCAGAGTGTGTTTCTTGTAAGGCAATCTAGCGTTTGATTCCCAGTCCTAAATGGAGTTGAATCACATGCAGTTTTTGGTCCTACGAGCAAGAGTTGTTTTCTGGTAAGGAAAGTCACTATTGTGCTCCTATTGCCATACACAGTGCAAATAGCACTCGCGTCTGTTCACAGTGAGTACAGTGTATTGGACTGACGAGGAGCTCTTTTCTTGTCAGTTTCCTAAGCAGAGTTGAACTTGATATGGCCCGTGTGTGTAGGAAGCACAGTTCTTTTATTCTGAGCAAGCTCACTGTTCGGACCCCATAGGAAATACTGTAGAGTAGAAGAGCGCTCTTTTTTCAAAAGCAGAGTGTGTTTCTTGTAAGGCGTGCTAGTATTTGTTTCCCAGTCAGAAATGGAGTTGAATCCCATGCAGTTTCAGGACCTACGAGCAAGAGTTTTTTTCTGGTAAGGAAAGTCCCTATTGCGCTTCCATTGCCATACACTGTGCAAATACCACACGCGTCTGCTTCCAGCAAGTACCGTGTATTGGACTGAAGAGGAGCTACTGTTCTTGTAAGTTTCCTAAGCAGAGTTGAACTAGATATGGACCGTGTGTGTACAAAGCACAGTTCTTTTGTTCTGAGCAAGCTCACTGTTCGGAACAATTAGGAAACACAGTAGAGTAGAAGAGTGCTCTTTTCTCAAAAGCAGAGTGTGTTTCTTGTAAGGCGAGCTAGTGTTTGTTTCCAGGTCAGAAATGGAGTTGAATGCCATGCAGTTTCTGGTCCTATGAGCAAGAGTTGTTTTCTGGTAAGAAGAGTCACTTTTGTGCTCCCATTGTCATGCACAGGGCAAATAGCAGTGGTGTCTGTTCCCAGCATGTACAGTGTTTTGGACTGAGGAGGACCTACTGTTCTTGTCAGGTTCCTAAGCAGAGTTGAACTGGATATGGCCCGTGTGTTTAGGAAGCACAGTTCTTTTGTTCTGAGCAAGCTCACTCTTTGGACCCCATAGGAAACACAGTAGAGTAGAAGAGTGCTCTTTTGTCAAAATCAGAGAGTCTTTCCTGTAAGGCGAGCTAGTGTTTGTTTCCCAGTCCTAAGTGGAGTCTAATCACATGAAGATTCTGGTCCTATGAGCAAGAGTTGTTTTATGGTATGAATAGTCACTATTGCGCTGCCATTGCCATACACAGGACAAATAGCACTGGCGTCTGTTCCCACCAAGTACAGTGTATTGGACTGAAGAGGATCTACTGTTCTTGTCAGGTTCCTAAGCAGAGTTGAACTAGATATGGCCCGTGTGTAGGAAGCACAGTTATTATGTTCTGAGCAAGCTCACTGTTCTGGCCCTATAGGAAACACAGTAGAGTAGAAGAGTACTCTTTTCTCAAAAGCAGAGTGTGTTTCTTGTAAGGCAAGCTAGTGTTTTTTTCCCAGTCCTAAATGGAGTTCAATCCCATGCAGTTTCTGGTCCTACGAGCAAGAGTTGTTTTCTGGTAAGGAAAGTCACTATTGTGCTCCCATTGCCATACACAGTGCAATAGCACTCGCATCTGATCCCAGCAAATACAGTGTATCAGACTGAAGAAAAGCTACTGTTCTTGTCAGTTTCCTAAGCAGAGTTGAACTAGATATGGACCGTGTGTGTACAAAGCACAGTTCTTTTGTTCTGAGCAAGCTCACTGTTCTGGCCCTATAGGAAACACAGTAGAGTAGAAGAGTGCTCTTTTCTCAAAAGCAGAGTGTGTTTCTTGTAAGGCGAGCTAGTGTTTGTTTCCCAGTCAGAAATGGAGTTGAATGCCATGCAGTTTCTGGTCCTACGAGCAAGAGTTGTTTTCTGGAAAGAAGAGTCACTATTGTGCTCCCATTGTCATGCACAGGGCAAATAGCAATGGTGTCTGTTCCCAGCATGTACAGTGTATTGGACTGAGGAGGATCTACTGTTCTTGTCAGTTTCCTAAGCAGAGTTGAACTAGATATGGTCCGTGTGTGTAGGAAGCACACTTTTTTTGTTCTGAGCAATCTCACTGTTCTGGCCCTATAGGAAACACATTAGAGTAGAAGAGTGCTCTTTTCTCAAAAGCAGTCTTTTACTTGTAAGGAGAGCTAGCGTTTGTTTCACAGTCCTAAATGGAGTTGAATCACATGCAGTTTCGGGTGTTAAGAGCAAGAGTTGTTTTTTTGTAAGAAGATTCACTATTGCGCTCCCATTGTCATACACAGGGCAAATATCACTGGCGTCTGTTCCCAGCAAATACAGTGTATTGGACTGAAGAGGATCTACTGCTCTTGTCAGTTACTTAAGCAGAATTGAAATAGATATGGCCCGTGTGTGTAGTCAGCACAGTTCTTTTGTTCTGAGCAAGCTCACAGTTCTGGCCCTATAGGAAACACAGGAAAGTAGAAGAGTGCTCTTTTCTCAAAAGCAGAGTGTCTTTCTTGTAAGGCTAGCTAGCATTTGTTTCCCAGTCCTAAATGGAATTGAATCACTTGAAGTTTGTGGTCCTATGAGCAAGAGTTGTTTTCTTGTAAGAAGAGTCACTATTGTGCTCCCATTGCCATACACAGTGCACATAGCACTGCGTCTGTTCTCAGCAAGTACAGTGTATTGGACTGAAGAGGAGCTACTGTTCTTGTCAGTTTCCTAAGCAGAGTTGAACTAGATATTGCCCGTGTGTGTAGGAAGCACAGTTCTTTTGTTCTGAGCAAGCTCACTGTTCTGGCCATATAGGAAACACTGTAGAGTAGAAGAGCGCTCTTTTCTCAAAAGCAGAGTGTGTTTCTTGTAAGGCAAGCTAGTGTCTGTTTCCCAGTCAGAAATGGAGTGGAATCCCATGCAGTTTCTGGTCCTAGGAGCAAGAGTTTTTTTCTGGTAAGGAAAGTCACTATTGTGCTTCCATTGCCATACACTGTGCAAATACCACACGCGTCTGCTTCCAGCAAGTACAGTGTATTGGACTGAAGAGGATCTACTGTTCTTGTCAGTTTCCTAAGCAGAGTTGAACTAGATATGGCCCGTGTGTGTACAAAGCACAGTTCTTTTGTTCTGAGCAAGCTCACTGTTCGGAACAATTAGGAAACACAGTAGAGTAGAAGAGTGCTCTTTTCTCAAAAGCAGAGTGTGTTTCTAGTAAGGCGAACTAGTGTTTGTTTCCCAGTCAGAAATGGAGTTGAATGCCATGCAGTTTCTGGTCCTACTAGCAAGAGTTGTTTTCTGTTAAGAAGAGTCACTATTGAGCTCCCATTGCCATACACAGTGCACATAGCACTGCGTCTGTTCTCAGCAACTACAGTGTATTGTACTGAAGAGGAGCTACTGTTCTTGTCAGTTTCCTAAGCAGAGTTGAACTAGATATGGCCCGTGTGTGTAGGAAGCAAAGTTCTTTTGTTCTGAGCTAGTTCACTGTTCGGATCCCTTAGGAAAAACAGTAGAGTAGAAGAGTACTCTTTTCTCAAAAGCAGAGTGTGTTTCTTGTAAGTCGAGCTAGCGTTTGTTTCCCAGACCTAAATGTAGTTGAATCCCATGCAGTTTCCAGTCCTACTAGCAAGAGTTGTTTTCTGGCAAAAGAGTCACTATTGAGCTCCAATTGCCATACACAGTGCAAATAGCACTCGCGTCTGTTCCCAGCAAGTACAGTGTATTGGCCTGAAGAGGAGCTACTGTTCTTGTCAGTTTCCTAAGCAGAGTTGAACTAGATATGGCCCCTTTGTGGGAACCACAGTTCTTTTGTTCTGAGCAAGCTCAATGTTCGGACCCCATAGAAAACACAATAGAGTAGAAGAGTGCTCTTTTCTCAAAAGCAGATTGTGTTTCTTGTAAGGCGAGCTAGCGTTTGTTTTACAGTCCTAAATGGAGTTGAATCACATGCAGTTTCGGGTCCTAAGAGCAAGAGTTGTTTTCTGGTAAGAAGATTCACTATTGTGCTCCCTTGTCATACACAGGGCAAATATCACTGGCGTCTGTTCCCAGCAAGTACAGTGTATTTGACTGAAGAGGATCTACTGTTCTTGTCAGTTACCTAAGCAGAATTGAAATAGATATGGCCCGTGTGTGTAGTCAGTACAGTTCTTTTGTTCTGAGCAAGCTCACTGTTCTGGCCCTATATTAAACACAGGAAAGTAGAAGAGTGCTCTTTTCTCAAAAGCAGAGTGTGTTTCTTGTAAGGCAAGCTAGCATTTGTTTCCCAGTCCTAAATGGAATTGAATCACATGCAGTTTCTGGTGCTACAAGCAAGAGCTGTTTTCTGGTAAGAAGAGTCACTATTGTGCTCCCATTGTCATATACAGGGCTAATAAAACTGGCGTCTGTTCCCAGCAAGTACAGTGTATTGGACTGAAGAGGATCTACTGTTCTTGTCAGTTTTCTAAGCAGAATTCAACTAGATATGGCCCGTGTGTGTAGGAAGCACAGTTCTTTTGTTCTGAGCAAGATCACTGTTCGGACCCCATAGGAAACACAGTAGAGTAGAAGAGTGTTCTTTTCTCAAAAGCAGAGTGTGTTTCTTGTAAAGCAAGCTAGTGTTTTTTCCCCAGTCCTAAATGGAGTTGAATCACATGCAGTTTCGGGTCCTACGAGCAAGAGATTTTTCTGGTAAGAGGAGTCACTATTGCGCTCCCATTGTCATACACAGGGCAAATAGCAATGGCATCTGTTCCCAGCATGTACAGTGTATTGGAGTGAAGAGGATCTACTGTTCTTGTCAGGTTCCTAAGCAGAGTTGAACTAGATATGGTCATTGTGTAGGAAGCACCGTTCAGTTGTTCTGAGCAAGCTCACTGTTCTGGCCCTATATTAAACACAGGAAAGTAGAAGAGTGCTCTTTTCTCAAAAGCAGAGTGTCTTTCTTGTAAGGCAAGCTAGCATTTGTTTCCCAGTCCTAAATGGAATTGAATCACATGCAGTTTTCGGTCCTATGAGCAAGAGTTGTTTTCTGGTAAGGATAGGCTATTGCGCTCCCATTGCCATACACAGTGCAAATAGCACTCTCGTCTGTTCACAGCGAGTACAGTGTATTGGACTGAGGAGGATCTACTGTTCTTGTCAGGTTCCTAAGCAGAGTTGAATTAGATATGGCCCGTGTGTGTAGGAAGCACAGTTCTTTTGTTCTGAGCAAGCTCACTGTTCAGACCCCATAGGAAACACAGTAGAGTAGAAGAGTGCTCTTTTCTCAAAAGTAGAGTGTGTTTCTTGTAAGGCGAGCTAGCGTTGGTTTCCCATTCAGAAATGGAGTTGAATCACATGCAGTTTGTGGTCCTATGAGCAAGAGTTGTTTTCTTGTAAGAAGAGTCACTATTGTGCTCCCATTGTCATACACAGGGCAAATAGCACTGGCGTCTGTTCCCAGCAAGTACAGTGTATTGGATTGAAGAGGATCTACTGTTCTTGTCAGTTTCCTAAGCAGAATTGAAATAGATATGGTCTGTGTGTGTAGTCAGCACAGTTCATTGTTCTGAGCAAGCTCACTGTACTGGCCCTATAAAAAGCACAGTAGAGTAGAAAAGTGCTCTTTTCTCAAAAGCAGAGTGTGTTTCTTGTAAGGCGAGCTAGCGTTTGATTCCCAGTCCTAAATGGAGTTGAATCACATGCAGTTTTTGGTCCTACGAGCAAGAGTTGTTTTCTGGTAAGGAAAGTCACTATTGTGCTCCCATTGCCATACACAGTGCAAATAGCACTCGCGTCTGTTCACAGTGAGTACAGTGTATTGGACTGACGAGGAGCTCTTTTCTTGTCAGTTTCCTAAGCAGAGTTGAACTAGATATGGCCCGTGTGTGTAGGAAGCACAGTTCTTTTGTTCTGAGCAAGCTCACTGTTCGGACCCCATAGGAAACACTGTAGATTAGAAGGGCACTCTTTTCTCAAAAGCAGTGTGTGTTTCTTCTAAGGCGAGCTAGTGTTTGTTTCCCAGACAGAAATGGAGTTGAATCCCATGCAGTTTCTGGTCCTAGGAGCAAGAGTTTTTTTCTGTTAAGGAAAGTCACATTTGCACTTCCATTGCGATACACTGTGCAAATACCACACGCGTCTGCTTCCAGCAAGTACCGTGTATTGGACTGAAGAGGATCTACTGTTCTTGTCAGTTTCCTAAGCAGAGTTGAACTAGATATGGTCCGTGTGTGTAGGAAGCACACTTTTTTTGTTCTGAGCAAGCTCACTGTTCTGGCCCTATAGGAAACACATTAGAGTAGAAGAGTGCTCTTTTCTCAAAAGCAGAGTCTTTTTCTTGTAAGGAGAGCTAGCGTTTGTTTCCCAGTCAGAAATGGAGTTGAATCACATGCAGTTTGTGGTCCTATGAGCAAGAGTTGTTTTTTTGTAAGAAGAGTCACTATTGTGCTCCCATTGTCATACACAGGGCAAATAGCACTGGCGTCTGTTCCCAGCAAGTACACTGCATTGTACTGAAGAGGATCTACTGTTCTTGTCAGTTTCCTAAGCAGAATTGAAATAGATATGGCCTGTGTGTGTAGTCAGCACAGTTCATTGTTCTGAGCAAGCTCACTGTACTGGCCCTATAAAAAGCACAGTAGAGTAGAAGAGTGCTCTTTTCTCAAAAGCAGATTGTGTTTCTTGTAAGGCGAGCTAGCGTTTGTTTCACAGTCCTAAATGGAGTTGAATCACATGCAGTTTCGGGTCCTAAGAGCAAGAGTTGTTTTCTGGTAAGAAGATTCACGATTGTGCTCCCATTGTCATACACAGGGCAAATAGCACTTGCTTATGTTCCCAGCAAGTACAGTATATTGGACTGAAGAGGATCTACTGTTCTTGTCAGTTTCCTAAGCAGAATTGAAATAGATATGGACTGTGTGTGTAGTCAGCACAGTTCATTGTTCTGAGCAAGCTCACTGTACTGGCCCTATTAAAAGCACAGTAGAGTAGAAGAGTGCTCTTTTCTCAAAAGCAGAGTGTGTTTCCTGTAAGGTGAGCTAGCATTTGTTTCCCAGTCCTAAATGGAGTTGAATCACATGCAGTTATTGGTCCTACGAGCAAGAGTTGTTTTCTGGTAAGGAAAGTCACTATTGTGCTCCCATTGCCATACACAGTGCAAATAGCACTCGCGTCTGTTCACAGCGAGTACAGTGTATTGGACTGACGAGGAGCTCTTTTCTTGTCAGTTTCCTAAGCAGAGTTGCACTAGATATGGCCCGTGTGTGTAGGAAGCACAGTTCTTTTGTTCTGAGCAAGCTCACTTTTCGGAACAATTAGGAAACACAGTAGAGTAGAAAAGTGCTCTTTTCTCAAAAGCAGAGTGTGTTTCTTGTAAGTCGAGCTAGTGTTTGTTTCCCAGTCAGAAATGTAGTTGAAAGCCATGCAGTTTCTGGTCCTACGAGCAAGAGTTGTTTTCTGGTAAGAAGAGTCACTATTGTGCTCCCATTGTCATGCACAGGGCAAATTGCAATGGTGTCTGTTCCAAGCAGGTACAGTGTATTGGACTGGGGAGGATCTACTGTTCTTTTCAGGTTCCTAAGCAGAGTTTAACTAGATATCGTCCGTGTGTGTAGGAAGCACAGTTTTTTTGTTCTGAGCAAGCTCACTGTTCTGGCCCTATAGGAAACACAGTAGAGTAGAAGAGTGCTCTTTTCTCAAAAGCAGAGTGTTTTTCTTGTAAGGCGAGCTAGCGTTTGTTTCCCAGTAAGAAATGGAGTTGAATCACATGCAATTTGTGGTCCTATGAGCAAGAGTTGTTTTCTTGTAAGAAGAGTCACTATTGTGCTCCCATTGTCATACACAGGGCAAATAGCACTGACGTCTGTTCCCAGCAAGTACAGTGTATTGGACTGAAGAGGATCTACTGTTCTTGTCAGTTTCCTAAGCAGAGTTGAACTAGATATTGCCCGTGTGTGTAGGAAGCACAGTTCTTTTGTTCTGAGCAAGCTCACTGTTCTGGCCCTATAGGAAACACTGTAGAGTAGAAGAGCGCTCTTTTCTCAAAAGCAGAGTGTGTTTCTTGTAAGGCAAGCTAGTGTTTGTTTCCCAGTCAGAAATGGAGTTGAATCACATGCAGTTTCTGGTCCTACGAGCAAGAGTTGTTTTTCCGGTAAGGAAAGTCACTATTGTGCTCCCATTGCCATACACTGTGCAAATACCACACGCGTCTGCTTCCAACAAGTACCGTGTATTGGACTGAAGAGGATCTATTGTTCTTGTCAGTTTCCTAAGCAGAGTTGCACTAGATATGGCCCGTGTGTGTACAAAGCACAGTTCTTTTGTTCTGAGCAAGCTCACTGTTCGGAACAATTAGGAAAAACAGTAGAGTAGAAGAGTCCTCTTTTCTCAAAAGCAGAGTGTGTTTCTTGTAAGGCGAGCTAGTGTTTGTATCCCAGTCAGAAATGGAGTTGAATGCCATGCAGTTTCTGGTCCTACTAACAAGAGTTGTTTTCTGTTAAGAAGAGTCACTATTGAGCTCCCATTGCCATACACAGTGCAAATAGCACTCGCGTCTGTTCTCAGTAAGTACAGTGTATTGGACTGAAGAGGAGCTACTGTTCTTGTCAGTTTCCTAAGCAGAGTTGAACTAGATATGGCCCGTTTGTGTAGGAAGCACAGTTCTTTTGTTCTGAGCTAGTTCACTGTTCGGATCCCTTAGGAAAAACAGTAGAGTAGAAGAGTACTCTTTTCTCAAAAGCAGAATGTGTTTCTTGTAAGTCGAGCTAGCGTTTGTTTCCCAGACCTAAGTGGAGTTGAATCCCACGCAGTTTCTAGTCCTATGAGCAAGAGTTGTTTTCTGGCAAAAGAGTCACTATTGAGCTCCGATTGCCATACACAGTGCAAAAATCACTCGCGTCTGTTCCCAGCAAGTACAGTGTATTGGACTGAAGAGGAGCTAATGTTCTTGTCATTTTCCTAAGCAGAGTTGCACTAGATATGGCCCATGTGTGTAGGAAGCACAGTTCTTTTGTTCTGAGCAAGCACACTGTTCGGACCCCATAAAAAATACAGTAGAGTAGAAGAGTGCTCTTTTCTCAAGAGCAGAGTATGTTTCTTGTAAGGCAAGCTAGCGTTTGTTTCCCAGTCCTAAATGGAGTTGAATCACATGCAGTTTCTGCTTCTAAGAGCAAGAGTTGTTTTCTGGTAAGGAAAGTCACTATTATGCTCCCATTGCCATGCACAGTGGAAATAGCACTCGCGTCTGTTCCAAGCAAGTACAGTGTATTGGACTGAGGAGGAGCTACTGTTCTTGTCAGTTTCCTAAGCAGAGTTGTACTAGATATGGCCCGTGTGTGTAGGAAGCACAGTTCTTTTGTTGTGAGCAAGCTCACTGTTCGGACACCATAGGAAACACAGTAGAGTAGAAGAGTGCTCTTTTTTCAAATGCAGGGTGTGTTTCTTTTAAGGCAATCTTGCCTTTGTTTCCCAGTCCTAAATGGAGTTGAAATACACATGCAGTTTCTGGTCCTAGGAGCAAGAGTTGTTTTCTGGTAAGAAGAGTCACTATTCTGCTCCCGTTGCCATACACAGTACAAATAGCACTCACGTCTGTTCTCAGCAATACAGTGTATTGGACTCAAGAGGAGCTACTGTTCTTGTCACTTTCCTAAAAAGAGTTGAACAATGTATGGCCAGAGTGTGTAGAAAGCACAGTTCTTTTGTTCTGAGCAAGATCACTGTTCGGACACCATAGGAAACACAGTAAAGACAAGAGTGCTCTTTTCTCAAAAGCAGAGTGTGTTTCTTGTAAAGCGAGCTAGTGTTTTTTTCCCAGTCCTAAATGGAGTTGAATCACATGCAGTTTCTTGTCCTACAAGCAAGAGTTGTTTTCTGGTAAGAAGAGTCACTATTGCGCTGCCATTGTCATATACAGGGCAAATAGCACTGGCGTCTGTTTCCAGCATGTATAGTTTATTGGACTGAAGAGGAGCTTCTGTTCTTGTCAGTTTCCTAAGCAGAATTGAACTAGATATGGCCGTGTGTGTAGGAAGCACAGTTCTTTTGTTCTGACCAAGCTCACTATTTGGACCCCATAGGAAACACAGTAGAGTTGAAGAGTGATCTTTTCTCAAAAGCAGAGTGTGTTTCTTGTAAGGCGAGCTAGCGTTTATTTCCCAGTTCTAAATGGAGTTGAATCACATGCAGTTTTCGGTCCTATGAGCAAGGGTTGTTTTATGGTAAGGAAAGTCACTATTGTGCTCCCATTGCCATACACAGTGCAAATAGCACTCTTGTCTGTTCACAGCGAGTACAGTGTATTGGACTGAATAGGATCTACTGTTCTTGTCAGGTTCCTAAGCAGAGTTGAACTAGATATGGTCCGTGTGTAGGAAACAGAGTTCTTTTGTTCTGAGCAAGCTCACTGTTCGGACCCCATAGAAAACACAATAGAGTAGAAGAGTGCTCTTTTCTCAAAAGCAGATTGTGTTTCTTGTAAAGCGAGCTAGCGTTTGTTTCACAGCCCTAAATGGAGTTGAATCACATGCAGGTTCGGGTCCTAAGAGCAAGAGTTGTTTTCTGGTAAGAAGATTCACTATTGTGCTCCCTTGTCATACACAGGGCAAATATCACTGGCGTCTGTTTCCAGCAAGTACAGTGTATTGGACTGAAGAGGATCTACTGTTCTTGTTAGTTACCTAAGCAGAATTGAAATAGATATGGCCCGTGTGTGTAGTCAGCACAGTTCTTTTGTTCTGAGCAAGCTCACTGTTCTGGCCCTATATTAAACACAGGAAAGTAGAAGAGTGCTCTTTTCTCAAAAGCAGAGTGTGTTTCTTGTAAGGCTAGCTAGCATTTTTTCCCAGTCCTAAATGGAATTGAATCACATGCAGTTTCTGGTGCTACAAGCAAGAGCTGTTTTCTGGTAAGAAGAGTCACTATTGTGCTCCCATTGTCATATACAGGGCAAATAAAACTGGCGTCTGTTCCCAGCAAGTACAGTGTATTGGACTGAAGAGGATCTACTGTTCTTGTCAGTTTGCTAAGCAGAGTTGAATTAGATATGGCCCGTGTGTGTAGGAAGCACAGTTCTTTTGTTCTGAGCAAGCTCACTGTTCAGACCCCATAGGAAACACAATAGAGTAGAAGAGTGCTATTTTCTCAAAAGCAGAGTGTGTTTCTTGTAAGGAAAGCTAGTGTTTGTTTCCCAGACAGAAATGGAGTTGAATCCCATGCAGTTTCTGGTCCTACGAGCAAGAGTTGTTTTCTGATATGAAGACTCACTATTGCGCTCCCATTGCCATACAAAGTGCAAATAGCAATGGCGTCTGTTCCCAGCAAGTACAGTGTATTGGACTGAAGAGGAGCTACTGTTCTTGTCACTTTCCTAAGCAGAATTGAACTAGATATGGCCGTGTGTGTAGGAAGCACAGTTCTTTTGTTCGGAGCAAGCTCACTGTTTGGACCCCATAGGAAACACAGTAGAGTAGAAGAGTGCTCTTTTCTCAAAAGCAGAGTGTGTTTCTTGTAAGGCGAGCTAGCGTTTATTTCTAAGTTCTAAATGGAGTTGAATCACATGCAGTTTTCGGTCCTATGAGCAAGAGTTGTTTTCTGGTAAGGATAGGCTATTGCGCTCCCATTGCCATACACAGTGCAAATAGCACTCGCGTCTGTTCACAGCGAGTACAGTGTATTGGACTGAGGAGGATCTACTGTTCTTGTCAGTTTCCTAAGCAGAATTGAAATAGATATGGTCTGTGTGTGTAGTCAGCACAGTTCATTGTTCTGTGCAAGCTCACTGTACTGGACCTATAAAAAGCACAGTAGAGTAGAAGAGTGCTCTTTTCTCAAAAGCAGAGTGTGTTTCTTGTAAGGCGAGCTAGCGTTTGATTCCCAGTCCTAAATGGAGTTGAATCACATGCAGTTTTTGGTCCTACGAGCAAGAGTTGTTTTCTGGTAAGGAAAGTCACTATTGTGCTCCCATTGCCATACACAGTGCAAATAGCACTCGCGTCTGTTCACAGCGAGTACAGTGTATTGGACTGAATAGGATCTACTGTTCTTGTCAGGTTCCTAAGCAGAGTTGAACTAGATATGGTCTGTGTGTAGGAAGCAGAGTTCTTTTGTTCTGAGCAAGCTCACTGTTCGGACCCCATAGAAAACAAAATAGAGTAGAAGAGTGCTCTTTTCTCAAAAGCAGATTGTGTTTCTTGTAAAGCGAGCTAGCGTTTGTTTCACAGCCCTAAATGGAGTTGAATCACATGCAGGTTCGGGTCCTAAGAGCAAGAGTTGTTTTCTGGTAAGAAGATTCACTATTGCGCTCCCTTGTCATACACAGGGCAAATATCACTGGCGTCTGTTTCCAGCAAGTACAGTGTATTGGACTGAAGAGGATCTACTGTTCTTGTCAGTTACCTAAGCAGAATTGAAATAGATATGGCCCGTGTGTGTAGTCAGCACAGTTCTTTTGTTCTGAGCAAGCTCACTGTTCTGGCCCTATATTAAACACAGGAAAGTAGAAGAGTGCTCTTTTCTCAAAAGCAGAGTGTGTTTCTTGTAAGGCTAGCTAGCATTTTTTTCCCAGTCCTAAATGGAATTGAATCACATGCAGTTTCTGGTACTACAAGCAAGAGCTGTTTTCTGGTAAGAAGAGTCACTATTGTGCTCCCATTGTCATATACAGGGCAAATAAAACTGGCGTCTGTTCCCAGCAAGTACAGTGTATTGGACTGAAGAGGATCTACTGTTCTTGTCAGTTTTCTAAGCAGAATTCAACTAGATATGGCCCGTGTGTGTAGGAAGCACAGTTCTTTTGTTCTGAGCAAGATCACTGTTCGGACCCCATAGGAAACACAGTAGAGTAGAAGAGTGCTCTTTTCTCAAAAGCAGAGTGTGTTTCTTGTAAAGAGAGCTAGTGTTTTTTTCCCAGTCCTAAATGGAGTTGAATCACATGCAGTTTCGGGTCCTACGAGCAAGAGATTTTTCTGGTAAGAGGAGTCACTATTGCGCTCCCATTGTCATACACAGGGCAAATAGCAATGGCGTCTGTTCCCAGCATGTACAGTGTATTGGAGTGAAGAGGATCTACTGTTCTTGTCAGGTTCCTAAGCAGAGTTGAACTAGATATGGTCCGTGTGTAGGAAGCACCGTTCAGTTGTTCTGAGCAAGCTCACTGTTCTGGCCCTATAGGAAACACAGTAGAGTAGAAGAGTGCTCTTTTCTCAAAAGCAGAGTGTGTTTCTTGTAAGGCTAGCTAGCGTTTGTTTCTCAGTCCTAAATTTAGTTGAATCACATGCAGTTTTTGGTCCTACGAGCAAGAGTTGTTTTCTGGTAAGGAAAGTCACTATTGCACTCCCATTGCCAAACACAGTGCAAATAGCACTCGCGTCTGTTCCCAGCAAGTACAGTGTATGGGACTGAAGAGGAGCTACTGTTCTTGTCAGTTTCCTAAGCAGAGTTGAACTAGATATGGCCCGTGTGTGTAGGAAGCACAGTTCTTTTGTTCTGAGCATGCTCACTGTTCATACCTCATAGGAAACACAATAGAGTAGAAGAGTGCTCTTTTCTCAAAAGCAGAGTGTGTTTCTTGTAAGGAAAGCTAGTGTTTGTTTCCCAGACAGAAATGGAGTTGAATCCCATGCAGTTTCTGGTCCTACGAGCAAGAGTTGTTTTCTGATATGAAGACTCACTATTGCGCTCCCATTGCCATACAAAGTGCAAATAGCACATGCGTCTGTTCCCAGCAAGTACAGTGTATTGGACTGAAGAGGATCTACTGTTCTTGTCAGTTTCCTAAGCAGAATTGAACTAGATATAGCCGTGTGTGTAGGAAGCGCAGTTCTTTTGTTCGGAGCAAGCTCACTGTTTGGACCCCATAGGAAACACAGTAGAGTAGAAGAGTGCTCTTTTCTCAAAAGCAGAGTGTGTTTCTTGTAAGGCGAGCTAGCGTTTATTTCCCAGTTCTAAATGGAGTTGAATCACATGCAGTTTTCGGTCCTATGAGCAAGAGTTGTTTTCTGGTAAGGATAGGCTATTGCGCTCCCATTGCCATACACAGTGCAAATAGCACTCGCGTCTGTTCACAGCGAGTACAGTGTATTGGACTGAGGAGGATCTACTGTTCTTGTCAGTTTCCTAAGCAGAATTGAAATAGATATGGTCTGTGTGTGTAGTCAGCACAGTTCATTGTTCTGTGCAAGCTCACTGTACTGGCCCTATAAAAAGCACAGTAGAGTAGAAGAGTGCTCTTTTCTCAAAAGCAGAGTGTGGTTCTTGTTATGCGAGCTAGCGTTTGATTCCCAGTCCTAAATGGAGTTGAATCACATGCAGTTTTAGGTCCTACGAGCAAGAGTTGTTTTCTGGTAAGGAAAGTCACTATTGTGCTCCCATTGCCATACACAGTGCAAATAGCACTCGCGTCTGTTCACAGTGAGTACAGTGTATTGGACTGACGAGGAGCTCTTTTCTTGTCAGTTTCCTAAGCAGAGTTGAACTAGATATGGCCCGTGTGTGTAGAAAGCACAGTTATTTTGTTCTGAGCAAGCTCACTGTTCGGACCCCATAGGAAACACTGTAGATTAGAAGGGCGCTCTTTTCTCAAAAGCAGAGTGTGTTCCTTGTAAGGCAAGCTAGTGTTTGTTTCCCAGACAGAAATGGAGTTGAATCCCATGCAGTTTCTGGTCCTACGAGCAAGAGTTTTTTTCTGGTAAGGAAAGTCACATTTGCACTTCCATTGCGATACACTGTGCAAATACCACACGCGTCTGCTTCCAGCAAGTACCGTGTATTGGACTGAAGAGGATCTACTGTTCTTGTCAGTTTCCTAAGCAGAGTTGAACTAGATATGGACCGTGTGTGTACAAAGCACAGTTCTTTTTTTCTGAGCAAGCTCACTGTTCAGAACAATTAGGAAACACAGTAGAGTAGAAGAGTGCTCTTTTCTCAAAAGCAGAGTGTGTTTCTTGTAAGGCGTGCTAGTGTTTGTTTCCCAGTCAGAAATGGAGTTGAATGCCATGCAGTTTCTGGTCCTACGAGCAAGAGTTGTTTTCTGGTAAGAAGAGTCACTATTGTGCTCCCATTGTCATGCACAGGGCAAATAGGAATGGTGTCTGTTCCCAGCATGTACAGTGTATTGGACTGAGGAGGATCTACTGTTCTTGTCAGGTTCCTAAGCAGAGTTGAACTAGATATGGTCCGTTTGTGTAGGAAGCACAGTTTTTTTGTTCTGAGCAAGCTCACTGTTCTGGCCCTATAGGAAACACATTAGAGTAGAAGAGTGCTCTTTTCTCAAAAACAGAGTGTTTTTCTTGTAAGGCGAGCTAGCGTTTGTTTCCCAGTCAGAAATGGAGTTGAATCACATGCAGTTTGTGGTCCTATGAGCAAGAGTTGTTTCCTGGTAAGGAAAGTCACTATTGCGCTCCCATTGCCAAACACAGTGCAAATAGCACTCGCGTCTCTTCCCAGCAAGTACAGTGTATTGGACTGAAGAGGAGCTACTGTTCTTGTCAGTTTCCTAAGCAGAGTTGAATTAGATATTGCCCGTGTGTGTAGGAAGCACAGTTCTTTTGTTCTGAGCAAGCTCACTGTTCAGACCCCATAGGAAACACAGTAGAGTAGAAGAGTGCTCTTTTCTCAAAAGCAGAGTGTGTTTCTTGTAAGGAAAGCCAGTGTTTGTTTCCCAGACAGAAATGGAGTTGAATCCCATGCAGTTTCTTGTCCTACGAGCAAGAGTTGTTTTCTGATAAGAAGAGTCACTATTGCGCTCCCATTGCCATACACAGTGCAAATAGCACATGCGTCTGTTCCCAGCAAGTACAGTGTATTGGACTGAAGAGGAGCTACTGTTCTTGTCACTTTCCTAAGCAGAATTGAACTACATATGGCCGTGTGTGTAGGAAGCGCAGTTCTTTTGTTCTGAGCAAGCTCACTGTTTGGACCACATAGGAAACACAGTAGAGTAGAAGAGTGCTCTTTTCTCAAAAGCAGAGTGTGTTTCTTGTAAGGCGAGCTAGAGTTCATTTCCCAGTTCTAAATGGAGTTGAATCACATGCAGTTTGTGGTCCTATGAGCAAGAGTTGTTTTCTTGTAAGAAGAGTCACTATTGTGCTCCCATTGTCATACACAGGGCAAATAGCACTGAGGTCTGTTCCCAGCAAGTACAGTGTATTGGACTGAAGAGGATCTACTGTTCTTGTCAGTTTCCTAAGCACAGTTGAACTAGATATTGCCCGTGTGTGTAGGAAGCACAGTTCTTTTGTTCTGAGCAAGCTCACTGTTCTGTCCCTATAGGAAACACTGTAGAGTAGAAGAGCGCTATTTTCTCAAAAGCAGAGTGTGTTTCTTGTAAGGCAAGCTAGTGTTTGTTTCCCAGTCAGAAATGGAGTTGAATCCCATGCAGTTTCTGGTCCTAGGAGCAAGAGTTTTTTTCTGGTAAGGAAAGTCACTATTGTGCTTCCATTTCCATACCCTGTACAAATACCACACGCGTCTGCTTCCAGCAAGTACCGTGTATTGAACTGAAGAGGATCTACTGTTCTTGTCAGTTTCATAAGCAGAGTTGAACTAGATATGGCCCGTGTGTGTACAAAGCACAGTTCTTTTGTTCTGAGCAAGCTCACTGTTCGGAACAATTAGGAAACACAGTACAGTAGAAGAGTGCTCTTTTCTCAAAAGCAGAGTGTGTTTCTTGTAAGGCGAGCTAGTGTTTGTTTCCCAGTCAGAAATGGAGTTGAATGCCATGCAGTTTCTGGTCCTACTAGCAAGAGTTGTTTTCTGTTAAGAAGAGTCACTATTGAGCTCCCATTGCCATACACAGTGCACATAGCACTCGCGTCTGTTCTCAGCAAGTACAGTGTATTGTACTGAAGAGGAGCTACTGTTCTTGTCAGTTTCCTAAGCAGAGTTGAACTAGATATGGCATGTGTGTGTAGGAAGCAAAGTTCTTTTGTTCTGAGCTAGTTCACTGTTCGGATCCCTTAGGAAAAACAGTAGAGTAGAAGAGTACTCTTTTCTCAAAAGCAGAGTGTGTTTCTTGTAAGTCGAGCTAGCGTTTGTTTCCCAGACGTACATGGAGTTGAATCCCATGCAACTTCTAGTCCTACGAGCAAGAGTTGTTTTCTGGCAAAAGAGACACTATTGAGCTCCGATTGCCATTCACAGTGCAAATAGCACTCGCGTCTGTTCCCAGCAAGTACAGTGTATTGGACTGAAGAGGAGCTAGTGTTCTTGTCAGTTTCCTAAGCAGAGTTGAACTAGATATGGCCCCTGTGTGTGGGAACCACAGTTCTTTTGTTCTGAGCAAGCTCACTGTTCGGACCCCATAGAAAACACAATAGAGTAGAAGAGTGCTCTTTTCTCAAAAGCAGATTGTGTTTCTTGTAAGGCGAGCTAGCGTTTGTTTCACAGTCCTAAATGGAGTTGAATCATATGCAGTTTCGGGTCCTAAGAGCAAGAGTTGTTTTCTGGTAAGAAGATTCACTATTGCGCTCCCTTGTCATACACAGGGTAAATATCACTGGCGTCTGTTCCCAGCATGTACAGTGTATTGGACTGAAGAGGATCTACTGTTCTTGTCAGTTACCTAAGCAGAATTGAAATAGATATGGCCCGTGTGTGTAGTCAGCACAGTTCTTTTGTTCTGAGCAAGCTCACTGTTCTGGCCCTATAGGAAACACAGGAAAGTAGAAGAGTGCTCTTTTCTCAAAAGCAGAGTGTGTTTCTTGTAAGGCTCGCTAGTATTTGTTTCCCAGTCCTAAATGGAATTGAATCACATGCAGTTTCTGGTGCTACAAGCAAGAGCTGTTTTCTGGTAAGAAGAGTCACTATTGTGCTCCCATTTTCATATACAGGGCAAATAAAACTGGCGTCTGTTCCCAGCAAGTACAGTGTATTGGACTGAAGAGGATCTACTGTTCTTGTCAGTTTTCTAAGCAGAATTCAACTAGATATGGCCCGTGTGTGTAGGAAGCACAGTTCTTTTGTTCTGAGCAAGATCACTGTTCGGACCCCATAGGAAACACAGTAGAGTAGAAGAGTGCTCTTTTCTCAAAAGCAGAGTGTGTTTCTTGTAAAGCGAGCTAGTGTTTTTTTCCCAGTCCTAAATGGAGTTGAATCACATGCAGTTTCGGGTCCTACGAGCAAGAGTTTTTTCTGGTAAGAGGAGTCACTATTGCGCTCCCATTGTCATACACAGGGCAAATAGCAATGGCGTCTGTTCCCAGCGTGTACAGTGTATTGGAGTGAAGAGGATCTACTGTTCTTGTCAGGTTCCTAAGCAGAGTTGAACTAGATATGGTCCTTTTGTAGGACGCACCGTTCAGTTGTTCTGAGCAAGCTCACTGTTCTGGCACTATAAGAAACACAGTAGAGTAGAAGAGTGCTCTTTTCTCAAAAGCAGAGTGTGTTTCTTGTAAGGCGAGCTAGCGTTTGTTTCTCAGTCCTAAATGGAGTTGAATCACATGCAGTTTTTGGTCCTACGAGCAAGAGTTGTTTTCTGGTAAGGAAAGTCACTATTGCGCTCCCATTGCCAAACACAGAGCAAATAGCACTCCCGTCTGTTCCCAGCAAGTACAGCGTATTGGATTGAAGAGGAGCTACTGTTCTTGTCAGTTTCCTAAGCAGAGTTGAATTAGATATTGCCCGTGTGTGTAGGAAGCACAGTTCTTTTGTTCTGAGCAAGCTCACTGTTCAGACCCCATAGGAAACACAGTAGAGTAGAAGAGTGCTCTTTTCTCAAAAGCAGAGTGTGTTTCTTGTAAGGAAAGCCAGTGTTTGTTTCCCAGACAGAAATGGAGTTGAATCCCATGCAGTTTCTGGTCCTACGAGCAAGAGTTGTTTTCTGATAAGAAGAGTCACTATTGCGCTCCCATTGCCATACACAGTGCAAATAGCACATGCGTCTGTACCCAGCAAGTACAGTTTATTGGACTGAAGAGGAGCTACTGTTCTTGTCAGTTTCCTAAGCAGAATTGAACTAGATATGGCCGTGTGTGTAGGAAGCGCAGTTCTTTTGTTCTGAGCAAGCTCACTGTTTGGACCACATAGGAAACACAGTAGAGCAGAAGAGTGCTCTTTTCTCAAAAGCAGAGTGTGTTTCTTGTAAGGCGAGCTAGCGTTCATTTCCCAGTTCTAAATGGAGTTGAATCACACGCAGTTTTCGGTCTTAAGAGCAAGAGTTGTTTTCTGGTAAGGATAGGCTATTGCGCTCCCATTGCCATACACAGTGCAAATAGCACTCGCGTCTGTTCACAGCGAGTACAGTGTATTGGACTGAGGAGGATCTACTGTTCTTGTCAGGTTCCTAAGCAGAGTTGAACTAGATATTGCCCGTGTGTGTAGGAAGCACAGTTTTTTTGTTCTGAGCAAGCTCACTGTTCTGGCCCTACAGGAAACACTGTAGAGTAGAAGAGCGCTCTTTTCTCAAAAGCAGAGTGTGTTTCTTGTAAGGCAAGCTAGTGTTTGTTTCCCAGTCAGAAATGGAGTTGAATCCCATGCAGTTTCTGGTCCTAGGAGCAAGAGTTTTTTTCTGGTAAGGAAAGTCACTATTGCGCTCCCATTGCCATACACAGTGCAAATAGCACTCGCGTCTGTTCCCAGCAAGTACAGTGTATTGGACTGAAGAGGATCTACTGTTCTTGTCAGTTTCCTAAGCAGAGTTGAATTAGATATGGCCCGTGTGTGTAGGAAGCACAGTTCTTTTGTTCTGAGCAAGCTCACTGTTCAGACCCCATAGGAAACACAGTAGAGTAGAAGAGTGCTCTTTTCTCAAAAGCAGAGTGTGTTTCTTGTACGGCGAGCTAGCGTTTGTTTCTCAGTCCTAAATGGAGTTGAATCACATGCAGTTTTTGGTCCTACGAGCAAGAGTTGTTTTCTGGTAAGGAAAGTCACTATTGCGCTCCCATTGCCATACACAGTGCAAATAGCACTCGCGTCTGTTCCCAGCAAGTACAGTGTATTGGACTGAAGAGGATCTACCGTTCTTGTCAGTTTCCTAAGCAGAGTTGAATTAGATATGGCCCGTGTGTGTAGGAAGCACAGTTCTTTTGTTATGAGCAAGCTCACTGTTCAGACCCCATAGGAAACACAGTAGAGTAGAAGAGTGCTCTTTTCTCAAAAGCAGAGTGTGTTTCTTGAAAGGAAAGCTAGTGTTTGTTTCCCAGTCCTAAATGGAGTTGAATCCCATGCAGTTTCTGGTCCTACGAGCAAGAGTTGTTTTCTGATAAGAAGATTCACTATTGCGCTCCCATTGCCATACACAGTGCAAATAGCACACGCGTCTGTTCCCAGCAAGTACAGTGTATTGGACTGAAGAGGACCTACTGTTCTTGTCAGTTTCCTAAGCAGAATTGAACTAGATATGGCCGTGTGTGTAGGAAGCACAGTTCTTTTGTTCTGAGCAAGCTCACTGTTTGGACCCCATAGGAAACACAGTAGAGTAGAAGAGTGCTCTTTTCTCAAAAGCAGAGTGTGTTTCTTGTAAGGTGAGCTAGCGTTTGTTTCCCAGTCAGAAATGGAGTTGAATCACCTGCAGTTTTCGGTCCTATGAGCAAGAGTTGTTTTCTTGTAAGAAGAGTCACTATTGTGCTCCCATTGTCATACACAGGGCAAATAGCACTGGCGTCTGTTCCCAGCAAGTACACTGCATTGGACTGAAGAGGATCTACTGTTCTTGTCAGTTTCCTAAGCAGAATTGAAATAGATATGGCCTGTGTGTTTAGTCAGCACAGTTCATTGTTCTGAGCAAGCTCATTGTACTGGCCCTATAAAAAGCACAGTAGAGTAGAAGAGTGCTCTTTTCTCAAAAGCAGAGTGTGTTTCTTGTAAGGCGAGCTAGCGTTTGTTTCCCAGTCCTAAATGGAGTTGAATCACATGCAGTTTTTGGTCCTATGAGCAAGAGTTGTTTTCTGGTAAGGAAAGTCACTATTGTGCTCCCATTGCCATACACAGTGCAAATAGCACTCGCGTCTGTTCACAGTGAGTACAGTGTATTGGACTGCCGAGGAGCTCTTTTCTTGTCAGTTTCCTAAGCAGAGTTGAACTAGATATGGCCCGTGTGTGTAGGAAGCACAGTTCTTTTGTTCTGAGCAAGCTCACTGTTCGGACCCCATAGGAAACACTGTAGAGTAGAAGAGTGCTCTTTTCTCAAAAAGCAGAGTGTGTTTCTTGTAAGGCGAGCTAGTGTTTGTTTCCCAGTCCTAAATGGAGTTGAATCATATACAGTTTTTGGTCCTATGTGCAAGAGTTGTTTTCTGGTAAGAAGAGTCACTATTGTGCTCCCATTTTCATACACAGGGCAAATAGCACTGTCGTCTGTTCCCACCATGTACAGTATATTGGACTGAAGAGGATCTACTGTTCTTGTCAGTTTCCTAAGCAGAATTGAACTAGATGTCGCCGTGTGTGTAGGATGCTCAGTTCTTTTGTTCTGAGCAAGTTCACTGTTCTGGCGCTATAGGAAACATGTAGAGAAGAAGAGTGCTCTTTTCTCAAAAGCAGAGTGTGTTTCTTGTAAGGTGAGCTAGCGTTTGTTTTCCAGTCCCAAATGGAGTTGAAAAACATGCAGTTTTGGTTCCTACGAACAAGAGTTGTTTTCTGGTAAGGAATATCACTATTGTGTTCCCATGGCATTACACAGTGCAAATAACACTCGCGTCTGTTCCCAGCAAGTACAGTGTATTGGACTGAAGAGGAGCTACTGTTCTTGTCAGTTTCCTAAGCAGAGTTGAACTAGATATGGCCCGTGTGTGTAGGAAGCACAGTTCTTTTGTTCTGAGCAAGCTCACTGTTCGGAAACCATAGGAAACACAGTAGAGCAGAAGAGTGCTCTTTTCTCAAAAGCAGAGTGTGTTTCTTGTAAGGCGAGCTAGTGTTTGTTTCCCAGTCCTAAATGGAGTTGAATCACATGCAGTTTATGTTCCTACGAGCAAGAGTTGTTTTCTGGTAAGAAGAGTCATTATTGCGCTCCCATTGCCATACACAGAGCAAATAGCAAACAATTCTGTTCCCAGCAAGTACAGTGTATTGGACTGAAGAGGAGCTACTGTTCTTGTCTGTTTCCTAAGCAAAGTTGAACTAGATATGGCCGTGTGTGTAGGAAGCACAGTTCTTTTGTTCTGAAAAGCTCACTGTTCGGACTCCATAGGAAACACAGTAGAGTAGAAGAGTGCTCTTTTCTCAAAAGCAGAGTGTGTTTCTTGTAAGGCGAGCTAGTGTTTGTTTCCCAGTCCTAAATGGAGTTGAATCACATGCAGTTTTTGGAACTAGGTGCAAGAGTTGTTTTCTGTTAAGAAGAGTCACTATTGTGCTCCCATTGTCTTACAGGGCAAATAGCACTGTCGTCTATTCCCAGCATGTACAGTGTATTGGACTGAAGCGGATCTACTCTTCTTGTCAGTCTCCTAAGCAGAATTGAACTAGTTATGGCCGTGTGTGTACGAAGCCCAGTTCTTTTGTTCTGATCAAGTACACTATTCTGGCGATATAGAAAACATGTTGAGTAGAAGAGTGCTCTTTTCTCAAAAGCAGAGTGTGTTTCTTGTAAGACGAGCTAGCGTTTGTTTCCCAGTCCTAAATGGAGTTGAATCACATGCAGGTTCTGGTCCTACGAGCAAGAGTTGTTTCCTGTAAGAAGAGTCACTATTGTGCTTCCATTGGCATACACAGGGCAAATAGCACTGGCGTCTGTTCCCAGCAAGTACAGTGTATTGGACAGAAGAGGAGGTACTGTTCTTGTCAGTTTCCTAAGCGGAGTTGAACTAGATATGGCCCGTGTGTGTAGGAAGCACAGTTCTTTTGTTCTGAGGAAGCTCACTGTACTGGCCCTATAGGAAACACAGTAGAGTAGAAGAGTGCTCTTTTCTCAAAAGCAGAGTGTGTTTCTTGTAAGGTGAGCTAGCGTTTGTTTCCCAGTCCTAAGTGGAGTTGAATCACATGCAGTTTTTGGTCCTACGAGCAAGAGTTGTTTTCTGGTAAGGAAAGTCACTATTGCGCTCCCATTTCCATACAAAGTGCAAATAGCACTCGCGTCTGTTCCCAGCAAGTACAGTGTATTGGACTGAAGTGGAGCTACTGTTCTCGTCAGTTTCCTAAGCAGAGTTGAACTGGATATGGCCCGTGTTTGTAGGAAGCACAGTTCTTTTGTTCTGAGCAAGGTCACTGTTCTGGCCCTATGGGAAACACAGTAGAGTAGAAGAGTGCTCTTTTCTCAAAAGCAGAGTGTGTTTGTTGTAAGGCGAGCTAGCGTTTGTTTCCCAGTCCCAAATGGAGTTGAATCCCATGCAGTTTCTGGTCCTACGAGCAAGAGTTGTTTTCTGGTAATAAGAGTCACTATTGCGCTTCCATTGCCATACACAGTGCAAATAGCACTCGCTTCTCTTTCCAGCAAGTACAGTGTATTGGACAGAATAGGAGATACTGTTCTTGTCAGTTTCCTAAGCAGAGTTGAACTAGATATGGCCCGTGTGTGTAGGAAGCACAGTTCTTTTGTTCTGAGGAAGCTCACTGTTCTGGCCTATAGGAAACACAGTAGAGTAGAAGAGTGCTCTTTTCTCAAAAGCAGAGTGTGTTTTGTAAGGCGAGGTAGCGTTTGTTTCCCAGTCCTAAATGGAGTTGAATCCCATGCAGTTTCTGGTCCTACGAGCAAGAGTTGTTTTCTGGTAAGAAGAGACACTATTTTGCTCCCATTGTCATACACAGGGCAAATAGCCCTGGCGTCTGTTCCCAGGAAGTACAGTGCATTGGACTGAAGAGGAGCTACTGTTCTCGTCAGTTTCCTAATCAGAGTTGAACTAGATATGGCCCGTGTGTGTAGGAAGCACAGTTCTTTTGTTCTGAGCAAGCTCACTGTTCTGGCCGTATAGGAAACACAGTAGAGTAGAAGAGTGCTCTTTTCTCAAAAGCAGAGTGTGTTTCTTGTAAGGCGAGCTAGCGTTTTTTTTCCCAGTCCTAAATGGAGTTGAATCCCATGCAGTTTCTGGTCGTATGAGCAAGAGTTGTTTTCTGGTAAGAAGAGTCACTATTGCACTCCCATTGCCATACACAGTGCAAATAGCACTCGCTTCTCTTCCCAACAAGTACAGTGTATTGGACAGAATAGGAGATACTGTTCTTGTCAGTTTCCTAAGCAGAGTTGAACTAGATATGGCCCGTGTGTGTAGGAAGCACAGTTCTTTTGTTCTGAGCAAGCTCACTGTTCTGATATTATAGGAAACATCCGTAGAGTAGAAGAGTGCTTTTTTCTCAAAAGCAGAGTGTGTTTCTTGTAATGTGAGCTAGCGTTTGTTTCCCAGTCCTAAATGGAGTTGAATCACATGCAGTTTCTGGTTCTACGAGCAAGAGTTGTTTTCTGGTAAGAAGAGACACTATTGCGCTCCCATTGCCATACACAGTGCAAATAGCACTGGCGTCTGTTTCCAGCAAGTATAGTGTATTGGACTGAAGAGGAGATACTGTTCTTGTCAGTTTCCTAAGCAGAGTTGAAGTAGGTATGGCCCATGTGTGTAGGAAGCACAGTTCGTTTGTTCTGAGCAAGCTCACTTTTCGGACTCCATAGGAAACACAGTAGAGTAGAAGAGTGCTCTTTTCTCAAAAGCCGAGTGTGTTTCTTGTAAGGCGATCTAGCGTTTGTTTCCCAGTCCTAAATGGAGTTGAATCACATGCAGTTTCTGGTCCTATGAGCAAGAGTTGTTTTCTGGTAAGAAGAGTCACTATTACTCTCCCATTGTCATACACAGTGCAAACAGCACTGGCGTCTGTTCCCAGCAAGTACAGTGTATTGGACTGAAGATGATCTACTATTCCTGTCAGTTTCCTAAGCAGAATTTAACTAGATATGGCCCGTGAGTGAAGGAAGAACAGTTCTTTTGTTCTGAGCAAGCTCACTGTACTGGCACTATAGGAAACACAGCAGAGTAGAAGAGTGCTCTTTTCTCAAAAGCAGAGTGTGTTTCTTGTAAGGCGAGCTAGCGTTTGTTTCCCAGTCCTAAATGGAGTTAAATCACATGCAGTTTTTGGTCCTACGAGCAAGAGTTGTTTTCTGGTGAGGAAAGTCACTATTGAGCTCCCATTGCCATACACAGTGCAAATAGCACTAGTGTCTGTTCCCAGCAAGTACAGTGTATTGGAATGAAGAGGAGCTACTGTTCTTGTCAGTTTCCTAGGCAGAGTTGAACTAGATATGGCCCGTGTGTGTAGGAAGCACAGTTCTTTTGTTCTGAGCAAGCTCACTGTTCAGACCACATAGGAAAAAAAGTAGAGTAGAAGAGTGCTCTTTTCTCAAAATCAGAGTGTGTTTCTTGTAAGGCGAGTTAGTGTTTGTTTCCCAGTCAAAAATGGAGTTGAATCCCATGCAGTTTCTGGTCCTACGAACAAGATTTGTTTTCTGGTAAGAAGAGTCACTGTTGTGCTCCCATTGCCATACACAGTGCAAATAGCACACGTGTCTGTTCTCAGCAAGTGCAGTGTACTGGACTGAAGAGGAGCTACTGTTCTTGCCAGTTTCCTAAGTAAAATTGAACTAGATATGGCCGTGTGTGTAGGAAGCACAGGTCTTTTGTTCTGAGCAAGCTCACTGTTCTGGCCATATAAGAAACACAGTAGAGTAGAAGAGTGCTCTTTTCTCAAAAGCAGAGTGTGTTTCTCGTAAGGCAAGCTAGCGTTTATTTCCCAGTTCTAAATGGAGTTGAATCACATGCAGTTTTCGGTCCTACGAGCAAGAGTTGTTTTCTGGTAAGGAAAGTCACTATTGAGCTCACATTGCGATACACAGTGCAAATAGCACTCGCATCTGTTCCCAGCAAGTACAGTGTATTGTGCTGAAGAGGAGCTACTTTTCTTGTAAGTTTTTTAAGCAGAGTTGAACTAGATATGGCCCGTGTGTGTAGGAAGCACAGTTCTTTTGTTCTGAACAAGCTCACTGTTCGGAACACTTAGGAAACACAGTAGAGTAGAAGAGTGCTCTTTTCTCAAAAGTGGATTGTGTTTCTTGTAAGGCGAGATAGCGTTTGTTTCCCAGTCCTAAATGGAGTTGAATCCCATGCAGTTTCTGGTCCTACGAGCAAGAGTTGTTTTCTGGTAAGAAGAGTCACTGTTGCGGTCCCATTGTCATACACAGTGCAAATAGCACTGGCATCTGTTCCCAGCATGTACAGTGTATTGGACTGAAGAGGATCTACTGTTCTTGTCAGTTTCCTAAGCAGAGTTGAACAAGATATGGCCCGTGTGTGTAGGAAGCACAGTTCTTTTTTTCTGAGCAAGCTTACTGTTCGACCCCATAGGAAACACAGTTGAGTAGAAGAATGCTCTTTTCTCAAAAGCAGAGTGTGTTTCTTGTTAGGCGAGCTAATGTTTGTTTCTCAGTCAGAAATTGAGTTGAATCCCATGCAGTTTCTGGTCCTACGAGCAAGAGTTGTTTTCTGGTAAGAAGAGTCACTATTGCGTTCCCATTGTCATACACAGTGCAAATAGCACTCGCGTCTGTTCTAAGCAAGTACAGTGTATTGGACTGAAGAGGAGCTGCTGTTCTTGTCAGTTTCCTAAGCAGAGTTGAACTAGATATGGCCGTGGGTGTAGGAAGCACAGTACTTTTGTTTTGAGCAAGCTCACTGTTCGGATCCCATGGGAAACACAGTAGAGTAGAAGAGTGCCGTTTTCTCAAAAGCAGAGTGTGTTTCTTGTAAGGCGAGCTAGCATTTGCTTTCCAGTCAGAAATGGAGTTGAATCACATGCAGTTTCTTGTCCTACGAGCAAGAGTTGTTTTCTGGTAAGGAAAGTCACTATAGCGCTCCCATTGCCATACACAGTGCAAATAGCACTCGCGTCTCTTCCCAGCAAGTACAGTGTATTGGACTGAAGAGGAGCTACTGTTCTTGTCAGTTTCCTAAGCATAGTTGAACTAGATATGGCCCCTGTGTGTAGGAAGCACAGTTCTTTTGTTCTGAGCAAGCTCACTGTTCGGAACCCATGGGAAACACAGTAGAGTAGAAGAGTGCTCTTTTCTCAAAAGCAGAGTGTGTTTCTTGTAAGGCAAGCTAACGTTTGTTTCCCAGTCCTAAATAAAGTTGAGTCACTTGCAGTTTTTGGTCCTACGAGCAAGAATTGTTTTATGGTAAGAATTGTTACTATTGCACTCCCATTGTCATACACAGGGCAAATAGCACTGGTGTCGGTTCCCAGCATGTACAGTGTATTGGACTGAAGAGTATCTACTGTTCTTGTCAGTTTCTTAAGCAGAATTGATCTAGATATGGCCGTGTGTGTAGGAAGCACAGTTCTTTTCTTCTGAGCAAGCTCACTGTTCGGACCCCATAGGAAACACAGTAGAGTAGAAGAGTGCTCTTTTCTCAAAAGCAGAGTGTGTTTATTGGAAGGCGAGCTAGCATTTGCTTTCCAGTCCTAAATGGAGTTGAATCACATGCAGTTTCTGGTCCTAAGAGCAAGAGTTGTTTTCTGGTAAGAAGAGTCACTATTGCGCTCCCATTCCCATACACAGTGCAAATAGCACTCGCGTCTGTTCCCAGCAAGTACAGTGTATTGGACTAAAGAGGATCCTCTGTTCTTGTCATTTTCCTAAGCAGAGTTGAACTAGATATGTCCCCGGTGTGTAGGAAGCACAGTTCTTTTGTTCTGAGCAAGCTCACTGTTCGGACCACATAGGAAACACAGTAGAGTAGAAGAGTGCCCTTTTCTCAAAAGCAGAGTGTGTTATTGAAAGGCGAGCAAGCATTTGTTTCCCAGTCCTAAATGAAGTTGAATCACATGCAGTTTTTGGTCTTACGAGCAAGAGTTGTTTTCTGGTAAGGAAAGACACTATAGCGCTCCCATTGCCATACACAGTGCAAATAGCACTCGCGTCTCTTCCCAGCAAGTACAGTGTATTGGACTGAAGAGGAGCTACTCTTCTTGTCAGTTTCCTAAGCATAGTTGAACTAGATATGGCCCCTGTGTGTAGGAAGCACAGTTCTTTTGTTCTGAGCAAGCTCACAGTTCGGAACCCATGGGAAACACAGTAGAGTAGAGGAGTGCTCTTTTCTCAAAAGCAGAGTGTGTTTCTTGTAAGGCAAGCTAACGTTTGTTTCCCAGCCCTAAATAAAGTTGAGTCACTTGCAGTTTTTGGTCCTACGAGCAAGAATTGTTTCATGGTAAGAATTGTCACTATTGCACTCCCATTGTCATACACAGGGCAAATAGCACTGGTGTCGGTTCCCAGCATGTACAGTGTATTGGGTGTATTGGACTGAAGAGTATCTACTGTTCTTGTCAGTTTCTTAAGCAGAATTGATCTAGATATGGCCGTGTGTGTAGGAAGCACAGTTCTTTTGTTCTGATCAAGCTCACTGTTCTGGCCACATAGGAAACACAGTAGAGTAGAAGAGTGCTCTTTTCTCAAAAGCAGAGTGTGTTTTGTAAGGCGAGGTAGCGTTTGTTTCCCAGTCCTAAATGGAGTTGAATCCCATGCAGTTTCTGGTCCTACGAGCAAGAGTTTTTTTCTGGTAAGAAGAGACACTATTGTGCTCCCATTGTCATACACAGGGCAAATAGCACTGGCGTCTGTTCCCAGCATGTAGAGTGTATTGGACTGAAGAGGAGCTACTGTTCTTGTCTGTTTCCTAAGCAGAATTGAACTGGATATGGCCATGTGTGTAGGAAGCACAGTTCTTTTGTTGTGAGCAAGCTCACTGTTCGGACCCCATAGGAAACACAGTGGAGTAGAAGAGTGCTCTTTTCTCAAAAGCCGAGTGTGTTTCTTGTAAGGCGAGCTAGCGTTTGTTTCCCAGTCCTAAATGGATTTGAATCACATGCAGTTTCTGGTCCAACGAGCAAGAGTTGTTTTCTGGTAAGAAGAGTCACTATTACTCTCCCATTGTCATACACAGTGCAAAGAGCACTGGCGTCTGTTCCCAGCAAGTACAGTGTATTGGACTGAAGAGGATCTACTGTTCTTGTCAGTTTCCTAAGCAGAATTGAACTAGATATGGCCCCTGTGTGAAGAAGCACAGTTCTTTTGTTCTGAGCAAGCTCACTGTACTGGCACTATAGGAAACACAGCAGAGTAGAAGAGTGCTCTTTTCGCAAAAGCAGAGTGTGTTTCTTGTAAGGCGAGCTAGCGTTTGTTTCCCAGTCCTAAATGGAGTTGAATCCAATGCAGTTTTTGGTCCAATGAGCAAGAGTTGTTTTCTGGTAAGGAAAGTCACTATTGCACTCCCATTTCCATACAAAGTGCAAATAGCACTCGCGTCTATTCCCAGCAAGTACAGTGTATTGTACTGAAGAGGAGCTACTGTTCTCGTCAGTTCCTAAGCAGAGTTGAACTAGATATGGCCCGTGTGTGTAGGAAGCACAGTTCTTTTGTCCTGAGCAAGCTCACTGTTCTGGCCCTATGGGAAACACAGTAGAGTAGAAGAGTGCTCTTTTCTCAAAAGCAGAGTGTGTTTCTTGTAAGGCGAGGTAGCGTTTGTTTCCCAGTCCTAAATGGAGTTGAATCCCATGCAGTTTCTGGTCCTACGAGCAAGAGTATTTTTCTGGTAAGAAGAGACACTATTGTGCTCCCATTGTCATACACAGGGCAAATAGCACTGGCGTCTTTTCCCAGCATGTAGAGTGTATTGGACTGAAGAGGAGCTACTTTTCTTGTCAGTTTCCTAAGCAGAATTGAACTGGATATGGCCATGCGTGTAGGAAGCACAGTTCTTTTGTTCTGAGCAAGCTCGCTGTACTGGCCATATAGGAAACTCAGTAGAGTAGAAGAGTGCTCTTTTCTCAAAAGCAGAGTATGTTTCTCGTAAGGCGAGCTAGCGTTTGTTTCCCAGTCCTAAATGGAGTTGAATCACATGCAGTTTCTGGTCCTACGAGCAAGAGTTGTTTTCTGGTAAGGAAAGTCACTATTGCGCTCCCATTGCCATACACAGTGCAAATAGCACTCGCGTCTGTTCCCAGCAAGTACAGTGTATTGGACTGAAGAGGAGCTACTGTTCTTGTCAGTTTCCTAAGCAGAACTAAACTAGATATGGCCAGTGTGTGAAGGAAGCACAATTCTTTTGTTCTGAGCAAGCTCACTATACAGGAACTATAGGAAACACAGCAGAGTAGAAGAGTGCTCTTTTCTCAAAAGCAGAGTGTGTTTCTTGTAAGGCGTAGTGGCGTTTGTTTCCCAGTCCTAAATGGAGTTGAATCCCATGCAGTTTCTGGTCCTACGAGTAAGAGTTGTTTTCTGGTAAATAGAGACACTATTGTGCTCCCATTGTCATACACAGGGCAAATAGCACTGGCGTCTGTTCCCAGCATGTAGAGTGTATTGGACTGAAGAGCAGCTACTGTCATTGTCAGTTTCCTAAGCAGAATTGAACTGGATATGTCCATGTGTGTAGGAAGCACAGTTCTTTTGTTCTGAGCAAGCTCGCTATACTGGCCCTATAGGAAACACAGGAGAATAGAAGAGTGCTCTTTCTCAAAAGCAGAGTGTGTTTCTTGTAAGGCGAGCCAGCGTTTGTTTCCCAGTCCTAAATGGAGTTGAATCCCATGCAGTTTCTGGTCCTACGAACAAGATTTGTTTTCTGGTAAGAAGAGTCACTGTTGTGCTCCCATTTCCATACACAGTGCAAATAGCACACGCGTCTGTTCTCAGCAAGTACAGTGTACTGGACAGAAGAGGAGCTACTGTTCTTGCCAGTTTCCTAAGTAAAATTGAACTAGATATGGCCGTGTGTGTAGGAAGCACAGGTCTTTTGTTCTGAGCAAGCTCACTGTTCTGGCCATATAAGAAACACAGTAGAGTAGAAGAGTGCTCTTTTCTCAAAAGCTGAGTGTGTTTCTCGTAAGGCAAGCTAGCGTTTATTTCCCAGTTCTAAATGGAGTTGAATCACATGCAGTTTTCGGTCCTACGAGCAAGAGTTGTTTTCTGGTAAGGAAAGTCAATATTGAGCTCACATTGTAATACACAGTGCAAATAGCACTCGCATCTGTTCCCAGCAAGTACAGTGTATTGTGCTGAAGAGGAGCTACTTTTCTTGTAAGTTTTTTAAGCAGAGTTGAACTAGATATGGCCCGTGTGTGTAGGAAGCACAGTTCTTTTGTTCTGAACAAGCTCACTGTTCGGAACACTTAGGAAACACAGTAGAGTAGAAGAGTGCTCTTTTCTCAAAAGTGGATTGTGTTTCTTGTAAGGCGAGATAGCGTTTGTTTCCCAGTCCTAAATGGAGTTGAATCCCATGCAGTTTCTGGTCCTACGAGCAAGAGTTGTTTTCTGGTAAGAAGAGTCACTGTTGCGGTCCCATTGTCATACACAGTGCAAATAGCACTGACATCTGTTCCCAGCATGTACAGTGTATTGGACTGAAGAGGATCTACTGTTCTTGTCAGTTTCCTAAGCAGAGTTGAACAAGATATGGCCCGTGTGTGTAGGAAGCACAGTTCTTTTTTTCTGAGCAAGCTTACTGTTCGACCCCATAGGAAACACAGTTGAGTAGAAGAATGCTCTTTTCTCAAAAGCAGAGTGTGTTTCTTGTTAGGCGAGCTAATGTTTGTTTCTCAGTCAGAAATTGAGTTGAATCCCATGCAGTTTCTGGTCCTACGAGCAAGAGTTGTTTTCTGGTAAGAAGAGTCACTATTGCGTTCCCATTGTCATACACAGTGCAAATAGCACTCGCGTCTGTTCTAAGCAAGTACAGTGTATTGGACTGAAGAGGAGCTGCTGTTCTTGTCAGTTTCCTAAGCAGAGTTGAACTAGATATGGCCGTGTGTGTAGGAAGCACAGTACTTTTGTTCTGAGCAAGCTCACTGTTCGGATCCCATAGGAAACACAGTAGAGTAGAAGAGTGCCGTTTTCTCAAAAGCAGAGTGTGTTTCTTGTAAGGCGAGCTAGCATTTGCTTTCCAGTCAGAAATGGAGTTGAATCACATGCAGTTTCTGGTCCTATGAGCAAGAGTTGTTTTCTGGTAAGGAAAGTCACTATAGCGCTCCCATTGCCATACACAGTGCAAATAGCACTCGCGTCTCTTCCCAGCAAGTACAGTGTATTGGACTGAAGAGGAGCTACTGTTCTTGTCAGTTTCCTAAGCATAGTTGAACTAGATATGGCCCCTGTGTGTAGGAAGCACAGTTCTTTTGTTCTGAGCAAGCTCACTGTTCGGAACCCATGGGAAACACAGTAGAGTAGAAGAGTGCTCTTTTCTCAAAAGCAGAGTGTGTTTCTTGTAAGGCAAGCTAACGTTTGTTTCCCAGTCCTAAATAAAGTTGAGTCACTTGCAGTTTTTGGTCCTACGAGCAAGAATTGTTTTATTTTAAGAATTGTTACTATTGCACTCCCATTGTCATACACAGGGCAAATAGCACTGGTGTCAGTTCCCAGCATGTACAGTGTATTGGACTGAAGAGTATCTACTGTTCTTGTCAGTTTCTTAAGCAGAATTGATCTAGATATGGCCGTGTGTGTAGGAAGCACAGTTCTTTTGTTCTGAGCAAGCTCACTGTTCGGACCCCATAGGAAACACAGTAGAGTAGAAGAGTGCTCTTTTCTCAAAAGCAGAGTGTGTTTATTGGAAGGCGAGCTAGCATTTGCTTTCCAGTCCTAAATGGAGTTGAATCACATGCAGTTTCTGGTCCTAAGAGCAAGAGTTGTTTTCTGGTAAGAAGAGTCACTATTGCGCTCCCATTCCCATACACAGTGCAAATAGCACTCGCGTCTGTTCCCAGCAAGTACAGTGTATTGGACTAAAGAGGATCCTCTGTTCTTGTCATTTTCCTAAGCAGAGTTGAACTAGATATGTCCCCGGTGTGTAGGAAGCACAGTTCTTTTGTTCTGAGCAAGCTCACTGTTCGGACCACATAGGAAACACAGTAGAGTAGAAGAGTGCCCTTTTCTCAAAAGCAGAGTGTGTTATTGAAAGGCGAGCAAGCATTTGTTTCCCAGTCCTAAATGAAGTTGAATCACATGCAGTTTTTGGTCTTACGAGCAAGAGTTGTTTTCTGGTAAGGTAAGTCACTATAGCGCTCCCATTGCCATACACAGTGCAAATAGCACTCGCGTCTCTTCCCAGCAAGTACAGTGTATTGGACTGAAGAGGAGCTACTCTTCTTGTCAGTTTCCTAAGCATAGTTGAACTAGATATGGCCCCTGTGTGTAGGAAGCACAGTTCTTTTGTTCTGAGCAAGCTCACAGTTCGGAACCCATGGGAAACACAGTAGAGTAGAGGAGTGCTCTTTTCTCAAAAGCAGAGTGTGTTTCTTGTAAGGCAAGCTAACGTTTGTTTCCCAGCCCTAAATAAAGTTGAGTCACTTGCAGTTTTTGGTCCTACGAGCAAGAATTGTTTTATGGTAAGAATTGTCACTATTGCACTCCCATTGTCATACACAGGGCAAATAGCACTGGTGTCGGTTCCCAGCATGTACAGTGTATTGGGTGTATTGGACTGAAGAGTATCTACTGTTCTTGTCAGTTTCTTAAGCAGAATTGATCTAGATATGGCCGTGTGTGTAGGAAGCACAGTTCTTTTGTTCTGATCAAGCTCACTGTTCTGGCCACATAGGAAACACAGTAGAGTAGAAGAGTGCTCTTTTCTCAAAAGCAGAGTGTGTTTTGTAAGGCGAGGTAGCGTTTGTTTCCCAGTCCTAAATGGAGTTGAATCCCATGCAGTTTCTGGTCCTACGAGCAAGAGTTGTTTTCTGGTAAGAAGAGACACTATTGTGCTCCCATTGTCATACACAGGGCAAATAGCTCTGGCGTCTGTTCCCAGCATGTAGAGTGTATTGGACTGAAGAGGAGCTACTGTTCTTGTCTGTTTCCTAAGCAGAATTGAACTGGATATGGCCATGTGTGTAGGAAGCACAGTTCTTTTGTTGTGAGCAAGCTCACTGTTCGGACCCCATAGGAAACACAGTAGAGTAGAAGAGTGCTCTTTTCTCAAAAGCAGAGTGTGTTTCTTGTAAGGCGAGCTAGCGTTTGTTTCCCAGTCCTAAATGGAGTTGAATCACATGCAGTTTCTGGTCCTACGAGCAAGAGTTGTTTTCTGGTAAGAAGAGTCACTATTACTCTCCCATTGTCATACACAGTGCAAAGAGCACTGGCGTCTGTTCCCAGCAAGTACAGTGTATTGGACTGAAGAGGATCTACTGTTCTTGTCAGTTTCCTAAGCAGAATTGAACTAGATATGGCCCGTGTGTGAAGAAGCACAGTTCTTTTGTTCTGAGCAAGCTCACTGTACTGGCACTATAGGAAACACAGCAGAGTAGAAGAGTGCTCTTTTCGCAAAAGCAGAGTGTGTTTCTTGTAAGGCGAGCTAGCGTTTGTTTCCCAGTCCTAAATGGAGTTGAATCCAATGCAGTTTTTGGTCCAATGAGCAAGAGTTGTTTTCTGGTAAGGAAAGTCACTATTGCACTCCCATTTCCATACAAAGTGCAAATAGCACTCGCGTCTATTCCCAGCAAGTACAGTGTATTGTACTGAAGAGGAGCTACTGTTCTTGTCAGTTTCCTAAGCAGAACTAAACTAGATATGGCCCGTGTGTGAAGGAAGCACAATTCTTTTGTTCTGAGCAAGCTCACTATACTGGCACTATAGGAAACACAGCAGAGTAGAAGAGTGCTCTTTTCTCAAAAGCAGAGTGTGTTTCTTGTAAGGCGTAGTGGCGTTTGTTTCCCAGTCCTAAATGGAGTTGAATCCCATGCAGTTTCTGGTCCTACGAGTAAGAGTTGTTTTCTGGTAAATAGAGACACTATTGTGCTCCCATTGTCATACACAGGGCAAATAGCACTGGCGTCTGTTCCCAGCATGTAGAGTGTATTGGACTGAAGAGCAGCTACTGTCATTGTCAGTTTCCTAAGCAGAGTTGAACTAGATATGGTCCGTGTGTGTAGGAAGCACAGTTCTTTTCTTCTGAGCAAGCTCACTGTTCTGGCCCTATAGGAAACACAGGAGAGTACAAGAGTGCTCTTTTCTCAAAAGCAGAGTGTGTTTCTTGTAAGGCGAGCTAGCATTTGTTTCCCAGTCCTAAATGGAGTTGAATGACATGCAGTTTCTGGACCTACGAGCAAGAGTGGTTTTCTGGTAAAAAAGTCACTATTGTGCTCCCATTGCCATACACAGTGCAAATAGCACTCGCATCTGTTCCCAGCAAGTACAGTGTATTGTGCTGAAGAGGAGCTACTTTTCTTGTAAGTTTTTTAAGCAGAGTTGAACTAGATATGGCCCGTGTGTGTAGAAAGCACAGTTCTTTTGTTCTGAACAAGCTCACTGTTCGGAACACTTAGGAAACACAGTAGAGTAGAAGAGTGCTCTTTTCTCAAAAGCAGATTGTGTTTCTTGTAAGGCGAGATAGCGTTTGTTTCCCAGTCCTAAATGGAGTTGAATCCCATGCAGTTTCTGGTCCTACGAGCAAGAGTTGTTTTCTGGTAAGAAGAGTCACTGTTGCGGTCCAATTGTCATACACAGTGCAAATAGCACTGGCATCTGTTCCCAGCATGTACAGTGTATTGGACTGAAGAGGATCTACTGTTCTTGTCAGATTCCTAAGCAGAGTTGAACAAGATATGGCCCGTGTGTGTAGGAAGCACAGTTCTTTTTTTCTGAGCAAGCTTACTGTTCGACCCCATAGGAAACACAGTTGAGTAGAAGAGTGCTCTTTTCTCAAAAGCAGAGTGTGTTTCTTGTTAGGCGAGCTAATGTTTGTTTCTCAGTCAGAAATTGAGTTGAGTCCCATGCAGTTTCTGGTCCTACGAGCAAGAGTTGTTTTCTGGTAAAAAGAGTCACTATTGCGCTCCCATTGTCATACACAGTGCAAATCGCACTCGCGTCTGTTCTAAGCAAGTACAGTGTATTGGACTGAAGAGGAGCTGCTGTTCTTGTCAGTTTCCAAAGCAGAGTTGAACTAGATATGGTTGTGTGTGTAGGAAGCACAGTACTTTTGTTCTGAGCAAGCTCACTGTTCGGATCCCATAGGAAACACAGTAGAGTAGAAGAGTTCCGTTTTCTCAAAAGCAGAGTGTGTTTCTTGTAAGGCGAGCTAGCATTTGCTTTCCAGTCAGAAATGGAGTTGAATCACATGCAGTTTCTGGTCCTACGAGCAAGAGTTGTTTTCTGGTAAGGAAAGTCACTATTGCATTCCCATTGCCATACACAGTGCAAATAGCACTCGCGTCTGTTCCCAGCAAGCACAGTGTATCGGACAGAGGAGGAGCTACTGTTCTTGTCAGTTTCCTAAGCAGAGTTGAACGAGATATGGCCCGTGTGTCTAGAAAGCACAGTTCTTATGTTCTGAGCAAGCTCACTGTTCTGGCCCTATAGGAAACACAGTAGAGTAGAAGAGTGCTCTTTTCTCTAAAGCAGAGTGTGTTTCTTGTAAGGAGAGCTCACGTTTGTTTCCCAGTCCTAAATGGAGTTGAATCACATGCACTTTTTGGTCCTAGGAGCAAGAGTTGATTTGTGGTAAGAAGAGTCACTATTACCCTCCAATTGCTTTAAACAGTGCAAATAGCACTCGCGTCTGTTCCTAGCAAGTGCGTGTATTGGACTAATAGGAACTACTGCTCTTGTCAGTTTCCAAAGCAGAGTTGAACTAGATATGGTCCGTGTGTGTAGGAAGCACAGTTCTTTTCTTCTGAGCAAGCTCACTGTTCTGGCCCTATAGGAAACACAGGAGAGTACAAGAGTGCTCTTTTCTCAAAAGCAGAGTGTGTTTCTTGTAAGGCGAGCTAGCATTTGTTTCCCAGTCCTAAATGGAGTTGAATGACATGCAGTTTCTGGACCTACGAGCAAGAGTGGTTTTCTGGTAAAAAAGTCACTATTGTGCTCCCATTGCCATACACAGTGCAAATAGCACTCGCATCTGTTCCCAGCAAGTACAGTGTATTGTGCTGAAGAGGAGCTACTTTTCTTGTAAGTTTTTTAAGCAGAGTTGAACTAGATATGGCCCGTGTGTGTAGAAAGCACAGTTCTTTTGTTCTGAACAAGCTCACTGTTCGGAACACTTAGGAAACACAGTAGAGTAGAAGAGTGCTCTTTTCTCAAAAGCAGATTGTGTTTCTTGTAAGGCGAGATAGCGTTTGTTTCCCAGTCCTAAATGGAGTTGAATCCCATGCAGTTTCTGGTCCTACGAGCAAGAGTTGTTTTCTGGTAAGAAGAGTCACTGTTGCGGTCCAATTGTCATACACAGTGCAAATAGCACTGGCATCTGTTCCCAGCATGTACAGTGTATTGGACTGAAGAGGATCTACTGTTCTTGTCAGATTCCTAAGCAGAGTTGAACAAGATATGGCCCGTGTGTGTAGGAAGCACAGTTCTTTTTTTCTGAGCAAGCTTACTGTTCGACCCCATAGGAAACACAGTTGAGTAGAAGAGTGCTCTTTTCTCAAAAGCAGAGTGTGTTTCTTGTTAGGCGAGCTAATGTTTGTTTCTCAGTCAGAAATTGAGTTGAGTCCCATGCAGTTTCTGGTCCTACGAGCAAGAGTTGTTTTCTGGTAAAAAGAGTCACTATTGCGCTCCCATTGTCATACACAGTGCAAATCGCACTCGCGTCTGTTCTAAGCAAGTACAGTGTATTGGACTGAAGAGGAGCTGCTGTTCTTGTCAGTTTCCAAAGCAGAGTTGAACTAGATATGGTTGTGTGTGTAGGAAGCACAGTACTTTTGTTCTGAGCAAGCTCACTGTTCGGATCCCATAGGAAACACAGTAGAGTAGAAGAGTTCCGTTTTCTCAAAAGCAGAGTGTGTTTCTTGTAAGGCGAGCTAGCATTTGCTTTCCAGTCAGAAATGGAGTTGAATCACATGCAGTTTCTGGTCCTACGAGCAAGAGTTGTTTTCTGGTAAGGAAAGTCACTATTGCATTCCCATTGCCATACACAGTGCAAATAGCACTCGCGTCTGTTCCCAGCAAGCACAGTGTATCGGACAGAGGAGGAGCTACTGTTCTTGTCAGTTTCCTAAGCAGAGTTGAACGAGATATGGCCCGTGTGTCTAGAAAGCACAGTTCTTATGTTCTGAGCAAGCTCACTGTTCTGGCCCTATAGGAAACACAGTAGAGTAGAAGAGTGCTCTTTTCTCTAAAGCAGAGTGTGTTTCTTGTAAGGAGAGCTCACGTTTGTTTCCCAGTCCTAAATGGAGTTGAATCACATGCACTTTTTGGTCCTAGGAGCAAGAGTTGATTTGTGGTAAGAAGAGTCACTATTACCCTCCAATTGCTTTAAACAGTGCAAATAGCACTCGCGTCTGTTCCTAGCAAGTGCGTGTATTGGACTAATAGGAACTACTGCTCTTGTCAGTTTCCAAAGCAGAGTTGAACTAGATATGGTCCGTGTGTGTAGGAAGCACAGTTCTTTTCTTCTGAGCAAGCTCACTGTTCTGGCCCTATAGGAAACACAGGAGAGTACAAGAGTGCTCTTTTCTCAAAAGCAGAGTGTGTTTCTTGTAAGGCGAGCTAGCATTTGTTTCCCAGTCCTAAATGGAGTTGAATGACATGCAGTTTCTGGACCTACGAGCAAGAGTGGTTTTCTGGTAAAAAAGTCACTATTGTGCTCCCATTGCCATACACAGTGCAAATAGCACTCGCATCTGTTCCCAGCAAGTACAGTGTATTGTGCTGAAGAGGAGCTACTTTTCTTGTAAGTTTTTTAAGCAGAGTTGAACTAGATATGGCCCGTGTGTGTAGAAAGCACAGTTCTTTTGTTCTGAACAAGCTCACTGTTCGGAACACTTAGGAAACACAGTAGAGTAGAAGAGTGCTCTTTTCTCAAAAGCAGATTGTGTTTCTTGTAAGGCGAGATAGCGTTTGTTTCCCAGTCCTAAATGGAGTTGAATCCCATGCAGTTTCTGGTCCTACGAGCAAGAGTTGTTTTCTGGTAAGAAGAGTCACTGTTGCGGTCCAATTGTCATACACAGTGCAAATAGCACTGGCATCTGTTCCCAGCATGTACAGTGTATTGGACTGAAGAGGATCTACTGTTCTTGTCAGATTCCTAAGCAGAGTTGAACAAGATATGGCCCGTGTGTGTAGGAAGCACAGTTCTTTTTTTCTGAGCAAGCTTACTGTTCGACCCCATAGGAAACACAGTTGAGTAGAAGAGTGCTCTTTTCTCAAAAGCAGAGTGTGTTTCTTGTTAGGCGAGCTAATGTTTGTTTCTCAGTCAGAAATTGAGTTGAGTCCCATGCAGTTTCTGGTCCTACGAGCAAGAGTTGTTTTCTGGTAAAAAGAGTCACTATTGCGCTCCCATTGTCATACACAGTGCAAATCGCACTCGCGTCTGTTCTAAGCAAGTACAGTGTATTGGACTGAAGAGGAGCTGCTGTTCTTGTCAGTTTCCAAAGCAGAGTTGAACTAGATATGGTTGTGTGTGTAGGAAGCACAGTACTTTTGTTCTGAGCAAGCTCACTGTTCGGATCCCATAGGAAACACAGTAGAGTAGAAGAGTTCCGTTTTCTCAAAAGCAGAGTGTGTTTCTTGTAAGGCGAGCTAGCATTTGCTTTCCAGTCAGAAATGGAGTTGAATCACATGCAGTTTCTGGTCCTACGAGCAAGAGTTGTTTTCTGGTAAGGAAAGTCACTATAGCGCTCCCATTGCCATACACAGTGCAAATAGCACTCGCGTCTCTTCCCAGCAAGTACAGTGTATTGGACTGAATAGGGGCTACTGTTCTTGTCAGTTTCCTAAGCAGAGTTGAACTAGATATGGTCCATGTGTGTAGGAAGCACAGTTCTTTTGTTCTGAGCAAGGTCACTGTTCGGACCCCATGGGAAACACAGTAGAGTAGAACAGTGCTCTTTTCTCAAAAGCAGAGTGTGTTTCTTGTAAGGCAAGCTAACGTTTGTTTCCCAGCCCTAAATAAAGTTGAGTCACTTGCAGTTTTTGGTCCTACGAGCAAGAATTGTTTTATGGTGTGAATTGTTACTATTGCACTCCCATTGTCATGCACAGGGCAAATAGCACTGGTGTCGGTTCCCAGCATGTACAGTGTATTGGACTGAAGAGTATCTACTGTTCTTGTCAGTTTCTTAAGCAGAATTGATCTAGATATGGCCGTATTTGTAGGAAGCACAGTTCTTTTGTTCTGAGCAAGCTCACTGTTTGGACCCCATAGGAAACACAATAGAGTCGAAGAGTGCTCTTTTCTCAAAAGCAGAGTGTGTTTATTGTAAGGCGATCTAGCATTTGCTTTCCAGTCCTAAATGGAGTTGAATCACATGCAGTTTCTGGTCCTAAGAGCAAGAGTTGTTTTCTGGTAAGAAGAGTCACTATTGTGCTCCCATTCCCATACACAGTGCAAATAGCACTCGGGTCTGTTCCCAGCAAGTACAGTGTATTGGACTAAAGAGGATCCTCTGTTCTTGTCAGTTTCCTAAGAAGAGTTGAACTAGATATGTCCCTGGTGTGTGGGAAGCACAGTTCTTTTGTTCTGAGCAAGCTCACTGTTCGGACCACATAGGAAACACAGTAGAGTAGAAGAGTGCCCTTTTCTCAAAAGCAGAGTGTGTTATTGAAAGGCAAGCAAGCATTTGTTTCCCAGTCCTAAATGGAGTTGAATCACATGCAGTTTTTGGTCTTACGAGCAAGAGTTGTTTTCTGGTAAGGAAAGTCACTATAGCGCTCCCATTGCCATACACAGTGCAAATAGCACTCACGTCTCTTCCCAGCAAGTACAGTGTATTGGACTGAAGAGGAGCTACTGTTCTTGTCAGTTTCCTAAGCATAGTTGAACTAGATATGGCCCCTGTGTGTAGGAAGCACAGTTCTTTTGTTCTGAGCAAGCTCACTGTTCAGAACCCATGGGAAACACAGTAGAGTAGATGAGTGCTCTTTTCTCAAAAGCAGAGTGTGTTTCTTGTAAGGCAAGCTAACGTTTGTTTCCCAGCCCTAAATAAAGTTGAGTCACTTGCAGTTTTTGGTCCTATGAGCAAGAATTGTTTTATGGTAAGAATTGTCACTATTGCACTCCCATTGTCATACACAGGGCAAATAGCACTGGTGTCGGTTCCCAGCATGTACAGTGTATTGGGTGTATTGGACTGAAGAGTATCTACTGTTCTTGTCAGTTTCTTAAGCAGAATTGATCTAGATATGGCCGTGTGTGTAGGAATCACAGTTCTTTTGTTCTGAGCAAGCTCACTGTTCTGGCTACATAGGAAACACATTAGAGTAGAAGAGTGCTCTTTTCTCAAAAGCAGAGTGTGTTTCTTGTAAGGCGAGGTAGCGTTTGTTTCCCAGTCCTAAATGGAGTTGAATCCCATGCAGTTTCTGGTCCTACGAGCAAGAGTTGTTTTCTGGTAAGAAGAGACACTATTGTGCTCCCATTGTCATACACAGGGCAAATAGCACTGGCGACTGTTCCCAGCATGTAGAGTGTATTGGACTGAAGAGGAGCTACTGTTCTTGTCTGTTTCCTAAGCAGAATTGAACTGGATATGGCCATGTGTGTAGGAAGCACAGTTCTTTTGTTCTGAGCAAGCTCACTGTTCAGACCCCATAGGAAACACAGTAGAGTAGAAGAGTGCTCTTTTCTCAAAAGCCGAGTGTGTGTCTTGTAAGGCGAGCTAGCGTTTGTTTCCCAGTCCTAAAAGGAGTTGAATCACATGCAGTTTCTGGTCCTACGAGCAAGAGTTGTTTTCTGGTAAGAAGAGTCACTATTACTCTCCCATTGTCATACACAGTGCAAAGAGCACTGGCGTCTGTTCACAGCAAGTACAGTGTATTGGACTGAAGAGGATCTACTGTTCTTGTCAGTTTCCTAAGCAGAATTGAACTAGATATGGCCCGTGTGTGAAGAAGCACAGTTCTTTTGTTCTGAGCAAGCTCACTGTACTGGCACTATAGGAAACACAGCAGAGTAGAAGAGTGCTCTTTTCGCAAAAGCAGAGTGTGTTTCTTGTAAGGCGAGCTAGCGTTTGTTTCCCAGTCCTAAATGGAGTTGATTCCCATGCAGTTTTTGGTCCAATGAGCAAGAGTTGTTTTCTGGTAAGGAAAGTCACTATTGCACTCCCATTTCCATACAAAGTGCAAATAGCACTCGCGTCTATTCCCAGCAAGTACAGTGTATTGGACTGAAGAGGAGCTACTTTCTCGTCAGTTCCTAAGCAGAGTTGAACTAGATATGGCCCGTGTGTGTAGGAAGCACAGTTCTTTTTTCCTGAGCAAGCTCACTGTTCTGGCCCTATGGGAAACACAGTAGAGTAGAAGAGTGCTCTTTTCTCAAAAGCAGAGTGTGTTTCTTGTAAGGCGAGGTAGCGTTTGTTTCCCAGTCCTAAATGGAGTTGAATCCCATGCAGTTTCTGGTCCTACGAGCAAGAGTTTTTTTCTGGTAAGAAGAGACACTATTGTGCTCCCATTGTCATACACAGGGCAAATAGCACTGGCGTCTTTTCCCAGCATGTAGAGTGTATTGGACTGAAGAGGAGCTACTGTTCTTGTCAGTTTCTTAAGCAGAATTGAACTGGATATGGCCATGCGTGTAGGAGGCACAGTTCTTTTGTTCTGAGCAAGCTCGCTGTACTGGTCATATAGGAAACTCAGTAGAGTAGAAGAGTGCTCTTTTCTCAAAAGCAGAGTGTGTTTCTTGTAAGGCGAGCTAGCGTTTGTTTCCCAGTCCTAAATGGAGTTGAATCACATGCAGTTTCTGGTCCTAAGAGCAAGAGTTGTTTTCTTGTAAGGAAAGTCACTATTGCGCTCCCATTGCCATACACAGTGCAAATAGCACTCGCGTCTGTTCCCAGCAAGTACAGTGTATTGGACTGAAGAGGAGCTACTGTTCTTGTCAGTTTCCTAAGCAGCACTGAACTAGATATGTCCCGTGTGTGAAGGAAGCACAGTTCTTTTGTTCTGAGCAAGCTCACTGTACTGGCACTATAGGAAACACAGCAGAGTAGAAGAGTGCTCTTTTCTCAAAAGCAGAGTGTGTTTCTTGTAAGGCATAGTAGCGTTTGTTTCCCAGTCCTAAATGGAGTTGAATCCCATGCAGTTTCTGGTCCTACGAGCAAAAGTTGTTTTGTGGTAAGAAGAGTCACTATTATGCTACAATTGCCATACACAGTGCAAATAGCACTCGCGTCTGTTCCCAGCAAGTACGTGTATTGGACTGAAGAGGAGCTACTGTCCTTGTCAGTTTCCTAAGCAGATTTGAACTAGATATGGTCCGTGTCTGTAGGAAGCACAGTTATTTTGTTCTGAGCAAGCTCACTGTTCTGGCCCTATAGGAAACACAGTAGAGTAGAAGAGTGCTCTTTTCTCAAAAGCAGAGTGTGTTTCTTGGAAGGCGAGCTAGTGTTTGTTTCCCAGTCCTAAATGGAGTTGAATCACATGCAGTTTCTGGTCCTACGAGCAAGAGTTGTTTTCTGGTAAGGAAGTCACTATTGTGCTCCCATTGCTATACACAGTGCAAATAGCACTCGCGTCTGTTCCCAGCAAGTACAGTGTATCGGACTGAAAAGGAGCTACTGTTCTTGTCAGTTTCCTAAGCAGAGTTGAACGAGATATGGCCCGTGTGTGTAGGAAGCACAGTTCTCTTGTTGTGAGCAAGCTCACTGTTCTGGCCCTATAGGAAACACAGTAGAGCAGAAGAGTGCTCTTTTCTCTAAAGCAGAGTGTGTTTCTTGTAAGGCGAGCTCGCGTTTTTTTCCCAGTCCTAAATGGAGTTGAGTCACGTGCAGTTTTTGTTCCTACGAGCAAGAGTTGTTTTCTGGTAAGAAGAGTCACTATTGCGCTCCAAATGCCATATAAAGTGCAAATAGCACTCGCGTCTGTTCCCAGCAAGTACAGTGTATTGGACTAAATAGGGGCTACTGTTCTTGTCAGTTTCCTAAGCAGAGTTGAACTAGATATGGTCCATGTGTGTAGGAAGCACAGTTCTTTTGTTCTGAGCAAGCTCACTGTTCGGACCCCATAGGAAACACAGTAGAGTAGAACAGTGCTCTTTTCTCAAAAGCAGAGTGTGTTTCTTATAAGGCGATCTAGCATTTGTTTCCTAGTCCTAAATGGAGTTGAATCACATGCAGTTTCTGGTCCTATGAGCAAGAGTTGTTTTCTTGTAAGGAAAGTCACTATTGTGCTCCCATTGCCATACATATTACAAATAGCACTCGCGTCTGTTCCCAGCAATTACAGTGTATCGGACTGAAGTGGAGCTACTGTTCTTGTCAGTTTCCTAAGCAGAGTTGAACTAGATATATCCCGTGTGAAGGAAGCACAGTTCTTTTGTTCTGAGCAAGCTCACTGTTCTAGCCCTAAAAGAAACACAGTAGAGTAGAAGAGTGCTCTTTTCTCAAAAGCAGAGTGTGTTTCTTGTAAGGCGAGCTAGCGTTTGTTTCCCAGTCCTAAATGGAGTTGAATCACATGCAGTTTCTGGTCCTACGAGCAAGGGTTGTTTTCTGGTAAGGAAAGTCACTATTGCGCTCACATTGCCATACACAGTGCAAATAGCACTCGCGTCTGTTCCAGCAAGTACAGTGTATTGGACTGAAGAGGAGCTACTTTTCTTGTCCGTTTCCTAAGCAGAGTTGAACGAGATATGGCCTGTGTGTGTAGGAAGCACAGTTCTCTTGTTCTGAGCAAGCTCACTGTTCTGGCCCTATAGGAAACACAGTAGAGTAGAAGAGTGCTCTTTTCTCTAAAGCAGAGTGTGTTTCTTGTAAGGCGAGCTCGTGTTTGTTTCCTAGTCCTAAATGGAGTTGAATCCCATGCAGTTTCTGGTCCTACGAGCAAGAGTTGTTTTCTGGGAAAGAAAGTCACTATTGCACTCTCATTGCCATACACATTACAAATAGCACTCGCGTCTGTTCCCAGCAAGTACAGTGTATTGGACTGAATAGGAGCTACTGTTCTTGTCAGGTTTATAAGCAGATTTGAACTAGATATGGCCGTGTGTGTAGGAATCACAGTTTTTTTGTTCTGAGCAAGCTCACTGTTCGGACCCCATAGGAAACACAGTAGAGTAGAAGAGTGCTCTTTTCTCTAAAGCAGAGTGTGTTTCTTGTAATGCGAGCTAGCATTTGTTTCCCAGTCCTAAATGGAGTTGAATCACATGCAGTTTCTGATCCTACGAGCAAGAGTTGTTTTCTGGAAATGAAAGTCACTATTGCGCTCCCATTGCCATACACAGTGCAAATAGCACTGGCGTCTGTTCCCAGCAAGTATAGTGTTTTGGACTGAAGAGGAGCTACTGTTCTTGTCAGTTTCCCAAGCAGAGTTGAACTAGATATGGCCCGTGGGTGTAGGAAGCACAGTTTTTTTGTTCTGAGCAAGCTCACTGTTGGGAACACAAAGGAAACACAGTAGAATTGAAGAGTGCTCTTTTCTCAAAAGCAGAGTGTCTTTCTTGGAAGGCGAGCTAGCGTTTGTTTCCCAATCCTAAATAGAGTTGAGTCACATGCAGTTTTTTGTCCTATGAGCAAGATTTGTTTTCTGGTAAGACGAGTAACTATTGTGCTCCAAATGCCATACACAGTGCAAATAGCACTCACGTCTGTTCCCCACAAGAACAGTGTATTGGACTGAAGAGGAGCTACTGTTCTTGTCAGTTTCCTAAGCAGAGTTGAACTAGATATGACCCGTGTGTGTAGGAAGCACAGTTCTTTTGTTCTGAGCAAGCTCACTGTTCTGGCATTATAGGAAACACAGTAGAGTAGAAGAGTGCTCTTTTCTCAAAAGCAGAGTGTGTTTCTTGTAAGGCGAGCTAGCGTTTGTATCCCAGTCCAAAATGGAGTTGAATCCCATGCATTTTCTGGTCCTACGAGCAAGAGTTGTTTTCTGGTAAGGAAAGTCACTATTGTGCTCCCATTGCCATACACAGTGCAAATATCACTCGCGTCTGTTCCCAGCAAGTACAGTGTATCGGACTGAACAGGAGCTAATGTTTTGTCAGTTTCCTAAGCAGAGATGAACTAGATATGGCCCGTGTGTGTAGGAAGCACAGTTCTTTTGTTCTGAGCAAGCTCACTCTTCCGGCCCTATAGGAAACCCAGTAGAGTAGAAGAGTGCTCTTTTCTCAAAAGCAGAGTGTGTTTCTTGTAAGGCGAGCTAGAGTTTGTTTTCCAGTCCTAAATGGAGTTGAGTCACATGCCGTTTTTGTCCTATGAGCAAGAGTTGTTTTCTGGTAAGACGAGGCACTATTGTGCTCCAATTGTCATACACAGTGCAAATAGCACTCGCGTCTGTTCCCAGCAAGCACAGTGTATTGGACTGAAGAGGAGCTGCTGTTCTTGTCAGTTTCCTAAGCAGAGTTGAACTAGATATGGCCCTTGTGTGTAGGAAGCACAGTTCTTTTGTTCTGAGCAAGCTCACTGTTCGGACCCCGTAGGAAACACAGTAGAGTAGAAGAGTGCTCTTTGCTCAAAAGCAGAGTGTGTTTCATGTAAGGCGAGCTAGCATTTGTTTCCTAGTACTTAATGGAGTAGAATCACATGCAGTTTCGGGTCCTAGGAGCAAGAGTTGTTTTCTGTTAAGGAAAGTCACTATTGCGTTCCCATTGCCATACACAGTGCAAATAGCACTCGCGTCTGTACCCAGCAAGTACAGTGTATCGGACTGAAGAGGAGCTGCTGTTCTTGTCAGTTTCCTAAGCAGAGTTGAACGAGATATGGCCCGTGTGTGGAGGAAGCACAGTTCTCTTGTTGTGAGCAAGCTCACTGTTCTGGCCCTATAGGAAACACAGTAGATTAGAAGAGTGCTCTTTTCTCTAAAGCAGAGTGTGTTTCTTGTAAGGCGAGCTCGCGTTTGTTTCCCAGTCCTAAATGGAGTTGAGTCACATGCAGTTTTTGTTCCTACGAGGAAGAGTTGTTTTCTGGTAAGAAGAGTCACTATTGCGCTCCAAATGCCATACAAAGTGCAAATAGCACTCGCGTCTGTTCCCAGCAAGTACAGTGTATTGGACTGAATAGGCGCTACTGTTCTTGTCAGTTTCCTAAGCAGAGTTGAACTAGATATGGTCCATGTGTGTAGGAAGCACAGTTCTTTTGTTCTGAGCAAGCTCACTGTTCGGACCCCATAGGAAACACAGTAGAGTTGAACAGTGCTCTTTTCTCAAAAGCAGAGTGTGTTTCTTGTAAGGCGATCTAGCATTTGTTTCCTAGTCCTAAATGGAGTTGAATCACATGCAGTTTCTGGGCCTACGAGCAAGAGTTGTTTTCTGGGGAAGAAAGTCAGTATTGCACTCCCATTGCCATACACAGTGCAAATAGCACTCGCATCTGTTCCCAGCAAGTAGAGTGTATTGAACTGAAGAGGAGCTACTGTTCTTGTCAGTTTCCTAAGCAGAGTTGAACTATATATGGCCCGTGTGTGTAGGAAGCACAGTTCTTTTGTTCTGAGCAAGCTCACTGTTCTGGCCCTATAGGAAACACAGTAGAGTCGAAGTGTGCTCTTTTCTCTAAAGCAGAGAGTTTTTCTTGTAAGGCAATCTAGCGTTTGTTTCGCAGTCCTAAATGCAGTTGAATGACATGCAGTTTCTGGTCGTACGAGCAAGAGTTGTTTTCTGGTAAGAAGAGTCATTATTGCGCTGCCATTGCCATACACAGGACAAATAGCCCTGTTGTCTGTTTCCAGCAGTACAGTGTATTGGACTGAAGAGGAGCTACTGTTCTTGTCAGGTACCTAAGCAGAATTGAACTAAGTATGGCGGTGTGTGTAGGAAGCACAGTTTTTTTGTTCTGAGCAATCTCACTGTTCGGACCTCATAGGAATCACAGAAGAGTTGAAGAGTGCTCTTTTCTCTAAAGCAGAGTGTGTTTCTTCTAAGGCGAGCTGGCATTTGTTTCCTAGTCCTAAATGGAGTGGAATCACATGCAGTTTCTGGTCCTACGAGCAAGAGTTTTTTTCTGGTAAGGAAAGTCACTATTGCACTCCCATTGCCATACACAGTGCAAATAGCACTCGCGTCTGTTCCCAGCAAGTACAGTGTATCGGACTGAAGAGGAGCTACTGTTCTTGACAGTTTCCTAAGCAGAGTAGAACGAGATTTGGCCCGTGTGTGTAGGAAGCACAGTTCTTTTGTTCTGAGCAAGCTCACTGTTTGGACCCCATAGGAAACACAGTAGAGTAGAAGAGTGCTCTTTTCTCAAAAGCAGAGTGTATTTCATGTAAGGCGAGCTAGCATTTGTTTCTCAGTCCTAAATGGAGTTGAATCATATGCAGTTTCTGGGCCTATGAGCAAGAGTTGTTTTATGGTAAGAAGAGTCATTGTTGCACTGCAATTGCCATACACAGGACAAATAGCACTGGCGTCTGTTCCCAGCAACTACAGTGTATTGGACTGAAGAGGATCTACTGTTCTTGTCAGGTTCCTAAGCAGAGTTGAACTTGATATGGCCGTGTGTGTAGGAAGGACAGTTTTTTTGTTCTGAGCAAGCTCACTGTTGGGAACACATAGGAAACAAAGTAGAATTGAAGAGTGCTCTTTTCTCAAAAGCAGAGTGTGTTTCTTGGAAGGCGAGCTAGCGTTTGTTTCCCAGTCCTAAATGGAGTTGAGTCACATGCAGTTTTTTGTCCTACAAGCAAGATTTGTTTTCTGGTAAGACGAGTCACTATTATGCTCCAATTGCCATACACAGTGCAAATAGAACTGGCGTCTGTTCCCAGCAAGTACAGTGTATAGGACTGAAGTGGAGCTACTGTTCTTGTCAGTTTCCTAAGCAGAATTGAACTAGATATGGCCCGTTCTTGTAGGAAGCACAGTTCTTTTGTTCTGAGCAAGCTCACTGTTCGGACCCCATATGAAACACAGTAGAGATGAAGAGTGCTCTTTTCTCAAAAGCAGAATGTGTTTCATGTAAGGCTTGCTAGCATTTGTTTCCCAGTCCTAAATGGAGTTGAATCACATGCAGTTTCTGGTCCTACGAGCAAGAGTTATTTTCTGGTAAGGAAAGTCACTATTGCGCTCCCGTTGCCATCCACAGAGCAAATAGCACTCGCGTCTGTTCCCAGCAAGTACAGTGTATCGGACTGAAGAGGAGCTACTGTTCTTGTCAGTTTCCTAAGCAGAGTTGTACTAGATATGGCCCGTGTGTAGGAAGCACAGTTCTTTTGTTCTGAGCAAGCTCACTCTTCTGGCCCTATGGAAACACAGTAGAGTAGAAGTGTGCTCTTTTCTCTAAAGCAGAGTGTGTTTCTTGTAAGGCGAGGTAGCGTTTGTTTTCCAGTCCTAAATGGAGTTGAATCACATGCAGTTTCTGGTCCTACGAGCAAGAGTTGTTATCCGGTAAGGAAAGTCACTATTGCGCTCCCATTGAAATACACAGTGCAAATAGCTCTCCCGTAGGTTCCCAGCAAGTACAGTGATTGGACTGAAGAGGAGGTACTGTTATTGTCAGTTTCCTATGCAGAGTTGAACTAGATATGGCCCGTGTGTGTAGGAAGCACATTTCTTTTGTTCTGAGCAAGCTCACTGTTCGGACCCCATAGGAAACACAGTAGAGTAGATGAGTGCTCTTTTCTCAAAAGCAGAGTGTGTTTCATGTAAGGCTTGCTAGCATTTGTTTCCCAGTCCTAAATGGAGTTGAATCACATGCAGTTTCTGGTCCTACGAGCAAGAGTTGTTTTCTGGTGAGGAAAGTCACTATTGCGCTCCCATTGCCATACACAGTGCAAATAGCACACGCGTCTGTTCCCAGCAAGTACAGTGTATTGGACTGAATAGGTGCTACTGTTCTTGTCAGTTTCCTAAGCAGACTTGAACTAGATATGGCCGTGTATGTAGGAGGCACAGTTTTTTTGTTCTAGGCAAGCTCACTGTTCGGAACACATAGGAAACACAGTAGAGTAGAAGAGTGCTCTTTTCTCAAAAGCAGAGTGTGTTTCTTGTAAGGCGAGCTAGCGTTTGGTTCTCAGTCCTAAATGGAGTTGAGTCACATGCAGTATTTTGTCCTACAAGCAAGAGTTGTTTTCTGCTAAGACGAGTCACTATTGTGCTCCAATTGCCATACACAGTGCAAATAGCACTCGCGTCTGTTCCCAGAAAGTACAGTGTATTGGACTGAAGAGGAGCTATTGTTCTTGTCAGTTTCCTAAGCAGAATTGAACTAGATATGGCCCGTGTGTGTAGGAAGCACAGTTCTTTTGTTCTGAGCAAGCTCACTGTTCGGACCCCATAGAAAACACAGTAGAGTAGAAGAGTGCTCTTTTCTCAAAAGCAGAATGTGTTTCATGTAAGGCGAGCTAGCATTTGTTTCCCAGTCCTAAATGGAGATGAATCACATGCAGTTTCTGGTCCTACCAGCAAGAGTTGTTTTCTGGTAAGGAAATTCACTATTGCGCTCCCATTGCAATACACAGTGCAAAGAGCACTGGCGTCTGTTCCCAGCAAGTACAGTGTATCGGACTGAAGAGGAGCTACTGTTCTGGTCAGTTTCCTAAGCAGAGTTGAACTAGATATGGCCCATGTGTAGGAAGCACAGTTCTTTTGTTCTGAGCAAGCTTACTGTTCTGGCCCTATAGGAAACACAGTAGAGTAGAAGAGTGCTTTTTCTCTAAAGCAGAGTGTGTTTCTTGTAAGGCCAGCTAGCGTTTGTTTTCCAGTCCTAAATAGAGTTGAATCACATGCAATTTCTGGTCCTACGAGCAAGAGTTGTTTTCTGGTAAGAAGAGTCGCTATTGCGCTGCCATTGCCATACACAGGACAAATAGCACTGGCGTCTTTTCCCAGCAAGTTCAGTGTTTTGGACTGAAGAAGAGCTACTGTTCTTGTCAGGTTCCTAAGCAGAATTGAACTAGATATGGCCGTGTTTGTAGGAAGCACAGTTCTTTTGTTCTGAGCAAGCTCACTGTTCGGATCCCATAGGAAACACAGTAGGTAGAAGAGTGCTCTTTTCTCAAAAGCAGAGTGTGTTTCTTGTAAGGCGAGCTAGCGTTTGTTTCCCAGTCCTAAATGGAGTTGAATCACATGCAGTTTCTGGTCCTACGAGCAAGAGTTGTTTTCTGGTAAGGAAAGTCACTATTGCACTCCTGTTGCCATACACAGTGCAAATATCACTCGCGTCTGTTCCCAGCAAGTACAGTGTATCGGACTGAAGAGGAGCTACTGATCTTGTCAGTTTCCTAAGCAGAGTTGAACTAGATATGGTCGGTGTGTGTAGGAAGCACAGTTCTTTTATTCTGAGCAAGATCACTGTTTGGGTCCCATAGGAAATACAGTAGAGTAGAAGAGTGCTCTTTTCTCAAAAGCAGAGTGTGTTTCTTGTAAGGAGAGCTAGCGTTTGTTTCCCAGTCCTAAATGGAGTTGAATCCCATGCAGTTTCTGGTCCTACGAGCAAGAGTTGTTTTCTGGTAAGAAGAGTCAATATTGCACTGCCATTGCCATACACAGGACAAATAGCACTGGCGTCTGTTCCCAGCAAGTACAGTGTATTGGACTGAACAGGATCTACTGTTCTTGTCAGGTTCCTAAGCAGACTTGAACTAGATGTGGCCGTGTGTGTAGGAAGCACAGTTTTTTTGTTCTGAGCAAGCTCACAGCTCGGAACACATAGGAAACACAGTAGAATAGAAGAGTGCTCTTTTCTCAAAAGCAGTGTGTGTTTCTTGTAAGGCGAGCTAGCATTTGTTTCCTAGTCCTAAATGGAATTGAATCACATGCAGTTTGTGGTCCTACGAACAAGAGTTGTTTTCTGGTAATAAAAATCACTATTGCGCTCCCATTGCCATACACCTGGCAAATAGCACTCGCATCTTTTCCCAGCAAGTACAGTGCACTGGACTGAACAGGAGCTACTGTTCTTGTCAGTTTCCTAAGCAGAGTTGAACTAGATATGGTCCGTGCGTGTAGGAAGCACAGTTCTTTTGTTCTGAGCAAGCTTACTGTTTGGAACCCATAAGAAACACAGTAGAGTAGAAGAGTGCTCTTTTCTCAAAAGCAGAGTGTGTTTTTGTAAGGCAAGCTAGCGTTTGTTTCCCAGTCCTAAATGGAGTGGAATCACATGCAGTTTCTGGTCCTATGAGCAAGAGTTGTTTATGGTAAGAATAGTCACTATTGCGCTGTCATTGCCATACACAGGACAAATAGCACTGGCGTCTGATCCCAGCAAGTACAGTGTATCGGACTGAAGAGGAGCTACTGTTCTTGTCAGTTTCCTAAGCAGAATTGAACTAGATATGGCCCGTTTGTGTAGGAAGCACAGTTTTTTTGTTCTGAGCAAGCTCACTGTTCTGGCCCTATAGGAAACACAGTAGAGTAGAAGAGTGCTCTTTTCTCTAAAGCAAAGTGTGTTTCTTGTAAGGTGAGCTCGCGTTTGTTTCCCAGTCCTAAATGGAGTTGAGTCACATGCAGTTTTTGGTCCTACGAGCAAGAGTTGTTTTCTGGTAAGAAGAGTCACTATTGAGCTCCAAATGCCATACACAGTGCAAATAGCACTCACGTCTGTTCCCAGCAAGTACAGAGTATGGGACTGTATAGGAGCTACTGTTCTTGTCAGTTTCCTAAGCAGAATTGAACTAGATATGGTCCATGTGTGTAGGAAGCACAGTTCTTTTGTTCTAAGCAAGCTCACTGTTTGGACCCCATAGGAAACACAGAAGAGTAGAAGAGTGCTCTTTTCTCTAAAGCAGAGTGTGTTTCTTGTAAGTCGAGCTAGCATTTGTTTCCTTGTCCTAAATGAAGTTGAATCCCATGTAGTTTCTGGTCCTACGAACAAGAGTTGTTTTCTGGTAAGGAAAGTCACTATTGCGCTCCCATTGCCATACACAGTGCAAATAGCACTCGCGTCTCTTCCCAGCAAGTACAGTGTATTGAACTGAATAGGTGCTACTGTTCTTGTCAGTTTCCTAAGCAGAGTTGAACTAGATATGGCCGTGTGTGTAGGAGGCACAGTTTTTTTGTTCTGAGCAAGCTCACTGTTCGGAACACATAGGAAACACAGTAGAGTAGAAGAGTGCTCTTTTCTCAAAAGCAGAGTGTGTTTCTTGGAAGGCGAGCTAGCGTTTGTTTCCTAGTCCTAAATGGAGTTGAATCACATGTAGTTTTTTGTCCTACAAGAAGAGTTGTTTTCTGGTAAGACGAGTCACTATTGTGCTCCAATTGCCATACACAGTGCAAATAGCACTCGTGTCTGTTCCACGCAAGTACAGTGTATTGGACTGAAGAGGAGCTACTGTTCTTGTCAGTTTCCTAAGCAGAGTTGAACTAGATATGGCCCGTGTGTGTAGGAAGCACAGTTCTTTTGTTCTGAGCAAGCTCACTTTTCGGACCCCATAGTAAACACAGTGGAGTAGAAGACTGCTCTTTTCTCAAAAGCAGAGTGTGTTTCTTGTAAGGTGAGATAACATTTGTTTCAAAGTCCTAAATGGAATGGAATCACATGCAGTTTCTGGTCCTACGAGCAAGAGTTGTTTTCTGGTAAGGAAAGTCACTATTGCGCTCCCATTGCCATACACAGTGCAAATAGCACACGCGTCTGTTCCCTGCAAGTACAGTGTATCGGACTGAAGAGGAGCTACTGTTCTTGTCAGTTTCCTAAGCAGAGTTGAACTAGATATGGCCCGTGTGTGTAGGAAGCACAGTTTTTTTGTTCTGAGCAAGCTCACTGTTCTGGCCCTATAGGAAACACAGTAGAGTAGAAGAGTGCTCTTTTCTCTAAAGCAAAGTGTGTTTCTTGTAAGGTGAGCTCGCGTTTTTTTCCCAGTCTTAAATGGAGTTGAGTCACATGCAGTTTTTGGTCCTACGAGCAAGAGTTGTTTTCTGGTAAAAAGAGTCACTATTGCACTCCAAATGCCATACACAGTGCAAATAGCACTCGTGTCTGTTCCCAGCAAGTACAGAGTATGGGACTGTATACGTGCTACTCTTCTTGTCAGTTTCCTAAGCAGAATTGAACTAGATATGTTCCATGTGTGTAGGAATACAGTTCTTTTGTTCTAAGCAAGCTCACTGTTTGGACCCCATAGGAAACACAGAAGAGTAGAAGAGTGCTCTTTTCTCTAAAGCAGAGTGTGTTTCTTGTAAGTCAAGCTAGCTTTTGTTTCCTTGTCCTAAATGAAGTTGAATCCCATGCAGTTTCTGGTCCTACGATCAAGAGTTGTTTTCTGGTAACGAAAGTCACTATTGTGCTCCCATTGCCATACACAGTGCAAATAGCACACGCGTCTGTTCCCAGCAAGTACAGTGTATTGGACTGAATAGGTGCTACTGTTCTTGTCAGTTTCCTAAGCAAACTTGAACTAGATATGGCCGTGTATGTAGGAGGCACAGTTTTTTTGTTTTGAGCAAGCTCACTGTTCGGAACACATAGGAAACACAGTAGAGTAGAAGAGTGCTCTTTTCTCAAAAGCAGAGTGTGTTTCTTGGAAGGCGAGCTAGCTTTTGTTTCCTAGTCCTAAATGGAGTTGAGTCACATGCAGTTTTTTGTCCTACAAGCAAGAGTTGTTTTCTGGTAAGACGAGTCACTATTGTGCTCCAATTGCCATACACAGTGCAAATAGCACTCGCGTCTGTTCCCAGAAAGTACAGTGTATTGGACAGAAGAGGAGCTACTGTTCTTGTCAGTTTTCTAAGCAGAATTGAACTAGATATGGCCCGTGTGTGTAGGAAGCACAGTTCTTTTGTTCTGAGCAAGCTCACTGTTCAGACCCCATAGGAAACACAGTAGAGTAGAAGAGTGCTCTTTTCTCAAAAGCAGAATGTGTTTCATGTAACGCGAGCTAGCATTTGTTTCCCAGTCCTAAATGGAGATGAATCACATGCAGTTTCTGGTCCTACCAGCAAGAGTTGTTTTCTGGTAAGGAAATTCACTATTGCGCTCCCATTGCAATACACAGTGCAAATAGCACTCGCGTCTGTTTCCAGCAGGTACAGTGTATCGGACTGAAGAGGAGCTACTGTTCTGGTCAATTTCCTAAGCAGAGTTGAACTAGATATGGCCCATGTGTAGGAAGCACAGTTCTTTTGTTCTGAGCAAGCTTACTGTTCTGGCCCTATAGGAAACACAGTAGAGTAGAAGAGTGCTCTTTTCTCTAAAGCAGAGTGTGTTTCTTGTAAGGCGAGCTAGCGTTTGTTTCCCAGTCCTAAATGGAGTTCAATCACATGCAGTTTCTGGTCCTATGAGCAAGACTTGTTTTCTGGTAAGGAAAGTCACTATTGCAATCCCATTGCCATACAGAGTGTAAATAGCACTCGCGTCTGTTCCCAGCAAGTACAGTGTATCGGACTGAAGAGGAGCTACTGTTCTTGTCAGTTTCCTAAGCAGACTTGAACTAGATATGGCCGTGTGTGTAGGAAGCACAGTTTTTTTGTTCTGAGCAATCTCACTGTTTGGACCCCATAGGAAAAACAGTAGAGTAGAAGAGTGCTCTTTTCTCAAAAGCAGAGTGTGTTTCTTGTAAGGCGTGCTAGCGTTTGTTTCCCAGTCCTAAATGGAGTTGAATCACATGCAGTTTCTGGTCCTACGAGCAAGAGTTGTTTTCTGGTAAGGAAAGTCACTATTGCGATCCCATTGCCATTCACAGTGCAAATAGCCCTCCCGTCTGTTCCCAGCAAGTACAGTGTATTGGACTGAAGAGGAGCTACTGTTCTTCTCAGTTTCTTAAGAAGAGTTGAACTAGATACGGCCCGTGTGTGCAGGAAGCACAGTTCTTTTTTCTGAGCAAGCTCACTGTTCTGGCCCTATAGGAAACACAGTAGAGTAGAAGAGTGCTCTTTTCTCAAAAGCAGAGTGTGTTTCTTGTAAAGCGAGCTAGAGTTTGTTTCCCAGTCCTAAATGGAGTTGAGTCACATGCTGTTTTTTTGTCCTACGAGCAAGCGTTTTTTTCTGGTAAGACGAGTCACTATTGTGCTCCAATTGCCATACACAGTGCAAATAGCACTCTTGTATGTTCCCAGCAAGTACAGTGTATTGGACTGAAGAGGACCTACTGTTCTTGTCAGGTTCCTAAGCAGAATTGAACTAGATATGGGTGTGTGTGTAGGAAGCACAGTTCTTTTTTTCTGAGCAAGCTCACTGTTCAGGCCCTATAATAAACACAGTAGAGTAGAAGAGTGCTCTTTTCTCTAAAGCAGAGTGTGTTTCTTGTAAGGCCAGCTAGCGTTTGTTTCCCAGTCCTAAATAGAGTTGAATCACATGCAGTTTCTGGTCCTACGAGCAAGAGTTGTTTTATGGTAAGAAGAGTCATTATTGTGCTGCCATTGCCATACACAGGACAAATAGCACTGGCGTCTGTTCCCAGCAAGTACAGTGTTTTGGACTGAACAGGCGCTACTGTTCTTGTCAGGTTCCTAAGCAGACTTGAACTAGATATGGCCGTGTGTGTAGGAAGCACAGTTTTTTTGTTCTGAGCAAGCTCACTGTTCGGACCACATAGGAAACACAGTAGAATAGAAGAGTGCTCTTTTCTCAAAAGCAGAGTGTTTTTCTTGGAAGGCGAGCTAGCGTTTGTTTCCCAGTCTTAAATGGAGTTGAGTCACATGCAGTTTTTTGTCCTACGAGCAAGAGTTGTCTTCTGGTAAGACGAGACACTATTGTGCTCCAATTGCCATACACAGTGCAAATAGCACTCGCGTCTGTTCCCCGCAAGTACAGTGTATTGGACTGAAGAAGAGCTACTGTTCTTGTCAGTTTCCTAAGCAGAGTTGAACTAGATATGGCCGTGTGTGTAGGAATCACAGTTCTTTTGTTCTGAGCAAACTCACTGTTCAGACCCAATAGGAAGCACAGTAGAGTAGAAGAGTGCTCTTTTCTCAAAAGCAAAGTGTGTTTCTTGTAAGACAAGCTAGCGTTTGTTTCCCAGTCCTAAATGGAGTTGAATCACATGCAGTTTCTGGTCCTACGAGCAAGAGTTGTTTTCTGGTAAGGAAAGTCACTATTGTGCTCCCACTGCCATACACAGTGCAAATAGAACATGCGTCTGTTCCCAGCAAATACAGTGTATGGGACTGAAGAGGAGCTACTGTTCTTGTCAGTTTCCTAAGCAGAGTTGAACTAGATATGGCCCGTGTGTGTCGGAAGCACAGTTCTTTTGTTCTGAGCAAGCTCACTGTTCTGGCCCTATAGGAAACAAGTAGAGTAGAAGAGTGCTCTTTTCTCTAAAGCAGAGTGTGTTTCTTGTAAGGCCAGCGAGCGTTTGTTTCGGAGTCCTAAATGGAGTTGAATCACATGCAGTTTCTGGTCCTACGAGCAAGAGTTGTTTTCTGGTAAGAAGAGTCACTATTGTGCTCCCATTGTCATACACATTACAAATAGCACTGGCGTCTGTTTCCAGCATGTACAGTGTACTGGACTGAAGAGGATCCACTGTTATTGTCAGTTTCCTAAGCAGAATTGAACTAGATATGGCCGTGTGTGTAGGAAGTACAGTTCTTTTGTTCTGAGCAAGCTCACTGTTTTGGCTCTATAGAAAACACAGTAGAGTAGAAGAGTGCTCTTTTCTCAAAAGCAGTGTGTGTTTCTTGTAAGGCGAGCTAGTGTTTGTTTTCCAGTCAGAAATGGAGTTGAATCCCATGCAGTTTCTGGTCCTATGACAAAGAGTTGTTTTCTGCTAAGAGGAGTCACTATTACGCTCCCATTGCCATACACAGTGCAAATAGCACTCGTGTCTCTTCGCAGGAATTATAGTGTATTGGACTGAAGAGGAGCTACTGTTCTTGTCAGTTTCCTAAGCAGAGTTGAACTAGATATGGCTCGTGTGTAGGAAGCACAGTTCTTTTGTTCTGAGCAAGCTCACTGTTCGGACCCCATAGGAAACACATTAGATTAGAAGATTGCTCTTTTCTCAAAAGCAGAGTGTGTTTGTTGTAAGGCGAGCTAGCGTTTGTTTCCCAATCCTAAATGGAGTTGAATTACATGCAGTTTCTGGTCCTATGAGCAAGAGTTGTTTTCTGGTAAGAAGAGTCACTATTGTGCTCCATATGTCATACACAGGTCAAATAGCACTCGCGTCTGTTCCCAGCATGTACAGTGTATTGGACTGAAGAGGTTTTACTGTCCTTGTCAGTTTCCTAAGCAGAATTGATCTAGATATGGCCCGTGTGTGTAGGAAGCATAGTTCTTCTGTTCTGAGAAAGCTCATTGTTCTGACCCCATAAGAAAAACAGTAGAGTAGAAGAGTGCCCGTTTCTCAAAAGCAGTGTGTGTTTCTTGTAAGGCGAGCTAGCATTAGTTTCCCAATCCTAAATGGAGTTGAATTACATGCAGTTTCTGGTCCTATGAGCAAGAGTTGTTTTCTGGTAAGAAGAGTCACTATTGTGCTCCATATGTCATACACAGGTCAAATAGCACTCGCGTCTGTTCCCAGCATGTACAGTGTATTGGACTGAAGAGGTTCTACTGTCCTTGTCAGTTTCCTAAGCAGAATTGATCTAGATATGGCCCGTGTGTGTAGGAAGCATAGTTCTTCTGTTCTGAGAAAGCTCATTTTTCTGACCCCATAAGAAAAACACTAGAGTAGAAGAGTGCCCGTTTCTCAAAAGCAGTGTTTGTTTCTTGTAAGGCGAGCTAGCATTAGTTTCCCAATCCTAAATGGAGTTGAATCACATGCAGTTTCTAGTCCTACGAGCAAGAATTGTTTTCTGGTAAGAAGAGTCACTATTGCCCTCCCATTTTCATACACTGGGCAAATAGCACTCGCGTCTGTTCCCCGCAAGTACAGTGTATTGGACTGAAGAAGAGCTACTGTTCTTGTCAGTTTCCTAAGCAGAGTTGAACTAGATATGGCCGTGTGTGTAGGAAGCACAGTTCTTTTGTTCTGAGCAAACTCACTGTTCAGACCCAATAGGAAGCACAGTAGAGTAGAAGAGTGCTCTTTTCTCAAAAGCAAAGTGTGTTTCTTGTAAGACAAGCTAGCGTTTGTTTCCCAGTCCTAAATGGAGTTGAATCACATGCAGTTTCTGGTCCTACGAGCAAGAGTTGTTTTCTGGTAAGGACAGTCACTATTGTGCTCCCACTGCCATACACAGTGCAAATAGAACATGCGTCTGTTCCCAGCAAATACAGTGTATGGGACTGAAGAGGAGCTACTGTTCTTGTCAGTTTCCTAAGCAGAGTTGAACTAGATATGGCCCGTGTGTGTCGGAAGCACAGTTCTTTTGTTCTGAGCAAGCTCACTGTTCTGGCCCTATAGGAAACACAGTAGAGTAGAAGAGTGCTCTTTTCTCAAAAGCAGAGTGTGTTTCTTGTAAGGCGAGCTAGCGTTTGTTTCCCAGTCCTAAATGGAGTTGAATCACATGTAGTTTTTGGTCCTACGAGCAAGGGTTGTTTTCTGGTAAGAAGAGTCACTATTGTGCTCCCATTGAAATACACAGTGCAAACAGCAATCGCGTCTGTTCGCAGCAAGTACAGTGTATTGGACTGAAGATGAGCTACTGTTCTTGTCAGTTTCCTAAGCAGAGTTGAACTAGATATGGCCCCTGTGTGTAGGAAGCACAGTTCTTTTGTTCTGAGCAAGCTCACTGTTCAGACCCCATAGGAAACACAGTAGAGTAGAAGAGTGCTCTTTTCTCAAAAGCAGAGTGTGTTTCTTGTAAGGCGAGCTAGTGTTTGTTTCCCAGACTGAAATGGAGTTGAATCACATGCAGTTTCTGGTCCTATGAGCAAGAGTTGTTTTCTGGTAAGAAGAGTCACTATTGCGCTCCCATTGTCATACACAGGGCAAATAGCACTGGCGTCTGTTCCCAGCAAGTACAGTATATGGGACTGAAGAGGATCTAGTGTTCTCGTCAATTTCATAAGCAGAATTGAACTAGATATGACCGTGTGTGTAGGAAGCACAGTACTTTTTTCAGAGCAAGCTCACTGTTTTGGCCCTATAGGAAACGCAGTAGAGTTGAAGAGTGCTCTTTTCTCAAAAGCAGAGTGATTTTCTTGTAAGGCGAGCTAGAGTTTGTTTCCAGTCCTAAATGGAGTTGAATCACATGCAGTTTTGGGTCCTACGAGCTAGAGTTGTTTTCTGGTAAGGAAAGTCACTATTGTGCTCCCATTGCCATACATAGTGCAAATAGCACTCGCGTCTGTTCCCAGCATGTACAGGTATTGGACTGAAGAGGAGCTACTGTTCTTGTCAGTTTCCTAAGAAGAATTGAACTAGATATGGCCGTGTGTGTAGGAAGCACAGTTCTTTTGTTCTGAGCAAGCTCACTCTTTTTGCCCTATAGGAAACACAGTAGAGTAGAAGAGTGCCCTTTTCTGAAAAGCAGAGTGTGTTTCTTGTAAGGCGAGCTACCATTTGTTTTTCAGTCCTAAATGGAGTTGAATCACATGCAGTTTCTGGTCCTACGAGCAAGAGTTGTTTTCTGGTAAGAAGAGTCACTATTGTGCTCCATATATCATACACAGGGCAAATAGCACTCGCGTCTGTTCCCAGCATGTACAGGTATTGGACTGAAGAGGAGCTACTGTTCTTGTCAGTTTCCTAAGCAGAGTTGAACTAGATATCGCCCGTGTGTGTAGGAAGCAAAGTTCTTTTGTTCTGAGCAAGCTCATTATTCTGGCACTGTAAGAAACACAGTAGAGTAGAAGAGTGCTCTTTTCTCAAAAACAGAGTGTGTTTCTTGTAAGGCGAGCTAGTGTTTGTTTCTCAGTCCTAAATGGAGTTGAATCACATGCAGCTTGTGGTCCTACAAGCAAGAGTTGTTTTCTGGTAAGAAGAGTCACTATTGTGCTCTCATTGTCATACACAGTGCAAATAGCACTCGAGTCTGTTCCCAGCAAGTACAGTGTATTGGACTGAAGAGGATCCACTGTTATTGTCAGTTTCCTAAGCAGAATTGAACTAGATATGGCCGTGTGTGTAGGAAGCACAGTTCTTTTGTTCTTAGCAAGCTCACTGTTTTGGCTCTATAGAAAACACAGTAGAGTAGAAGAGTGCTCTTTTCTCAAAAGCAGAGTATGTTTCTTGTAAGGCGAGCTAGTGTTTGTTTCCCAGTCCTAAATGGAGTTGAATCACATGCAGTTTTTGGTCCCATGAGCATGAGTTGTTTTCTGGTAAGGAAAGTCACTATTGTGCTCCCATTCCCCTACACAGTGCAAATAGCACTCGTGTCTGTTCCCAGCAAGTACAGTGTATTGGACTGAAGAGGAGCTACTGTTCTTGTCAGTGTCTTAAGCAGAGTTGAACTAGATATGGCTCCTGTGTGTAGGAAGCACAGTTCTTTTGTTCTGAGCAAGCTCACTCTTCGGACCCCATAGGAAACACTTTAGATTAGAAGAGGGCTCTTTTCTCAAAAGCAGAGTGTGTTTCTTGTAAGGCGAGCTAGCGTTTGTTTCCCAATCCTAAATGGAGTTGAATTACATGCAGTTTCTGGTCCTACGAGCAAGAGTTGTTTTCTGGTAAGAAGAGTCACTATTGTGCTCCATATGTCATACACAGGGCAAATAGCACTTGCGTCTGTTCCCAGCATGTACAGTATACTGGACTGAAGAGGATCTACTCTCCTTGTCAGTATCCTAAGCAGAATTGATCTAGATATGGCCTGTGTGTGTAGGAAGCACAGTTCATCTGTTCTGAGAAAGCTCATTGTTCTGACCCCATAAGAAAAACAGTAGAGTAGAAGAGTGCCCTTTTCTCAAAAGCAGTGTGTGTTTCTTGTAAGGGGAGCTAGCGTTTGTTTTTCCAACCTAAATGGAGATGAATCACACAAAGTTTCTGGTCCTACGAGCAATTGTTGTTTTCTGGTAAGAAGAGTCACTATTGCGCTCCCATTGCCATACATAGGGCAAATAGCACTGGCGTCTGTTCCCAGCATGTACAGTGTATTGGACTGAAGAGGAGCTACTGTTCTTGTCAGTTTCCTAAGCAGAGTAGAACTAGATATAGCCCGTGTGTGTAGGAAGCAAAGTTCTTTTGTTCTGAGCAAGCTCACTATTCTGGCACTATAGGAAACACAGTAGAGTAGAAGAGTGCGCTTTTCTCAAAAGCAGAGTGTGTTTCTTGTAAGGCGAGCTAGTGTTTGTTTCCCAGTCAGAAATGGAGTTCAATCCCATGCAGTTTCTGGTCCTACGATCAAGAGTTGTTTTGTGGTAAGAAGAGTCACTATTACGCTCCCATTGCCATACACAGAGCAAATAGCACTCGCGTCTGTTCCCAGCAAGTACAGTGTATTGGACTGAAGAGGAGCTACTGTTCTTGTCAGTTTCCTAAGCAGAGTTGAACTAGATATGGCAAGTGTGTGCAGGAAGCACAGTTCTTTGGTTCTGAGCAAGCTCACTGTTTGGACCACATAGGAAACACTTTAGATTAGAAGATGGCTCTTTTCTCAAAAGCAGAGTATGTTTCTTGTAACGCGAGCTAGCGTTTGTTTCCCAGTCCTAAATGGAGTTGACTCACATGTTGTTTTTGGTCTTACGAGCAAGAGTTGTTTTCTGGTAAGAAGAGTCACTACTGCGCTTCCATTGCCATACACAGTGCAAATAGCACTCGCATCTGTTCGCAGCAAGTACAGTGTATTGGACTGAAGATGAGCTACTGTTCTTGTCAGTTTCCTAAGCAGAGTTGAACTAGATATGGCCCGTGTGTGTAGGAAGCACAGTTCTTTTGTTCTGAGCAAGCTCACTGTTCGGACCCCATAGGAAACGCAGTAGAGTAGAAGAGTGCTCTTTTCTCAAAAGCAGAGTGTGTTTCTTGTAAGGCGAGCTGGCATTTGTTTCCCAGTCTGAAATGGAGTTGAATCCCATGCAGTTTCTGGTCCTACGAGCAAGAGTTGTTTTCTGGTAAGAAGAGTCACTATTGCGCTCCCATTGTCATACACAGGGCGAATAGCACTGGCGTCTATTCCCAGCATGTACAGTGTATTGGACTGAAGAGGATCTACTGTTATTGTCAGTTTCCTAAGCTGAGTTGAACTAGATATGGCTCGTGTGTTTAGGAAGCACAGTTCCTTTGTTCTGAGCAACCTCACTGTTCGGACCCCATAGGAAACACTTTAGATTAGAAGAGTGCTCTTTTCTCAAAAGCAGAGTGTGTTTCTCGTAAGGCGAGCTAGCCTTTGTTTCCGAGTCCTAAATGGAGTTGAATCACATGCAGTTTCTGGTCCTACGAGCAAGAATTGTTTTCTGGTAAAGAGTCACTATTGCCCTCCCATTGTCATACACTGGGCAAATAGCACTCGTGTCTGTTCCCAGCAACTACAGAGTGTTGGACTGAAGAGGATCTACTATTCTTGTCAGTTTCATAAGCAGAATTGAACTATATATGACCGTGTGTGTAGGAAGCACAGTTCTTTTGTTCTGAGCAAGCTCATTGTTTTGGCCCTATAGGAAACACAGTAGAGTAGAGAGTGCTCTTTTCTCAAAAGCAGAGTGTGTTTCTTGTAAGGCGAGCCAGCCTTTGTTTCCCAGTCCTAAATGGAGTTGAATCACATGCAGTTTTTGGTCCTACGAGCAAGAGTTGTTTTCTGGTAAGAAGAGTCACTATTGCGCTCCCATTGTCATACACAGGGCAAATAGCACTGGCGTCTCTTCCCAGCAAGTATGGTGTATTGGACTGAAGAGGAGCTACTGTTTCTGTCAGTTTCCTAAGGAGAGTTGAACTAGATATGGCTCGTGTGTGTAGGAAGCACAGTTCCTTTGTTCTGAGCAAGCTCACTGTTGGTACCCCATTGGAAACACTTTAGAGTAGAAGAGGGCTCTTTTCTCAAAAGCAGAGTGTGTTTGTTGTAAGGCGAGCTAGCATTTGTTTCGCAGTCCTATATGGAGTTGAATCCCATGCAGTTTCTGGTCCTACGAGCAAAAGTTGTCTTCTGGTAAGAAGAGTCACTGTTGTGCTCCAATTTTCATACACATTACAAATAGCACTGGCGTCTGTTCCCAGCATGTACAGTGTATTGCACTGAGGAGAATCTACTGTTATTGTCAGTTTTCTAAGGAGATTTGAACTAGATATGGCCGTGTGTGTAGGAAGCAAAGTTCTTTTGTTCTGAACAAGCTCATTCTTTTGACTCTATAGAAAACACAGTAGAGTAGAAGAGTGCTCTTTTCTCAAAAGCAGTGTGTATTTCTTGTAAGGCGAGCTAGCATTTGTTTCCCAGACAGAAATGGAGTTGAATCCCATACAGTTTCTGTTCCTATGAGCAAGAGTTGTTTTTTGGTAAGAAGAGTCACTATTGTGCTCCCATTGACATAAACAGTGCAAATAGCACTCGGGTCTGTTCCCAGGAAGTACAGTGTATTGTACTGAAGAGGAGCTACTGTTCTTGTCAGTTTCCTAAGCAGAGTTGAACTAAATATGGCTTGTGTGTGTAGGAAGCACAGTTATTTTGTTCTGAGCAAGCTCACTTTTCGGACCGCATAGGAAACACAGTAGAGTAGAAGAGTGCTCTTTTCTCAAAAGCAGAGTGTGTTTCTTGTAAGGCAAGCTAGCGTTTGTTTCCCAGTCCTAAATGTAGATGAATCACATGCAGTTTTTGGTCGTACAAGCAAGAGTTGTTTTCTGGGAAGAAGAGTCACTATTGTGCTCCCATTGCCATACACAGTGCAAATAGCACTGGCGTCTATTCCCAGCATGTACAGTGTATTTGACTGAAGAGGAGCTACTGTTCCTGTCAGTCTCCTAAGCAGAGTTGAACTAGATATAGCCCGTGTGTGTAGGAAGCAAAGTTCATTTGTTCTGAGCAAGCTCACTGTTCTGGCCCTGTAGGAAACACAGTATAGTAGAAGAGTGCTTTTTTCTCAAAATCAGAGTGTGTTTCTTGTAAGGAGAGCTAGTGTTTGTTTCCCAGTCTGAAATGGAGTTGAATCCCATGCAGTTTTTGGTCCTACGAGCAAGAGTTGTTTTCTGGTAAGAAGAGTCACTTTTGAGCTCCCATTGCCATATACAGTGCAAATAGCTCTCACGTCTGTTCCCAACAAGTACAGTGTATTGGACAGAAGAGGAGCTACTGTTTTTGTCAGTTTCCTAAGCAGAGTTGAACTGTATATGGCCCGTGTGTATAGGAAGCACAGTTCTTTTGTTCTGAGCAAGCACACTGTTTGCACCCCAAAGGAAACACAGAAGAGTAGAAGAGTGCTCTTTTCTCAAAAGCAGAGTGTGTTTCTTGTAAGTCGAGCTAGCGTTTGTTTCCCAGTCCTAAATGGAGTTGAATCACATGCAGTTTCTGGTCCTACTAGCAAGAGATGTTTTCTGGTAAGAAGAGTCACTATTGCGCTCCCATTGTCATACACAAGGCAAATAACAATGGCGTCTATTCCCAGCATGTCCAGTGTACTGGACTGAAGAGGATCTACTGTTCTTGTCAGTTTCCTAAGCAGAATTGAACCAGATATGGCCGTGTGTGTAGGAAGCACAGTTCTTTTGTTCTGAGCAAGCTCACTGTTTTGGCTCTATAGGAATCACAGTAGAGTAGAAGAGTGCTCTTTTCTCAAATGCAGAGTGTGTTTCTTCTAAGGCGAGCTAGCGTTTGTTTCCCAGTCCTAAATGGAGTTGAATCACATGCAGTTTTTGGTCCCATGAGCAAGAGTTGTTTTCTGGTAAGGAAATTCACTATTGCGCTCCCATTCCCCTACACAGTGCAAATAGCACTCGCGTCTGTTCCCAGCAAGTACAGTGTATTGGACTGAAGAGGAGCTACTGTTCTTGTCAGTTTCCTAAGCAGAGTTGAACTAGATATGGCCCGTGTGTGTAGGCAGCACAGTTCTTTTGTTCTGAGCAAGCTCACTGTTCGGATCCCAAAGGAAACACAGTAGAGTAGAAGATTGCTCTTTTCTCAAAAGCAGAGTGTGTTTCTTGTATGGCGAGCTAGTGTTTGTTTCCCAGTCCTAAATGGAGTTGAATCCCATGCAGTTTCTGGTCCTACGAGCAAGAGTTGTTTTCTGGTAAGAAGAGTCACTATTGAGCTCCCATTGTCATACACTGGGCAAATAGCACTCGTGTCTGTTCCCAGCAACTACAGTGTATTGGACTGAAGAAGATCTACTATTCTTGTCAGTTTCCTAAGTAGCATTGAACTAGATATGACCGTGTGTGTAGGAAGCACAGTTCTTTTGTTCTGAGCAAGCTCACTGTTTAGGCCCTATAGGAAACACAGTAGAGTAGAAGAGTTCTCTTTTCTCAACAGCAGAGTGTGTCTCTTGTAAAGCGAGCTAGCGATTGTTTCCCAGTCCTAAATGGAGTTGAATCACATGTAATTTTTGGTTCTACGAGCAATAGTTGTTTTCTGGTAAGAAGAGTCACTATTGCGCTCCCATTGCCATACACAGTGCAAATAGCACTCGCATCTGTTCGCAGCAAGTACAGTGTATTTGACTGAAGATGAGCTAGTGTTCTTGTCAGTTTCATAAGCAGAGTTGAACTAGATATGACCCTTGTGTGTAGGAAGCACACTTCTTTGTTCTGAGCAAGCTCACTGTTCGGACCCCATAGGAAACACTTTAGAGTAGAAGAGTGCTCTTTTCTCAAAAGCAGAGTGTGTTTCTTGTAAGGCGAGCTAGAGTTTGTTTCCCAGTCCTAAATGAAGTTGAATCACATGCAGTTTGTGGTCCTACGAGCAAGAGTTGTTTTCTGGTAAGAAGAGTCACTATTGCACTCCCATTGTCATACACAGGGCAATTAGCACTCCCGTCTGTTCCCAGCATGTACAGTGTATTGGACTGAAGAGGATCTACTATTCTTGTCAGTTTCCTAAGCAGAATTGAACTAGATATGACCATGTGTGTAGGAAGCACAGTACTTTTGTTCTGAATAAGCTCACTGTTTGGACCCCATAGGAAAAACAGTAGAGTAGAAGAGTGCTCTTTTTTCAAAAGCAGAGTGTGTTTCTTATAAGGCGAGCTAGTGTTTGTTTCCCAGTCTGAAATGGAGTTGAATCCCATGCAGTTTCTGGTCCTTCGAGCAAGAGTTGTTTTCTGGTAAGAAGAGTCACTATTGCGCTCCCATTGCCATACACAGTGCAAATAGCACTCGTGTCTGTTCCCAGCAAGTACAGTGTATTGGATGAAGTGGAGATACTGTTCTTGTCAGTTTCCTAAGTAGAGTTGAACTGATATGGCCCGTGTGTGTAGGAAGCACAGTTCTTTTGTTCTGAGCAAGCTCACTGTTTGGACCCCAAAGGAAACACCTAAGAGTACAAGAGTGCTCTTTTCTCAAAAGCAGAGTGTGTTTCTTGTAAGGCGAGCTAGCCTTTGTTTCCCAGTCCTAAATGGAGTTGAATCAAATGCAGTTTATGCTCCTACGAATAAGAGTTGTCTTCTGGTATGAAGAGTCACTATTGCGCTCCCATTGTCATATACTTTTCAAATAGCACTGGCGTCTGTTCCCAGCATGTACAGTGTATTGGACTGAGTAGGATGTACTGTTATTGTCAGTTTCCTAAGCAGAATTGAACTAGATATGGTCCATGTGTGTAGGAAGCACAGTTCTTTTGTTCTGAGCAAGCTCACTGTTTTGGCTCTATAGAAAACACAGTAGAGTAGAAGAGTGCTCTTTTCTCAAAAGCAGAGTGTGTCTCTTGAAAGGCGAGCTAGTGTTTGTTTCCCAGTCCTAAATGGAGTTGAATCACATGCAGTTTCTGGTCCTACGATCAAGAGTTGGTTTCCTGTTAGAAGAGTCACTATTGCGCTCCCATTGTCATACACATTACAAATAGCACTGGCGTCTGTTCCCAGCATGTACAGTGTATTGGACTGAAGAGGATCTACTGTTCTTGTCAGTTTCCTAAGCAGAATTGAACTAGATATGGCCGTGTGTGTAGGAAGCACAGTTCTTTTTTTCTGAGCATGCTCACTGTTTTGGCCCTATAGGAAATACTGTAGAGTAGAAGAGTGCATTTTTCTCAAAAGCAGAGTGTGTTTCTTGTAAGGCGAGCTAGCATTTGTTTTTCAGTCCTAAATGGAGTTGAATCACATGCAGTTTCTGGTCCTACGAGCAAGATTTGTTTTCTGGTAAGAAAAGACACTATTGCGCTCCCATTCCCCTACACAGCGCAAATAGGACGGGCGTCTTTTCCCAGCATGTACAATGTATTGGACTGAAGAGGATCTACTGTCCTTGTCAGATTCCTAAGCAGAGTTGAACTAGATATGGCCCGTGTGTGTAGGAAGCACAGTTCTTTTGTTCTGAGCAAGCTCACTGATCGGATCCCATAGGAAACACAGTAGAGTAGAAGAGTGTTCTTTTCTCAAAAGCAGAGTGAGTTTATTGTAAGGCGAGCTAGCGTTTGTTTCCCAGTCCTAAATGGAGTTGAATCACATGCAGTTTCTGGTCCTACGAGCAAGAGTTGTCTTCTGGTAAGAAGAGTCACTATTGTGCTCCAACTGTCATACATACTACAAATAGCACTGGCGTCTGTTCCCAGCATGTACAGTGTATTGGACTGAGTAGGATCTACTGTTATTGTCAGTTTCCTAAGCAGAATTGAACTAGATATGGCCGTGTGTAGGAAGCACAGTTCTTTTGTTCTGAGCAAGCTCACTGTTTTGGCTCTATAGAAAACACAGTAGAGTAGAAGAGAGCTCTTTTCTCAGAAGCAGAGTGTGTTTCTTGTAAGGTGAGCTAGCGTTTCTTTCCCAGTCCTAAATGAAGTTGAATCACATGCAGTTTCTGGTCCTACGAGTAGAGCTGTTTTTGGTAAGAAGAGTCACATTTGCGCTCCCATTGCCATACACAGTACAAATAGCACTTGCGTCTGTTCCAATCAAGTACAGTGTATTGGACTGAAGAGGAGCTACTGTTCTTGTCAGTTTCCTAAGCAGAGTTGAACTAGATATGGCCCGTGTGTGTTGGAAGCACAGTTCTTTTGTTCTGAGCAAGTTCACTGTTCGGACCTCATAGGAAACACAGTAGAGTAGAAGTGTACCCTTTTCTCAAAAGTAGAGCTTGTTTCGTGTAAGTCAAGATAGCGTTTGTTTCCCAGTCCTAAGGCTAGTTGAATCACATGCAGTTTCTGGTCCTAAGAGCCAGAATTGTTTTCTGGTAAGAAGAGTCACTATTGCACTCCCATTGCTTTACACAGTGCAAATAGCACTTGCGTATGTTCCCAGAAAGTACAGTGTTTTGGACTGAAGAGGAGCTACTGTTCTAGTCAGTTTCCTAAGCAGAGTTGAACTAGATATGGCCCGTGTGTGCAGGAAGCACAGTTCTTTTGTTCTGAGTATTTTCACTGTTCTGGCCCAAAAAAAAAAAACAGTAGAGTAAAAGAGTGCTTTTTTCTCAAAAGCAGAGTGTGTTTCTTGTAAGGCGAGCTGGTGTTTGTTTCCCAGTCGTAAATGGAGTTGAATCACATGCAGTTTCTGGTCCTATGAGCAAGAGTTGTTTTCTGGTAAAAAGTGTCACTCTTGTGCTCCCATTGCCGTATACAGTTCAAATACCACTGGCGTCTGTTCCCAGAATGTACAGTGTATTGGACTGAAGAGGATCTACTGTTCTTGTCAGTTTACTAAACAGAGTTGAACTAGATATGGCCCGTTTGTGTAGGAAGCACAGTTCTTTTGTTCTGAGCAAGCTCACTGTTCTGGCGCTATAGGAAACACAGTAGAGTAGAAGAGTGCTCTTTTCTCAAAAGCAATGTGTGTTTCTTGTAAGGCGAGCTAGCATTTGTTTCCCAGTCCTAAATGGAGTTGAATCACATGCAGTTTTTGTTCCTACGAGCAAGAGTTGTTTTCTGCTAAGAAAAGTCACTATTGCGCTCCCATTGCCATACACAGTGCAAATAGCACTGGTGTCTGTTCCCAGCAAGTACAGTGTATTGGACTGAAGAGGATCTACTGTTATTGTCAGTTTCCTAAGCAGAGTTGAACTAGATATGGCCCGTGTGTGTTGGAAGCACGGTTCTTTTGTTTGGAGCAAGCTCACTGTTCGGAACCTATAGAAAAAACAGTACAGTAGAAGAGTGCTCTTTTCTCAAAAGAAGAGTGTGTTTATTGTAAGGCGAGCTAGTGTTTGGATCCCAGTTCTAAATGGAGTTGAATCACATGCAGTTTCTGGTCCTACGAGCAAGAGTTGTTTTCTGGTAAGAAGAGTCACTATTGCGCTACCATTATCATACACAGGGCAAATAGCACTGGCGTCTGTTCCCAGCATGTACAGTGTATTGCACTGAAGAGGAGCTACTGTATTTGTCAGTTTCCTAAGCAGAGTTGAACTAGATATAGCCTGTGTGTGTAGGAAGCAAGGTTCTTTTGTTCTGAGCAAGCTCACTATTCAGGCCCTATTGGAAACACAGTAGAGTAGAAGAGTGCTCTTTTCTCAAAAGCAGAGTGTGTTTCTTGTAAAGAGAGCTAGCGTTTGTTTCCCAGTCCTAAATGGAGTTGAATCACATGCAGTTTCTGGTCCTAAGAGCTAGAGTTGTTTTGTGGGAAGAAGAGTCACTATTGTGCTCCCATTGTCATACACAGGGCAAATAGCACTGGCGTCTGTTCCCAGCAAGTACATTGTATTGGACTGAAGAGGAGCTACTGTTCTTGTCAGTTTCCTAAGCAGAGTTGAACTAGATATGGCCCGTGTGTGTAGGAAGCACAGTTCTTTTGTTCTGAGCAAGCTCACTCTTCGGACCCCATAGGAAACACTTTAGAATAGAAGAGGGCTCTTTTCTCAAAAGCAGAGTGTGTTTCTTGTAAGGCGAGCTAACGATTGTTTCGAAGTCCAAAATGGAGTTGAATCACATGCAGTTTCTGTTCCTACCAGCAAGAGTTGTTTTCTGGTAAGAAGAGTCACTATTGCGCTCCCATTGTCATACACAGGGCAAATAGCACTGGCGTCTATTCCCAGCATGTACAGTGTATTGGACTGAAGAGAATCTACTGTCCTTGTCAGTTTCCTAAGGAGAATTGATCTAGATATGGCCCGTGTGTGTAGGAAGCACAGTTCTTTTGTTCTGAGCAACCTCACTGTTCTGACCCCATTAGAAACACAGTAGAGTAGAAGAGTACCCTTTTCTCAAAAGCAGAGTGTGTTTCTTGTAAGGCGAGCTAGCATATGTTTCCCAGTCCTAAATGGAGTTGAATCACATGCAGTTTTTGGTCCTACGAGCAAGAGTTTTTCTCTGGTAAGGAAAGTCACTATTGTTGTCCCATTGCCATACACAGTACAAATTGCACTGGCGTCTGTTCCCAGCAAGAACAGTGTATTGGACTGAAGAGGAGCTACTGTTCTTGTCAGTTTCCTAAGCAGAATTAAAGTAGATATGGCCCGTGTGTGTAGGAAGCACATTTCTTTTGTTCTGAGCAAGCTCACTATTCTGGCTCTATAGGAAACACAGTAGAGTAGAAGAGTGATCTTTTCTCAAAAGCAGAGTGTGTTTCTTGTAAGGCGAGCTAGCATTTGTTTCCCAGTCCTAAATGGAGTTGAATCACATGCAGTTTCTGGTCCTACGAGCAAGAGTTGTTTTCTGGAAAGTTGAGTCACTATTGCGCTCCCATTGCCATACACAGTGCAAATAGCACTCGCGTCTGTTCCCATCACGTACTGTGTATTGGACTGAAGAGGAGCTACTGTTCTTGTCAGTTTCCTAAGCAGAGTTGAAGTGATATGGCCCGTTTGTGTAGGAAGCACAGTTCTTTGGTTCTGAGCAAGCTCACTGTTTGGACCCCAAAGGAAACACAGAAGAGTAGAAGAGTGCTCTTTTCTCAAAAGCAGAGTGTGTTTCTTGTAAGGCGAGCTAGCATTTGTTTCCCAGTCCTAAATGGAGTTGAATCACATGCAGTTTCTGGTCCTATGAGCAAGAGATGTTTTCTGGTAAGAAGAGTCACTATTGCGCTCCCATTGTCATACACATTGCAAATAGCACTGGCGTCTGTTCCCAGCAAGTACAGTGTATGGGACTGAAGAGGATCTACTGTTCTTGTCAGTTTCATAAGCAGAATTGAACTAGATATGACCGTGTGTGTAGGAAGCACAGATCTTTTGTTCTGAGCAAGCTCACTGTTCTGACCCTATAGGAAACACAGTAGAGTAGAAGAGAGCCCTTTTCTCAAAAGCAGTGTGTGTTTCTTGTAAGGCGAGCTAGCGTTTGTTTCCCAGTCCTAAATGAAGTTGAATCACATGCAGTTTCTGGTCCTACGAGCAAGAGTTGTTTTCTGGAAAGAAGAGTCACTATTGTGCTCCCATTGCCATACACAGTGCAAATAGCACTCGCGACTGTTCCCATCACGTACTGTGTATTGGACTGAAGAGGAGCTACTGTTCTTGTCAGTTTCCTAAGCAGAGTTGAAGTGATATGGCCCGTTTGTGTAGGAAGCACAGTTTTTTGGTTCTGAGCAAGCTCACTGTTTGGACCCCAAAGGAAACACAGAAGAGTAGAAGAGTGCTCTTTTCTCAAATGCAGAGTGTGTTTCTTGTAAGGCGAGCTAGCGTTTGTTTCCCAGTCCTAAATGGAGTTGAATCACATGCAGTTTCTGGTCCTACGAGCAAGAGTTGTCTTCTGGTAAGAAGAGTCACTACTGTGCTCCCACTGTCATACATATTACAAATAGCACTGGCGTCTGTTCCCAGCATGTACAGTGTATTGGACTGAGTAGGATCTACTGTTATTGTCAGTTTCCTAAGCAGAATTGAACTAGATATGGCCCATGTGTGTAGGAAGCACAGTTCTTTTGTTCTGAGCAAGCTCACTGTTTTGGCTCTATAGAAAACACAGTAGAGTAGGAGAGAGCTCTTTTCTCAGAAGCAGAGTGTGTTTCTTGTAAGGTGAGCTAGCGTTTGTTTCCCAGTCCTAAATGAAGTTGAATCACATGCAGTTTCTGGTCCTACGAGTAGAGCTGTTTTTTGGTAAGAAGAGTCACAATTGCGCTCCCATTGCCATACATAGTACAAATAGCACTTGCGTCTGTTCCAATCAAGTACAGTGTACTGGACTGAAGAGGAGCTACTGTTCTTGTCAGTTTCCTAAGCAGAGTTGAACTAGATATGGCCCGTGTGTGTTGGAAGCACAGTTCTTTTGTTCTGAGCAAGCTCACTGTTCAGACCTCATAGGAAACACAGTAGAGTAGAAGTGAGCACTTTTCTCAAAAGCAGAGCTTGTTTCGTGTAAGGCAAGATAGCGTTTGTTTCCCAGTCCTAAGTCTAGTTGAATCACATGCGGTTTCTGGTCCTAAGAGCCAGAATTGTTTTCTGGTAAGAAGAGTCACTATTGCACTCCCATTGCTTTACACAGTGCAATAACACTCGCGTATGTTCCCAGCAAGTACAGTGTTTTGGACTGAAGAGGAGCTACTGTTCTAGTCAGTTTCCTAAGCAGAGTTGAACTAGATATGGCCCGTGTGTGCAGGAAGCACAGTTCTTTTGTTCTGAGTAAGCTCACTGTTCTGGCCCTATAGGAAACACAGTAGAGTAGAAGAGTGCTCTTTTCTCAAAAGCAGAGTGTGTTTCTTGTAAGGCGAGCTGGTGTTTGTTTCCCAGTCGTAAATGGAGTTGAATCACATGCAGTTTCTGGTCCTATGAGCAAGAGTTGTTTTCTGGTAAAAAGTGTCACTCTGGCGCTCCCATTGTCATACACAGGGCAAATAGCACTGGCGTCTGTTCCCAGCATGTACAGTGTATTGGACTGAAGAGGATCTACTGTTCTTGTCAGTTTCCGATGCAGAGTTGAACTAGATATGGCCCATGTGTGTAGGAAGCACAGTTCTTTTGTTCTGAGCAAGCTCACTGTTCTGGCCACATAGGAAACAGCTAGCTCGCCTTACAAGAAACACACTCTGCTTTTGAGAAAATTGCTCTCTTCTACTCTACTGTGTTTCCTATGGGGTCCGAATAGTGAGCTTGCTCAGAACAAAAGAACTCTGCTTCCTACACACACGGGCCATATCTAGTTCAACTCTGCTAAGGAAACTGACAAGAATAGTAGCTCCTCTTCAGTCCAATACACTGTACTAGCTGGGAACAGACGCGAGTGCTATTTCCACTGTGTATGGTAATAGGAGCGCAATAGTGACTCTTCTTATCAGAAAACACCTCTTGCTGGTAGGAACAGAAACTGCATGGGATTCAACTCCATTTCTGACTAGGAAACAAACGCTAGCTCGCCTTACAAGAAACACACTCTGCTTTTGAGAAATGATCACTCTTCTACTGTCGGTGTTTCCTATAGGGCCAAAACAGTTAGCTTGCTTAGAACAAAAGAACTGTGCTTCCTACACACACGGGCCATATCTAGTTCAATTCTGCTTAGGAAAATGAAAAGAACAGTAGCTCCTCTTCAGTCCAATACACTGTACTTGCTGGGAACAGACGCCAGTGCTATTTGCCCTGTGTATGACAATGGGAGCGCAATAGTGACTCTTCTTACCAGAAAACAACTCTTGCTCATAGGACCAAAAACTGCATGTGATTCAACTCCATTTAGGACTGGGAAACAAATGCTAGCTTGACTTACAAGAAACACACTCTGCTTTTGAGAAAAGAGCAGTCTTCTACTCTACTGTTTTTCGTATGGGGTCCGAACAGTGAGCTTGCTCAGAACAAAAGAACTGTGCTTCCTACACACACGGGCCATTTCTAGTTCAACTCTGCTTAGGAAACTGACAAGAAAGGTAGATCCTCTTCAGTCCAATACACTGTACTTGCTGGGATTAGACGCCAGTGCTATTTGCCTTTTGTATGACAATGGGAGCACAATAGTTACTCTTCTTACCAGAAAACAACTCTTGCTGTTAGGACCAGAAACTGCATGTGATTCAACTCGACTTAGGATTTGGAAACAAACGCTAGCTCAACTTACAAGAAACACACTCTGCTTTTGGGAAAAGAGCACTCTTCTACTCTACTGTGTTTCCTATAGGGCAAGAACAGTGAGTTTGCTCAGAACAAAAGAACTGTGCTTCATACAAATACGGCCATATCTAGTTCAATTCTGCTTAGGAAACTGACATGAACAGTAGATCCTCTTCAGTCCAATACACTGTACTTGCTGGGAACAGACGCGAGTGCTATTTGTACTGTGTATGGCAATGGGAAAGCAATAGTGACTTTCCTTACCAGAAAAAAACTCTTGTTCGTAGGACCAAAAACTTCATGTGATTCAACTCAATTTAGGACTGGGAAACAAACGCTAGCTTGCCTTAAAAGAAACACACTCTGCATTTGAGAAAAGAGCACTCTTCTACTCTAATGTGTTTGCTATAGGGCCAGAAAAGTGAGCTTGCTCAGAACAAAAGAACTGTGTTTCCTACACACATGGGCCATATCTAGTTCAACTCTGCTTTGGAAACTGACAAGAACAGTAGCTCCTCTTCAGTCCAATACACTGCACTTGCTGGGAACAGACGCGAGTGCTATATGTACTGTGTATGTCAATGGGAGCACAATAGTGACTTTCCTTACCAAAAAAAAACTCTTGCTCGTAGGACCAAAAACTGCATGGGATTCAACTCCATTTAGGACTGGGAAACAAACGCTAGCTCGCCTTACAAGAAACACTCTCTGCTTTTGAGAAAAGAGCACTCTTCTACTCGACTGTGTTTCCTATGTGGTCCGAACAGTGAGCTTGCTCAGTACAAAAGAACTGTGCTTCCTACACACACGGGCCATATGTAGTTCAACTCTGCTTAGGTAACTGACAAAAACAGTAGCTCCGCTTCAGTCCAATACACTGTACTTGTTGGGAACAGATGCGAGTGCTATTTGTACTGTGTATGGCAATGGGAGCACAATAGTGACTTTTCTTACCAGAAAAAAACTCTTGCTCCTAGGACCAAAAACTGCATGTGATTCAACTCCATTTAGGACTGGGAAACAAACGCTAGCTCAACTTAAAAGAAACACACTCTGCTTTTGAGAAAAGAGGACTCTTCTACTCTACTGTGTTTCCTATAGGGCCAGAACAGTGAGTTTGGTCAGAAAAAAAGAACTGTGCTTCCTACAAATACAGCCTTATCCAGTTCAATTCTGCTTAGGAAAGTGACCAGAACAGTAGGTCCTCTTCAGTCCAATACACTGTACATGCTGGGAACAGACGCCAGTGCTATTAGCCCTGTGTATGACAATGGGAACGCAATAGTGACTCTTCTTACCAGAAAACAACTCTTGCTCGTAGGACAAGAAACTGCATGTGATTCAACTCCATTTAGACTGGGAAACAAATGCTAGCTCACCTTACAAGAAACACAGTCTGCTTTGGAGAAAAGAGCACTCTTCTACTCTACTGTGTATCCTATGGAATCCGAACAGTGAGCTTGCTCAGAATAAAAGAACTGTGCTTCCTACACACACGGGCCATATTAGTTCAACTCTGCTTAGTAAACTGACAAGAACAGTAGCTCCGCTTCAGTCCAATACACTGTACTTGCTGGGAACAGACGCGAGTGCTATTTGCCCTGTGTATGATAATGGGAGCACAATAGTGACTCTTCTTACCAGAAAACAACTCTTGCTCGTAGGACAAGAAACTGCATGTGATTCAACTCCATTTAGGACAGGGAACCAAACGCTAGCTCGCCTTACAAGAAACATACTCTGCTTTTGAGAAAAGAGCACTCTTCTACTCTACTGTGTTTCCAATGGGGTCCGAACAGTGAGCTTGCTCAGAACAAAAGAACTGTGCTTCCTACACACAGGGGCCATATCTAGTTCAACTATGCTTAGGAAACTGACATGAAGAGTAGCTCTGCTTCAGTCCAATACACTGTACTTGCTGGGAACAGACGCCAGTGCTATTTGCCCTGTGTATGACAATGGGAGCGCAATAGTGACTCTTCTTACCAGAAAACAACTCTTGCTCGTAGGACCAGAAACTGCATGTGATTCAACTCCACTTAGGACTGGGAAACAAACGCTAGCTCGCCTTACAAGAAACACACTCTGCTTTTGAGAAAAGAGCAGTCTTCTACTCTACTGTGTTTCCTATGGGGTCCGAACAGTGAGCTTGCTCAGAACAAAAGAACTCTGCTTCCTACAAACACGGGCCATATCTAGTTCAACTATGCTTAGGAAACTGACAAGAACAGTAGCTCCTCTTCAGTCCAATACACTGTACTTGCTGGGAACAGACGGGAGTGCTATTTGCACTGTGTATGCCAATGGGAGCTCAATAGTGACTTTCCTTACCAGAAATCAACTCTTGCTCGTAGGACCGAAAAACTGCATGTGATTCAACACCATTTAGGACTGGGAAACAAACGCTAGCTCGCCTTACAAGAAACAAACTCTGCTTTTGAGAAATGATCACTCTTCTACTCTACTGTGTTTCCTATAGGGCCAAAACAGTTAGCTTGCTCAGAACAAAAGAACTGTGCTTCCTACACACACGGGCCATATCTAGTTCAATTCTGCTTAGGAAACTGACATGAACAGTAGATCCTCTTCAGTCCAATACACTGTACATGCTGGGAACAGATGCCAGTGCTTTTTGCCCTGTGTATTACAATGGGAGCTCAATAGTGACTCTTCTTAGCAGAAAACAACTCTTACTCGTAGGACAAGAAACTGCATGTGATTCATCTCCATTTAGGTTTGGGAAATAAATGCTAGCTCGCCTAACAAGAAACACACTCTGCTTTTGAGAAAAGAGCAGTCTTCTACTCTACTGTGTTTCCTATGGGGTCCGAAAAGTGAGCTTTCTCAGAACAAAAGAACTGTGTTTCCTACACACATGGGCCATATCTAGTTCAACTCTGCTTAGGAAACTGACAAGAACAGTAGCTCCTCTTCAGTCCAATACACTGCACTTGCTGGGAACAGACGCGAGTGCTATTTGTACTGTGTATGGCAATGGGACCACAATAGTGACTCTTTTTACCAGAAAACAACTCTTGCTCATAGGACCAGAAACTGCATGTGATTCAACTCCATTTAGGAATGAGAAACAAACGCCAGCTCAACTTACAAGAAACACACTCTGCTTTTGGGAAAAGAGCACTCTTCTACTCTACTGTGTTTCCTATAGGGCCAAATCAGTGAGCTTGCTCAGAACAAAAGAACTGTGCTTCCTACACACACGGCCATATCTAGTTCAATTCTGCTAAGAACCTGACAAGAACAGTAGATCCTCTTCAGTCCAATACACTGTACTTGCTGGGAACAGACGCCAGTGCTATTTGCCCTGTGTATGACAATGGGAGCGCAATAGTGACTCTTCTTACCAGAAAACATCTCTTGCTCATAGGACCAGAAACTGCATTTGATTCAACTCCATTTAGGAATGGGAAACAAACGCTAGCTCGCCTTACAAGAAACATTCTCTGCTTTTGAGAAAAGAGCACTCTTCTACTCTACTGTGTTTCCAATGAGGCCCGAACAGTGAGCTTGCTCAGAACAAAAGAACTGTGCTTCCTACATACAGGGGCCATATCTAGATCAACTCTGCTCAGGAAACTGACATGAAGAGTAGCTCCGCTTCAGTCCAATACACTGTACTTGCTGGGAACAGACGCGAGTGCTATTTGCCCTGTGTATGACAATGGGAGCACAATAGTGACTCTTCTTACCAGAAAACAACTCTTGCACGTAGGACAAGAAACTGCATGATTCAACTCCATTTAGGACTGGGAAAAAAACGCTAGCTTGCCTTACAAGAAACACACTCTGCTTTTGAGAAAAGAGCAGTCTTCTACTCTACTGTGTTTCCTATGGGGCCTGAACAGTGAGCTTGCTCAGAACAAAAGAACTGTGCGTCCTACAAACACGGGCCATATCTAGTTCAACTCTGCTTAGGAAACTGACGAGACAGTAGCTCCTCTTCAGTCCAATACACTGTACTTGATGGGAACAAACGCGAGTGCTATTTGCACTGTGTATGCCAATGGGAGCACAATGGTGACTTTCCTTACTAGAAAACAACTCTTGCTCGTAGGACAAAAAACTGCATGTGATTCAACACCATTTAGGACTGGGAAACAAACGCTAGCTCGCCTTACAAGAAACAAACTCTGCTTTTGAGAAAAGAGCACTCTTCTACTCTACTGTATTTCCCATAGGGCCAAAACAGTTAGCTTGCTCAGAACAAAAGAACTGTGCTTCCTACACACACGGGCCATATCTAGTTCAACTCTGCTTAGGAAACTGAAAAGAACAGTAGATCCTCTTCAGTCCAATACACTGTACATGCTGGGAACAGATGCCAGTGCTATTTGCCCTGTGTATGATAATGGGAGCGCAATAGTGTCTCTTCTTAGCAGAAAACAACTCTTACTCATAGGACAATAAACTGCATGTGATTCATCTCCATTTAGCTTTGGGAAATAAACGCTAGCTCGCCTTACAAGAAACACACTCTGCTTTTGAGAAAAGAGCACTCTTCTACTCTACTGTGTTTCCTATGGGGTCCGAACAGTGAGCTTTCTCAGAACAAAAGAACTGTGTTTCCTACACACATGGGCCATATCTAGTTCAACTCTGCTTAGGAAACTGACAAGAACAGTAGCTCCTCTTCAGTCCAATACACTGCACTTGCTGGGAACAGAGGCGAGTGCTATTTGTACTGTGTATGGCAATGGGAGCACAATAGTGACTTTCCTTACCAAAAAAAAAACTCTTGATCGTAGGACCAAAATCTGCATGTGATTCAACTCCAATTAGGACTGGGAAACAAACGCTAGCTCACCTTACAAGAAACACCTTATGCTTTTGAGAAAAGAGCACTCTTCTACTCAACTGTGTTTCCTATGGGGTCCGAACACTGAGCTTTCTCAGAACAAAAGAACTGTGCTTCCTGCACACACTGGGGATATCTAGTTCAACTCTGCTTAGGAAACTGACAAGAACAGTAGCTCCGCTTCAGTCCAATACACTGTACTTGTTGGGAACAGACGCAAGTGCTATTTGAACTGTGTATGGCAATGGGAGCACAAAAGTGACTTTCCTTACCAGAAAACAACTCTTGCTCGTAGGACCAAAAATTGCATGTGATTCAACTCCATTTAGGACTGGGAAACAAACTCTAGCTCACCTTACAAGAAACACACTCTGCTTTTGAGAAAAGAGGACTCTTCTACTCTATTGTGATTCCTATAGGGCCAGAACAGTGAGTTTTCTCAGAAAAAAAGAACTGTGCTTCCTACAAATACAGCATAGTCTATTTCAATTCTGCTTAGGAAAGTGACCAGAACAGTAGGTCCTCTTCAGTCCAATACACTGTACATGCTGAGAACAGACGCCAGTGCTATTTACCCTGTGTATGACAATGGGAGCACAATAGTGACTCTTCTTACCAGAAAACAACTCTTGCTCGTAGGACAAGAAACTGCATGTGATTCAACAACATTTAGACTGGGAAACAAATGCTAGCTCACCTTACAAGAAACACACTCTGCTTTTGAGAAAAGAGCACTCTTCTACTCTACTGTGTTTCCTATGGGGTCCGAACAGTGAGCTTGCTCAGAACAAAAGAACTGTGCTTCCTACACACACGGGCCATATATAGTTCAACTCTGCTTAGGAAACTGACAAGAAAGGTAGATCCTCTTCAGTCCAATACACTGTACTTGCTGGGATTAGACGCCAGTGCTATTTGCCTTGTGTATGACAGTGGGAGCACAATAGTGACTCTTCTTACCAGAAAACAACTCTTGCTGGTAGGACCAGAAATTGCATGTGATTCAACTCCATTTAGGACTTGGAAACAAACGCTAGCTCACCTTACAAGAAACACTCTATGCTTTTGAGAAAAGAGCACTCTTCTACTCAACTGTGTTTCCTATAAGGCCAGAACAGTGAGCATTCTCAGAACAAAAGAACTGTGCTTCCTACACACATGGGCCATATCTGGTTCAACTCTGCTTAGGAAACTGACAAGAACAGTAGCTCCGCTTTAGTCCAATACACTGTACTTGCTGGGAACAGACGCGAATGATATTTGCACTGTGTATGGCAATGGGAGCACAATAGTGACTTTCCTTACCAGAAAACAACTCTTGCTCGTAAGCAAGAAACTGCATGTGATTCAACTCCATTTAGGACTGGGAAACAAACGCTAGCTCGCCTTACAAGAAACACACTCTGCTTTTGAGAAAAGAGCACTCTTCTACTCTACTGTGTTTCCTATAGGGCCAGAACAGTGAGTTTGCTCAGAACAAAAGAACTGTGCTTCCTACAAATACAGCCTTATCTAGTTCAATTCTGCTTAGGAAAGTGACCAGAACAGTAGGTCCTCTTCAGTCCAATACACTGTACATGCTGAGAACAGACACCAGTGCTATTTGCCCTGTGTATGACAATGGGAGTGTAATAGTGACTCTTCTTACCAGAAAACAACTCTTGCTCGTAGGACAAGAAACTGCATGTGATTCAACAACATTTAGACTGGGAAACAAATGCTAGCTCACCTTACAAGAAACGCAGTCTGCTTTGGAGAAAAGAGCACTCTTCTACTCTACTGTGTTTCCTATGGAATCCGAACAGTGAGCTTGCTCAGAACAAAAGAACTGTGCTTCCTAAACACACGGTCCATATCTAGTTCAACTCTACTTAGGAAACTGTCAAGAACAGTAGCTCCTCTTCAGTCCAAACAATGTACTTGCTTGGAACAGACGTGAGTGCTATTTGCACTGTGTATGGCAATGGGAGTGCAATAGTGACTTTCCTTACCAGAAAACAACTCTTGCTCGTAGGACCAAAACAGGATGTGATTCAACTCCATTTACGACAGGGAAACAAATGTTAGCTTGCCATACAAGAAACACACTCTGCTTTTGAGAAAAGAGCACTGTTCTACTCTACTGTGTTTCCTATGGGGTCCGAACAGTGAGCTTGCTCAGAACAAAAGAACTGTGCTTCATACACACACGAGCCATATATAGTTCAACTCTGCTTAGGAAACTGACAAGAAAGGTAGATCCTCTTCAGTCCAATACACTGTACTTGCTGGGATTAGACGCCAGTGCTATTTGCCTTGTGTATGACAATGGGAGCACAATATGACTCTTCTTACCAGAAAACAACTCTGGCTGGTAGGACCAGAAACTGCATGTGATTCAACTCCATTTAGGACTTGGAAACAAACGCTAGCTCAACTTACAAGAAACACACTCTGCTTTTGAGAAAAGAGCACTCTTCTACTCTACTGTGTTTCCTATAGGGCCAGAACAGTGAGTTTGCTCAGAACAAAAGAACTGTGCTTCCTACAAATACGGCCATATCTAGTTCAATTCTGCTTAGGAAACTGACAAGAACAGTAGATCCTCTTCAGTCCAATACACTGTACTTACTGGGAACAGACGCGAGTGCTATTAGCACTGTGTATGGCAATGGGAAAGCAATAGTGACTTTCCTTACCAGAAAAAAACTCTTGTTCGTAGGACCAAAAACCTCATGTGATTCAACTCCATTTAGGACTGGGAAACAAATGCTAGCTCATCTTACAAGAAACATACTCTGCTTTTGAGAAAAGAGCACTCTTCTACTCTACTGTGTTTCCAATGGGGTCCGAACAGTGAGCTTGCTCAGAACAAAAGAACTGTGCTTCCTACACACAGGGGCCATATCTAGTTCAACTATGCTTAGGAAACTGTCATGAAGAGTAGCTCCGCTTCAGTCCAATACACTGTACTTGCTGGGAACAGACGCCAGTGCTATTTGCCCTGTGTATGACAATGAGAGCGCAATAGTGACTCTTCTTACCAGAAAACAACTCTTGCTCGTAGGACCAGAAACTGCATGTGATTCAACTCCATTTAGGAATGGGAAACAAACGCTAGCTCGCCTTGCAAGAAACACACTCTGCTTTTGAGAAAAGAGCACTCTTCTACTCGACTGTGTTTCATATGGGGTCCGAACAGTGAGCTTGCTCAGAACAAAAGAACTGTGATTCCTACACACACGGGCCATATCTAGTTCAACTCTGCTTAGGAAACTGACAAAAACAGTAGCTCCTCTTCAGTCCAATACACTGTACTTGCTGGGAACAGACACAAGTGCTATTTGCACTGTGTATGGCAATGGGAGCGCAATAGTGACTCTTCTTACCAGAAAACAACTCTTGCTCGTAGGACCAGAAACTGCATGTGATTCATCTCCATTTAGGATTGGGAAACAAATGCTAGCTCGCCTTACAAGAAACACACTCTGCTTTTGAGAAAAGACCCCTCTTCTCTACTGTGTTTCCTATGGGGTCCGAACAGTGAGCTTGCTCAGAACAAAAGAACTGTGCTTCCTACACACACGGGCCATATCTAGTTCAACTCTAGTTATGAAACTGACAGGAACTGTAGCTCCTCTTCAGTCCAATACACTGTACTTGCTGGGTACAGACGCGAGTGCTATTTGCACTGTGTATGGCAATAGGAGCGCAATAGTGACTCTTCTTTTCAGAAAACAACTCTTGCTCATAGGACCAGAAACTGCATGGGATTCAACTCCATTTCTGATTGGGAAACAAATGCTAGCTCTTATTACAAGAAACACACTCTGCTTTTGAAAAATCAGGACTCTTCTACTTTACTGTGTTTCCTATGGGGTCCGAAGAGTGAGCTTGCTCAGAACAAAAGAACTGTGCTTCCTACACACACGGCCATATCTAGTTCAACTCTGCTTAGGAAACTGACAAGAACGGTAGCTCCTCTTCAGTCCAATACACTGTCCATGCTGGGATTAGACGCCAGTGCTATTTGCCTCGTGTATGACAATGGGAGCACAATAGTGACTCTTCTTACCAGAAAACAACTCTTGCTGGTAGGACCAGAAACTGCATGTGATTCAACTACATTTAGGACTTGGAAACAAACGCTAGCTCGCCTTACAATAAACACACTCTGCTTTTGAGAAAAGACCCCTCTTCTCTACTGTGTTTCCTATGCGGTCCGAACAGTGAGCTTGCTCAGAACAAAAGAACTGTGCTTCCTACACACACGGGACATATCTAGTTCAACTCTGCTTATGAAACTGACAAGAACTGTAGCTCCTCTTCAGTCCAATACACTGTACTTGCTGGGTACAGACGCGAGTGCTATTTGCACTTTGTAGGGCAATAGGAGCGCAATAGTGACTCTTCTTTTCAGAAAACAACTCTTGCTCATAGGACCAGAAACTGCATGGGATTCAACTCCATTTCTGATTGGGAAAAAAATGCTAGCTCTCCTTATAAGAAACACACTCTGCTTTTGAAAAAACAGGACTCTTCTACTTTACTGTGTTTCCTATGGGGTCCGAAGAGTGAGCTTGCTCAGAACAAAAGAACTGTTCTTCCTACACACACGGCCATATCTAGTTAAACTCTGCTTAGGAAACTGACAAGAATGGTAGCTCCTCTTCAGTCCAATACACTGTACTTGCTGGGAACACACGCCAGTGCTATTTGCACTGTGTATGGCGGTGGGAGAGCAATAGTTATTTTCCTTACCAGAAAAAAACTCTTGCTCATAGGACTAAAAACTGCATGTGATTCAACTACGTTTAGGACTGGGAAACAAACGCTAGCTTGCCTTACAAGAAACACACTCTGCTTTGAGACAAGAGCACTCTTCTATTCTATTGTGTTTCCTAAAGGGCCAGAACATTGAGCTTGCTCAGAAAAAAAGAACTGTGCTTCCTACACACACGGCCATATCTAGTTCAATTCTGCTTAGGAAACTGACAAGAACAGTAGATCCTCTTCAGTCCAATACACTGTACATGCTGTTAACAGACGCCAGTGCAATTTGCCCTGTGTATGACAATGGGAGCGCAATAGTGACTCTTCTTACCAGAAAACAACTCTTGCTCATAGGACAAGAAACTGAATGGGATTCATCTCCATTTAGGACTGGGAAACAAACGCTAGCTCGCCTTACAAGAAACACACTCTGCTTTTGAGAAAAGAGCACTCTTCTACTCTACTGTGTATCCTATGGGATCTGAAGAGTGAGCTTGCTCAGAACAAAAGAACTATGCTTCCTACACAAACGGGCCATGTCTAGTTCAACTCTACCTAGGAAACTGACAAGAACAGTAGCTCCTCTTCAGTCCATACACTGTACTTGCTTGGAACAGACGTGAGTGCTATTTGCACTGTGTATGGCAATGGGAGTGCAATAGTGACTTTCCTTACCAGAAAACAACTCTTGCTCGTAGGACCAAAAACAGGATGTGATTCAACTCCATTTAGGTCAGGGAAACAAACGCAAGCTTCCCATACAAGAAACACACTCTGCTTTTGAGAAAAGAGCACTGTTCTTCTCTACTGTGTTTCCTATGGGGTCCGAAAAGTGACCTTGCTCAGAACAAAAGAACTGTGCTTCCTACCTACACGGGCCATATATAGTTCAACTCTGCTTAGGAAACTGACAGGAAAGGTAGATCCTCTTCAGTCCAATACACTGTACTTGCTTGTATTAGATGCCAGTGCTATTTGCCTTGAGTATGACAATGGGAGCACAATAGTGACTCTTCTTACCAGAAAACAACTCCTGCTGGTAAGACCAGAAACTGCATGTGATTCAACTCCATTTAGTACTTGGAAACAAACGCTACCTCAACTTACAAGAAACACACTCTGCTTTTGAGAAAAGAGCACTCTTCTACTCTACTGTGTTTCCTATAGGGCCAGAACAGTGAGTTTGCTCAGAACAAAAGAACTGTGCTTCCTACAAATACGGCCATATCTAGTTCAATTCTGCTTAGCAAACTGACAAGAACAGTAGATCCTCTTCAGTCCAATACACTGTACTTGCTGGGAACAAAAGCGAGTGCTATTTGCACTGTGTATGGCAATGGGAAAGCAATAGTTACTTTCCTTACCAGAAAAAAACTCTTGCTCGTAGGACCAAAAACTGCATGTGATTCAACTCCATTTAGGACTGGGAAACAAACGCTAGCTTCCCTTACAAGAAACACACTCTGCATTTGAGAAAAGAGCACTATTCTACTCTAATGTGTTTGCTATAGGGCCAGAACAGTGAGCTTGCTCAGTACAAAAGAACTGTGCTTCCTACACAAACGGCCATATCTAGTTCAATTCTGCTTAGGAAACTGATAAGAACAGTAGATCCTCTTCAGTCCAATACACTGTACATGCTGTGAACAGACGCCAGTGCTATTTGCCCTGTGTATGACAATGGGAGCGCAATAGTGACTTTCCTTACCAGAAAACAACTCTTGCTCGTAGGACCAGAAACTGCATGTGATTCAACTCCATTTAGGAATGGGAAACAAACGCTAGCTCGCCTTGCAAGAAACACACTCTGCTTTTGAGAAAAGAGCACTCTTCTACTCGACTGTGTTTCCTATGGGGTCCGAACAGTGAGCTTGCTCAGAACAAAAGAACTGTGATTCCTACACACACGGGCCATATCTAGTTCAACTCTGCTTTGGAAACTGAAAAGAACAGTAGATCCTCTTCCGTCCAA